>NW_023416324.1:43091743-43697577 GCF_014108235.1 Myotis myotis | reverse complement strand
GTGAATGATTTCCACGGGAGTCCATGGGAGAAATGTGTATGTCTGGGCGACAGACTCGTGTAGGCCCATATAAATGAGCCACTCGTGGGGTAATGGGGTCTGATCGCCATGTCAGCATCGGAGGTGGTCTTCCCTGAGTGCCAGCACCACTATCACCTCGACCATTAAGATAGAGACAACAGTCTTTCTCCAAATCTACTCATCATGTTCATGTGAATATTTGCTCTGGTGTGAAGACTGTTGAAAGGAAAAGAAAGGGGTAGATGAGAGGGAGGTGCTAGGAGACCAGGATCTTTTATTACTTCTTGGCCTATGTGTTAAACATTCAGAAATAAATGATGAGGACAATTTACTGTCTCACATCTATTAGATAGATGTCTTTTTGTTTGTTTGTTTTAAGCTGTTTTTAATTTTTAGGCTAAATTAGAATGGTCTTTTCCAAAAAAAAAAAAATAGGACAAGAAAAATAAATTATTACATATTTTAATTCACTGGGTTGCTAGGAGACATTTTTGACTTTGAACTCTGGGCCCTTTCCCCTTGAGTTTTGTGTTGCAGACAGCATTCAACAATAAATGTTCAAGAACACAAACCATTGAAAGAATTGGGGAGTGCTGGTGAGAGGATTGGGGAGTGCCGGTGTCATCAGGAGAGAGTGTTTTACCAACACCCAAGTCAGAAGCTCTGCACTCAGGCCCTGGTCCAGGCTTGGCCACTTCTCAGCTCTGTAACCTTGGGCAAGTCACTTGACCTCTAAGTCTCAGTGTCCTCCCGGAGGTAGGTATATGCACCTCGTAAAGTCTCAGGGAGGATTCAATGAGGAAATGGTACTATTTACCAGGAGTCTCCAAAATGCTGGCTGTGCAAGGTGTTGGCAAGCTATGTAATGGCACATGTAAAGAATTATCTACAATAATAAAAGCATAATATGCTAATTAGACTGGACGAAGCCAGGGCTGTAGCCACAGGATGGAGGCAGCCGCCATGGCTGCGAGGGAGGGATCCAGGCAGCCGCTGTGTCTGCAAAGGACTACTCTTGCACGAATTTCATGCATCGGGCCTTTAGTTATAATTATAAAAAATAAGACATCACATTCCTGTGTGTTACCCAAATAGCATTGCCAAGCAATGTAATAATAGCTAAAATGTATTTAAATCTTACTATATTTTCCGTTTTTACATCATTATTTAATCCAATATACAACCTCCTAAGGTAGGTGCTATTGCTGTTCCCATTGTACAGATATAGAAACAGAGGTTCATAAGAGGCAACTCTCTGAAGAATTTATAAGTGGCAGAAGCCACATTAGAACTCCAGCCTATTTAACTCTTCATGTATCCAGCCTTGGGCCAAGTCCTTGCTTCCCCTCTCCCCCATATTTGCAAGACTTTAAAATGTGAGGTTGAAATATTTTAGATAATATTTGGTGTGACCTCTTTCTCCGGCCTGTGCTTGTCCATTGTTCAGTTTTCAACAATACATAAAGCTCCATGCTGATATTACAGAAAGCAATGACGTAAAATGTTTTCTTGTTTCTGGTGCTTCCCTTTGCCACATGACCAGTCTCACAACACCCCAGGGGCGAGCAGTGTCCCCAGTACAGAGGGAATGGAGGCTCAGGCCCGTGGAGGGACCTGCCCAAGGCCCCACTGCTTGCTAGTGTTGGAACCAGGAAAAGAGACCAGATCTCTCAACTCCCAAGTCAGGTGTTTCCATGTTTCCTCTTGCAAAAGGGGTGAAGGGATGCTGAAAGCCCAAACATGTTTAACTAAATCCTGCATATTAAAAAAAAAAAAAAAAAAAAAAAAAAAAAAACATAAAGAGAGGGAGGATGATAATTCAGATGTATTGAGCATGAAACATTTCTGGGGACTTTAGGGGAGTTTCATATGTTTTAACTTATTTAATAAAGATATTTTGAACAAATAAAATAGCCCATTGATGCTTACCTATACATGCCTGCCACATGCCTAGCACAGAGTAGGTGCTCAATATAGTTGTTCAGGGAAGTAAAAGTTGCAAGCTCCCAGAAGAAATTCTGATTTTTTTTTTTTTTTTCAGGAAAAAAACTAAAAAGAGCACCCAGGATGTTCTCCAAATTACATGAAAATCTCAAAATGCAATGCAGGTAAAAGAAAACATTTGCTTTGTATTAACCTAAACTGGTACTGGTTTTCTAGCCTTAAAGTAGCTTCAACCAGAGAAAATGGGCAACAGGGAAGAAAACACAACATACAAGTTTGGAATGGCAAATCTTAGCAAAGATGCTGCCCATGTTTCTGTCTTCCAGAGCTTCACCACGGCAGGCATTGCTAATAGATCATGGCACGATTTCCTGCTGATCCAGGACAGAGCCTCGGGTCCTTAAACACCTTGCCCCAGGCACTACACTAATCCATCAGAATGGACACTCTTGCTGAAATCTATTTCTCATCCCTGATAGACTTACAGGCTTTTTCTCTGTGGCCTAGGGGACTAGGAAACCAGCTCCGGCTGTTTGTACACCTCTGTGACTTTGCCCAGAGGACAGGAGGGGTGCAATCTATGTTGTTCTTTGGAACCAGGTTTAAAATGTATTGAAGAATTGCTGGCCAGGATTATAGAAACTCTGAATGGGTTACTATATGAAGCTGTGAAATTTTTAGATACATATATAAATAAGCTAGGTTTCTACTGGTCCAGAATTATTGGGCACAGCCCTGCCTATGGGAAGGACCAAAAGCAAATATCCTCCAGAGATCATCTCTGGTGGTCCTGATATTCTATTTTCTCCCCAGCCAGACTTACTAACGGCGTCCCTGAAACAAATGTACGTGTTCGAAGGTTCAAAGGAACCTCTAGCTTTAAAATATTGTGACAGAATTTGGAAAAAATATTTGCCTACAACGAAGGGATATCATATGTGCATTTAAAAATATTTTCTAAAATATACATTAGTAGCATATTAGAAATTTTAACACAGAACGTTTGTAGTTTAAACTGTATAACCCCCGACATAATCCCACATGACAAGCTCTTAGAAAATACCATAATACCTTTCACATCTAGAACTGATTAGTTAGCTGTTTAAAATTAAATCAAAATCTTATCATTTTATTAATGCACAATCTAAAGGAAGACAGTTAAAAGGGCAGTAAAATCATATGATGGTTAAACCATGTCTTGATTTCATACTGTGTCGAGTTTAAATACAATCATTCATGATTCTGAAATCCATCAAAATTTCCTGAGCAGGTATATACCTAGAAAAAGATGTTTTAATTAAAACTATTAATCAATATAAGCAGAGCTCTATACCAAAAGCTTGGCTTGGAATGGCAGCAAATTTACATAAGATGTCAATCTAATAAGAGGAAAGCATCCTAGAGGTTCTTGTCCAAGAATAAAGGGCCTGAAGAATTGAACTGATCCGTATGAATTAGGACAGGATGTCACTGTCATTCCACTCATGGTGAGTGCACGTGAGCAGCACCAGTATGAAAACCAAATGAGAAGCATGTGCTCCTGAGGCAGAGCCTATGTCAGAAAACCTTCAGTGGGGTAAAAAAGGAAAAAAGAGTGAACAGTGAGCTGTTTGGTTTTTTAAATACCATACATATCCAATAAACCAGAATGTTAGTAATCTCTGTGAACCCCGAGAATAGAGAAAGTTGTGCTTAATGAAAATTATATCAGGCATAAATCAAACGTTTATGAGGCCAATGTATCAGTCATGCTTAACGTTTTTGAATGCTTGCTCAGTGCCAGGCACTTTTTACAAATTTACTTCACGACAAGCCTGTGAAGTAAACCCCCCATTTTACAGAGGGAGAAACTAAGGCATAGGGAGGTTGCAGAGCTTGCCCTAAGTCAGTCAGTGGCAGAGGAGGGGTTCAAACTCAAAGTCCATGGTCTTCATCATCATCCTCTGCTCCCCTTATGTTCACAGATTTTTGTTTTGTTTTGTTTGTTTTGCTTTGGAAAAAGAAGGAAGGAAATCATGATTTTTTTTCCTCTGCCCTTTAAGCTGGGATTGGAGGAAATTTTCCATTAGTCTTCTAAAATCAAACTAAACAACAGGGTAATTCCAGTTTTCACACATTTAAAGCAAGGATGGAACTAAGCCATCCAGTAGTAATTTTGGAGACTGTATAAATAGAACCTAGTTTTTAAAGAAATCGATTATATATATATATTAATGTCCAAAGTGCAGCCTGGTAATAATGCAGGTGACAAGGAGCCTTACATCATTATTTTGAGGTTGGCTCAAAAACTGTACAGTCCTATTATAGAAAGAGACACATAAAAAACAAGTGATGTCCAAAGCCTGGAAGGTCAAGGGCAAGGATCTGATTGTCCCTTCTTCTTATATGGTTGCAGATTCATTCTCCCTGATGTCTTTACGTTGATTGTTGCTGTCTTGTTTAACTTGTGCCTGCTGGAAGTTTTTCTTTGTGAGAAAAAAAACAAAACACATTAGCATTTGACTAAATATGGTACTGTGAAGTTTCCATAGTGAAAATTCACACACACACACACACACACACACACACACACACACACGGGTGTGGACCTCTACCATGAGACTTAACTGTTTATGTGGTTGGTTTACATATTATTAAACCACCCATCTGATCTCTAATGGCAGCCCTGCTGACACTGTCTGACCCAGTTTGACAATCTGGATAGAAATTGTAGGGTTGGCTGTTCAATGGCTGTGACTTTTAACAGCACTGCTTTTGGGCCTCAAATCAATTCTCTCTGTTTACAGACCATTTCACAGCCCTTTACCTGCAACATCACTTGTGTCAGTCCCATAAATACTTTGGTGTATATAATGCTTGAATTAGCATAATGGTTTAGGCTCTAAGCTCTTAGGCAAAGAAGGACACGTCAACATGTTCTCTTCACTTAAGCAATTAAGAGCCATTATGCTGCTTCAGTGGAAATATCATCAAGGTTAAAGGCAATCCCAAACAGCCCTCTCACCTTTTTATTCTAAGTCTAATAAATGAGGCATAGAAATTGAAATGTTAGTAAACAGTCCGACTTGCAAGCTCTTTTTGCATCATGCCTAATCAGACCCCTATTCACCAGATGTTTGCAAAGAATTCAGAAATGTATATTAAATTATTCATTTAGTGCAAGGAAATAGTTTGTTGACTTAATTTCAAAGTTATAGTGAGCACTAATTTATTTTTGCCAGATTTGAAAATGTTTTAGCATCACCCTAGCCAGCTTGGCTCAGTGGATAAAGTGTCGGCTGGGCCTGTGGACTGAAGGGTCCCAGGTTCGATTCTGGTCAAGGGTACTGTACCTCATGGTTGCATGCAGGCCCTGGTCAGGATGTGTGCAGGAGGCAACCAATTAATGTTTTCTCTCACATCGATTTTTCTCTCTCTGTGTGTCTCTTCCTCTCCCTTCCACTGTCTCTAAAAATCAATGGGAAAATATCTTTGGGTGAAGATTAACAACAACACCAAAAAATGTTAGCCTGACCAGCATGGCTCAGTGGTTGAGCATTGACCTATAAACCAGGAGGTCATGGTTCGATTCCTACTCAGGGCACATGCCCTGCTTGCAGGCTCAATCCCCAATGTGGGGCGTGCAGGAAGCAGCCGATCAACAATTCTCTCTCATCATTGATGTTTCTATCTCTCTCCCTCTTCCTTCCTCTCTGAACTCAATAAAAATATATTTTTTAAAAAAATTAGCATATGCCGAAACCGGTTTGGCTCAGTGGATAGAGCGTTGGCCTGCGGACTGAAAGGTCCCAGGTTCGATTCCGGTCAAGGGCATGTACCTGGGTTGCGGGCACATCCCCAGTAGGAGATGTGCAGGAGGCAGCTGATCGATGTTTCTCTCTCATCAATGTTTCTAACTCTCTATCTCTCTCCCTTCCTCTCTGTAAAAACTCAATAAAATATATTAAAAAATTTTTTTAAAAAAATTAGCATAAAGTTACATAAAAAATATTTTTATACTTTTATTAATTGATGTGACAAGTTACATTTTTAAAGGTGACCATGTTGCTGTGACTTCTACATAAAGAGATGGTTCCAAGGTCTTTCTCTATTTTTTCATATTAAATTTTTTAAAAATTCGTTTTATTAAAGTATAATCTGTATATAATAAAAATCAATTTTACGTATACATTTTGATGAGCTTGGGCAAATGTATTTGCATAGCTGCCATTACAAAAAAGATGTAGAATACTTCCATAACCTGAGAAATCTCCCTCATGCCCTTTACAGATAATCCCTCCCCACCCCGGCAACCAATCATCTGCTTTGATCACTAGTTTTGCCTTTTCTAGAACTTCATATAAATAGAATTAGACTATCTGGTCTTTTGTGTTTGGCTTCCCATATTTCTTTATAGCTTTCCTCTATAGATCAGCAGTGAAAAGGTAGTGTGGGAAACATCATTTGGGTGGAATCTGGCTCCACCACTTCTAGCTCAATGACCTTGTGCAAGTTATTTCATTTCTCTGGGTCTTGGTTTCCTCTTCTGCAGAATGGAGATGATACCCCCAGGAGGCCTATAAGGGTGTACATAAATCTATGCATATACTGCAACAGGGCATCTAGAAAGTGCTCAGTTAATGTTGGTCCCTGAGATTGGTCATGCTTTTCAGCCATTTGATAGTGGGTCACTATAGCTCTCACTACTGTGACTGAATCCAGTGACTGCAAAAAGCCCAAAGGGAATTTTTCAGGTTTTGAAAATATCCTATGCCTTTTATTGTTGTTAATCCTTACCCGAGGAAATTTTTCCATTGATTTTTAGAGAGAGTGGAGGGGTGAGAAGAGAAAAACAACTATGTGAGAGAAACACATCAATTGGTTGCCTCCAGCACATGCCCTGGGAATTGAACCTGCAACCCAGCCAGGTACATGTCCTTGACCAGGAATCAAACCGGTGACCACTCGGTGTGCAGGCCAATGCTCTAGCCACTTAGCAACACAGGCCAAAGCTATTCTATATCTTGAATGTAATGGCAATTACACAACTGTATGCATTTGTCAAAACTCATCAAACTGTACACTTCAAATTGAATTTTATCAATGTAAATCCTATCTAATAATAGACAAACATGGTAATTAACCATACCTTTGACACGCTTCCCGTTGGCTAGTCAGGGCGATATGCAAATTAACTGCCAACCAAGATGGCAGCCGGCAGCCAGGCACCTGAAGCGAACAGGAGCCGTGCTTGCTCCAGTGATGGAGGAAACCAAGGTTCCCCACCTGCCGCTGCCGGCCTCTGAGCTGCACTCTAAGAAACAATGTTGCAATTATAGAAGCTAAACAAACCCCAGAAACCTGCTTTCAGCCAGCCGGGCCTCAGAGCTGGAGCTGCAACAGTGTTTCAATTATAAAAGCCAAACAAACCCAGATACTTGCTTTCAGCAGCCGAGGTCTCAGAGCTGGAGCCAAGCCTCAGAGCTAAAGCTAGCTTTCAGCTCCAGTGACAGCCATAGAAGGTAAATAAATCCCAGAATAAAAAGAAAAAAGAAAAAAAGGAAAGGTTGGGAGCTTCAGTCACCTGCCAGCCTGAAAACAGCCCTCATCCCCTCATCCAGGCTGGCCAGGCACCCAAGCGGGACCCCCACCCTGATTCAGGACACCCTTCAGGGCAAACCAGCTGGCCCGCACCCGTGCACCAGGCCTCTATCCTATATAGTAAAAGGGTAATATACAAACTGACCCTAACAGCAGAAGGACTGGGAATGACTGGTCACTATGACACACACTGACCACCAGGGGGCAGACGCTCAATGCAGGAGCTGCCCTCTGGTGGTCAGGATGCTCTCACATGGGAAGAGCTCTGCTCAGCCACAAGCCAGGCTGATGGCTGCCAGTACAGTGGTGGTGGTGGGAGCCTCTCCTGCCTCCTCAGCAGCGCTAAGGATGTCTGACTGCAGTTTAGGCCTGCTCCCCGCTGGCAAGTGGACATCCCCCGAGGGCTGCCAGTCTGCCAGAGGGATGTCTGATTGCCATCTTAGGCCCAATCCCCCTGGGAGCGGGCCTAAACCAGCAGGTGGTCATCCCCCGAGGGGTCCCAGACTGCGAGAGGGCACAGGCCGGGCTGAGGGACCCTCCCTCCCCGCCGAGTGCACAAATTTTTGTGCACTGGGCCTCTAGTTTATATTATAAAAAGCTAACTTTTAAAAATCTAAAGATAATAAAGACATATGGAAAAACCTTGGAAATATCTCTTGGTTAAAAGTCACGTGGGATGAGAGATACCCTCAACTCAGAGCTTCATCACCGGAGTTTGCTGCTTTGGTCCAATAAGAAACACATTCAAAGCTTTTCCTAAGAACAGCACATTTGATATCGCCAACAAAAGCCCTGCAAGTAGCAGATGTCTTCACAAACCACTGGCTTTGTGTTGACTTTTTAAGTTTAAGAGAGCAGGTGTGCAATGAGAGAGTAAGAAGTGTGAAAGCCAGGGGAATGTCAAGGGGGGGCGGGGAACGGGGCGTGTGGAAGAGGACCTACCGTAAAATAATAGGGGAGCCACTAAAAGGCATGGAGAATATAAGTAATATAGTGGGAGAAGAGGGAATAGTTAAGATAAGTGTATTTAGCCCTTCATTCCCAGAATCCCTACTTTGGGCAAACAGTATACCATGGGAGTTGAGTCCAGGTTCCAGAACCAGAGGACCTGGGTTAGATTCTAGTCCTGCCAAACTGTGTGACCTTGGACTAGTTACTAAACCTTCCTAAGCTTCAGTTCACCTGTGCCTTTGCCTCTCATCCGTAAAATAGGGGACATAAAAATTATATCTCCTGGTTTTGTGTGTGTGTGAAATTGAAGGAGACGATGTATGTATAGCACTCAGCACAGTGCCTGGCACACTGTGAAAACTCACAAAACATTAACTTTCTAGCATTCTTCAAGAGTGCAGGCTCTGGAGTCAAACAGATTAGATTTTAATTTAGGCTATTCTTGTTCAACCCTCCATTGTCTGTGTGAATCTGGACAGATTACTTATAACCTCAGGTTCCCCAAGTGCAAAATGGGGATAAAACAGTACCCCCTTCATAAGGTTATCTTGAGGTTTAAATGAAATAAAGAGTTTACCATCACGACTGGCACATAGTAAGTGTTCAATATAAGTTAGTTATTATCCTAGCCTGACAGGATCTAACTCTACTGTTATCATATGAGTCATGCTCTTTGGCAAGAAGCCTTCACTTCAATCAAGTAGATTCTCTCATCTGTGTGTACCATGCTCATTCCTTTGTCATTCCTTTGTTTATGCTATAGCTACCATAGGGAAGTCGGGGGGAGGGGGAGAACAAAGGTTTGAGGTCAAATGGCTTGGGTTTTAAATCTGGCTTTTCCAATCTTCTAATGGTGCACAAGTCACCTCACCTTCCTGAATCTGTTTTCACCTGTAACATGGAGATGATAATCCTCACCTCACTGGTTTGTTGTGACATTAAATGAGATCAGACGTAGTAAGGCACCTAATGTATAACAGATACTCTGTTGAATGAATGTTAGTTTCCAATCCTCTATATTCTCCCATCAGGCACACTTGCCCTCTCCACACTACCTATTCAGACATCTTCTATCCTTCAAGACACACCTAAAAACCCCACTTCATTCTGGGAGATATCTCACACTGACCCACCATGATCTCTGCATTTTACACTGTCCTTGTTTAGTTGATTCTGTAAATTAGTCTTGTCTCTCCAACTGGACCAGTTAATCCTAACCTTTTCTGATAATCAAGTACTTCTTCGACTCGTCTCAAAGATATTCCCATTTACGTGAACATTTGCAAATAATTTCAAGATGCTAATACCCCCTGAAACTTCTGAAACTGATTATGATCTCCCTGAGGGCAAGGAGTGTGTGACATGCTTTGTATCTGCCAGGGTGGAGGAGCCAGACTAGGTGACGGGCTGATCAGAACCTTCTGCCTCAGGAGACAAGTGGTGGCAGCACCTCCATGGGAAAGGGTAAGATGCTGACCAGGACAGAGGGTGAGAAACTCTTCAGCATCAGCTCAGTCTTTAATTTTTCCAAAACAAAGCAGCTTGAAGCTTCATTCTGATCCCTAAGGATGGGACGCAAATATTGGAGCAATAGATAGAAACAGGAACCGGTTATGTAAAGGTTCCATTCCTGCACCATAGATGTGTCCAGACTCAGAAGCCAGAAGCATCCCCCTCTCCTCTTATCTTCAGACACACATAACATCATTTCCCTGGGCTTTGCAGCTTCTCATTCCACTCTGGTAGTTTGGATTGACTGTTTGACTTTTAGTTTTTCCCTGATGCCCTTTGGGTTGTGATAAATAGTTCATTTTTGTCTCTGTTCATGCAAAATTCTTTCATTTTGGTTCTCCTAACTGTCATCCCTGATTTCACAAAAGAAGCACCACGTATGGGTATAAGCAAAAGAGCTCTGACCTGAATTCTAGCCATGGCTGTGTGACCTCGAGTAAGTCACCTGTCTTTGTGGTCTCAGTTAACTGCTTCAGACAACTTGGTGTTCTCTCCCAGCCCTAACCCTTCACGCTTCTGAGACATTGCAAAGGTTCATGATTGGAAAGAAAGAATTTTCTAAAAGCTTCACTGTCATACACAATAAATATGTAAAGAGTGGCTAGGAGGGATAGTTTTTAATGGTTCAATTACTAGAATAAATGATAGTTGCCCTATTTACCCAAAGTTTTCTACACCATTCTACAAAACATACCTAACACTAGACAGCAATAAATAGAAGCTTTATTTCTATGATGGTTCAAAAACCTTATGGATTTTGTATCCATTATTCAAAGCTAAAAAAAGAAAAAGGCAATTTTTCATGCTTCCAGGTTGTGGTGATTTGGAAAAATGGGAGTAGCTGGTCTAACCAAAGTGAAATACATTATCTTTAGATTATCTATTGTGCCTCTTCTTGCAGCACCTGTACAACAAGGCTAATAAAGAAAGTAAATGACATAGTAAAGTCCTCCTTGCTATGATGAGTGTTCTTTTGGCAGAAAATTATCATCAAAACATCTTAGTGTTCTGATATTCTAGGAACAACATCAGCCTACAATTTCAAAAACTAGAAGCATGTGAGTAGCTGGCTTCTAATTTTATTCTGCCTACTTGGACTATGCAAGAGGAAAAACGGTGATAAATAGCCAGAGAGATTTTCTTGACATCATGCTTAACTGAAATTTCAAAATAAATCAGTTGGACTCATTTTTAAAGACCTACAACTAAATTATCATTGGGTCGTTTTGTGCTACTCCCAACTGGGTTTCTGAGAGACTTGGTGGTGAGATACAATGAGATCTGAAAATGGGCCACAGTACGCAAACATTGCAGCTTGGTTTGATTTAGTCTAACTCTTGTGTAATAACTTTCTTTGAAGTGTGGGTTGAGGAGCAGGTTAGAAGCCTGAGGCCACAAGCTCATCTTGTTCTTGTTACAACTCAGATGCCCTGCAGTCCCCGCGCTATAGATCAGAGGCTTGGCACTGGAGTCCCCGCTGACCGAGAGTGGAGCCCTCATTCCCTGCACAGCAGAGCGACTGAGAGACAAACAACATGGTTGTGTTTACTTGGGAAATCCATTCGATAAAAGGACACAGGTGGGTCTTCAAGGAGCCTGTGGGCCAGAGGAAGCCTGCCATTGCTCTCAGGGTAAGGAAAGAGGTTAACAAACCATCCGCCTGGTGAAGAGATAAATAGTTTCCCTGACCAAGCGAGAGGCGGGACCAGTTTTGGATTGCTGGCTGGCAATCATGTCCTTTCCAGCTTTGGGGTTGCTACTTCTCTGCCGGTCCTCTGACCCAAGCAAATCTCAAAGCAAGCCCCCTGTCCTCTCTGGTCTGTTTTTCATCGGCAAAATAAGGGCGATTCTGTCCTGTGACAGTCTTGTAGGCTCCATAGGACTAACTTTCTTCCTTCCATTGGTTACAACTTTCCCAGCTGCCTGAGTTAGACCCTTAGAGCTGAATTGGACCAAGGATGATTCTAGTAAATAATAATACCTACGCAGTTCCTTAGAATGTGTAAAGTGAGCCCGGCTGACATGGCTCAGTGGTTGAGCATCGCTATGAACCAGGAGGTCACAGTTAGATTCCAGGTCAGAGCACATGCCCAGGTTGGGGGATGTGTAGGAGGCAGCCAATCAATGATTCTCTCTCATCATTGAGTTTCTATCTCTCCCTCTCCCTTCCTCTCTGAAATCAATAAAAATACATTTTTTAAAAGAATGTGTAAAATGGTTTCCCATTGGATCCTTGAAAAAAAGCCTTTTGAGGAAGGAGAGAATATCATTCTCATTTTAGAAAGGAGGGAGGCTATGCTAAGGGAGGTGAAGTCCTAGCTGCCAAGGTGAAAAGGGTTCTGTAGACTGCAGCCAGGTCTGAACAGAAAAGCTTCAAGTGTGAGTTTGTTAGGCTCAATGAAGCAAACACACTCAATACAAGATGTGATGTGTATCGTAGGCGGGAGCAGTGAGCATTCTGGAAATCTGCCTCTCAATTCAGGATTATTATAGCCCAGCATAGATTCTGCTTGTGTGAAGAGGCAGTACTCCAGAAAGAGCAGAGGTTGGAACTGATGTTTGCTTCCAGCACAGGCTCCTGGCCTGACTCTAGGGGACAAAGGTTGTTCTCCAACTCCTCATCCAGTGCTCTGAAAGGAGAGCACAGAGGTGGGATTCCTCTTAGGCAGCTGATAGAAGGGCATCAGTTCAAGCCAGAGACACTTGGTGAAAAGTTGGTGGGAAGTGATGATTTGGGGTGTGACATGCTGGGCACAGAGTACCCAATATATGCCAAGCCCTCAACAGAGCAAAGTCCTCACCACTGAAGTGGATTTCAAGTTGAAGCTGGATAATCTTCTGTCTAGAATTCTACAGAAATGGTTCCCGCATTCAGTAGAAGCTTGAACTAAACGACCTCTGAGACTCACTCTAGCTCTTAGAGACTAGAATAGAATTCTTGGCCTTGGAAACCAACCATTCCGTTCTGGGCCTGCAGGGTGTAGAGTCCTGCCACGGCTTCTGTTCCCAGAATGCCCCTTCTCAGCAAATAATAAGGCTCCAACTTATTTAGAATCTGAGAGTTGGAAATGTACTTTTATGAAGCAAATAGGGGTCCGTCGTCCTCATGCCCCCTAAATGCAACCCTTCAAATTAGTTTTGCCTAAGTCTTAAGAATGTCTCAAAAGCCCTTTCTTCTTCCCCATCTCCAGTAACCATCTTCCTTAGCCATCGTCCTCTTACCCCAAGACTTTTTTCATAACCTCTTAGTGGTCTCCTCACCTCCACTCTTACCTCCTTCAATGCACCCTCTAGAGAACAGGCATTGTGTTTAAAGCCATACTTCTCTTTTGAATATCTCCCCACTGACCACATAGGATAGTAACAGTTCTTAACGTTGCATAGAAAGCCTTACAATCTCATGCTCTGGGACTTCCCACACATGTCACCACCCCTAAACACACACACACACACACACACACACACACACACACACACACACACACTGCTTCAGTAATACCAAACTATTTGTGATTTTCTGCACACATTATGCTGTGATACATCTTTGTGTCTTTTAATGTGCTGTTTCCTCTATCTAAAATGCCTACACCCTCTTCAGCCTCCAACTTACTTACTGGAATAACTCCTCTAATGACAGCATCTCCCAAAGTTAAACATTCCTTCCTATTTGCTACCTCTGTACCTTTGTATATGGTTGTATTACAGCATTTACCACACTGCATTGAAAGGCAATTATTTACGTATCTGTTTTCTCCACTGTTCTTGAGCTCCTCAAAGACTGAACCAAATAATATCCATCTACAAACCCCTAGCACTTAGCACAGTGCTTAACACATAGCAGATCTTCATATTTATTAAACTGACCTGAAAAAGGTCTCTTCACAAAGGTATCATTTGCTGTGATGTTAAACTTTGTATTACAATACTCATGAACACCAAGTTCTACAATGGAAAACAAATTTAAACTGTTGAAATTGCCCAATAATTTTAAGTTAAATAAAAAGGACCCAGGGCTAAGAACAAAGACTTAGAATGGAAGAAGTTGGAAATGTTAACCTATAAATTTCTACCTCCCTTGTTGCTTTTGTCTTGAAAAGCTTTATCGGGGAGGTGGTCCCAAGGAACAGTGGATTTCTACTCTTGTCATTCTGAAAGGGAGGTTCTCAGTTCAGAATCTGAACTATTCGTTTCATTCAACAAACGTTTACTGAGGATGTACAAAGCATGGTGCTAAGCACTGTGGTAACCCAAAAGGGATATTTTGAGGCTAAAGTGAAATAATAAAAGAGCTTTACTCTGTAGAGTTACTATTAATATGCATAAGGAGACTCTTTGCTGAGAGCTGTCCTCTACTATGCACAATGACAAGTTTATAATTGGAATGAAATATAGTTTACATTTATTGAGTTCTCATTACATGCCAGGAACTACTCGAAGCACTTCATTCACTCATTCTACAAATATTTATTGAGGTCTAATATGTTACAGGCACTGATGGAGAATGGAAATAGGATGAATTGGATGTGAGGGCGTCAGAGAAGACATCAATAGGAAGGTGATGTGTAAGCAAATACCTGAAAGATGCAAGGTAACAAGCTATGAGATTACCTTGTGGAAGGAAGTTCCAGGCAAAGGGCAAAGCAAGTACAGAGACCTAAGGCAGGAGCCTGCCTGGCATGTTTAAGGAACAAGGAGGCCAAGGTGGCTGAGGAAGATTGAGCAATGGGCAGAGGTGGAGGTGATGAGGTCAGCAGGTAACCAGGGACCAGAATATGAAGGGCCTTGTGAGCCATTGTAAAAACTTTGTTTTCTGCCTGAGTAACTGGGAAACCATGTGAGGGTTTTGATGTGATTTTTAAAAGATCACTCTGTTGGCTGTGTTGAGAATAGACAGAAGGAGGGCAAAGACTGGGGGTCTAGAAGCTATTGCAATAATCCCGGTGTGAAATGACAGAGGCTTAGAACAGGATGGTAGCAGTGCAGTGTTGAGGAGAGACATTTTCAACCAACTGTTTTATGTAATTTTCAAAATCAACTCTACCTTTGAGGGAGCATTACCTAGTTAGTAAACTATAAGGCTTTGGGCAGCTCATACTAGTTGATAAAAAACTTCTAGGTATCAATCACTTATTTAAACTTCCAAGACCTCACCCAGAAAATTCATTCTTCAGATAATCATACCCTGGCTTCTGCCCTGTAATTAGATCTAGAGGCCAAACTCAGTTTTGCTCACATGGATTTAAGGTGTATTCATTTTTGGAGATAATGAGACATTTATAATAAACTATTTTTTATATATTTGTGGGTGGTCTCTTTCAACTTTCACTCTACATGTTGGCTCACTAACTTGGTTACAGTGTTTTGACCACTAAGCAATCTTTGTCAAGCGTGGTTACATTTGAGATTATGCTGATAAGTATCTGACATCCCCATGCCAAGATATAATTAGAACATATCAGCAGCTCTCTTCGTTCATCTCCCATTAATCCCCAATTTCCCACAATTCCCACAGTTGAATCAACTATTTGTTTTTATTGTAATCAGAGCACCAGACTTCTTCCAACTCATGGGCCACACCACTTGTGGTACTGTTCAATTCTCCCTTCATTCCAGGTCATGTCCAAGGCGCACCCCAATGTTGCCTTGTAGGATAAGTGATGACTAGCAACAGACAGAAATGCGAATTTGGGCAGTAGAGATGCTAGGTAGGCACACAGGAGAAGCAGCTTCAGTGAAAGATCCTTTCAGGATCTGGCTTTCTTACGCTACCACAGCCAAGTCAGGTTCAGTTGAAGTCATACCCACATTTTCCTCCAGCGCTACATAGATGGGCCGAGGTGCCACTGTGCCCTTCCAAAAAATCCTTCCTAGGTAATTCTCCTCCCTGTCTCATCAGGCCACGCATCTGATCATCAGGATTAAAAATAAACACAAACAAATTCTATCAATGCAAAATTATGTATACTCAGTTTTTTCATTTTTTCTTTTTTAACCATCATGTGTGGGGATAGGAGAAGACAAAAGGCAAAAACATGGTCCTAAGGATGTAGCAATAGCTTAATTTTTCCAGATGGATCCAAGGTTAGTTCTTACAAACTGGGGAAAAAAAAATGTGCCCAACAAAAGAAGGGTTCTAATCAGAAGATTATGAACATAAGACTAAGTTTCCCCCTGACTAGGCTCTTTTTTTAGGTTGGAAGGTTTAGAACAGCTTATGGGGCATTTCCAAATGATGTCTTCTAAGCATTTTGCCCCCTTTAAAAATCACACATAGCCCTTGGATATATAAGCAAACAGGCTGGGTAGTTTTAAGTCTGTCCACGGCTGTCAGGAAATGCTGCATTTAGCCACACCCACCCACAAAGGTTGACTTCCCCACAAACCTCCCAGCAGTACGTGGATGAGCATGTGGATTTTTTTGGCAGCAGAGAAGCTTACACATAATCCTATTACTATCCTAGGCACCTATTAAATATGACTGAAACAATGCCCGTTGGAAGTCTTAAAATCTTAACCACCCGTTTTACTTCTAAAATAAAGTAAACTGCCAAAAGTTCTGATAAAAGTGACAATTTATATTTTTAAGTAGTACAACTGGAATTTTCCTATAGCTGTAGACAAAGGAATCCTTACTCGGATAAGTAGAAGAGCACCAATAAATTTAAGGTAGCTTATGCAAGTTAGGCACTAATGAATGTCATCTTCTGTTTTGTCATGAAAAAAGATCTTTCTGCTGCTAAAGGAGACTGATTTAGATTATGAATAGCTGTAGTGATTTGCAAAAATGGCTCCAGAGAGATAGAATGAGACTCCATATACTCATGGCACTTGAGGTTTCTGCCCTTTTTGTTGAAAATTAATTTGTCCTGTGGGTTATTGGATTCCAGCTCAGCCAATGTATATTGCTCAGTCATCACAAATTTACTTAAAATTTAGTGTAGCTGAAGTTCATTCAACAAGACAAAAGTCTACAGTTGAAAGCTTCTAAAAATCTTTTTAAAAAACTGGCTAACAGTGTAATTGAAAGTGCTGGCGTCTAAGTAGATTCACATAATGTTTTGCAGGTATCAATATATACTCCATTACCGCGTGAGAAATAGATTTTTCACTTGTTTCCCAAGGAAAAGCAGATCGGGGGGATTCATCATCCTTTGGTAAGAGGACATTTTGGTTGGAGTTTCCATATTCCCAAAACATATATAAAGTCCCACATTCAGGCTAGGTTCTGTAATACAAACCATATATTCCACTCATTCACATATTTTATTCATTTCAAAGCGAATCTTTTTAAAAAGCAAAT
Source organism: Myotis myotis (assembly GCF_014108235.1). Taxonomy (NCBI): domain Eukaryota; kingdom Metazoa; phylum Chordata; class Mammalia; order Chiroptera; family Vespertilionidae; genus Myotis; species Myotis myotis. The sequence continues at coordinate 43,680,269 of NW_023416324.1, read as the reverse complement.
AGAGGATACAAGTCCTAATACTTTCAAATCCCAAACACATTACAGTAGATAGAAATTAAAAGTACACAAATTCCGTCTCCATGTTTCAGCAACTCTTCCCGCAGGCCACTCACTTCCTGCTTGGGAAGCTACAGGAGAGAGGCGGGAGGGAGGGTCACAGTAGAGAAAGTCATACCCCAGACAGAGCATCAGGGTACAAATCATTTGCTTTTGACAAAAGGAACCCTAGTTTAGTGGCCATGCTCCTTTACCCAACAATAATGAGAGAAAAAGAAAAGGGAGTATTCTTCAAAGGGGGCTATTGTGAGGAGATACAAAGGAGACATTAAAAATAAAAAAGAATGGACAACTAATTGTGAGAGCAGTTTTTAGTTCATCCTTAAAGTGATTTTCCTTAATATAATCTATACTTCTCATTTTAATACTTTTAAATATGCATATTGAATGCATTAAACAGATTTGAATATGTGTGTTTGATAGTCTCCCTTTCCTCTGAAAATCTAGATGGATCTGAAAACTTATTTAGTAGTTAAAATCACACCAGAGAACCTCATCTGTGATTAGAACCGCTGGGATAGCTCCTAATTAAATTGATACACAGGAGGCAACAAACATTATTTATTCATTTCATTTGTAGTTGAAAGATTACAGGATAAATAAGACCGTTTTCTCCTGCAATGTTATATTACAAAGTAATTAAGAGATAAACCTGAATGGTAAAAACATTCGGATATGTCATCCCATTAAGAAAAGAAAGCAAATACATTTGGGGTGACCTAAACCATTGTTTTGGACTCTTTTGATAGAGGCTTTTGTTTTATCCCTTGCATTTAAGATTACAAAAGATAAAGTTCAGACTGAAGCGATCAGCTCTTTGCTTGAGGTACAATTGCACAAAATGAGATACAGAGTGCTAACCAAATCATGACACAATGGACTGGAAATTTTAGATTAATAAACCGCTTTCAGTAGAGAACTAAATAACTTTTACAGTTTTATCTATGGTTATTTGTTTCTCTGAAGATTTATGGTCCTCGCAACAGATATGCATCTTATCTTTCACTTTCCAGATTAAAGAGAGATGATTTTAAACAGGCTTCTGACTGGCATAATCTGGAATTGCAGATGATCTCAATTTTTTAAAAAATGCTAAAAGTGAACTTGCAAGTCAAATGAAAATGACTTTGCGCATGTCAGGTGCACAGGGGGAAAAATCTGCATGCACCTTCTGAGACCAATACCCATCCCCTTGCCCTACCCTGAATCAGCGGGGCGCAATCTATACATGCTTAACCAGGAATTAAAACTCTTCGTGCTGCTGCTGCTTTAATTGATTGATGCTAAAAGTTTAGAAAATAAAACCTAACCAGCTATTACAAAGCGCCTTTAACCAAGCCTTCTCCTTTGAAAGCAGGATCCTCAATTGAAACTGGCAGACCACATTTTTAGGTTTCAAGCAGCTCTGTCATTCTACAAGGAATGTGTCTGCCACTTCACACGATAGCTTGAGCTGAAAGACATGTACTTTGAATCAGAGAATCAATAGAACACTTAATGGACAATTAGGAGAACAGCTGTAGGACTGTCAGAGACCCATCTGTACACAGCTCCAACAGCAAGCCTGGACAGGGCCGGAAAACAAAGTACACCGCTCCAGGGCACTGGCCCCGTACAAAACCTCCCTTTCATTTCTCATTTAATGTTAATATCGTGTTCTTTTTCATTACAAATTTTAACACGTGTAGAAAATTATGGAAATTGCCGAAGCCATTTGTCAACTTATATCATGTGAATTGATCAATAAATTTCACTACTTTGTTGTTAATGTAGATAAATTTTGGCATTTAATTAAGCTCCAGTGAAAATGTGGCCACTTTTAATTTCAGCAGATGCTATCGTTTCATTTGTAATACATAACTACGGGGGTAAATACAACCCAATCATGAATTATCACTAAATATTTATAGACAACGCAGCAATTCAGAAAGTACACACAAAAGATTTTTACAATGCAACAATTACTGTGGGCACAGCCTGAAATCGGTGGCATGAACGCTAATAGGAGCTGTGAGCAGAATCTCAATATTGCAGCTCCACCAAAGAATCACACGTGTGTATTCGTCTCTCCTGATCCTGCTTCCATAGATTGCATCTCCAGTCGGCAGAAATAATTTCACATTCTTTTCACGGAATTGTTCCAAATGTTCAAAGATAGCTCCCGAAGTTTGTAGAAGCACATTAGAATTTATCAGTTAAAACAATCCATTCCTTTATATTTCTTTTAACTAAAATGATTAGGATACAATAGGGAGGCTTCTTGTAAAGGATAAGAGCAAAATCTAAATTACATGTATTTTACACACATGACTTGGATTTGGGCTATAAGCTTGGTCAAGAGGACATGGGATGGGAAAGGAGACAGAACACCAGACAATGGAGAAGGCAGAATGAACTTTTTCCGCTTCCGCTATGTGGCCTGAGGGGCCCCAAGATGAAATCCGGCTCCTGACAGCCAGAAGCCCTCTAGCCCTCACCCTCCCCGGCGCAGGCTGACATGATAAACTGCTGTATCTCATTTGAGGAGGAATAGGCTGCCTCTTGGTGATTCCGCTGGTACCTTCAGGGAAAAGGGATTCGAAATCACATCGCTGTCTTTACAGTGAAATCCACTCCATAACGCCCATCCCCACCGCGGTGTGGATGCCAGGTCGGAGGGCCCTGCCGCCTGTGTGGCCACTGCATTTTCCGCAGAGGAGCGGGCCTGCGCGCTGTGTGTGGTGCCTTCGTGAGTATTAAACAAATCAAGTTTAGGGAAATCCAAGCTGGTCCCTCATTCCCATTTTTACAACGTCTCCATGTCAAATGGGCCATCGCTGCCGAGGCAGTCTGGCGCTTCCTGTTGGTCTGGCAGAAGAGAACGTGGTCAGAGAAGACGGTCCTCCAAATCCAGGCTCTGTTAGGGAAATTAGAATTAAGCAGCCAACGGGAAAATGGATGGGGTCTTCTTGCCGAACCAAATTACACATCTAAATTTCCAGCCAAAATTCTCCCTGGCTCGCCCTCACAGGTTCATATTTCTTTTTATTTCAAAATTTAAATTTCCTGGGACTGGAGGCCTTATTTTCATACCCCTAAAAAAAGTAGAAGCTCTAATACAGATAATTAGAAATCTTTTCATAATCTCTGAAATCTAGGATTTCACCAAGTCAACATCTTAGTATTTTCCTGAGTCATGTATGTCTGAATTTCTATGTCTTTGGTGAAAACTGAGGAAAAATATAGGTTATTGTTGGGCTAAGGAAATACTAGCATTTGTTGAATCTTTGATGTGAACATTAAAGTGGCAAGAAAGTTAAGGGGCAAGATAGAAAGAGAAACAAAAACTGAGATTCTAAAAATTTGAAACTGTAGTGAATTAAAGGTGGCCACAATCATTTGTTTGTTTTTTTTCCCCGTTTCTCCCATCTGTCAGTGGAGTCTACCTATGAATCTCGGCTGGTCTTATGAGTTATTTTGTCCAATAGAATTTAGCGGAAGTGGCTGTGTGAGATCCCAGCCTTCCGAAGGCCTGGAAGCTACTGCTTCGGCGCTCTCCTAGGAGCCAGTTGTCCCATTGTAAAAACAAATTGGGTTAGACCACATAATGATGAGAATTCCCTTGGACGGTGGTCTTGGGAGATAGGAGACCATTTGAATGGTCCTGGGAGATAGGAGACCATTTGAATGCTCTAGCCCCAGGCAAACGTCGACTGAGAGTGCCGCAAGACTGACTGCGGCTTCCCCATGTAGAGCAGAAGAACCTCATAGCTGAGCTCAACCCACTGAACAACCAGAAATAACAAATCCTTATTAGGTTAAGTCATGATGCTTTCAGATAATATGTTACATGGCAATAGATAACAGAAACAGAGATTTTTATCATAAGACTCTCCATTCTTTTTCTTTGCATACCCTACTCTCCTTTTGAAGCTATGCGAACTGGCAATCAAAATTGATTTTCCAATGCCTCTTGCAAAAGCGACCCAATAACAATAAGACAAAAAGCCAAGGTATGAACTGAGCAGGGGGAGGGGGTAGAATTATTTTTAAAAGGGAGCCCAGACTTACCTCTGCAATGAGTCTTCTCTTTTCTTTCTTCAGTTTCACTAATTATCCCAAGTCTACATCAATATTCAAATTGGGCACCAAAGGAAAGGCATTTTCTATAACAGGAACTCCGTCCCTTTCCAGGATTCTACTCTTAAAAGTCAACTGAATGACCCAATTTACTTAAATCGGAATAGAGTTTAAGAGACATCAGTAGATGTTCTGCTATTTACATTAAAGTTGCCAAACATAAATCCTTTAAATTAAATTTTCTCTCAACTAAACAAATAAACTAGATTCTAATCATAGCTCTATCATGTGTAGCTGTGCAACTTGGGCCAGTAATTTTATCCTTTTGGCCTCAATTTCCTTATCTGTAAAAAGAAAACAATGTACTATATAATCTTTAAGGTCCCTTAAAACGTTGCCACCCTTCAAAGATATATGTCAATATGTCATTTTTCAAGTGATGCCAGCTCACTCTTAATACCTTATTATGATTATATTAGTGTCAACTAAAAAGTCCTTCTCTGTTGCCGAAGACAGGAATGAATATATCCTTAATCGAATATTCTACCCCTGAATAATTGAGGTGATTGTGTAATTAACTTTCTCTCAGAAAGTACAATCCGAATTTTTGAACTCCATCATTTTGTAAGAACAAAGAAGTATGACAATTTGTCTTTTCCATGCAGGTCTCTAAGTGGCTGCCAATCTTCATAAAGTTCATAAGTAGTTAGTACATATTTAGCTTGTGGCAAAGATCTAAGAGGAACTGAGGGTAACAGCTTCAAAACTCACTGGTTCCTATGTTATTTCGGACATTGTAAATGCTGGCACTAAAAAAGCTGTCCTATTTCAGGGGATCTTCATGAACCGTAGCTACCTTCTGGGTTTAGTAACACACAGGATATTAATGTGTCATATAAGTCTAGTTTAAAAACAAACAAGTAAAAATAAAAACTTAGGGCTCTCTAGCTCATTGTATTATTATAGTAAAATGTGATAACGATTTGGTATGGTAAATATCACAAAGTTCGTTTTCACTTATATCTAGAAAAGGAACACTATGGTTCATTAATTCCACAGACAATTCCAAAATTGAGTGGTTTCAACCATTTATGAAATCAAACAGATCTGTAGAATACCAGCTGGGTAGCCTTGGGCAATTTGATTAATCTCTGAGTCTGAAGTTTCTTCCCTATAAAGCACAGATTTCTGTTTATAGCATTAAAAATGAGATAATGCATATAAAGTGCCTAGAATAATAAGCACTCAGTAAATGGAAGTTACAATTAAATGTGAGCTCCAGGAGAGCAGGGACCTTGCCTGTTCTGTTCACCTTTCTATCTCAAGTGCACAGACAAGCTGTGGAAGGGAAAGATTATTACTGTGGCCAACGGCTCCAACTTTTTTCCATGGCCTTGTTACACTGCTCATCAAGTAGAAATCACTTGGTTTGGGCTTTATGGTCTTTAACCTCCTCTGTTCATTACTAACAAAGAATGAACTCTTTAAAACCAAAAATGCATAGATCACCACTCCCCAGTCAATGAAAAGTCATGAGCGTGAACAAAAGGAACCATGGCTCACATGGAATAGCAGAATCCCTGACCACAAAATAGGTGCTTTTGGAAGTTGTGCTCACTACCTTTACAAAGGCCATTACTTTGGTGAGCTTCTGTTTTGGTGAACGTTTTCTCACCAAATAAGAGTTTGTACAAACTGGGTTGTGTAGAATCCCTGTGGAGCAGCTGTAATTCAGTCTGGTAGAGGAATGAAACAGAAAGAGGTTCCAGACAATCTGCGCCAGGTCCATCAGTGACCGAATCAAAATTAGAACTTACCTGGCTTTATCTCCCTAACTGTTATTAAATAATTGACCCTCCTAATTTGCTTCCTATATTGAGAATTTGTTTAGTGGAAAGAAGCAAACTCAGAAAACAAGGTATATAATGTGTGTTCTCAATCTTCCTTCGGAGAATTCAGGCTGAATTTGCAACACACCAGAATAAATCTTAAGAAGATCAATGAGCTGCCCAGGGGTCCTGCTGCCTGGATGGAGAATCAATTCTGGTTCACTTTCATAGGAACACATTCTTTTACTGTGGCAAACAGTGGTTGAGACTGTTCCATCCCCAAAATTGTACAAAATCTATGCTTCATCAATTTTCTCCCATGAAATGAATCAGTTCATTAGGTCTCTACATATGGCAAACACAAAACCATACAAAAAGATTACACCAAAACAAAACTACTACAGTCCAAGCTTTCTACAATTACAGAGAGTTAATATGGTTATTGGTAAAGCTAAAGCCAATGAAGACACAAGTATAAAACTTAAAAGCAGAAAAGAAGGTTAGGGGAATCTGCCTGAGAGAGGGCCAAACCATAAATAAGAAACCTGGTACTCAGTGTTCTAGGTGCCTGATAACTCATGGACGCATGGCAAAAGCACACCGATACTTCCATTTGTGCCCACTCCCACTCTTGTGAAAAGAAAGATAGCGGGAAATAGAAAGTGGGTGGAGATCTTTATGAGAAGCATTACCACAGATAGAACTTGGGCTAAACCTTGGGTATCTTGTTCTTTGTACCCAGGGTTGGCTATACCAAGTTATATAAAACTTCAGATGAGTTGAAACTTTCACCTTCAGATCAACTTCTTTCAGCTTTGGATGAGATTTTAAGGTTCTAAGATCTAGTCTTCTTAAATATAAACCATGATGATAATTTTGGCATTTCTTTTCTTTACGTACCAATATTAAGAAAACATCCTTGTCTATGCTGTGGAAAGCAAGTAGACCACAGTCAAGGTCTATGTGTGTCTTGAGGAGAAGCTGACTTGAATCAGAAATGTGGGTTTGGGTCCATTTCCAATAACTTTAATGGATCACAGAGAGCCTAATCCTAGTTCTTCTTGAGAAGATGATGTGTACATGTGCATAAAATATATATTAGAAGTATATTAACACAATTCTATCTCAACAGATTTAATTCTTAAATGCTACATATACTTGTTTAATCTCCCGTTTTAAAAGTAGAAAAGGTTAGATTATAACATCAGGTTAGCTCTCTTTGAAGCAGGTAATAATTAAGTTGATTCACTGTTGCAATTACTGTCAAATCCCCCTTAATTACCAGAGATTTTATAGCAGCTTCATTATACGTCTGCTGTAATGCATTGTGGCCCTAAGGAGAAGTGTTGCAGGAAATTCTGCATAGCATGGATAATTCTAACCTGCAGTTACAGCTTCCAGCAAAAGCGCCTGCACTAAATTTATCTTTTTTTGACATTTCTCCCTGTGACTCAAGCAGTTAAATGAGGTAACATTACTAAAATACCTACCTACCTTTGAAAGTTAGAATTGATTTCTCCATAGATATTAAAATTAAAAAAATAGATGAAGGGATAAATTAGCCTTCAATAATTCCTGAGGATTAAATTATATTTCATAATTTAGATTATGGCATTCAAATAGATGTGAGTCTAAATCACAAATATATCTCCTATTTCTTCTTCTTGTGGATATTTCATATACGATAAGCAAGACAAAAATTATTACGGAGTCCCTAACAAAACTCTTGAAGAGAATAATCACTGCTTTTTACTTACCAATGATTTTTTCCAACCACTTTCTGAGGAAAGTAATCATTTTAAAAAGATCATTTTTAAGTTTCCGTATCACCGCTTGTTTTCACTGAAAAAAATCTTGACAAATCAGAGCCTATAAACTGAGTAAAGTTCAAAACAGATAACCGAATAATGCCTCTCTCAGATCCCTTCTTGAGTGAGGAATTTACTCCATAGAATCTACTCGATTCAGAAAGGGCTGCAGTGTCAATGACACTATTGGCAGCTGTGTTAACAGTTAAGGGCCTGGCTTTGTACAGCAATACTGTTATTAAATTTCTCCAGAGCCCATGACTCATTAATCAAATATTCATACATCTCTGTAAATACACACTGAACAGAGAATACCCTCAGAGCTGAGCATCCCAGTACAAGCGCTCTTTCATGTCACACTGACAAAACCCTGAGAACATGCGGTCATGTTTTGCATTTCTAATGCACTATGTACTCTTTAATACTCCATTTCCTAAAAACAGAACACAAATGATCTTACTGATGGCAAGTGTTAGAAGGTTACAATTAAAATTATTCCACTATTGCTTCATACCATCTTTTTTTAAAAATGAGGACAGTGAATCAATTCTTCTGTTCTTTGTTTACCATCAAACAAGTAATTTTTTCCCAGGCGGATGAAGAAACCCAGGGCCATGCTCCTATTAATACAAGAATTTGTATTAGCATGAAAACAACAAATCACTACTTACACGAGGGAGGCCAAATCACTTAACATATTAGCAGACATGAACTTGCTATATTTTGCAAAGTCCTCCGTCTGTTTTACAGCCCTGGGAGTTTCCCCCCTATTGTACAGCAACAAAAGGTCTTTCTCAATTGCGGTCTCTGGAAAATTGGGGTCTGAAGGCCAGGCAAAGAAGAGAAGGTTCCAAATGCCGCTTCATAAGGCTACTAAGATCAGACTCTTCACCCCAGTGTGGGCAGGATGTACTGTGGAGAGGGAAGAGAGAAAAGGAGCATCTGACATAAACCTCCCATCTATCTGGGACTTTCTGAAACAATGGGAACCTGATTCTCAATGCCAGTGAAATAGAAATAAATCTGTGGCATCTCATCTCTTCTTCAACCTCTCCAGTCTACTAACCAAACTGCCTGTGTCTTTAAGCCTGATTTTCCAAAATTCTGGCCACAGACTCCCCTTCCACAGCTGCCCGCTTTCATCCCCACGCAGCTCAGTCCTCCTGCACTCTAGGTGCTATTTTTGCCAGTGCCTTTAGAGCCTCTAACTCAGGGGTTCTCAACCTGTGGGTCGCGACCCCTTTGGCGGTTGAACGACCCTTTCACAGGGGTCGCCTAAGACCATCCTGCATATCAGATATTTACATTACGATTCATAACAGTAGCAACATTACAGTTATGAAGTAGCAACGAAAATAATTTTATGGTTGGGTCACAACATGAGGAACTGTATTTAAAGGGCCAGAAGGTTGAGAACCACTGCTCTAACTCAATATGACGCAGCGAAAACTAGAACAGGCTTTGGAATCAGGAGAGGTTTAGATCCCAGACTAGCAAATTGTCAGCTGTGCTAACTCTGCAAGTGACCTTACCATATCTGACCCTCAGTTTCTTCACCTGTAAAATGGGAACAGTAAAAATAGCTATTTTCCCAAGATTTCTTCGAAGATTAAACTAAATAATATTTAAGTACTTAGTAAGTGCCCAATAAATAGCAGTTGTTGCCATTGGTATCATCATTGCAATCATTAATCCTCTATTTCTTCACACTGACTCAAATTTTTACTTTTCCTGACAATACTAATTCCCTCCTAAATTCAGCCAGCGAAGACGCTCCTTCCATTGAAATCCCTCTGACTCAGAGGGGTAGCTTTGCATGCCCACTTCCACGTGCTGGCTCTATCCTCTTGCACCCTCTCCTGATGCTCATACCATCTACTTCCGACACTCAAAATGCTGCGGCTCCTAATGCCAGCCTCAACTTCCTTCTTGCCTCCATTCTCACAACCTTCTATATCTCCACCTTTCCCACTTTTAGTCCTTTGGTGGCCTGGTAAAGTCTATGGACTGATTCTCAATAAAACATATTTAAATGTAAGTGAAAGGCATATGGTTACAAAGGAAATGTTATTTAAATATTTTTCTATATTTATATGGTAATATATTTGCTTCTTTAAGGGTACGTTAATAAGTGCTAGCAGCAAGTTCCACCTATAATTTCAATGCAGTGTAAATATTTTAAGGTAACTGCATTAAGTATGCCATGAAAGTATTTGTGATTTTTATTAATGACAAAATCCTAGGTACTGCTGATAGTTCTGTTTTCTTTGTGGAAGGAAATACTATGTTTCAGTTAGCTGTTAGTGAAAATAAGACATGATTTTTTTTCACATTCAAGTTCATGGACCCTTGAATTCTATTCTATTCATGGGTTCATCAGGTTCATCTCCATTAAATGACCGTTCCTCAGCCCCATTTAATTCACTAAGTTCATCCATAGACCCTATATAATTATATTTAGATAAATCAGACTTTAAGGGTAGGGCTTGAGAAATCATCTTCCAATTTTAAATCTTCATATTTTAAAATGCTAGAACTAAACCCCAGTAATTTGACTTCGATAACCTTTGTTTCTCCCTTCATAGCATCATTCCTCCTGTGTCTCTTGCCCAGGCATCTATCTACCTATATAAGTAGAAATTTCAGCCTGACACTCAGGCCCTCAGAAATAAATGACATACATTTCATCTGTATCACTCATTCTGCCCACATTATTGCAGGATGTTTATCATTATCCCCTTATTAAATGCCAGCAGTGCTCCCTCGTCAGTAAAACAAGCAAAACCAGGCACATGCATTTCAAATGCACCCCAACCCCACTTTTATTTGGGGAACATGGACCCTGTCTCTGGATTTTTGTGCTGTTTCTTTATGAGCCCAAATACCTAGCTTTTCCCTGCTTATCTATCAACCATCCCAGACTGGGAGGATTCATCTCAGATGCCACCCCCTCCATGAAGACTACCCTAATCCCTATAGCCAGGTGGGAACTCTTTTTTGAAAGCAAATATAATTTTATTTTGTACAACTTCTATTATGTCTTCTCTTCCCCTCCCAAGCATGACAGTTTGCGTATTTTCCCCATCATTAAGTAAATTTCTCTGCTCCTTGAGAGAAGTGTCAGGTTTGTGTATGTATGTGTGTGTGTAAGTGTCAATTTTTATCACAAAACATTTTTTTTAAAATATATTTTATTGATTTTTTACAGAGAGGAAGGGAGAGAGATAGAGAGTTAGAAACATCGATGAGAGAGAAACATCGATCAGCTGCCTCCTGCACATCTCCTACTGGGGATGTGCCCGCAACCCAGGTACATGCCCTTGACCGGAATCGAACCTGGGACCTTTCAGTCCGCAGGCCAACGCTCTATCCACTGAGCCAAACCGGTTTCGGCATCACAAAACATTTTAAGAGCCTTACAGACATTCAGTATTGGAATGGAATTAAGAGATTTCCTTGTTGTTTTTTTCTTTTTTAATTCTTGTTCTCCAAGGCTAGTTTAAAAAAAAAATTTTAAAAAAGCAAACATTTCCTTAAAGCCTTTTCAAATCTTTAGAGATGAATTAAATTTTGATCACAGTTTTAAATGCTAAACTTATTGAGGATTCACAATGTGCCTGGCAACTTTCTAAGTGTTTTTGCATATTTTCTCACTAATTCCTCACAGTAGCCCAATGTGATGGTTGCAATATCTGTATATTATAGATGAGGTTAAGTAACTTATTCAAGGCCATGCAGCTAGTAAGTGCTAACGTGGCTATCCGAGCAGAGCCAGCCTCACTCCACAGTTTAGCCAGTTCACGAGTGCCATCTCCACTGTGTAACACTGGAGCTTCACAGAGTAACACTGGTTTTTCCCTAAATGTAAGGATTCATTTTTTCCCCCCAAACTGATAGTACTGAGTGACTATGTAAAGTCTTACTTTCGAAACACCTGTTCTAGCTGATGCTATGGTACTAGTATAATGTGATATACTATCTAATTTGGTATGTTCTTATAGATTATGACCATTGCCGTACCACCTATGTTTTGCATGTTGTATTCCTTTGGTGTTTGGGGAAATTTCACACTGTATAAAAATTCAAAAACACTTTATGTTTTAAAAATAAAGACTGGCCCTGAATCAAGACCTGCAATTTGCTTAAGCTGTTGGTTTCCAGCAAGAGCCTAAAGAAATGTCTTTCTACGGTCTGTTGGCCATTTCAGAACTTAGGAGATGGAACTGTCAACTCATTTCAAAGAAATATCAAGATAGATAGATAAATAAACAAAAAAAATGAAGACAATTTCTGCAGAATTGACAAACTGATCTTAAAATCCATATTAAAATGCAAGGAATTCAGAATTGGCCATAGTTATCTAGAAAAAGAACAAAGTTGGATGACTCACACTTCCCAATTTCAAAATGTACTACAAATCTATAGTAATGAAGATAGTGTGGTACTGGCAAAGGATAGACATATATATGAAATAGAATTGAGAGTCCAGAAAGCCTTACACTATGGTCAATTGATTTTTGATAAGAAGGTCACGACCATTCAATGGGGGAAAATATAGTCTTTTCAACAAATGGTGCTGGGACAACTAGACTTCCACAAGCAAAAGAAGAAATTTGGATACCTATCTCAGACCATATACAAAAATCAAATCAAAATGAATTTTACTTTTAAGTTTATTTTTTAATTTATATTTATTGTTGAAAGTATTACAGATATCTCCCTTGGTTTGTTCTTTTGTATTTTTCCCCCATTGATCCCCTCCACCCCACTCACACTTGCCCCTCCCAGGCTGTCACCAGACTATTGTCTGTGTCCATGGGCTATGCATATATGGTTAATCTCCCTCCATCCACCCCAAATGAATTTTTAAAAACCTATATGTAAGAGCTAAAGGTATAAAACTCTTAGGAGGAAGTATAAGGTATAAATCTTAGAGACTTCAGATAAAGCAATGGCTTCTTAAATATAACACCAAAAGCATAAGCAAAGAAAAAATAAAAAGTAGACAAATTGGACTTTACCAAAATTAAAACTATTTATGTTTCAAAGGACACCATCAAGAAAGCAAAAAGATAAACAACAGAATGAGAGAAAATGTTTGTAAATCATATAGCTGATAAAAGCCTTGTATCCTGAATATGCAAAAAACTCTTACAACTCACTAATATAAAGACAAATAACCCAATTCAAAATGAGGGAAGAATTTGAATACATATTTCTCCAAAGAAGATATACAAATGGCCAACAAGCACACGAAAAGATGCTCAACATAATTTGTCACTAGGAAAATGCACATAAGGTACCACTTTACAAACACTAGATGGCTGAAATAAAAAAGATAGTAACAAGGGTTGGTGAGAAAGTAGAAAATTGTAATCCTTATAACATTGCTGGTGGATTGTAAAATGGTGTAGTCACTATGGAAAAGTCCTCAGCCCGGCCTCCACCCTCTCGCAATCTGGGACTCCTCAGAGGATGTCCGACTGCTGGTTTAGGCCCGGTCCTGCTGCAGGATCCCTGCGGGATAGGGCCTAAACCGGCAGTTGGACATCCCTCTCGTAATCTGGGACTGCTGGCTCCTAACTGCTTGCCTGCTTGCCTGCCTGATCACCCCTAACCACTCACCTGCCTGCTTGATTGCCCCTACCTGCCTGCCTGCCTGATTGCCCCTAACCACTCACCTGCCTGCCTGATTGCCCCTGACTACTCGCCTGCCTGCCTGATCACCCCTAACTGCCTCTGCCTGCCTGCCTGATTGCCCCCAACCGCTCACCTGCCTGCCTGATCCCCCCTAACTGCTTGCCTGCTTGCCTGATTGCCTCTAACCGCCTCTGCCTCAGCCCCCCTGCCATGGCTTCATCCAGAAGGACGTTCAGAATGATGTCCTGAAGGTTGTTCGGCTGTCCGGTCTAATTAGCATATTATACTTTTATTATTATAGATAGCCAAAAAGTGGGAACAACCCATATGTCTATCAACTGATCAATAAAGAATATGTGGTATGTCCACCTAATGGAATATTATTCAGTCACCAAAAAGAATAAAGTGCTGCTGATACATGCTATAAATCGTGAAAGCATGCTAAGTGAAAAGAATCAGACACAAAAGACCACACTGTGATTCCATTTATGTGAAATACTTGGAATCCATGCAAACAGAAAGTAGGTTAATAGGTACAGGGTATTTTTTTTTTTTTTTTTTTTTTAGTAATGAAAATGTTCTGGAATTGGACAGTGGTGATCATTGCATAACTCTGTAAAGATATTACAATTGCCCTAGCCAGTTTTGCTCAGTGGATAGAGCATCGGCCTGTGGTCCAAAGGGTCCCAGGTTCAATTCTGGTCAAGGACATATGCCTGGGTTGCTGGCTCAGTCCAAGGAGCAGGAGGCAACCAATCAATGATTCCCTCTTATCACTGATGTTTCTATCTCTCTCTTCTTTTCCCTTCCTCTCTGAAATAAAAAATTTTTAAAAAAAGATATTACAATCCACTGAACTGTACACTTTAAAAGGATGAATTACAATTCAATAATGCTATTACTTTTTAAAAAAAAAAAACACAAGATACCACTTCACACCCACTAAGATGGCTAAAATCAAAGACATTAGACTTTCATATGCAATCTGATTTCCTTAAATCACCTTAAATATTATGAAGTTGGGACTTTTGAACATCAGCTGACAAACATTTTGAGCTCTGAGCCAATGCTGCCTGCCAGCAATATCACAATCTTTGTATAGCAGCTTATATACTATCGGGATTTTACACTTCATTTCCCCCTATTTTGTAAACATGACAGAAAAATGGAAAAATGAAAGTGCTAAAACTCATGATAAGAAATGTAGGTCTCATAAATTTAATATAATTAATATAAAGATAGAAACAATCATTAGTCTCAAAGAAATGCTCACTGGACTGTAATTCAATAAGCTCTATGACTACAAAAGAACAAAAACAAAGACACCTATGAAATGCCAGAACTATATCATCCAAGATCACGTCAAGCCTATATAATTGAAAAAAATTATAATTAAAAAATATATTTAGCCCTGGCTCGTGTGGCTCAGTTGGTTGAGCATTGTCCCATGTACTGAGAGGTCACCAGTTTGATTCCAGGTCAGGGCACAAGCTCAGGTTGCGGGTTTGATCCCCAGGAGGGGGCATACAGGAGGCAGCCACTCAATGTTCCTCTTTTTTTTTTTTTAATATATTTTATTGATTTTTTTTTTTACAGAGAGGAAGGGAGAGAGAGAGTTAGAAATATCAGCTGCCTCCTGCACACCTCCCACTGGGGATGTGCCCGCAACCAAGGTACATGCCCTTGACCGGAATCGAACCTGGGACCTTCTAGTCCGCAGGCCGATGCTCTGTCCACTGAGCCAAACCGGTTACAGCTCAATGTTTCTCTTTAATTGATGCTTCTCTCTCTCAACCGCTCTCTTCCTCTCTCTCTAAAAATATTTTTTAAAACTATATTTTTAAAAAATAAACAATCGCCAAAACCGGTTTGGCTCAGTGGATAGAGCGTCGGCCTGCGGACTGAGGGGTCCCGGGTTCGATTCCGGTCAAGGGCATGTACCTGGGTTGCGGGCACTTCCCCAGTGGGGGATGTGCAGGAGGCAGCTGATCAATGTTTCTCTTTCATCGATGTTTCTAATTCTCTGTTTCTCTCTCTTCCTCTCTGTAAAAAATCAGTAAAATATATTTTTAAAAAAATAAACAATCAAGTACCTTTTAAAAAATAGAAGTAAAAAAATTAAATATTTTTATACTCTCTGGGACACTGAAAAAAGGTATGGTTCAGTTCCTTCACATTCAACTGTTTTAAGTGTTTACAAGAACATATTACATATAAAAATAAGAGTCTGTTTAGGTATAGACACGGGCTGGTGGCCACAGAACTGGACAAGCACAGTAGGTCAGGATTAGGAACCAGTCATAAGACACAGGTAAAACTACTATGTAAATCAGACGCTTAAGATAATATCGATATACAAGTCAAAATATGAAAGACTGAATGGCAGCCTTCTCCATCAAAATAAAATAGCTCAATTTAAACAATGAGAATCAAAATTCAACCTATTAAGCATGCTTAGAGTTATGTGAACATGAACAAAAAAATAGAAGGGAATATAGACAAGGAAAAATAATATGTCGAGGTAGCAGAAATGTGGGGTGAATTTTTTTCTGTACTATCTATTTTAAATATTTTGGAATTAATTTAAATATATATATGTAATCTCCATTAAAACCCTCTGATTACTAACTAGAATGCTGACCTTAGACTCTCATTTGTTCCATATGTGATAATCCAAGTCCCAGGACATATTGTCTCCCTAATCCTATATCCAATTCCCCATCTTAGATTCACTAGCTATAATTTAATATAAGTGAATTGACCAGAACAGTGCTAAGTAAATAACAAGTAGTACGTAAATATTAGTATGTCACACTGTACAACTCCAGGGAGTGACATTCACAGTACACTCAAAATTGTGTTCACTGGCACTGTGCAACATGGCAGCCTCCTCTCCACTTTCTAGTATTGGTCAGTACTTACTTTCCTCCAAAACCTACATCAAATTTTAAATTATCCCAGCTCGCAGCCTTTTTAATTCATATATTTTTATCTGTGTCAGTTTACTAGGGTCTATTTGCCTAGATACACTCAAAACTTGTCAATAATTCTCTCATCCTTTTGTTAGCAGATTCATATTGAATTTCTAACTTGCCTTTGCTTACCCTTTCTGCTTATAAAGTAACTCATGAATTCCTAATTCTTACTAATTTATATATCTTAGTGTAAAATATAAATATAACATGTATATTTATAATTATTAATTTTCAGTAATTTAAATGAAAAATAATTATTTGCAGAATTTTTTTAATGAATCATCTTAGATGACATCTGGTATCTGTATCGTATCGTTGACCTAAAATAGGACAAGACTGAGTTTCTACATTGCTGGATCAACTGGTTAGAAGATAGCACAGTAATTTTCTACCTAATCACAAACATATACTGTCTACTTTTAACATATTTTTCTTATTGTGAGAGAATAAGTGAAATTTTATAACTGTAGTTGTGAATGTTTTGGGCCATTGCTTACCACCAAGTGTCAAAGAGGATTGTGAAAAAGAAAGGAAAATGCTAATTCAAAAATGTGTCTGCAATACTAACTCTAAATATAATATTTTTCAAAGTTTATAGGCAAGAAGAAAATCTTTATATAGCCATGAAAAACACACAAAAATGCTTAAGGTTTCTAAATTAATTTAAGATTCAAACGATAAAATAATATAAAATTTATATATTAGAATCAATAAGATATTTCCAATTTTCCTGGTCTGATGTTTCACATTTTCAATTCATCTCTAGTTTGGTCTTAAAGCTCAATTGAGTAGAGTACTATTGAATTGTGGTTGATTGACAATACTGAGGCTATAATAAATATTACATGATAAATATTCTCCTAAAATTTTTTAAAGGACACTTGCTCTTCTTTTTATAGAAAATAATAATCCCTTATCCTTTCTAAGAAACTGCCTCTATCAATATATTCTGGATATTTTGCTTCTATTTTACTATTATTTTAAATTCTCAGTTTCCTCTTTATGTCTGTTTCAATAGAAATTCATATCATTTAATATTTTTAAATATTTTTTTCACTATTTGTTCTTTCTCTTGTTCCTTCCTGTTTTTTTTTTTTGAAAATCCTTCATAATGTTTTCCTGGTTGTATAGTTAAAAAGACTTAGATATATAATGTAAGCTACAAAGGTGATCTCTGGTAAACCATGAAGATGAAACTTATTCTAGGAGCAAAGTAATTAGCAGATAAAAGGAAAAAACCTAGATTAGTATGGTTTGACCAGAAATACAGTGCTTTCTGGCATTGAAAAACAGAAAGTAAATACAGATCTCTAAAAAAGCAGACAGAGATTTCTGACCTAAAATTGGATAAAGTCATTTTTGTTCCTTTAGTTCTAAAAACAAGAAAGAATTAACATATATACTTTTAGATATGTTTGCCCTTGGACAATGTTAAATCCTAAAGGTTAACAGAACACAAAAGTGACCTAAAATTTTAATCTGCTAAAGTTATATTCTCACTAATACAGATTTAATTTGGATAGTTTAATGTAAAAAAAGAAAAAGAAAAAAATCGATACTTCAGGGAAATTCTTTTGGACATACTCATACTATAAAGGATCTTTTCATGCACTCATTTGGCAAATGGTAAGTCTCAGGATTGCCTGCTGGTGGTTAATACATTGACAAAAGGGGATTCAAAGTGTCAAGTCTTAGGAAGAAGAGAGAAAAGAAACCTTCACCATCTAAAGTCACATCAAGCATTTTAAAAATTCATTTCTGAAATGTTAATGGCAAAGTCTAGTATCTTAATATTGATGTCCAAAAGGAGGATCCGCCTATCCTGTCTAACAGAACAGCCATCTTTGAAGCTTGTCCTTTTTCACTTTCCTTCATTCCGGCTGGATGAAATCCTTAAACTTTACTGCCTGAGTTTACTGACTGTCAGAATTTGAAATGAAATCTGTGTTCACAAGAAAGTCTGAAACCAGAATACACAGAACCTCTATCCTAATAATAATGATGTAATTTTGTTGCTGCCTTTCCAAAAAAAGATGATCACCACTTTTTGTCTGGTCCTTAGCTGAAGCTGAATTAACAGGCAAGATAAATCCATCGGCTTATCTCTCAATTTTCACGAATGTATGCATTCATTCATTAATACATACATATTATTAAATGATTTAAAGAATAACTTCTAATTCTAAACACTTATCCTCAGTCGTGGGGATGACTGTAGGGTAGGATTTATTTGTTTTGTCTAGACAATATTCTGAGTATTTTCAATATAATTCAATGGAAAGAAAGTTTCTGCCTCTTCTCACCTCCACTCTGTCTCTGTCCAGGTGTAATTTTATCTCATTCCAATATCCTTCTTAAAAATGATCACCAAATATGCTGAGGACAGAATCCTACCTAATAAAGAGAGAATATGCTAATTGACACTCATGCCATTGCAAAGATGGCAGCACCCACAGCCAATAAGGAGGGAATACGCTAATTGACTGTCCCACCCTCAAAGATGGTGGCACCCACAGCCAATAAGGAGGGAATATGTTAATTGACTGGCACGCCCTCAAAGATGGCAGTGCCCACAGCCACAAGATGGTGGCACCCAGTCCCCTCAGCCCCCAGCCGCCCAGGGCGGGCATGAGGTGCAGGCAAGCCTCCGATGGTGGCTGCCCAGCCTGCCCAGGGCTGCCCGAGGCTCAGGTAACCAGGGCTGGCTGAGGCTTGCGCTGCCGGCAGTGGCAGCAGCAGAGGTGTGATGGGGTGTTACCTTCCTCTGATCGCTGGGTTGCCTCCTGCCCGAGGGCTCCCGAACTGTGAGAGCGGGCAGGCTGGGCTGAGGGACTCCCTGTCCAGTGCATGAATTTTCATGCACCGGATCTCTAGTGTTATATATAATTCACAGTTTTTACAGAGTTCTTGTAAGAGAACACTTACAATTAGCTCTGATTCACTGGAAGGTATGGGTGCTCTTATTTGATGTGCTTGTAGACTCCTGTGAATTCTGCAGGCATGTAGGAACAACAAATTGCAATAATTTCAATGGGAGGACTGCAGCGTATAAAATCAGGCATACAACTGGCTTCTTGTTCCTGTGCTGCTTTGACCTTCTAGGAAAATTAGTACTGGACTTCATGTGTCCAAATCTTATCTAGGGAAAAGAAAAATTTTAGATATTAAGCTATTTATTTCAATTCAAAAAACTATCCTCACCGGGAAATGCCAAACCTGATTTCTCTCATCAGGCATACGAAAGCCATCTGCCCACCCTCTGTTTCCATTTTGCATGCAACTCCAAACCTAACAAATAGGCTTTCTGATGGGAGAAATCAATGACTTTGAATGATGCACAATTTCCACAGATAAGTCACCTTTCCACAATGAAACATGGAAGCTCCATAAAATAAGTTAATATTTTGCTTTCTGAGCAACAATATTATTTGCCTTATTGTGAAGAGAATTCATTAGTAGAGACAATGATTTTTCAAATGAAAGGATTAAAAGAATCCCATTAAAACCAAAACAAAGGCATTTTATGTTATCACATCTTTATTAAAGTAGTTATTTATAATCCTGGCTCAATAACAACTCTTGTACTTTTATATCACAAATTGGCCTTTAAATAACACATAACACACTTAAGGCAGATTTACCTTCTAGATGGCCTCAGCTTCTAAACACCACTACACTGATTTATACAAATCACAAAAATCACATAGAGGAGCATCTGTTGTTATCTTTCTTGGTACTTATCTTTAGATTTCAGAGCTACACAGTAAATACAGTTCCCCATAAAATTTAATTTTTGAGGTAAGAAACAAATACTATTTCTGTCTTAAAATTGCCTTTATCTGATCTGACTAGGTGCCATTATTGTGAGTAACATAACCTTTAAGTTTGTGGGAAAAACCAATACTTTATATTTACTCCTCAAAGAAAGCTCAACAGCAAGAAAAACGAGAAGCCATTATAAAATCATATTGCTAAATATTACCTAAACTCACAATTCTGCTTATATAATTGTATGCATATAATAACAGCTAACAATTGCTATTTCATGTAGCAATATACATCCAATATGGTTGCATTAATATCAGGAGATGCATTCTCTTGTTCTTCTGGTCATTAGTATGAACTGAAGCTTTTGAAACTATTTGGAATCCCAATGTGGGGGCCTATATCACAAAACCTTCAGGAAACTGGTGGCCTCAGGTGGAAGAATTCAAAAACTGGAAGGCTTGGAAGTTAAGGTGGCATAATTAGAAGGTCTCCGCAGAATAGTGATGCAACCAGAGTCACTTGTTATTTATTAGAAACCAAAGCTCATAAATCATTTCTCTCTCAAAAAAATATCTTTAAAACTTGTATATTTCCAACTGTTCTTTTTTGAAAGAACATATAAAATTAAGATATTTGTGAAAATAAACCAGTTTCTTGTATACTTGTTTCTCTTCATTTTCCCCCTTCAAAGAGTTCTTATCTTTTAAAGCAAGACAAACTCTTCTGTGCTAAATCTTTTTAATCTTTTATTTTCATCCTCTGAGAAAATGTCTTCCTTATTGGTTGTAGGAGATGTAAAATCATAGTCTCTGGAATGACCATTTACAAAAGTAAATAAGGGATATTTCTCTTTAGAAGAAATTTTCAGCATCTGTAACAGAAAGTACAGAAGAATTATTTATCCAACAGTAGTGCACAGTAGCACCCCATGACAAAATCTGATGTTTTAGCCCCAAATCTCTCATTAGCTTTTCTCATTTATATTTATTCAGTGCCAATGCTTTAATGTTCTGGCTAAAAGACAACTTTATATTGTTTAATTATAGCTAAATAATTGCTTCTCCATTGGGATTCGCCTTCAAAAATGAAGTACCATCTCCCTACCCCCACCAAAGTAAGTCTTCTGGTCACATTAGTTAGAAGGCTCACTCTAAAGGGTTAATATTTATCTCCTTTTAGTAGCAGTAGACAACGACACACAATGGATTCATGGACTATAGTCAATATTGTGAAAGATTGCTTGATACCAGAAAAAGAAGCATTAACCTAAGTCAGAAGGTTCATTGTAATCTCAGTTCTACAACTTACCTTGATGTGATCTTCAACAAATCACTCTACCTGAGTATCATCTATAAAACAGGTATCCAAGCTCCTTATCTCAGAACATTGTTAAGATGACCAAAATTAAAAATAGAAACTTATTTTAAAAAATTAAGTTTGTTCCTTCTAAAGATCACTATATTTAAAAAAAATATTTCTGCAAAAATCTAGTCAACATAAAAAATAGTAATCTTCTACATAGTGGTAATCCACACTTTACATATTACCTTCTAGAGTTACACTAGATAATTCTGAAGTGAAAAAAGCAGTAACTGGGCAATGGCAACTCTATCCATTTGGTATTCGTTGACAAGCCAGCAACACATTCTAAACTATTTTAAATCTTTCTGTTAAACAAGTTCTATTAAAAAAATATAAACAATTTTCATTTAAAAAATAAATTTAGAAGTTTGAATGATGTTTTAATAGAAACCAATTTTTCTATAGGTAACCTGGAACTATAAGGAAGATTTTAAAAAGTTTATGTGAGTCACAGAGAATGCTGGAAATAATACCAAGAGCACTTATACAGGGTGGTGCAAAAGTAGGCTTATAGTTGCTCATATGGAAAATAATACAATAACTAGTAAATAATAATACAAGAGTAAACTCTGTTTCGTGTACTCACAACTGTAAGCCTGCTTTTGCCCCACCTTGTACATCATTTATCATGATCAATTTAATATAATTTGTTCTTAAAGGATAATTTCTGGGATAAAAACCAAATTCTATCAAATGCCAATATTAAATCAAAGGTTAGTCAAATTCTTATATGTTACATTTATAGATTCTCTTGAAACATGGCTAAAATAAATATGTATTCCTGGCATACAGAACAACATTCAATTAAAACTATTTCAATGAGAGAGTTAATATGAAATACATTTTAATAATATAGCCAAAGATACAGGAAACAGCTTTATTATCTAAAGGCAAATCATAGATTTCTTTTCAGAAGGTCAAATATTTTATCACATTTTCCCTATGTACTAACTTGACAGGTTTCAGAATTACAGAGGAGAAAGCTAAAGGACAGAAGTTAAGCAATTTCTTCCATCATAATGCCAGTAGTTGTAAGAACAGAAATAGACCAGGAGATGACCACTTGTCCCCAGGCTGAAACCTTTCCACTAGTCTCTGCCAGCACACATGTAAAACTATACCCAAGACAGAGCAGTCTATACCTATGTGGTCTGTATTCACCACAGTGGAGCTACACTTAATGTAGGGTTTAATTCTAAAGTCAGCCCATAATATGAAAATCAAATAGTCAAAATCAATACAGTCAAAATTAACTTCCATACACCTTCAAATTGTGTAAAAAGGTTGTTATGCATAATTTTGTATATACAGCTCTGTTCAGGACCGTGTATAAATGAATAGTACAGTATATAGAAATGTACAGTATATAATAAAGAGTACACGGAAAAATAACATTTTATTACGAGTTTGTGTAGTTGAGTTGAAGTTAAATGTGTACGTGATGTTAACTCCACCCTATCTCCTTACTATTCAATCTTAAATCGCTCGAACCCAACTTTTAACCCTCACTGTTCTGAAAATTCTCTTCTAGTTCTCAAATAAAAAGGCCTTTTATTAGTTTCTATTCTCTTGATATTTCTATAGCAATCAACACTTCTGAGCATTTCTTTCTTAAAATACTTCCCTTGATTTCTGTAATATTTTGCTTTCCTGTTTCTCCTATTTTCTGGACTATTTCTTCTTTATCTCCTTCACTGACTTCACTTCCTGCATGTAAATATTAATCAATTATTGATCCTTTATCTTCTCTATATATTCTATCTTCTCTCTTAAAAATATTATCGCCAAAACCGGTTTGGCTCGGTGGATAGAGCGTCGGCCTGCAGACTGAAGGGTCCCGGGTTCGGTTCTGGTCAAGGGCATGTACCTGGGTTGCGGGCACATCCCCAGTAGGAGATGTGCTGGAGGCAGCTGATCGATGTTTCTCTCTCATCGATGTTTCTAACTCTCTATCTCTCTCCCTTCCTCTCTGTAAAAAAAATCAATAAAATATATTTAAAAAATATATATATATTATCTACTGAGAAACCAAGATGGCGGCATAGGTTAATGCTGGAATTTGCTGCCTCGAACAACCACTTCAAAAATACAACTAAAAGACGAACGGGACATCACCAGAACCACAGGAAGGCTGGCTGAGTGGAAGTTCTACAACTTGGAGGAAAGAGAATAGCATACCGAGACTCAAAGGAGGCACAGTGCTGAAGTCAAATACTAAGGTGCGGAGTGCATGCGGAGCGGGCTGGCGGCTGAGGGTGCGGTTGTCTGTTTCAATCGGGAGGGAGTCTCAGACTCTGAGCTCCAGATCGGGCGAGTCTCTAGGGACCCAGACTCAAACAGGAGAAGCGGGATTGTCTGGCTTCAGTCGGAACTCGAAGGCAGCTTTCTCTCCGAGGTTTGCAGCGGTTGCTGGGACTCTGAGAGGCAGAGCCCCTGGGGACGGGACTGAGAGCAGCCATAATTGCTCGCTCCGCCAGCCCTGTTGAACCCCTGGGACACGCCCAGCCCAAGCCCTGCACAGAGCCATTTGCCAGATAGCCTCAGGCAAAGGCTAGATTAGCACCTCCCTAGAGGACAGAAGTTCTCTCACTGCAGACACAGCTGATTCTCACAGCCAGTTGGCCTGGTGGTCAAATCCCCGCCAGTATTACCTACAACAAACAAGGCTTAACTACAACAAGACTGCCCACAAAGACCACTAGGGGGTGCACCAAGAAAACAGAAAAAAATGCAGAGACAAAGAAACAGGACGCAAATGTCAGAAATAAAAGATATAGATCTCAAAACCACACTTTTAAGGTCTTTCAATAATTTTCTAAAAACTGCCGATAAATGTAGTGAGATCCTCAAGAAATCGAATGAGACCCTCGATGTTGTGATAAAGAAACAACTAGAAATTAAGCATACACTGACTGAAATAAAGAATATTATACAGACTCCCAACAGCAGACCAGAGGAGCGCAAGAATCAAGTCAAAGATTTGAAATGCGAAGAAGCAAAAAACACCCAACCGGAAAAGCAAAATGAAAAAAGAATCCAAAAATACAAAGATAGTGTAAGGAGCCTCTGGGACAGCTTCAAGTGTATCAACATCAGAATTATAGGGGTGCCAGAAGATGAGAGAGAGCAAGATATTGAAAACCTATTTGAAGAAATAATGACAGAAAACTTCCTCTACCTGGTGAAAGAAATAGACTTACAGGTCCAAGAAGCGCAGAGAACCCCAAACAAAAGGAATCCAAAGAGGACCACACCAAGACACATCATAATTAAAATGCCAAGAGCAAAAGACAAAGAGAGAATCTTAAAAGCAGCAAGAGAAATAAACTCAGTTACCTACAAGGGAATACCCATACGACTGTCAGCGGATTTCTCAACAGAAACTTTGGAGGCCAGAAGGGAGTGGCAAGAAATATTCAAAGTGATGAATACCAAGAACCTACAACCAAGATTACTTTATCCAGCAAAGCTATCATTCAGAATTGAAGGTCAGATAAAGAGCTTCACAGATAAGGAAAAGCTAAAGAGTTCATCACCACCAAACCAGTATTATATGAAATGCTGAAAGGTATCCTTTAAGAAGAGAAAGAAGAAGAGAAAGGTAAAAATACAATTATGAACAACAAATATGCATCTATCAACAAGTGAATCTAAGAATCAAGTGAATAAATAATCTGATGAACAGAATGAACTGGTGATTATAATAGAATCAGGGACATAGAAAGGGAATGGATTGACTATTCTTGGGGGTAAAGGGGTGTGGGAGATGCGGGAAGAGACTGGACAAAAATCGTGCACCTATGGATGAGGACAGTGGGTGGGGAGTGATGGCAGAGGGTGGGGCGGGAACGGGGAGGAGGGGAGTTATGGGGGGGAAAAAGGGAATAAATGTAATAATCTGAACAATAAAGATTTAATTTTTAAAAAAATACTATCTACTAAGTTTCAACCACTTCACTATTAGCCTTTATTATCATCCATGTTTTACAGATGAGGGAACTGAAATATTGAGGGGTTAAGTGACTTGTTATGTTCACACAGTTAGTAAATGACAGAGCCAGAATTTAAGCTTAAGTGGTCTGGTTCTATTATAACCACTGTGTGGACGAAAATGGGTCACATGCTAACCTGACTAGATCATGTAAGGCCTGCATGGCAGCCTTGCAACCACAAAGGATGGGCTGAAATTAAAACTTTTTTAACTACAGGCAGCTTATGGTGGGTAGTCATGTCCTATCCTAGGCCAATATCTTCCCTGATAAAGGTCAATCTTTAGAGTGAACTTCCACTGGACAGAGAGGCCCTATAGCCTCAGAGGCCAACCCCAGAACACTGCCACCCAGAGGCTGACCCACAAACTGACTCTTTGCTAAACACAAAATAAGGCAGTCTGGGAAACAAATACGGCCTGCTTTAAAATAAGGACTGTGGTTTACAACACAGAGGAACAGTGTATCGCAGGGAAACTCAACACTCTCCTGAATAAGCGGCAGGTCTAAGGCGAGCCACACTGAAGAACAGAAGAACCGAAGGACCTTCACTACTGCAATTTTTTTTTTCTTTTTTCACCTTTTAACTAAGAAACCAATTTTTTAAATTTTTTTCTTCTTTTTTTTCTTCTTTTTCCATCACCTGATTTTACCCTTTTAAGTACTACCTTCTTATTTTTAACCAGTATTATTACTGCTACCATTTTACCATTTTTTAAAGTGCCATTTTATTTTCTCTTTATTTTATTTTGGGATTAGTGTTCTCCATTCTATTTTCATCGTTATATTATTGGTTGTTTCTAGTTTGCATTCATCTCCAGGAAGCTGTTGCTGGAATTTGTTGGGATTAGTGGTGGTTCTATAGGAGTATTCTCCTCATATAAAAAGGCTCTTCCCCTCTTCCACTTCATTCTCTCTTTTCGCTCTTTTTTTTTTCTTTTCTTTTCTTTTCTCGCTTTTATTTTCCCCCCTCCTTTTTCCCAATTTCATTTTTGCACTCCTTTGTTTGGTCCCTACTTTTCTTTTCTTTTTTCTCTTTTCTCTTTTTCTCTTCCTTCTTCCTTATCCCCTAATTCTCTTAATTCGGGTGGTCACCTTTATTTGGGGTTATTAATATCGTGATATATTTGTGTATAGTGCCTGGTATGTGGTGCCTTGTTGTGTTGTATTTTGTGCCTTTAAATCAACGCAGCAGATCCAAGCAACAGCAACCTCCTGAGCACCACACCCTCTGCTGAGGAACAGCAACTGTACGTGAAACCTCACCCCACCAACCAGAAGAGCCACCACAGCTGTGAACAGCACCCACCAGAGGAGCTGCTGCCAACTGAAGAGCAGCTGCTACCGCAACCGCCTGAAGAGCAACCACAGACCAAGAAGTCACTGCCACCAAGGGAGCAACCACTGAACAACTCAACGTCTAGATATGTCAGTGAGATCAAACATGGGTAGACAAAGAAACCCCCAAAGGAAAGAGAAGGAGGACTCTCCAGAAAAGCAGCTAAGTAATACAGAGGCATGCAACATGACAGAAAAAGAATTCAGAATAAGGGTCCTAGAGTGCATAAACCGGATGGAGGAAAAAATCGACAACCTCTGCAAGAAGCAAGAAGAAACAGATGAAAAAATCAATAACATATGGAAGAAGCTAGAAGAAACAGATGAAAAAATCAACAACTTAAGTAAGACCCAAGAAGAAATGAAGAGTGATATAGCTGCAATGAAAAACACCATTGAAAGTATCAACAGTAGACTAGGAGAAGCGGAGGACCGAATTAGTGAATTAGAAGACAAGGAAGCAAAACACACCCAAAATGTACTGCAATTGGAGAAAAAAATTAAAAGACAGGAGGAGAGCATAAGGGAGCTTTGGGACAACATGAAACGAAACAACATACAAATAATAGGGGTACCAGAACAACAGAAAGATGAACAAGGATTAGAAAACCTATTCGAAGAAATAATATCAGAAAACTTCCCTGAGGTGGGGAAGAAAAAAGTCACACAAGCCCAGAGAGTCCCAAACAAGGTGAACCTGAAAAGACCCACACCAAGACACATCCTAATTACCATGGCAAATGTTCAGGACAAAGAGAGAATCTTACAGGCTGCAAGAGAGAGACAGAAAGTTACATACAAGGGATCTCCCATTAGATTGTCAAATGATTTCTCAACAGAAACACATCAGGCCAGAAAAGAATGGACAGAAATTTACAAAGTGATGCAAAGCAAAGGACTGAATCCAAGAATACTCTATCCAGCAAGGCTATCATTCAAACTTGAAGGGGAAATAAGAAGCTTCACAGACAAAAAAAGCCTAAGGGAGTTTATCACCACCAAGCCAGCAATGCAAGGAATGCTAAAGGGACTGGTATAAAAATAAGAAATAAAAAGCTCAGAAAGAAAACAGCCACACAAAAAAAGAAATGGCTACAAACAAATACCTTTCAATAATAACTTTAAACGTAAATGGACTAAATGCTCCAACCAAAAGACATCAAGTGGCTGAATAGATAAAAAAACATGACCCATACATCTGCTGTCTACAAGAAACCCACCTCATTAGAAGGGACTCACACAGACTGAAAGTGAAAGGATGGAAAAATATCTTTCAGGCAAATGGAAAGGAAAAGAAAGCTGGGGTAGCAATACTTATATCGGACAAAATAGACCTCAAAGTGAAGGCCATAACAAGAGATAAGGAAGGCCACTTCATAATACTAAAGGGATCAATACAACAAGAAGATATAACCCTGGTAAACATATATGCACCCAATGCAGGAGCACCCAAATTCATAAAAAAACTCCTGGAAGATATCAAAGGAGAGATCGACAACAATACAATCATAGTAGGGGACTTTAATACACAACTGACAGCACTGGATAAGTCCTCTAGACAAACAATCAGCAAAGATACAGCAATCCTAAATGACTCACTAGATCAGATGGACTTAATAGACATCTTCAGAACACTTCACCCCAATGCCACAGAATATACATTCTACTCAAGTGCTCATAACACATATTCAAAAATAGACCATATATTGGGTCACAAGCAAAGTATCCCCAAATTCAAGAAGATTGAAATCATAAAAAGCATCTTCGCAGACCACGATGGCATAATATTAGAAATAAACTACAATAAAAACAACCCAAAATACTCAAACACCTGGAAGCTGAATAGCATGCTATTAAATATTGATTGGGTTACCAATGAGATCAAAGAAGAAATTAAAAACATCCTGGAAACTAATGACAATGAAAACACAACAATCCAAAACCTATGGGACACAATGAAAGCAGTCCTGAGAGGGAAGTTTATAGCTCTACAGGCCTATCTCAAAAAACAAGAAAAAATGGTAGTAAATCATCTAACTCTACAACTCAAAGAATTAGAAAGAGAGCAACAAGAAAACCCCAGAGTGAGCAGAAGGAAGGAGATAATAAAGATTAGAGCAGACATAAATGACATAGAGACCAGAAAAACAATACAGAAAATCAATGAAACCAAGAGCTGGTTCTTTGAAAGGATAAACAAGATTGACAAACCTCTAGCCAGACTCACCAAGAAGCAAAGAGAGAGGACCCAAATAAACAAAATCAGAAACGATAGAGGCGAAATAACAACAGACCCCACAGAAATACAAATGATTGTTAAAAAATACTATGGACAGCTCTACTCCAACAAACTAGACAACATGGAGGAAATGGACAAATTCCTAGAAAAATACAACATTCCAAAACTCAATCAGGAAGAATCTAAAAATCTCAACAAGCCAATAACTATGGAAGAAATTGAAGCAGTCATCAAAAAGCTTCCATCAAACAAAAGCCCAGGACCAGACGGCTTCACAGGGGAGTTTTCCCAAACATTCAAGGAAGAACTGAAACCTATCCTCCTCAGACTACTACAAAAAATTCAAGAGGAAGGAACACTTCCAAGCTCATTCTATGAAGCCAGCATTACCCTAATACCAAAACCAGGTAAAGACAACACAATGAAAGAGAATTACAGGCCAATATCCCTCATGAACATAGATGCCAAAATCCTCAACAAAATCTTAGCAAATCGGATCCAGCAGTACATCAGAAAGATCATACACCATGACCAAGTAGGATTTATCCCAGGGATGCAAGGATGGTACAATATCCGCAAATCAATAAACGTGATACATCACATAAACAAATTGAAAGAAAAAAACCACATGGTCATATCAATTGATGCAGAAAAAGCATTTGACAAAATTCAACACCCATTTTTGATAAAAACTCTCAGTAAGGCGGGAGTAGAAGGATCATACCTCAACATAATAAAAGCCATATATGACAGGCCCACAGCCAGCATCATACTCAATGGACAAAAACTAACACCATTTCCCCTAAGAACAGGAACAAGACAGGGATGCCCCCTCTCACCACTCCTGTTCAACATAGTACTGGAAGTGTTAGCCATTGCAATTCGGCAAGAAGAAGAAATAAAAGGCATCCAAATTGGAAAAGAGGAAGTAAAACTGTCCTTATTTGCAGACGACATGATATTATACATACAAAACCCTAGAGACTCCATCAAAAAGCTACTAGACTTAATACATGAATTTGGCAATGCAGCAGGATACAAAATTAACCCCAAGAAATCTGAGGCATTTCTATACACCAATAGTGAACTTTCAGAAAGAGAGATTATAAAAACAATCCCGTTTACCATCGCACCAAAAAAATTAAGCTACCTAGGAATAAACTTAACTAAAGAGGTAAAAGACCTTTACTCAGAAAACTACAGGACGTTGAAAAAAGATATAGAGGAAGACATAAACAGATGGAAGAACATACCGTGTTCATGGATTGGTAGAATCAACATCATTAAAATGTCCATACTACCCAAAGCAATCTATAAATTCAACGCACTTCCCATTAAAATACCAACGGCATACTTCAGAGATCTAGAACGAACTCTCCAAAAATTCATCTGGAATAAAAAAAGACCCCGAATAGCTGCAGCAATCCTGAAAAAGAACAAAGTAGGTGGGATCTCAATACCAGATATCAAGTTGTATTGCAAAGCCACTGTTCTCAAAACTGCCTGGTACTGGCACAAGAATAGGCATATAGATCAATGGAATAGAATAGAGAGCCCAGAAATCGGCCCGAACCAATATGCTCAATTAATATTTGACAAAGGAGGCAAGAACATACAATGGAGCCAAGATAGTCTCTTCAATAAATGGTGTTGGGAAAATTGGACAGATATATGCAAGAAAATGCAACTAGACCACCAACTTACACCATACACAAAAATAAACTCAAAATGGATAAAGGACTTAAATGTACGACAGGAAACCATAAAAATTCTAGAAGAATCCAAAGGCAACAAAATCTCAGACATATGCCGAAGCAATTTCTTCACTGATACAGCTCCTAGGGCACTTGAAACTAAAGAGAAAATGAACAAATGGGACTACATCAAAATTAAAAGCTTCTGCACAGCAAAAGAAACCATCAACAAAACAATGAGAAAACCCACTGTGTGGGAAAACATATTTGCCAATGTCATATCTGATAAGGGCCTAATCTCCAAAATTTATAGGGAACTCATACAACTTAACAAAAGGAAGATAAACAATCCAATCAAAAAATGGGCAAAGGACCTAAATAGACACCTTTCAAAAGAGGACATTCAGAAAGCCAAGAGACATATGAAAACATGCTCAAAGTCACTAATCATCTGAGAGATGCAAATCAAAACAACAATGAGGTACCATCTCACACCTGTCAGACTGGCTATCATCAACAAATCAACAAACGACAAGTGCTGGAGAGGATGTGGAGAAAAAGGAATACTTGTGCACTTATGGTGGGAATGCAGACTGGTGCAGCCACTATGGAAGACAGTATGGAGTTTCCTTAAAAAACTGAAAATGGAACTCCCATTTGACCCAGTGATCCCACTTCTAGGAATATATCCCAAGAAACCAGAAACACCAATCAGAAAGGATATATGCACCCCTATGTTCATAGCAGCACAATTCACCATAGCTAAGATCTGGAAACAGCCTAAGTGCCCATCAGTAGATGAATGGATTAGAAAACTGTGGTACATGTACACGATGGAATACTATGCTGCTCTAAAAAGGAAGGAACTCTTATCATTTGCAACATCATGGATGGAACTGGAGAGCATTATGCTAAGTGAAATAAGCCAGTCAATGAAGGAAAAATACCACATGATCTCACTCACTCATGGATAATAGAGACCATTATAAACTTTTGAACAATAATAGATACAGAGGCAGAGTTGCCTCAAAGAGATTGTCAATCTGCAGCGGGAAGGCCGGGGAGGGTTAGGGGGCAGGAAGTAGGGGGGTAAGAGATCAACTAAAGGACTTGTATGCATGCATATAAGCATAACCAATGGACATAAGACACTGGGGGATAGGGGAGGCTAGGGGACTGTCTAGGGCGGGGGGAAAATATGGACACATATGTAATACCCTTTGTAATACTTTAAGCAATAAATAAAAAATAAAAAAAAGGTCAATCTTTACCTTAACTGAGCCTGTCTATTGTGTTTTTGAAACTACGATAATATATATTTGGAATATCAAAGTAATTTTCCTTTCTCCAATTCCTCAAATCCCTTGAACATTAAACATCTACCATAAACATCCCATAACATTCTACCCTAATGATTCTGCTCAAGATGCTTCTGTCCTCTAGCCATCTCCAATACATTTTTCTGATAAAGAAACTATCAGTCCTTAGGTTCAGCCCAAGTCCCGTAAGTATCTCGATCCACACTGAATACTCCTTTCTGCAAGCCTGACTAGTATCAGGTAAGGATTACAAACATGGACCATGAGTCTTGGACAGTCTCAGTAGAACCCTAGCTGACACTTATGAGTTGTGTCATCCTGGACAAGTTACTTAACCAAACTGTCTCATTTTTCTGATTGTAAAATGTCAGAATTATAACATCTATTTCACAGTGTTGTTGTGAGGATTAAATCAGTAATATTTGTAAAATAATTAGAAGATTTGCTTGGCATCCTACGTGTTGGCTATTATCACTGGCATTGTTATCATATTAGTCTTCTGGCATATCTTATTCAGTCATTTTATTATCCATTTCATGTCTTCCCAACTAAATTGGAAGCACCTGAAGATTTTAAAAGAAATCAGAGTTCCTATCATTAAATCCCAAAGGTAAAAAAAGTCCTTATAAAAAAATATATCTCCCAGATTTCACCTAGAAAATACAGATTAGAAGGAAGGGAAATATAATCATGAACATAATAAACGTAAAACACTAAAGTGTTTTGAAAAATACATTTTAGCAAAATAGTGACGGGTATGGGAAATTGTGCACCATTGGAGAAAATGGGACTGTTTGCCCTAGAAGAGGAAGCAAACTTATTATTTTACTCAGTGAGACAAAGGAGTAAACGCTATGTGCAGACTGATTCCAGCTGAATGTGGGGAAGCTTCTTTAATGATAAGGTTCTGTCCAAAATGGAAAAGATTCCCAAGGAAAATAATTGGTTCACCATTACCTGAAATAAAGATTAGAGAGCCAACTGTCTAGACCACGGATTGATGTATAAATGGGAGACGGTACAGAATAGTGCTTATAAGCACTTGTTCTCAAGTTAAATGTCTGAGGTATGAATCTCAGCACTACCATTTATTAGTTGTGACCTTTCTGAAAGTTACTGAACCTTTGTAAGTGTAAGATTACTCATCTGTAAAATGGAGATACCTACTTACCTCAGAAGGTTTGTGTAGATTAAATGAGAAAATGTATATATTGTGCTTAGTTAGCACAGTTGGTAACATATGGCAAGGATTCAACAAATGTTAGCTTTGGATTGAAGAATTCCAGATTGGGTGTCTGGAATTCAAAGGCTGTATTATAAATTTTGTTTTGTAGTTAGAGAACAAATGGCCATGGGCAAATATTTTTTTGTGTGTTGATATTCATTCTATAATCAAATGATTAGTTTCCTGATACTCACATTTTCATTTGAGGTTTTCTGGCCTTAAATAGCAGCATTACTAGGTAGTAAGTTTATCACAGGAGTGTTTTATTTGATAACAACCATTAGGCTGGGAACAAATAAGAAGGTAAAGAAGAAAAGGAAGTGTGAGATAAGACAAAAACAATCAACATCAGGCCCCTTACATTCAGCAGAGCAGAGAAGATACAATCTAAGTTCAGGGGCTGGGAGAGGTATGTGTTGGAAGAATATCTATGAAAGGTGAGCAAGTTCACCTTGCAGAACTTGTAGAGGAATAATATATAAAGGCACAAAAACAGGGTGAGACACAAAACTGAAAGGGAAAGTGATTGAAAGCCTGCATATAGACTCGATTCCCAGGTCCTTTCTTGTAACAACTATCCCTCTTTAGCCCCCCACCAGCCACCCCACACATAGGAAAATAAAGATTTATTCTTTGGAAAAAACAAATAAAGCCATAAACTCTAGTACACCAGGCACAGTGATGACTACAGAAGCTGAGGAATTTAGTGACAGTCTAAAATACTGAACTGTAGGGCCCTGGCATCCTTCACTTCCTGCTCCTGGAGCACTGTAGGCAACATATATCCTACAGGCAGATGGCAGAACTCTTCTCTGAAAAAAAATAAAACGACTCTAGAGAAAAGATAACCACTTACCAACATATGGGGGAAGGGAGTCACCCAATAAAAAGGCAGGTTTATCACCCAATTACCCTAGGATGAAGGTCACCAGCGAAAAAGCCATGCTCAAACACACAGAACCTCCACTCAGCTTTTTAGTCCCTTACTCAAATATAAACAGACACTGAAGATAACCAGTCATTTGGGGGAAAGCAGCCAGTGGAAAGCTGGAAGATTAAAGCAAAAAACAAAAAATAAAACAAAACAAAGAGTTTGTAATAAATCATACACAGCAAAAGAAAGACAAGAAAACTTCAAAATTACCCTACTTAATTTCCTTGAGGAGAAAAGAAAACTACATTCATATAACGAAAAAAAAGAGAGAGAATGTTATGAAGAAGGAATAATAGAAAAATAAAATAACTCCTAGAAACGTAAATATCATAATTGAAATTTAAGAACAATAGAGGACTTAGAAGATAAAGTAGAGGAAATATCCCAGTATAAAAATGATAAAGACATGGAAAATAGAAGGAAAAGGAAAATTAGAGGAACAATTCAAAAGGTCCAACAATTGTATAATAAGAGTTCCAGAAAGAAAGAATGAAGAAAACAAAAGAGAGGAAATAATGTGGGTTTGTGTTATTGTTGTTTTTTCTCAAAAAAATTTCCCAGAATGGAAGGAAACAGGGCAATTGATGAAAAAGAATGTAAACCAAGACACATAATGAAGTGTCAAATACTAGCTACAAGTAACAATAGCTAATACTTTATATCATACCTACTATAAATTATTTGCCTAGTGAATTGTTTAATCATTCACCTTAGTGAACTGTTTAATCTTCATAATGATGCTACAGAGAGAGGTAGCCATTATTATTTTCATTTCATGAGAAAACTAATGCTCAGAGAAGTTAAGCAATGTGGCTAAGGGTACACAGCAATGGAGTGGTAGTGCTGGGAATCAAACACAGTAACTTTTAGAGAGAGAAAAAGTTTACTTTAGAGGAAAAGAATTCAGAATGATATCAAACTTCTCAACAGCAACACTGGATGTTAGTGGGGAGTAGAGCAATGTCTCCAAAGTTCATGGATGGGAATTATTTTTAGTCTAGAATTCTCTACCAAATCAAGTTATCAATAAATTTATAGATAGAATAAAGATAGTCAGACATGCAAGAGTTCAAAACTTTACTGTCTAGGCACCCTTCATTTGGGAAGGTACTAGAATCTATGCCTCAGCAAAACAAGAAAATAAACTAAAGAGAGATTTAGAAGACAGGGGATCCAAGTCAGCAAAGTAGCATTAAGAAGTTCCAAATGAACAACTCTACATCAGGTCTAAAGAGCAGTTAAGGCTAGAGAGGACAGAAAACAGAGAGGAAATCTCCAGAAAAGGAGGAAAAAAAATAGATTTTCTTACATTTGTATTTATGAAAAATTTGCTGCTAGATATTTAACAGATATGAGTCAACATTCATAAAATTTTTCAATAGGTTACAAAGCAAACTAAGGAAATGAAAAGTGGGGATAGTATTAACTCCAAGAAAATGAAGGCACGAGAAAAAAAGAAATGTAATCATTGCACATCATGTGATTAGCAAACAATATTCTGGAAGCATAAAAATGTGAACACTGAATAGTGATTTAACCAAAATCTGTGGAAGGTGTACAGCTGAGAGAAAGAGAAATGGGTTAAGGGATATGAGAATAGCTAAATCCTCAAGTACTATTAAAAAGAAACTAATAGGTAATGTCTAAAATGGATTAACAAAAAAAATGGCAGAATAAACACATTACTTAGGAATGTAGAGGTGAAAACCTCTATAATAAACAAATAGCTAAAAGAGTTAAAAAAGACTACCTCTTTGCCAAAACCGGTTTGGCTCAGGGGATAGAGCGTCGGCTTGCGGACTGAAAGGTTCCAGGTTCGATTCCGGTCAAGGGCATGTACCTGGGTTGTGGGCACATCCCCAGTAGGAGATGTGCAGGAGGCAGCTGATCGATGTTTCTCTCTCATCGATGTTTCTAACTCTCTATCTCTCTCCCTTCCTCTCTGTAAAAAATCAATAAAATATATTAAAAAAAAAAAAAGACTACCTCTGAGGAGGTACTCTGTGGAGTGAGGAATAAGATAGCAAGGGGCTCCTATTTTTCAACATAAGCTTTTTATTATAATTTCACTTTTTAAAAAATACAAGCATTTATTATATTTATAAAGATAATTTTTTTGTCCCAAACAGATATTGAGTTATGTATAAAGTAAATGCACTATTATAAAGTCCTGGCAATTTAAGGAAATTACAATAACAGAAATAGATGAAAATCTACTAGATCTGCTATAATTCAATCACTGAACTCCATGGTAATTTATAAATAAGACAAATTTATAACAAAGTCTCTTTAATCCACTCCGTCATTCAACAAGTATTTATTGAACTCCTACAATGTGACAGGCAGCTCTAATCACTGGAGACACAATAATAAACAAAACCAACAAGTATCCCTGCCCTTGTCAAGATTACATTTCAGTGGAGTAGACAGGTGATAAGTTAAATAAGCATAATGTGTTTATATATGATATAGCAGAATATATATGTGTGTGTGCATGCATGCACTTAAATAAACACCCTAAAGAGAAAAATAAAACGGAGGGGAGGGGATAATAACAAGTGCAATAAGGGTGGAGGGGAAGGCCTAAGAAAGTGACACTTGAGTAAAGACCTGAAAGAAGAAAAGGAGAGAGAATCAGGGGAATAATTGCAGGAAGAGACTGCAGGTCCAGGAAACAAACAAAATCCTTGAAACAGAAGGCAACCAGGGTTTTCCAGGAGGAAATTATGTGATTGGTCTTGAGTAAGCTAGGGAAAGAGTGCTAAGGGGTGAGGTCAGAGAGGTCATGGGGCTGAGTGGGTGATTCC
The DNA here is from genome assembly GCF_014108235.1 of Myotis myotis. Taxonomy (NCBI): domain Eukaryota; kingdom Metazoa; phylum Chordata; class Mammalia; order Chiroptera; family Vespertilionidae; genus Myotis; species Myotis myotis. The sequence goes on along the minus strand of NW_023416324.1, from coordinate 43,643,226 downwards.
ATTTAGATAAGAACTTGGGGTCATTTTAAGTATTCTTATATACATTACTAGAGGCCCAGTGCACGAAAATTTGTGTACTCGGGGTAGGGGGAGTCCTCTCGCAGTCTGGGAGCACTCGGGCTATGTCTGACTGACAACTTAAGGAAATGAAAAGTGGAGATAGTATTAACATAAGGTGTCAGTAGGACATCCTTCGCGCTGCCTTGGAGGCAGGAGAGGCTCAATCCCACCACCGCCGCTGCGCTTGCCAGCCGTGAGCCCTTCTCAGGGCTTCTGGCTGAGTGGTGCTCCCCCTGTGGGAGCGCACTGATCACCAGGGGGCAGCTCCTGCATTGAGCATCTGCCCCCCGGTGGTCAGTGCGCATCATAGCAACCAGTCATTCTGCCATTCAGTCAATTTGCATATTAGCCTTTTATTATATAGGATTTGTCATTAGAAAATAAAATCAGCTGAATAACCAACAATGAAAGAAAGTTTAAGTTAAAAGTAGTATACCCTAGAATTATAGAATGCACTACTCACTATTCAGCAGGTTAAATGAATAAGCTAGACCAACATGTATAGAAATAGATAACCTCTAGGTCACTATTACATGAAAACACTAGTTGCAATAGGGTATATACATTTTTATATAAATACTAGAGGCCCGGTGCACAAAATTCATGTACCCAGGGGGATCACTCAGCCTGGCCTGCGCCCTCTCCCATTCTGGGAGCCGTCGAGGGATTTCTGACTGATGGCTTAGGCCGTTCCCCACAGGAGCAGGCCTAAGCCGGCAGGCAGACATCTTTGGCACTGCCATGGAGGCAGGAGAGGCCCCCGCCACTGCCGCTGCACTGGCCAGCCATGAGCCTGGCTTCTGGCTGAGCGGCGCTCCCCCTGTGGGAGTGCACTGACCACCAGGGGGCAGCTCCTACGTTGAGCGTCTGCCCCCTGGTAGTCAGTGCATGTCATAGCAACCAGCCATTCCGCCATTCGGTCGATTTGCATATTAGCCTTTTATTATATTGTATATCATTAATGAAAAGTTTCATAATATCTCAAATAAGTTATGCTGTTTATGGTTATATAAGGTACAAGTATATAAAATTTAGGGTAGCTGTTACTACTGTGAAGAAAGGCCATGAATAAGATTGGGGATGGATAACACATTCCAATTATACATGTAAATTTTTTTTTCTTAAGCTCAATGGTAGCACATGGGTATTATTATGTTATTCTCTGTATCTCTGTATGCTTGAAATTAATAAAATCAACATATTTGCCAAGTACAGACTTGGACATTTGTATACCTTTATTTTTGTTGTGCATCCCATCTCTATTATCATTAAGATTTCTCTTTCCATCATTTCAAACTTAAATAGCCTTCTAAAATCAATAATAAATAGGAAATCACATGTTTGATATTCTGGTTATATTTTTCTAATATGAATATAAATAAATACACAAGTATTAAAATATTTATCCTAGTGTTAAAATATTTGTTCCAGTGCCACCTAAAATAATCGAGTACCACACTTGGGGTTGCACTGTCTTACACCAGTGGCCCTTGGATTTGATGTGCAAGATTATGTGGAAGACTTGTTAGAAATGGAGAAATCTCCCAGGCCACACCCATACAGATTCAGGCAGCCAGAAGACAGTCTTGCCCTATAGGTATCCTTGGCACCTACCAATTAGACTATTTGCCATTCCCGTGACAAGCTCTACAATTTCCTTTTCCAATACCTTTCCTCTTGTTATTTCCTCTGCTTGAAACAAATAGCCCTAAAGAAAAATAGGAACACTTTGTGCATTTGGAACACTTTAGTTAGGATTATATTAGGTACACTAGATACGTTAAGAGTGGAGTTTCTGTGTCAAACAGTATACATATTTTTAGGTTTGCTAGAATTGTCAAATGTTCTCCTAAGTGATCATACCAAGTAGTCTGTGGGAATTTCCAATGTTTTACATCCTTATCAACCCTACTTTCCCCCTAAACCAACAGAAATTAAGCCTAAACTTTCAGGTTCCAAATTAAATAATCACCATCACAATAAAGAACTTTGAGTTGAATGAGACATCCCCTCTCAATTCAACACCCTTTCTTCCCTATCCATTTATTTCTATTTCTGTATGGACGCTTACAATATTCAATGTAACACATGTCTATTCCCCCTCCTGAACTATAAATGCTACTTTAGGGCAGAAGCCTTATACCTGTTCAAAAGCAGGAATTATGTCGTGGTCATTTTACGCTTTCAATGTAATAGTTACTCAGACACTTGCTGAACTGAACTCTCTAAACATAGAATTAATTTAATAATTTCTATAACATTTTTTAAATCATGTAGTTAAAGCCTTAGAATCTTCATTTATATAGCACTACAAATTCAACATTATAGTTTAGACTCAAAATACATCCTATCTAGAAAAAATAATTTTAAGTTGTTTTATTTTTAAAGAGAAAAAAAATAGCTTTTTTACTAAAAATGCCAAAATCAATTTTTAGGAAGAAAAGGGAAACTACTTAACTTATAACCTTCCAATCAAAAGTAAATAATCAAATTATTAATTGACAAAGTGAGTTTTTGATACTGCTACAAAAAGCTATTAACTTAAGAATAATACTATTATTAAAGCAAAGTTAAATGACTAGCAAAATTCTCAATACTTCTGAATATTTCAATGTTTTTTCTTTGCCTCAACATTGTACATTACTCTGATGCATTAAGAGAAATGATTTCTAAGTATTTTTCCAATGTAAAAATCCTAATAACTATCAGTATAAAACCACAAAACCATCTATTTTTAATGAGAAAATATCAACATGAAACCCATTTGTGAATCTTATTTTTCAACTTAGTAATAATAATTTGGTTTGCTTTATTATTCTAAACTGACTTGTTTTAACCTGGGTATAAAAAAAATTAAGAGAAATGGAACTTTTTAATGGATTATGTTCATTAGTATCAATCTGTATTATAATATCATCTGAATTTGTATATTTAAGCACATATACAATACTGTATAAATATAGAAAATTGTCAAACTAAAATACACAAATAGTACAAATTTCAAGTAATAAAAGAGGGGAAAATGTAGAATACATATTTTGTTAAGTTCACTTGGCCTTCCAGGTTGACAACGGAGAGTAAAAAGGCGACAACTATGAGAAATGAAGAATAAGAAGAGGTTCTCACATATCTCATTTTCTCTCCTCATTCATTTTTCTGTCATGGTTTTGTTAGATTTCCTCTTTTACATGGCAGGTCAAGTAAAGTAAACCTAACTTATATTAGACCTTTTATTTAATGTTTTCATTTTATTTTTACAGGATAAAAATAAAATTTCAACCCACTATGTCTATTTTCCTAAAAAAATTAACTGTAAGTCAAGCAGTAATAAGGTATTACTTTATCTGAGCTCAAGTTAAGAATTCCCAAAAGTGATTCTAGTATTACTTACCCATAAACTGATAAGCTATAGCTATTGATAGTAATAAACAGTTATGCTTATTTCCCCAATAAGTAAGCTTTTTTATTTCCCCAAGTACTAAATATAGACAATCCATGAGGCTCTATTAATGTTAGCAGTACTGTACTCAAGAACCAGAAAAATGCAGAAGCTTACAGGTAATGAGAAGGAGTTAAATAAACCTATTGCAAAGATCCTATAAGTCGAATAGATCAGATTAGACAAGCTTATTGGAAGGTAACAACACAGCTCATTTGATAAAGCAGTTCGTAGAAATCCAAAAATACCATTTCTCATTTTAAAAAAACCAAAGAAGCACTTGGACTAACAAGAAATAATGCACAATTTGGCTTGATCAAATACTTCATTAATTTTTTTCTACCCCCTAAGGTATTGCCCTTTTAAAATCCTCTTCAAATAAAATATAACCTAATTGCTTGCACAGATAACCTAATCCATTTGCAAAGGGATTTTTACTTCAACAGTGCCACCTAGTGGAGCAATCAATACTTTCTACTGTTGGTTTCACCAGTATCAAAGGCTAGGAATCCCCAGTTTTACTTTCTAGTTCAATATTCCTAATAACATTAACATTTGAGAGGCAATTTTACAAAAGTGTCATAATTTACAGATTTTTGTCTTTTCACAGACTATCTCAAATAAAAACTAGGTCATTTACAAAAGCTATTATAATATTTTAAATAAAAATACCTTAGTGATTTCTTCAGAAGCTCGTTTGAAGTCCTGAACGTTTCGACAGTAGAATCCTATTGTACAGCTAGGATCCATCTTTCGAAATGACATCTTTTTGGGAGAAGGGCAGTGGAATGTCTGTAATTTTAAAAATTCTTTAGGATTAATTTACTTTTATTTGATGGACTTCGTACATACAAGAATATTACTAATTTAAAATTTGCTATCTGGCTTTTCTCAAAACTTAAATATGCTTCTCAAATGGTGTTTTAGTCTATCCAACGCAAAGAGTCCTTCCTACTCTCCAAAGCTGTAAAATATGAGCCAACACTGTGTATATTCAATTCACCAAATCTCCACCTTATGTGACATCAGTGCCATTCTGCAAAAGAAAGAAAGTGTGTCAAAGTGGTATGCATTTCTAACAATTGTGAAAGGGAAGAAAAATGTGCCACTGAAAATGATAGAAGCTAATATAAGGTTTAGAATCAAGTTGGCCATTTCTATTGAACTGCAATTAAACCTGTTTTGTTAGAGTTTTTTAATGTTTATAAACCTCTGAATAAGGATATCAAGACTTTTTCAACAAATACATAGACTCGTGAATGTTCCATAGTGGTGGGCACGCAATGCAATATACACATGATGTATCCTAGAATTGTACATCTGAAACCTATATGATCTTATTAACCAATGTCACGCCAATAAATAAATTTAATTTTTAAAAATGTTCCATGGTGATATGAAAAGAGGTCAACTTAAGAGTTTTAGCAATTGACATGTAGATAATTGTACATTCTTCCAATCGACTCTTCTACTTGACTTAAGTTCTTGTTTAGTCCCATAAAAGGCACAGGTGAAAACTGCTCTATTATGGCCCTTGCCTCCTTCTTACCAGTCCTCCTGTCCCTTTAATTCACTTTTCTGAGTGGTCACTGCGCCACAGATGTCAGTGGGCTGGGGAGGCTGCTCTAGCCTCTCTACCCTCGCTAATGGGATGGGCTTTCAGTGGAGAATACAAAAGTAGGAAAGGGATAGAATATAAAGCTAATCATTCTAATATTTTTCTTCACCACATTCTGGTACTTGGTTTAAAAAAAAATTTTTTTTAACTGCTTAAATGCTCTTGTTCTTAAAAATCACTGATGCCACCAACTCCTTTTAGTTGTTGTATATATTTAAAAAGATGTTTCTGAACAAAAGGAAGGCCACAAAAATATATATTCATAGTTATTTGTATGTGCATAAATAAATTGTATAAGACATATAAAAATTACCATGCTAAAGTGAGAGGAAGAAAACTGTGCAGATGGGACACAGGGGTGGAAATTCTTTGTTGTATATTTTATATGTTTTATTTAAAGGATAGCAAACATATTAAGAACAGTATGCCATATATGCCAGGTCCCCTGAAACAGCAAGGATGGACCGGCTCCCGGCAAAGAAACAATCTATGCTGAATCTGAACTCATAAAATTAAAATTTCCCTACATTTAATGCCTAAAACTACGGGATTTGTCCTTGAAACCATTTGCCAAAATGTGGGGAAATACAGGCTTTCATATTTGCTATGTTCCCGGTAAATCCATCAAAATCCCCTTATTCTTTCCCCCTTCATTTGCATCTACTCAAGCTGTTTTTTTTCCCTTATGAATAGTTCAATCATATATAAGACTCAAATACAACATCGTGGCAGTAAATACAGACCAAACTATGCCTTTTACCCAATGCTTATCTAACACTTAACTTATATAGTGAGAGCCGATCTAGCTAAACTGGAGTCCCCAAGGTACTAGTCAACACAAGTATTGTCTTAGTTGGACTTCTTCTAACATTGTTTCATGTGTTTTATTTATAAGGAGACATTAAAAACAGATCTAGAAAGGCACTGAAGAGCTAAGTAAAAGCTTGTTAGTTAACAATATACAGGATTATATTGATATATAAGGCACAGAAAGTTCTAGGTCATATTTACAAAAAGTTACTCTACATACAAGGTATCTAAAAATAGTCATTTGCCCAGCTCCTGTCAAATGCAATAATAATCAAGGTTGGTTTGTTTGTTTATTGCTACTTGGGAATAAAGAAGAAAGACCAAAGTTTGTCCAAAGCTCAAAAAAAATATTTTTTAACTCATATACAATAGCGTCCTACATTATATTAATGCTTTGATTAAAGTTTTTGTTGTTTGTTTTTTGTTTTTGTTAATCCTCACCCGAGGATATTTTTCCATTGATTTTCAGGGAGAGTGGAAGAGAGAGGGAAAGAGATAGAAACATCGATATGAGAGAAATACATAGATTGGTTGCCTCCTGCACCAGCCCTGACCAGGGCCTGGGCTGGGGAGGAGCCTGCAACCAAGGTACGTGCCTTTGATCTAGAATGGAACCCAAGACCCTGTCTGCAGGCCAACACTCTATCCATTAAGCCAAACTGGCTGGGGCAATTAAAGTTTTTATGTAAGAATCAATAAGATTAAACCAGAATAGACTTGGTGCTATTTCACAATATTGCTTCAATCATCATAGATAATAACACTATACTGTTATTCATGGCTGTTTTGACATCTGTCAAAAACTAATTATCCACAAAACACTGATATAAATCTCTGATCACTGAAACTGCTATAGAGTGTTACTATATGAGTACAAGGACTCATATTACAGTGAGGCATTTTACATCACTTAAATGTAAAATTACATTCTTTTGTTCACCCAAGAAGATTCTGAAGTCAAATCACTATTAATTTATAATTCAGAATCATTTCTGTTTATTGCAGAACAAGTTAGATTTTAAAATATCTTCCCAAGTTGTATTGCAAGGCTATGTTTATTTTATGATAATTCTTTGAACTATGCACTTATTCTTTTTTTAATTTTTAAAATTCTGACTATTGGTAAGAGTAGCATACACATTTTAGGGAGTGTTCACCTGATACAATTCTGTGACAATGAAAAATGATTCTGAAAAAACTGGCCAGGGTGAGTCAATTCTCGTTTATTTAATTTTTTTAATATATTTTATTGATTTTTTACAGAGAGGAAGGGAGAGGGATAGAGAGTTAGGAACATCGATGAGAGAGAAACATTGATCAGCTGCCTCTTGTACACCCCCTACTGGGGATGTGCCCACAACCAAGGTACATGCCCTTGACTGGAATCGAACCTGGGATCCTTCAGTCCGCAGGCCGACGCTCTATCCACTGAGCCAAACTGGTTAGGGCTATTTAATTTTTTTAAAACAATATTTATTCATTGCTTCAACAAATAGTTATTAGGCATCTACTAAATGCCAGGCACTGTTCTAGCTTATTATTTGGAATAGTGGATTCTATTACCTAAACATACAAACAATAATGAAACAAATGCTTTTATGTATAACTATGCTATTTTGGTGATGTATATGAAGCTTCCTTAGTTAACTAGAGAATACACTTACTAAAAAGCACCTCCTACCAGTTGCAATTCACATGTGTAATTCATAAAGAGTACATGAGTGATTAATTCACTCATCCACCTATCTAATGATATCACATCATTCTAATAGCCTTAATGCCAGTATTCTCTGAACTTACTAGGATAGATTAAACTAGTCACCACTGTATGAACCTAAAACCTGAAACTTGAAATTGAGGGCCCAGGAATTAAAACAGACTAACATTTGTACTAATATGGTTTTTCTTACCTTATTAATAAAATATTAATATTAAGAGAATAGAATATTCTCTTAAAAACAGAATAAGAGTTTGGTATTTATAAGAGTTAGAACTGGTCATTCCAAAAGTATAACATGAAGCTATAGTCTCTGGTTTAGGAAATCTTAACTTATTAAACACACACACACACACACACACACACACACACACACACACACACACACTCATCCCAACAGTTGAATCTCTTCCCTGAACTAACCATTGACCATGGGAATCCACAATTAAGCATCCCCTCAGTGTCACAAGACCACAATGCAGCGGAAAGAATTACAAGGTGCTTCACATAGCACAATTCTCTAGTGCCTCCCCGAGTATCAATTCGTCCATGAGGAATATTTATTAAGGTTTACATACAATATACTATGAAGGAAAAAAGCAGAAAGCAAACCTGGCTTCAAGAGGCTTGGCCTCAAGAGGCTTGTACTTCAGTTGAGGTAACAGTTTACAAAGGGTGCTAGAATGTTTTATAATGTGTCTTTTTGATCACTGAAAGTTAAAGGTCTTGCAGTTTTAATCTTGCAGTTGATCAGTTTTCTTAATCTCCTTAAATATCTTTAGGTATTACCATTAGCTAGCAAGCTATTACTAAAACGAAGTACTAAACCACATTTGTCACTTGTGGAGCCTTGGAATTAGTGATCCATGCCACTCAAATGATTAAAATTATTTTAAAAGTCTGTACAAGCATCAACTGGGGGAAAAAATATATCCAAAACAATGTATAATTAAATGTCTCACTTATGCACTCTCAGATTTTCTGAATTCAAGTGCTGGATCACAAAATGACCAACATAAAGAGAAAAAAGTTGTTGCAAAATCAAACCTAAAACAAAAATTAGAAGCCCAACTAAGCTCTTGAAAACTAGAGGCTAAGATTTAATTATTAGACTTCAGCAAAATAATTTATCAGGTAGTCTCCTTAAGTCACCTTGTCATTCTCACCCTACTCCACCATCTTCTTTTCCTTTTTCCCCCTTTTTTTTCTTTCTTTGTTTTAAACATACCTAACATTTTTATGCTTCAGTACTGTTCTGCTGTATATTTACAGTCACTGGGAGGCTTGCTCAATTATTTTGGCAGGGCTAGGGTGTCTAACAAGTTAGAGACAAAGATAAATGGAAACAAAGGTATACCCTAAATTAAAATTCAGTAAGAAATTATTTAACCTTTGACTATGGTATGGATTATGGTTTTATAAGTCAGTAAAATATGTATTATTAAGCTGTAATTGTAATACCATAAAAGCTTAGCTGCCTAGTACATCTCTAAATAATTAGAGTTTGCTTCATATAGTAAGAAAACAGCTCTTAATCCATAGTACCTCAAGAGGGAAATCCTTTATGCTGACATCTACAAAAGACTGGCAGTAATGAGGATCCATGTAAATCAAACTGTCATCTACAAGGACAAAACAGAAGACAAGTAATTCAAAAAACACCTTATTATTACACTGCTTACAATCCAATTTCTATGTAGAATAGCTGAAAAAAAACCTGGGAGTAACAGCTTGCCAGACTGATATTCATTGACTGAAACATAGGTTTGCACAGGACAGATTAACTTTTGCATAATCAAATATGCTTGTATAAGCAGAATTTTTATAAAGTGATGAGATTGTCATTTAATTTTTGGTGATAAAATTACTTTCACAAACACACAATTATATTCTACAGTTTGCACATGAAAAATGTATCGCACTCCTTTATCCTGACAGGAAGAACATATTGCTTGTCATTTTATCATCAACTAGCACCACTAACCCTGGTAAAAAGTAAATATGTAAATAGCAACTGCCAGAATGTGAAAGCAATGTCTTCTGAAGTTTAGTGAAACCAATAAATTATGCCTTGTTTATGCAATAACAGAAATTAAACATACATTTTGCAGAATCCAATTATGTTGTGGACCAAATGACAAATGAGTGGCTATGGTAGGACTGATGAATTTATAAGGTACTCATTTTGCTCTGTTAATCATCCTGCTTCCAGAGGATCTGATATTAACTTACTGACTTTCAAAAGAAAACAATGAAGAAATATACTTTACTAAATCACCAACCTTGAAATCCAGCAAAGTAATATGACTGTTTTGGTTTGCCACCAATAATTCCCACACAATATTCAAGACTTAAAATACCCTGCAAAAAGAAATTAATTCAGATTTAGAGTCAAGAAACAAATGGTAATTATCCAAAACAACTAAATTTATATTACCAATATTAGGGTTCCCAAATTTTTCACCACCAGTTTTATTTTTATTACATTTGTCCTCACGTTCTGAAATCATTCTGTCTAAAAACTATCTTCCCTTTTCTTTAAATCACTCAACATTAACGTGACTAAATCAAGTATTCTGACCAGCGTGTCACTCAACAACATTAAACAACTACTGTGTGCCCAATACAGGGACAGACAACAGTACCACGTACAGACAATAACATTGCCTGCCAAAGCCAGAACACCAGGTCTTTCTGTTGCTGGTGCAGCCTTATTGCAATCAATGTATTTTCATCGGACTTTTGGAAAGGCTAGAAATTTTTCTTAGATCTTGTTGCTGTTTTCATTGAGCCCTGAATCCCAAACTAAAACCCATTTTCTAATCAATGGCATTTACTTGACAGATATTTTTATACTACTTCATTTGGAATAAACATAATGACTAATGGAAATGTTTTAATCTAAGGAAAATAGTAATTACTATTTTATTTAAAGCTAAATTGTTTTACTAATTATAAAATAACAGAGGTACCTGAATAAATGATTTAATATGCCCCTCAGCATCTATTCTGAGAACTCTATTTAAGCTGGGCCAAATAACTCTATACCTTTAAAAATAAAATAAAAGTCCTGTGGGGTCAGTTAAGAATATGTCCAGTGGGATCAATAATGTCAATAGTTCCTGCATTAATTTTAGCATATATGTCACAAAATACTAATATGTTATTTTCAAAAAAGAAAAACAACCCCAAAGTATTAAACAATAGTTAAACTTTCCTTCTCGTAAATGAGAAGATGTTTTGAAATCTAGAAGATATAAAAATAAAGAATATATAAACAAACGCTTTTTTCCCTTTAACAAGTAATCAAACCATAGCATTTTTTTAAGCTTAATTATTTTCTTAAAAATATATGGTCATTGTAATAAAAACGCACAGTAAAAATTTCCCAAAATCCCACCACTTAAAGCTCATCATAATTAACATTTGGGGGGAAATCTTCTTGACATCTATCTATATGATGTAGATTTACAAATAAAATTTTTATATGTGGCATCATACAATGTATACTATTGTAACTTTTATCTCTCATTATGTCATAAACATTATTTCCTATCAATAAATATAGACCTATATTATTTTTAATGAGTACAAAATATTCTATTTTATGAAGATAACAAAATGTGCTTTAAAACCCCCATTATAAATATTTAAATTGTTTTCAGGTTCTCGCTGTTAAAATAACCCTATCAGTCTTGTGAAAATATAGAGGTTTTTTGGAAAAGGAAAACTGTAACTAAAAAATTTAAATAAAATAGAGAAGGCATATTGGGTTAAAATGTTAGCGCTAACTATAAAATAAGTTAGGATGAAATTATACACACACACAAAACACTTGACAATAATAGTTATTTATCATTTATGAGTCTACTGCTTTCCCCTGAATAAAAATCCTAACACAATTAGATAGTGTCTTTAACTTGAGATCACCTGATCAGCTGAAACACAATGCTATGACATAGGTACCCATGAGGGAGTGAAAGTTCTAAATCCCTCACAGCTGAGAAAAAGAAAGAAAAGATATATATAACAAGACTCATTACCAATTCTTCTCAGAAGAAGAATGAGTCCAAGTAATGGAAGAAAGACTTCGGTTCCTGACATCTATATTCCCTTTACAACATACTGGAGCAGATTTAGCCATTAACACTTAGAAGCAGATTAAGGAGCTCGAATGCCATTACATATAAGGGGCTGTATTTCTGGAAACTTGAAACACTTTTCAGTTCCTAAAAAAACTTCTTCATAGTTATCTGTGAATTTATTGAGCTGTATCCCTGGAGCAACAAATAAGACTGAAGTAATCAGTCAAAAAGTCCTAATTTTTCTCGCTAAATAAAGAGAACATATTGGATTTTCCTCATTCCTGGTCCCTTAGAAAATATGAATGAATGAATGAATGAATGAATGAATGAATGAATGAATGAATGAATGAATGAATACATACATACATACAGATGATAGGTCGGTAGATGGACGGATAGATAGATAGATAGATAGATAGATAGATAGATAGATAGATAGATAGATAGATAAACAGGCAGACAGACTTCCTGTGATAAGAGCTGATAAAACACCACACCAAGTTTCTTTCTCCTCACAGAATGGTAAAGGAGAAGGTACCATCTCTGAAATACTGTGGAATTACTGATTAAAAATTTGAAAAACACAACTGAATGGTGAATTTTAAGGGGCATACTATGCAATGGTTTGGCAGGAAAAAATACAACTGCTGATAAAGAAGGAAGAGGAAGCAGAGGGGGAGGGAAGGGAAGGCGAAAGATGAGTACAGGTGGAGGTGGAGAGGGAGGTGGAGGAAGAGGAGAAGAAAGGAGAAGAAGAAGAGGAAGATCATTTTTCTTTTAGGGCTATTAGATACTTTTTTCCACTTGTAAGTAAATGCCTCTTTACATGCTTTCATTTTGGCTTTTGACCCAAACACCCCCTCTGACCAAGCATAACACCTAGCATATGATCTACTACACTCAGCCACTTCAGCTCTTTTTATCTGATAATTGAAAAATTAAAATGTGTCAATAGCCACTGCTCTCTCATTTTAGTGGACTATAGTATAAATTAATTTAGTAGAAGCTCAAAAAAATGTTACATTTTTAAAAGTCCATGTTTTAAGGAAAAAATATGAAAACCAACCAAAAGTTCTAGTCTCTCTTACCAATTTGCTATCTGAACTTGACCATAGCACTTAACTTCTGTCTTTTCTGTCCTATAAAGACAATCCAGTTCCTGACTGTGAGGGCAAAATGAGATTAACATGTATTGAAAATGTTATACAAATATGCCAGTTAACAAGTATTTGTTGAACAACTCCTATATGCCAAACAGGGTTCATTTCACCACAATTCAGGCTCCAGTGAATCACTCAGGAGCATTAGGCAGTCCGCCATCTGAGAGATACTCTCAATACCTCTAAGTAGCAAAGCCCTCGGCCAAATATAACATGCCTCGAAGCCATCTGCAGCCCATTCCACCAGCAATGGGGTTGTGCCTAAAGGAGTCAGTTCCAAGATTGGTTGTTTCTAATCTTTTCATGGCAGTGGAAAAAGGAGAGGGAATCCAGTTCAGATTTTGTTAGAACCTACTGAGACATGACAAGATGCCCCAAGTCTCAAAATCTTCAATGGACTCTCTAGATAAAATGGTTTATAATTTCGCATTCTACCAATAACTCCACTAAAGAACCCATGAGTTAGAAATCAAAACCCCAATTCTATCTAAAGGATTAATATGTTATTAATATATTATTGGTGTTATTAGTAACAAGTGTACCTACAAAATTTTAGTAACTGTTAGGAAAAGCCAATATGCCAGCTAGAAGACTTCCATATACCACATACGGAAAAGAATTGCTCTAGGTTTTTAGAATCAGTACAATTTAAGCTGAATATACATTTTCCACTATATACATAGAGACCACAATATGGGATTAATGCTTCATGTGGGGAAAAAATTGTTATGAATCATAAAACACAAATCTAGACTTTATTTCAAGATCACTATATCCCATAACACTCCATTCAAAAAGGAATTTGATCTCTGCCCTTGAAAACGTGAGAAATTTTATTAAAACTATGCAAATAATATAAATATTATAATATTAACCAGAAACTAAGTATTTCAAAAGTTAAAGTTCTATGACAACTGAATATCTTGGTGCCCAAAACAAGATAACATAATTAGGTTCTTCAGGAAAAAAGAATTATGAAATAGAACAGATTTTTAACTGGTTAATATGAAGAAAACAAAGTTGGAACCTCTCCACAGTCTATCTTCATCATTTCTGTCTATATAAGTAATCATCCTAACTTCTTATTGACCTCATGGTGACACAGGAAACAAATGAATAGATAATGCAGCCATAATAGAAAAGTCAGTTTGTTCCAATAATTATTTGACATAATTTAATGTGGGTTTTATGAATAAATAAAGGTACTTGCTTTTAAAAATCATAAATAACAATAATGGGAAATGTAGATATATTACAGACTAGAGGCCTGATGTACAAATTCGTGCACCAGTGGGGTCCATCGGCCTGGCCTGCGAGATCGGGCCGAAACCAGTTCTCCCGCATCCCCCGAGGGGTCCCAGATTGTGAGAGGGCACAGGCCAGGCCGAGGGACCCCACCAGTGCAAGATCAGGGCCGGGGAGAGATGCGGGAGATAGGCCAGCCAGGGAGAGACCAAGGAGGACTCCAGGGAATGTCCAGCCTGTCTTGCTCAGTCCCAATTGGCTGGACCCCAGCAGCAAGCTAACCTACCAGTTGGAGCGTCTGCCCCCTGGTGGTCAGTGCATGTCATAGCAAGCGGTTGAGCAGCCTTAGCATATTATTAGCATATTACACTTTGATTGGTTCAATGGCTGACCAGTCGACCAGATACTTAGCATATTAGGCTTTTATTATATAGGATTATGATTTTTGCTGCATCTGTGTCTCCTTGATTAGCTACACAGATTAAAAGGCTTTTCATCTTGTCATAGAACACTGCCCTCTTTAAATCACATCTGACCTTTAATGAAATTTAAAATCTCTGTCAGCCCTGGCCAGTGTGGCTCAGTTGGTTGGGAATCATCCATGCACCAAAACACCAAAAGGTTGCCGATTCAAAGCCCAATCAGGGCACATGCTGGGTTGCAGGCTTGATCCCTGGTAGGGTGCATGCAGGAGGCAGACTATTCATGTTTTGCTCTCATATCAATGTTTCTCTCTCTCCTCCTCCCATCCTCTCTCTTTAAAACTCAATTTTTAAATATTTTTTTATATCTCTAATATCAAACTTTATGATCTACAGCTATAAAATCACTACTCATTAAATAGAAAATATTGCAAACCTTCTGTATTTTTCATATGAGCTATCATTGCCTTAAAAAAATAAACAGCTCTCATCTCCTACCTTTATAAACTCTAAGTAGTCGGTGTTGGTTCTTTCTCCACCAAGTCTAACAGGAACTAGAATAATAACAGCTTTGTCATCTGTATTACCAGAGGCTATGGAAGCACACTGTTTATCAATTACATCTGAACTGTAAACTGAAAAAAAACCACATGAAAATGTGTTAAATACTTTCAGAAACATTTTTCCCCTAATTTCCCCACATTGGCCAGTCACCTGATCTCTGACATCACTATCAAAGTCTCAGTGAGTTAAAAATACCTACCTCATTTATGCATTCAACAGATACTTATTGAGTAGCTACTGCATGGCACTGGGTCTTCAAGGGCAAGCAAAACGGAGAAAAATCCCACTAAAAGAGCATACACTCTATACATGGAAATGGGCAATAAATAAATAAAATAGATGTCAGATGGTGCATCAAAGAAAAACAAAGGGAGAAAGATGGACAGGAAATGCTGGGGGCAGGGTCAATTTAAAATCAGATGGTGGGCAAGGTCTTGTGAGAAACTAATATTTAAGTTAAGACTTAAAGTAAGAAACCAAGTAATGCAGATACCTGGGAGAAGAGCATTCCAGGCAGAAAGATCACCAAGTGCAAATGCCTTAGGGCAGAAGCACAGCTAGCATATTCCAGGAATAAGAGGCCGGTACCTCTGAAGGGAAGTGAGCAAGGGGTACAGGAGCAGAAATGAGGTAAGGAGATAAAGTTACCGACTAGGAGAGAGTGAAGACAGCTTGTGTGCACTCTTAAAAGGCCATTGCAAAGACTTCAGTTTTTACCTGAAGTGAGATGGGAAGCCATTGGGAAGTTTTTTTAGGAAAGGAATGTCCTGCTCTGACTTACACTTCACCTGTCTGGTTCACGTGTTAAAGGCAGACTTTAGGGGCAATGGCTGAAGCCCAGAGAACAGCTAGAAAGCCCCTGCAGTAATTCAGCAAGGGAGGATGATGGCTTGAACAAAGGCTGTAATTATGAAGACTGGGAATGGTCACAGCATGGTCATGTGGAAGCAGTGAAAAGTGATCAATTTGAAGATAAATAATTCTCTAATACATTAAATGTAAAGTGTGAGAGATGAAAAAGGAATCATGGGTGGTTTGAAGGGTTTGGGTATAAGCGGGGCGCAAATATAAGAGGGAGGATTGGGAACTCAGTTTTTAGACACGCTAAGTTTGAGATGCCTATTAAACATGCAAGCAGAGGGGAAGGCAATCATGGACACAAAAGCCTGGATTTGGGGAGAGGCCCAGGGTAGACCTGTAAGTTCGGGTACTGACAGCAGACAGATGGTACTGTAAAGCCAAATCCATGTACACAGAAAAAGACATGGAGTCTAAAGGCTGAGCACAGCACACCAACAATTTTAGAGATTGGGGAGATAAGGAAAAACCAGCAAAGGAGACTGAGGAGTTGGATGGACAAGGAGATAGAGGGAACCTGAAAGTTGTATTCTGGAAACTAAGCAAACAAAATGTTACAAAGAAAAGGAGAAAGTGGTCAGCTGTGTCAGCTGCTACTGACAGACTGTGTGATGTGAGGACTGAGAAGGGACCACTGGATTCAGCAAGATTAAATTATTGATAAGGGTAGTTTTGGTGGAATGATGGGTGGGAGAGCCTAAGTGGAATAATTCAAGAGAAAATGAGAGAATTCGGTAGAAGCAAATACAGACAAAACTTTATTTTGTTTTGTTCAACATAAAATAGTTTTATTCAAAAGTTACTTTACACCCGCACTCCCTGTCAGTTTAACCAAACTCTTCTGCTCTCCCAGTGAACTGCTTAACAAATTCTGTCTCTTTGCCCCAGTTCTTCCTTTTAAATTCCAAATTTAGACTATGAGCTATTGATTCTTTGTACACAAGCTTCCCCATTTCCACCAGTCAGTCTAAATCAGCAATTTTCAACCTTTTCGTCTTATAGTACATATAAACTAATTACTCACATTCTGTGGCACACCAAAAATATATACTTTTTTGGCTGATCTGACAAAAAAAAACCAGGTATAATTTTGAATTATTCATAGTGGACAGCTATTATTATGTTGGCTGTTGTTATTTTTTATTTAACAATCTAAGGGAAAAGAAGTCAGTGCCCCTAACTAAATATCAGGTATTGCATGTTTTAAAAATTCTTACCCTAGCTGGTTTGGCTCAGTGGATAGAGCATTGGACTGTGGCCTGGAAGGTCCCAGGTTCGATTCTGGTCAAGGGCACATGCTCGGGTTGCGGGCTCAATCCCCAGTAGGGGGCGTGCAGGGGGCAGTCGATCAATGACACTCTCCCATCATTGACGTTTCTCTCTCTCTCTCCCTCTCCCTTTCTCTCTGAAATCAATAAAAATGTATTTTAAAAAATAATAAAATAAAATAAAAATTCTTGCAGAATACTGGTTGAAAGTCGCTGGTTGAAACCAAAAATGCCACAACAGTTTTTTCCATTTGTCTCAATTCTAACATCTCACTTTCTTCAAACACCTCAGTAGTGGCTTCTGACTATAGACCTTTAAATTCTCTCACTTTTCTAAGGCAGTGTACACATGACCATCTCCTACCTTTCACTTCTCTGAACTAATACACAGGCCAATTGAATGAAGTTTCCCCTCAGAAAGTTCTACTTCCTCCAGAAGCAAATATTGCCATAGTAGGACCAAGTAATAATGTTTCCACTGTCATGTAAAACAATTCCTCCCTAATCAAATGCCTCTTACCCTTCATCTTCATTGGACACACATTAATTGAGGGCCACCGATTTACCGAGGTGTTCAATGCTAGAGGGGTATAATAGCAAATAAGACCCTGATTTCAGAGTGTCTGGTTCAATCGTTCTGGTGTTTCTCCACCACTTCTAACATATGTAAGGACTATGAAATAGTCTAATTACATAACAAGCTCACTCCAGCGGATTCCCAACCAAATGATTCGGATGCCTTTCCCCTACCCCTGCTACCTTAACAATCATTGATCTACAGGGAGAAACAGATCATCATAAGGTGATATTACAAGTGATTTCAAGTGCAACATTTAATAGAGATATTCCAAAATGTTACAGAGCACAGAAAAACAAACTAACTCTGCCTGACGGGAGTAGGAAAGGCTTTACCAAGGATGTAAACTTTGAGAATGTTCTTAAAGAATGAGTTAAAAGTAAACAAGAGGCCTTTTAATAATAAGGGACATTCTAAGCAGAGGCAATTATGTGCAAAGGCATGAGAAAACATAATAATAGTATGTGCAAGGAATGGCCTGAAGGTTGACAGAACTTGGGTGTATCAACATGGAAGACAGTGTTGGGAGGTAAGGCTGGAAATGCAGGTCAGAACAGATTATAAAGGACATCGTGTGCTTCAGATGCTAAAATAACGAGGCCAGAGTAAATGGACAGTCATAGGTTTTTACATTAAGGGACATGATCAGTTTCTGTGATCAGATAGATCAAAAAGAGGAGAGACACAAGGAAATCAAGTTAAAGTCCATGTTACAAGTAAGGGTCTGATCTAAATCAATGAGAGTAGAGAAGAGATTTCAGAAATAAATATTTTAAGTGCAATTTATAAGCTTTGGTTGAGGAGAGTCGAGAATAAGGAAGTGTATGCATATGGACATGATACTATTAGAGAAGAAAAATAGGAAGAAAGGAGTGGGGTAGAGGAAGTGATGAATTTAATCTTAAACATGCTGAATTTGAAGTGTTTGAAAACATCTAGGTAGAGATATTTGAAGGGCAGAAGAAAATATAAGTTACCTCATATTGGCACAAGCAACATTGAAAATGTAGTTTCAAAAGTCCAGATTATAAAGGACATTGTACTGTAGTGTACAGTGCAGAGTCTTAACTACTCAAAGCCATGGAAAGAGATGCAATTACAAAGGAAGAGCATTCCGAATAAGAAGAGGATGCAAGGAACGGAAAACGGAACCTTTTAAAATACTAATGATGGCAGAGGGGGAAAAATTATTGATAAAATCTGGCTTCACCTAATTCCTAACCCTATAATTTGTCAAAATACACTACACTGATATAAACTCTTCCTTTAGGATTCTGAAACATCAGTGTTAAAGATTTTTAAAACTACTTGAAATTAAACAAACCACTTATACTAATATAATGAGGAACTTGGTGTTGTTTAATTAACAATATGTAACATTTAAAGACCACGGCTGTTTGTTAGCAATAAAAGCACAAAAGGCAAATTCATAAATTTATTTAATGGTTACTTGTTTAAGTACATCCTTTGGCTAATTAGCACTCTTAACACAACAAATTTTATTTGCAAGTCTTCCTAGCTAAAAAAAATACATATATATAGTACCTGTAAAAATCATACTCATCTGAAAATTTACAACTTTCATTTTCATATGGCTATCAGCCTTTCTTTAAAAAAAAGACACAATTAACCTTAACAAAACAACAAACAAAGTGCATGTGTACTTAGTTACCATTCTTTCCACGTTATGTTTATAATGCTAGTTATCAGGGTAACCTCTACAAAATAAAGTATTTTGCAAATACCTTTATATTAAATATGATTGAAGTATATTTAACTTTCCCCAAACATTAACATATTTTATCCTGATAATGGCATTTCTATAAAAAATAAATTTAACAGTATATGATGGCTTAAAGGCACTTTTATTTTATCAGCAAATTAAAGTCTCTATTTTACTCCAGAGTTTGACATTATTATAGATATTGGTGCCCTGGCTGGTGTGGCTGAGTTGGTTGGAGCATCATCCCCAACACCAAAAGGTGGCAAGTCCAATTCCCAATCAGGGCACATGCCCAGGTTTCAGGTTCAATCTTGGTCAAAGCACATTCGGTAGGCAGCCGGTCAATGTTTCTCTCTCTCATTGATGTTTCTCTCTCTCTCCTTTCCTCTAAAATCAATAATAAATAAATGCATACATACATAATTAAATATTGGTCATTAAACAGAAGACCCAAATAATAAAACAAGGCAAAATTCTGGACAATAGCTGCAACATTAGATGATGTACTGAAGCACTATTACAAAACAAATTCAAGCGAAGAATTTTACCTCCTGGAAACATATCCATTGATGAGAAGGTACTTGGCACATACTCAGCCCAAGTATATATCTTTGTTACATTTTCTCATCTAGCTTTTTCTAAAGTAGTCATTCCAATATTGGAATTTTCTTTAATAGCTTATTTTAGTATAGCAACTAAGAATTCATAGTATATTAAGAAATATTTAATAAGTGCCTACTATGTGTAGGGGGTTATATAGGAATGCAAATGTGTAAGACATGGCCCCTACCTTCATAATCATTTAGAATATAATTGGGATAACTTAAACACATATGAAAAAGTCTGACCAATTGAACAGATGAGAATTAAAATTATTTATATTCCTTACCTGTACAATCTTGTGCAACATAAATAGTTATTCCTCGTAAATCAGGGTGTCTTGCTTCTTCAACTGCTTTTCTAAGAAATAACAAGTACATCCTTTAAATCCTAACTGTTATTTTCAGTTGGTAAGTAAAGAGCTAAGAGGAAAATCCATCATTTCCCTGACATTCTCATTTAACTTGTAATGTCTGCTTTCAAAACTACCATCTGAGTGGTATCAAAAATCAGGTCAATTTTTTCAAAGTTGATTATTACACTAAATTACTCAAAGAACATTAAACACTTGCTAACCAATGGTATTACAATATGCTTCAAGGTTCGCTTCATATTAACTGACTGGCAGTGAATTTCTATTTGTCCACTGGTACACTTATGAAAGTCTTTTTCTTTTCTTTAAACAAAAACATGGCTTTTTTCCCTTCATTCAAAAACATGTATGGCATGAACAAATGAATTTCCTAATTTCAAGCCTTAGAATTCTACAGGCCTAACTGCAAACTGAAAAATATTTCTAAGTGAGTATAATCTTCTCAAAGGTGTACAATATAGCCCTGGTTGTTGTGGCTCAGTTAGTTGAGTGTCATCCCATGCGCCAAAAGATCATCAGTTCGTTTCCGGGTCAGGACACATGCCTGGGTTACAGGCTCAGCTCAATCCCCAGTAGGGGGCGTGAAGCAAGAGGCAGTGGATCCCATGTTTCTCTTTCCCTATACCTTCATCTCTAAAATTAATGAAAGCATTGTTTTTAAAAGTGAATGATAGTTTTTAAAAATCACAATATCTTGCCCTAGCTGGTTTGACTCAGTGGATAGAGCGTCAGCCTGTGGACTGAAGGGCCTCAGGTTCAATTCTGGTCAGGGGCACATGCCCAGGTTGTGTGCTAGATCCCCCAGTGGAGGGTGTGCAGGAGGCAGCCGATCAATGACTCTCTCTCATCATTGATGTTTCTAGCTCTCCCTCTCCATTCCTTTCTGAAATCAATAAAAATATATTTTTTTAAAAATCACAATATCTTGCCCTGACTGGTTTGGCTCAGTGGATAGAGCATTAGCCGGCAGGCTCAAGGGTCCCAGGTTGGAGTCTGGTCAAGGGCATGTACCTTGGCTGCAGGCACATCCCCAGGGGGGCATGTACAGGAGGCAGCTGATCGATGTTTCTCTCTCATCGATAGGTTTCTAACTCTCTAGCCCTCTCCCTTCCTCTCTGTAAAAAATCAATAAAATATATTTTTTTTAAAAATCACAATATCTTGTAAAAGGGAATTACACAAGTTGTAGAAATATAAATATCTTTACTTAACTATATCTTTATAATCTTTAACTTAACATGCATGTTAACTTATTATACATGTTTGTTTATTAGTACAGAAGGATCAATAACTATGGGCCATAAGCCAAGTATGACCTATAGTCTGGGATTTTTATGGTGAGAATGGTTTTTACTGTGTAAAGGCTTGTTTTTAAAAAGAAAGCAAGAAAGAAAAAAATAGAAAAGAAAAATGAGCAATAGAGACCTTATAAGGCCGGCAAGGACTAAAATATTTACTATCAGGCCTTTTACAAAAAAGTTTTCTGCACCTTAAAGAGTAGAAGCTAAGCGTTTATGCTTATGCTTTTATAAATGTCATACCAAGCTGAACTTGATATTATTAACAATCCATTTAATAACATTATGCAAATACTTTTTCAATTGTAAGAATCTGACCTATAAAATATAATAGCAATTTAATATAGTATGCAAAAATTTGGTAATAATTTCAAATTTATAGATGACTCTAAATGGAATAAATTTACTACAACATACTATACTCGGATGACATATTAATAATTCCATTTATAGTAATAATAATGGGACATATAACAAATAAGACTACTTTTTAAAAACTTAAGTAGTATCCAAATAAATGGCACATAAAAAGATGAGGTTGCCCTAACTGGTTTGGCTCAGTGGATGGAGCGTCGGCCTGCAGCTGAAAGGTCCCAGGTTTGATTCCGGCTAAGGGCATGTGCCTTGGTTGCGGGCACATCCCCAGTAGGGGGTGTGCAGGAGGCAGCTGATCAATGTTTCTCTCTCATCGATGTTCCCAACTCTCTATCCCTCTCCCTTCCTCTCTGTGAAAAATCAATAAAATATGTTTAAAAAAAAGATGAGGTATAGAGAAATTTGACCTTAGACTTATTTTTATATATTTTTATTGATTTCAGAGAGGAAGGAAGAGGGAGAGAGAGAAACATCAATGATGAGAATCATTGATCGGCTGCCTCCTGTATGCCCCCTACTGGGGATCAGGCCCACAACCTGGGCATGTGCCCTTGACCGGAATTGAACCTGGGACCCTCAGTCCACAGGCAGACACTCTATCCACTGAGCCAAACCGGCTAGGGCGACTTTCGATTTTTTTCTAACTATTCTGTCACAAACTGTTTTACTATGATATAATTATAATACTAATAGTCCCATACATACAAGAATTGGATGTGTGCAAAGAAATGCTGAAAACATCCATTTTAGTTCTTGACATTTCATTACACTATCAGTACATTACAGCCCCTAAGTTATACTAATTAAAAAAAAAAAACCTGTAATGTTATACATGTTACAAAGTTGAAAGAATTGTTAGTATTTAGAATAATTCAATAAGGTAGTTTAATGAAAACCTGGTTAAAAAGACTTAGACATCTATACCTGTGAGCAAATGAAGAAAACTGTCAGTAAATGAAATGTAACTAGAGTTGCAAAACGGTGCAAATAAAAGCTCCTTTATGAATATTCGCACATAGTTAAACTTTAAAAGTTCCAATGACGTATATACACTGCGAAAATCAGTATTGCTGAGCCTGAGAACCTCTGCCATGAGATGAAAGACTGTAAGACATTTTACCTTAAAATGTGAGCCACCACAGCTGGTCCATACCAATCTCCAGCTTTTTTCCCAGACTTCTTTCCATATTCTATCAGTCGATGTAAGCCAAAGAGAGCCAAGGGGGAGTCACCAAACCAAGAGACGATTTTCCTGTGATAAATTTCATTTCGCATTTCATGATCATCAGAGTACCTCCCAATTGTGTCCTTCAGAGAAATTGTTGGGGTTTTGAGTTCTCTTTCCCCTGACAGCGATGCTTCAAATGATGCAGTAAATTTTTTTACAGTGTGGGAAGTCCATGATTCAGAGTCTGAATTTTCAATGTTCAAAGCATCAGGCCAGGTCCAAGCTATAGTAGTTCCAAAGCAAGGTATTCAGATCTTTTAAACAGTTAGACTTTAACAATTCTACTAAAATAAGTATGCAGCATTTAAACTTAGATGGGTTACTAATCTAAAATAGCAAGCTCAGAAAGAGGTAAATTTATAGAGACAGAAAGTAGATTAATAATTGCATATGGAACAGGAGTGTATTGGGAGTAAATACTAATAGATACGAGGTTTCTTTGGGGGATGATGAAATTGTCCTAAAATTAGATTATGGCGATGGTTGCAGAACTCTGTAAATCTACTGAAAATCATTGAATTGTTCACTTTAAATGAGTGAGTTTATGATTTGTAGATTATATCTCAATAAAGTTGATTTAAAAAAGAGAGAGCAATGGAGGAAAAAAGGGACATATGTAATACTTTCAACAATAAAGATTTTAAAGAAACAAAAACAACAAAGCAAATAAAATCCAGCCAGTTTGGCTCAATGCTTGAGTGTTAACTTATGAACCAGAAGGTCATGGTTCGATTCCTAGTCAGGGCACATGATCAGGGCACATGCCCCAGGATGCCGGCTTGATCGATCCCCAGTAGGGGGTGTGCAGGAGGCATCCGATCAATGATTCTCTCATCATTAATGTTTCTATCTCTCTCCCTTTCCCTTCCTCTCTGAAATCAATAAAAATATAAATAAATACACTTTTTTTAAAAAAGCAAATAAAGGTATGAGTGGAGAAATAGGTCAATATATTGATAATGCTTAGCTTACTTTTGAGTAGCAATATTATTCTCCTGACTCTTCTATAGTTTCTATAATTTCTAAAATTGGACTGTATTACATAAAAACAGGGGGGGAAATCACTAAAATGAAAGACCCCTCCAAAAAAAGAAAGTGAGAGAAAGAGAAATAGCAAACTCAGACACACATAGACAATTCTGAATATGCTTTTTTTTCTTTTCTTTGACAGCACTGAGATGGGATAAAGACTTTTGTATTCCATTACCTGTACTGCTTATCAGATATCCAGTCTTGACCTCCCAAAGGCACAGTGAACATATTCACTAACATTCAGAGGATTTATGAGAGAATAACTTCAGAAAACAAGTTTGTTTTGGTTATGTATTAAAACAGAAGTCTGACTATGGCAATTTTAAATATTTCTTAAATTTTTTTTCTCATACAATCCTTTCAGAATAACATAATCATTGCTTAAGGAGTAATGTGAATTTGCTAGTAAATGAAAGAGTATAATAAAGTCATTAAAGATCAGCATTCTTAAAAAAAAGTCAACTTTTCCACAATGTCACTGTTTTTAATAACAAGACAGTCCCCAAACTCAGATGTAATTTCAAGTTAACAAAAAGAGTCCTAGATTCAGAGATCTAGTCAAGACTATTAAAAATATTCCAATTCTTGCCCTAACCAGTTTGGCTCAGTGGCTAGAGAGTCGGCCTGCGGACTGAAGGGTCCCAAGTTCAGTTCTGGTCAAGGGCATGCATGTACCTTGGTTGCGGGCACATCCCCAGTGGGGGGTGTGCAGGAGGTAGCTGATCGATGTTTCTCTCTCATCCATGTTTCTAACTCTCTATCCCTCTCCCTTACTCTCTGTAAAAAATCAATAAAAAAAAATTTTTTTTTAAATATTCCAATTCTTGCCCCTGATTTCACAATAAATCCATCCCAGAGTTTAAAAATTCTTCTTCCTTGCATTATTCACACCACTTTTGAATAAACATTCTCCACATGATCTCATCAATAATCCCTATAGAAAGGTTACTAAATATTTGCCATGCATTCAGAAAAACTAACAAAAATTGACAGCACTTGGTAACCATATAGGGTAGCCTAAAATGGTAAACTAAAATCCTCCCACAAATGTACACATTATAAAAAAATGTACTAATAGGAAGGGTAAGGAAGGTAGCACACTAAAAAAAAAGATATATGTAAGTTAGGTATCAATGACATTTTTGAGAGTCTAAAAGACTAAATATGACGACCTTATTAAGAAATGCCTAATCAGTTTAACTGATTACTGTCATATCTATAAAGATAAAAATAATGTTAAAACATTATTGACATATAGAGAGAAAATAAAGAAGTGTAAAATTTGTTACAATAATGAAATTTAAATAATATAAAAATATTAACCATCTGCTCAAAGTCACTGCTATTGACCTGCCCAGGATTTACTGAACTGGAGATAATCCAGAAAGTTCGATCAAAAATCTTATATGTAAAAGCCTAAGCGACTGGCTGACCAGCCAACCAGCCAGTAGCTATAACACGCACTGACCACCAGGGGGCAGACACTCAACGCAGGAGCAGAAACCACAGGCATGGAAACATGGAACAGACTGATGAATCTCAGAGGGAAGGGGGAGAAGGGGAGGGCAGGAAGAGACTAACCAAAGGTCTTATATGCTAACTAGAGGCCCACTGCATGAATTCGTGCACCGGTAGGGTCCCTTGACCTGGCCTGCGGGGATCAGGCTGAAACCAGCTCTCCGACATGCCCCGAGGGGTCCTGGATTGCAAGAGAGTGCAGGCCAGGCCAAGGGACCCCACTGGTGAACAAATCTGTGCACCGGGCCTCTAGTCTATATTAATAATAGAGGAATATGCAAATTGTTCTGGACACCATCATGTAACGACCAATCAGGATGGGGGCGGGGCCGCAGCAGAGAGCTCTCAGCACGCCTGCACCAGGGGCCTGAAGGGCACGGAGAGGAAAGGAGAGCAGATAGGCAGTTAGGGGATCAGGCCAGGAGGGGAGACCAGATAAGCAGTTAGGGGGATCAGGCAAGGAGGGGAGAGCAGATAGGCAGTTGGGGCAATCAGACCAGGAGGGGAGCACAGATAGGCAGTTACGCCAATCAGGCCGGGGAGGGGGAGAGCAGATAGGCAGTTAGGGGAATCAGGCCAGGAAGGGAGAGCAGTTAGGCAGTTAGGGGGATCAGGCCAGGAGGGGAGAGCAGTTAGGGGCATCAGGCAGGCAGGCAGGCAGGTGAGCGGTTAGGAGCCAGTGGTTCCAGATTGCGAGAGGGATCCCAGATTGGAGAGGGTGCAGGCCGGGCTGAGGGACACCCCCCGCATACACATGAAATTTGTGCACTGGGCCTCTAGTAAATAAATAATAACCACACCAAAACAAAGGCTACTAAAAATTGAACTTACTTAATTCATGGTAGTAACCAAGAATAATAGGTTCCACACGTGTTTTTGAAAGGGGAATCATGAAAGTTTATGTATAAGTCATACCTCACCCAATTCAAAGGATGCAATATGTTAGATTAGTTTCAACTTTAGAAGGCATTAGGGAGTCAAGAAATTAACCTCAGGGAATTTTATGCAGTTTAAAAACTGGCGTTCAAATTAAAATAAAACAAAACAATAAAAACAGATATTTGATTTACCTCTACCAAGAAAGTGTAGTATGAGTCCTTGAGCCAATAGCATCTGGCCAGTTCGTAATGTACAGCCCCAACCACAGTCTGTTGTCAAAGATGAGCCTTCTATTTGAGGAAATTCTTCCCTGTAGGTCAGCCATATTCTTGAAATAAAATCTTTACGAAATTCTTCTACATTTCCTGAAATCACATGATCTTCTATTGTACATCCTGATCTTGCAGGTAACAGTTTATTTTCATCTACAAAATAAAAATATAAATTATAGTCTAAATATATGCTGAGATGTCAATAATGGTATTATATGCCATTATTACCCATATGATACAGAGTATGTCACAATTTTTCTAATCTTCTTTTCTATTTAAATGAAGATAAATCTTATTCATCCTAATCAGACTATTCTGAAAATCAAATGAGAATGAACTCTGAATGTTTTGTATACTCTAGCACTAATATATTATCAGTAATATTGTTAATAATAATATCCTATAGTCCAAACATAATCGACTCTTTTATGAGGGGATAATATAAATATATCTTTTCTTTTTGCCTCATTTGGCTCAGGATATAGATATCAGTGCTCTCTAAAATGAGATCTGCAATAAAAATATCATGATTATCAATGCATAAAAAATGTGTTTGAACTTAAAATCAAATAAAATATGCACACTGTATTCAATGTCATGAATATTTAACTCAAATTATAAAATCAAAACCAAGATAAAGAGTAAAAATATAAAATTCTTATAGTTATCCTTTTATGTGGAAATATAATTTTTTAAAAATTGTTGCAACCCATATATATCATTTTTAAAGGCTTTTTCAAATTGATTACCTCTAATATAATTTCTATGTGAAAACTATGATCACTGTTTTCCCAATATCTTATAAAACACTAGTGCTAAAAATGAACTAACATTCCTTGATTACTCCGAAAGTCTTATAATCTTTACAACCTCAAAATGCAGCACAATGCCTAATACAAGTAGATCCTAATAAATGTTGGTTGGTTTGGTGGGTGGATGTGGGTAGGTAAATCTGCCTACGACTCTCAATTCCAAGGAGTTCAATTTCTAATACCCTTCGAGAGGATGCTCAAGCAGTTTTATCATGCTTTTATTCCTCATCCTTCCTGCACCTATTCTTCTTCAAGGCCATTTTGAAAAAATTAAATCACCCAATAATAAAAGCCCAGCGACCAAACAGTGGAACGACCAGAACGACGGGTTGACCAGTCACTATGATGCGCACTGACCACCAAGGAGCAGAAGCTCAACACAGGAGCTGCCCCCTGGTGGTCAGTGCGCTCCCACAGCAGAAGCGTCGTTTGGCTGATGGGGATAAGCAGCGCTCCCACAGCAGACAGATCCCCACAGGCCACACCCCCCACCAGTGCACAAATCCCATGCACTGGGCCTCCAATATATCCTATATAATAAAGAACTAATATGCTAATTAGACTGAACAGCAGAACAAGTGTCTGGACAACCTTCCAGACGAAGCTGGGGCTGCAGGGCTGGCCGAGGCAGTCAGGGCTGTGAGAGCCGAGCTCCTTGCACAAATTTTGTGCATCAGACCTCCAATATATATATATATATCAGGGGTCCTCAAACTACGGCCTGCGGGCCACATGCAAATACATATATTGTATTTGTTCCCGTTTTGTTTTTTTATTTCAAAATAAGATATGTGCAGTGTGCATAGGAATTTGTTCATAGTTTTTTTTTAAACTATAATCCGGCCCTCCAACAGTCTGAGGGACAGTGAACTGGCCCCCTGTTTAAAAAGTTTGAGGACCCCTGATATATATATTCAGCTTAATGGAGCTAAGTTGCAGCATATAGTTTCAACAATAATAAAAAGAATAAAAGCCAAGCCCCATTATCAATGAATATCTCTCAATGTTAGAGGTTAAAGTTAATTAAACATAAAATGCCTGAAAATTGAACATGGCACTAAAAATATGTCCAAAATGTCCACTTTAGAGACATTTAACTTTAAAACTTGATACAATAGTTTCTAGTAACTCTCACACCTCATCTTGCGGCTTGCCACACATATAGTTCCTAACCCCCTACTTAGAAGTAGTTACTTCCTTATCCTCTTAAGATCTAGACTCCTCTTAATATTTACTCTAAATATTATAGGAAAACTGCTAGTACTAAATGAACTTTGTTGTCCTGTTAACTTTCCACTATCTGACTGATTTTCCTTTGTCACAAAGGAAATTATATCTGCAGCCGTGCATGGACCACATTCTTTGAAGTGTGTTGTTAGGTGATTTTGTAGTTGTGCAAACATCAGAGTGCACTTACACAAACCTAGATGATATAGGTATACTACTACATACCTATGCTAAATGGTATAGCCTATTGCTCATTGGCTACAAACCTGTACAGCACGTCACTCTACGAAACTACACACGAGGTCAAATCAAGCATGAGAAAACAATGCAATCAAGGGATGTAGTAAACACAAGATGTATGAGGCTTCTGGTAGCCTAACATGGCATCGTTTTACAGCAAAAAAAAATTTGATAAGTAGAAAGAGTATTCTCTAAAATAACAATTAAAAGTATAATACAGGAAATACAGAAACCAGTAACATCGTCATTCATTATCATTATCAAGTATTCTGTACTGTACACAATTGTATGTTATACTTTAATACAAATTACGATAGGGATTTTTCAGCTCCATTATAATCTTATGGGACCACCATGTACTAGGTATATGAGGTCCATCACTGACTAGAACATCATTATGTGGGGGATAACTATATACTGTTTTTTAAATCTACATCTGCATCCCTCCAGATTTCAAGTACCCTAGAATAGAAGGAATATATATTTTTTTTAATTTTATGTATTGATTTGAGAGATAAATTTGTTGTTCCACTTATTTAGGCATTCACTAGTTGTTTTCTGTATGTGCCCTGACTGGATTCCGAACCCACAACCGTGGCTTATCAGGACAATGCTCTAACCAACTGAGCTACCTGGCCAGGGCCAAAGAGAAGGAATAGGTTTATCTTGTGCTCTCCTGAATCTGCAGCACCTGCCACAGAGTTCAGTCCATAGTAGATGTGCAATAAACATTTGTCAGATGAATGTAAAATAAATGGAACCAAAGGAAAAGCCCATTTTTTGTTGTTGTTGTTTGCTTTGCTTTTGTCTTTTTGTTGTTGTTTTTTATGACAGAAGAGACTGGAGAACTTTATGAAGGATAGGAATGTCTGACAAAAATCCATTACAAAAAAATAGGAAAATTGATAAAGCAAATAGAAGAGAATTTCTGGTAATATTGAAGGCTTAGTCAAGGCTATCACAATCAGAAATCACAATTAGACAAGCTAAGATGAGAAATAGTCAGAATTTAAGCAAATTACAAAATAAAACCTTAGGTGTACAGCTATTTAGCAGATGTGGGGTAAATTAGATATGTGTATGTTTTAAAAATGGGAAGGTATTTAAAGTTGGACAAATAACAGAAAAGAGACTATTAAAACTGACAAGGCACATAAGAAAGAAAACCCAATGGAACTACTAGAAATGAAAAATATAATAACTAAAAACAGGAGCTTGGTGTAGGATTAATTACACACAGCTCAGGAGATAATTAAAGAACCAGAAGTAAGAACTAAAGAAATTATTCAGGACATAGCACTGAGAGACAAAGTATAGTAAATATGACCAAAGAATTTCAGAGACATGGAGAAAAATCTAACAAAGTGATTTATCAGAGATACAAAAAGAGAGAATAGGAAGAATGGGGAACAGCTGTAATTAAAAATGGCTGAAAATTTTTCAGATTTTAAGAAAAATATGTCAAAGCAATCACTTCTATACCCACGGCTTCAATAACTTTTTATATACTCTAATAACAATACAATTTTAAGTGTTTTTATTTAACAGTTTTATTTTACATAGAATGCCTCATTTACTAAAACCAGATTCCAAATTGCTCTGTGAAAACAATCACAAAAAATGTGATATTAGCATGTTAACTTTAAGAAATTTCCCTAATTGTTTTTTTGTGTGTTTGATTTAATGTGTGCTATTTTTTAAAATATAAGTTGGGATGTCACATAACAAACTTAGCCAAAATAAATTTATAACAAACTTTCAACCAGAGAGCTCCACTTCTATGTTCCACATAACAGAGCCAAAAGTCATCTTCCTCCACAAACCTACTCCTCCTCCTGCACTCCCTACCCAGGAGAAAGTCAGTCTGTCTAACCACTCGGGCTCCTTCTTGCCTGGAGCTGGCTTTCCCAGGGCAGGACACCAGGGACCAACACTGGCTATGCCTGGCATCCCCACCCCTAATTCCTTCCCCATCGTGTCTAGCCAGTTTCTCTCTCAACTACCTGAAAGCCCAGTTCTTTTCCCTATTTTCATTTTTCAAACCTGCCTGAGACCCTCCAGTCCTCAGTCTTTCCTATGCATCGCTCTATTTAAGGTCTTGTGGGACTACATGAAGACTTCAGGGTATATTTTTTTTCTTTTCTCAATAACAACTTTAATATCCCAACATTGGAGTATTTGTCTATTGTTACCTATCCAGATGGTACCTAAGTGAAGGAATCAAATTAAGGGCTTAGTGGTACCCTTGCTCCAACCTGTTAAGCGAGTTGATACTCAGGACAATTCACGTGAAAACAATTTAGGGTTTGTAATTTAAGTTCAAAATAGAGACTGACATGGGAGAGGCTGTATGGTGTTAAGTGAGCTGCTTTCAGCATCTCAGACAGAAGCTGCCTTTTTCGTTCCAACTATAATTTGAACACAGAAGGAAAGAAAACTGTGGGAAAGAAAACATAAAGTAACTGAATGATGTGAGATGTGACTGCCAGTGCTGCAGAAGATAGATTTTTGTTTGCTTGCTTGTTTTTTACCCAAAGGAGAACCCACAGAGTTCTGATTACTTTAAAATTTCCACTTTTACACAAATATGTTTTAGTCTTACTTCAGTGATTTAACAGACTTCTCTTTTACACTGACTGTTCTAAAAGAGAGGTGGTGTGTTCTTGAGACTGTTGGTAAAAAAAAAAAAAAAAGGAAAACAAATTTAGACTTTAATTTGTAACACAAGGTTTTGGGCATTAAGATGCCAGATCCTTCACAACAATGCTTGTCTCCATGGCTCCCTCTCCTCTCCCCTCCTGTTCAACTTTAAGAGTGCTGAGGTAAGCCCAGCCAGCATGGCTCAATGGCTGAGCATCGACCAATGAACCAGGAGGTCACAGTTCGATTTCCAGTCAGGGCACATGCCTGGGTTGCGGGCTCGATCCCCAGTAGGGGGCTTGCAAGAGGCAGCCAGTCAATGATTCTCTCTCATCATTGATGTTTCTATCTCTCCTTCTGCTATCCTCTCTCTCCCAAATAAATAAAAATATATTTTTTTAAAAAAAGAGTGTTGAGGTAAACGTTCTAAAGTTAAAATGGCTGGGGTGTTGGGGGGAGAAGAGGGAAGCGAGAGGGAGGAGAGAGGAAAAAGAGAGGAAATGTTTGATTAAAATAATTACGGGTAACAACGTGGCTAGTGAAGACTGCATTCTTTTAAGTAAAAAACATTGTCATAAAGATGGTAAAGCCCCATTTGTCTCACTTAAATGCCAGAGATTATTTTATTTCATAGAGGAAATGTATTATAGCTCTTATTCTATTTAAATTTTAGTTAAGCTCTTAATTTCATTAAAAGTTAGATTAAGCCTGTGAGTTCACCCAGATGGGATGTGGCTTTGTAAATGGGAAGTACTCTTTTTTCAGAATTACTAAGACAGTCTTGTGAAAAAAAATGAACAAATTATGTGAATTAATTGTGCCTTTAAACAAAAAGCAGATAATTATTTGTAAAAACTTCTGCTCTGCTTGGTTCTGTACAGTAAGCCTCTGAGTGATTTTACAAACCAGTTAGTAGATGGGTAGTGGTAGTGATAGAAACCAAAACAGGGCCTTTATATAATTCTTTTTTTAAGATTTACAACTCACTTTCATATATATCTCATTTGGCCCTTCTAACTACAAATAAGGCCCATGTATAGTCTCCCTCTATTGCTAATGAAGAAGTCGAGATTTAGAGTTAGGTCTCAAATGACTGTGTAACACAGCTACTGAACAGAAGCTGATGTGGAGGTGATAGATATGCCAAATTCAGTTCTTGTGGTGCTTGAAAAGCTCTTTAGAATGCAGCTCATGTTTTACAATTCCTCCACAAAGTGAGTCTATCTTAACTTACCCCAGTTTTGAACATTTCCATTCAAAATTATTGTATACAACTCAGAGGCAACACCTACCTCTCAATTCTATGTTCATGAATTCATTATAATGAGTAAGAATAAAAGGAGACGTCATAAAATAGCATGAATTTACCAGGCAAACAAGCTGATATATGTTAAAGAGTTTGTCCCGATGACTTTGAATTGCCCTGGACAGAACTTTAGGAGAAGCTGGTAAGAAAGCAGGTAAGGATTAAGCATTCTGATAGAAAGTGTTAAGTCAGAATAGTTAACAGAGTTTGTGAGTACAGAATTTACCTTTTCATGTTCAACATGATAGTAAAACTTTCATTTCAATTTGTTTTTAATTTGGGGGAGACATTCAATAAAGAGATATAAGAAACCTCAATTTCAGCATTTGCCTATTATCAAGTTTCCATAGAAACAACGTCATAACACTAAAATATAAAGTACAAGCACAATGAAAGTTTGCTTTTAATGTCTTTATTTCAGACAATTTTCTATCAGTTACCCTGGAAACTAAGAAATACCTACTTATGTGTAAAACATTTTGGCTTTTCTACAATGGAGAACTGAATTATTTGGTTACACAAAATTATATATGAATGATGCTCTGCCTTGTTCTTCTGAGACTGCAACATGATTTCTTCTAAGTCATTTTAAAGAGCTGTTCCTAAGAACCTAGTATAGATTTCAGTTAAACTTAAAAGAAGTTTTCTACTACCTTGCCTTTACCTGTCAATATATCTAACTGATGGTAGTATCAGTAACACAATAAAGTCCTGTGATACAATTTTATGATTACTCATCAACTTTATACAACCTTTTATGTTATGACCTTATGAGCTTTACTAATCTTCTGGCTAAAGATTCTCAAGTTACCCCTTCTTTCCCCTGAGTAGTGAGTAGGGAAGGAATTGGCAATATTATGTGGAAAAATCTCTGAGCAACATCTTTACTCTGCTTTTTCTGGTGAGAATGTTAATAATCATTTGATGGAAAAGATTTAAAAAATATAGAAAAGTCATAAAAAGAAGTAATGACATAAAACTTCTGAAACTGTGCTTGACATCTAGAGAGCGCTCCAGGATGTACTTCCATGCACTGCATGGAGCTCTACTGCATGACTCTGGTAGCTGTTCAGTGGACCATCAAATGGTTGGAGCATCATCCATTTACCCACCCTTTATGGTTGGACCTCTTCTAAAGTGAAACTGTACACAATCCTATATAAAAAAAGGGTAATATGCTAAGTGTCCTGTCGTCAGGTCATCTGTTCAACCAATCAAAGCGTAATATGCTAATGATATGCTAAGGCCGCTCAACCACTAGCTATGACATGCACTAATCACCAAGGGGCAGACACCCGACCAGTCGACCAATCGCTATGACATGTACTGACCACCAGGAGGGAGACAATCCGACCAGTAGGTTAGCTTGCTGCTGGGGTCCGGCCAATCAGGACTGAGCAAGACGGGCTGGACACGCCCTGGAGACCTCCTGCAGTCCCTCCCGGCTGGCCAACCTCCCTGGCTCCAATCATGTACCGGTGGGGTCCCTCAGCCTGGCCTGTGCCCTCTCGCAATCCGGGACTCCTCAGGGGATGTTGGAGAGCCAGTTTCAGCCTGATGGCGGAACGACCGGTCGCTATGATGCGCACTGACCACAAGGGGGCAGACGCTCAATGAAGGAGCTGCCCCTGGTGATCAGTACACTCCCACAGGGGGTGCACCGCTTAGCCAAAAGCCAGGCTCATGGCTTATGAACACAGCAGCGGTGGCGGGAGCCTCCGTGCAGTGTTAAGGATGTCTGACTGACGGCCTGCCTAAGCCGTCAGTCAGACATCCCCTGAGGGCTCCCAGACTGCGAGAGGGCACAGGCTGGGCTGAGGGACCACCCTGAATGCATGAATTTAGTGCACCGGGCCTCTAGTCCCATTACAATGTGTTATTCTAAGGACACACATAAAAACGGATGCATTGTACCTCCCTATGGAATTCAGGATGTCATTTCATAGTTAAAGTATTTTAACATTAAATGTTCTTATCCCAAATTAAAGTTGCTATGGTTTCTCACTGGACATTATAACTCATCTTTTAAATTATTTTTGTTTGTTGTTTTTGTTTAAAGTATTATATATGTCTCCTTTTTCCCCCATCGACCCCTCCCCAGCCACTCCCACCCCCCAGGACAAGCCCCCACTGCCCCAGTGTCCATTTCCATGGGTTATGCTAATATGCATGCATACAAGTCCTTTGGCTGATCTCTTACACACACACCCCCACCCCCACACTACCCTGCCTTCCCTCTGAGGTTTGACAATCTGTTCGATGTTTCTCTGTCTCTGGATCTATTTTTGTTCATCAGTTTATGTTGTTCATTATATTCCACATCCTCTTTTAAATTTTTGAGGTTCTGATGTCTTAAATTTGAAAGTACTACTCTAAGATCTGAAAGTAATGCTGATCTTAGATGACAATTCAGAAGATATCATTAGAGATGAAGGAATTAGTGAAAGAACATATATGCATAGCCTAAGGACACAGACAATAGTGTGAGGGCCAGGGAGGGGTGATGGAGGTTGGCTGGAGGTGGGCAAAGGGGGAGAAATGGAGGATTCCTGCAGTAGTATCAACAATAAATTACCATCAAGGTGCAGCAAGCATGACTGCAGTGCTCACTGAGAAAGAAAAGAATAAAACAATATGCATCTTAAATGCCACCTAAGTAATTAAAGGTTAAATATGGATCCATTTTCTCCCTCTATCCAAACTGCAGAGCAGACAGAGGAAGAAGCCAGTCCTGATGCTGACTCTGACCCAGGGGCTTGAGGAGCTTCGCAGCGCCTGGGCAAGAAGCTCAGCCTTGAAGCCCAGCTTATTCTTGGAGAAAGGATCACAGTGTCACAGGGACTGTGCGTTCCACTTTCCTCTTGTAAAGAGGTCGGTTTTAAAATGAGATAACTTTTTCATAAAACGTGTTACATCTTTTAAAAGCAAAATCACTGCACTTTGCATTAGAGACTTCTCAGAAATACCCATTTTGCATCAGATGTGACTTTGTGATTTGCCACGTAAGTATTGGCCAAGGATCTTTTAATTGCATCAGAATCTTCGGATGCCTATGAACTGGGTAACTCTGGAACTACTTGGTTTTCTGGTTGTCCCTGGTTCTTGTTCCACACCCTTGCTAATCAATGCCTGTACTTGCCCATCTCCCACTGAAGGGCGGTCACTTGAGCCAGCCCCTTCCTGGCTGCAAGCTCAGTAGGTATGTCTGGGGCCTAAAGTTGAGCTGCCCACACTTGACCTTACACGTAGAATTGCAACTGCCTGTAATTAGCATTTGTTCATTAGTGCTAGGACTAGAAGACTCTTTTTCTTTTCAGGCCATATTTTCACAGTAGTATTTTTTGGTGATGCATGAGACACTGCAGTAAAAAACAAATCAGAGTTGACTGAAGTTTTACTAAAGTTTGCTCTCTTAAGCATATTTTAACTCAGGAACAACACTCATCACCTGATCTCTCCACCACTGTGTTGTCAACATCCCAAGATGGTCTCTTAGGAAACCTGCCTTGAATGTTAACTGAAGCAGCAAGTGGGAATACGTGTGTTTTTACTGTCCCTTCCCCTGATGGGATGATGATTGAGATGCTTGTGTAATGCGTTACTTTTTCTTCCCATGGATCCAACATTTTACTAAGCTTTTTAGGGAGCAGAGAAAATGCATCTGAGAGCAATTCTTTCTACAAACCTGCCCTAATTTATAAACAGACTGCCTACGTTTTTCCATGTGACCTTCTGAGGGATTGGGAGTTGATGGGAATGGTAGAAAGGGGCACTGTTTACCCTAAGAGTTACTTCTCTGCTCTCATCTTTCATGGATGGGGCGATAAAGCCATTCCTGTCCTGATAAGTAAAGCACTTTTAGTTCCACATGATACTGAGATGTGGCATTGGAAGCTCTGACCATTGTGCTTTGCCGTATGTCTCGGTCCATGTGCACCAGAGTGTCCGGGATGCTGAAAATCTCCTGCTTTTTGTGGACTTCCTGAAGTCTCTCACTTCATTTCTCCAGGACACACAGAGTCCCTTTTACTGCCGTGGGGACACCATGTACATACCACAGATTGTCCTGGTGTTGACTACTCATGCTACATTGTTGTAGTTATTAAACGAATTATTATTCTTGTGTTATAAATAAATAAAAAATAACGTTCCATTTGGAATAAAAGTATTTGAGTGAATTTGCATCTTTATGCTGTCTTTGTTTTTTGAGATCAAAAAGTTAAACTGCATGTTTACCCCACAGCTTAAGAAACACTTCAGAGTTTTAGCTATAGTTAAAATATTTCTAGCTTGGAAAATCTAGTCCTCTAAATAATTACACTTTTCAAAAATATACCATCTTGATCTTGAACTTTTTAATAAAGAATAAGTGCCTTTGCAGTAAAACACCTGAAAAATGCAAAATGGCATTTTATACAGGGGGTGGGCAAAAGTAGGTTTACAGTTGTGCATATGGAAAAATATGTAATACAAGAATAAATAATATCAAAATAAACTGTGTTTCATATATTCACAACTG
Organism: Myotis myotis; assembly: GCF_014108235.1. NCBI lineage: Eukaryota > Metazoa > Chordata > Mammalia > Chiroptera > Vespertilionidae > Myotis > Myotis myotis. The sequence goes on along the minus strand of NW_023416324.1, from coordinate 43,605,361 downwards.
TAACCTACTTTTGCCCACCCCCTATATAATATATAGATACTTATGATTATTGGCTACTGGAAATTTATAAGTGTTATGTATTTTAAAAGGCATCAAGTAGATTTTCTCCCTCTCCATCTTTTGTGTATTAGTGAGGGATCCTGATGGGAAAGTGTGACAGATAGCATGATGAAAACTATTTTATATTAGTATGAGGAAGGAAAGCTGATCTGAATTAGTTTTAAAAATACAACAAAACGTAGCATATTAAAATTGTTGAACCCTGACTGTGTGTGTCCCATGCACCAAAAGGTTGCTGGTTCAATTCCCGATCAGGGCACATGCCTGGATTATGGGCTTGATCCCTAGTAGAAGGCATGTTTGCTCTCACATTGGTGTTTCTCTCTCCCTCTCCCCTCCTTTCTCTCTAAAAAACCTATTAAAAATCTTTGTTTTAATAGTATCCTGTGGTATTCAAAAATGCTACTATTTCTTTCAACTACTTATAGTGACTGGGATTAGTAATTGGCCTTATTTAAGGAAGAGAATTGTCCTAACATAGTTTAGGCTATTTCAATATGTGATTCTTGCTATACTGTTAGACTCTTTACAAATCAATTAATACTTCAAAAATAAAAGGCTACTTCTAAAGTGTGTTACTTTATTCTCTAGAACAATGATTTCCAACCACTTTCATCTCATGGCACACAAAAACAAATAACTAAAATTCTGTACTACACCAAAAATATATTTTTTTTACTGATCTAACAAAAAATATGTATATTTTTTATTGATTTACAAAAAAAATAATAGTATGTATCTTCCCCTTTTGCTCCAAAGTGACATTTTTAAAAAGTAGGTGTCTATAGATGTATATAATGATTTCTGGTAGCAAGAATTAACCAATCAAATGCAACATTATTATACAACATGACCAATAAGATGTAACTCTATTATATGACCTACTAGACTCTAGTAACTAGAGGCTCGGTGCACGAAATTCATGCAAGGGGACGGGGGTCCCTCAGCCCAGCCTGCACCCTCTCACAATCCAGGATTGTCCAACTGCCCGGTTTACGGGCCTAAACTGGCAGTCGGACATTCCTCTTGCAATCCAGGATGCTGCACCAGTGACCATATTTTTCATACAGGTGAAAGGCATCTTGCTGTTGTATGGGCAGCTACATTTTTTTGCCCTGATTATAAAAAGTGGTACATAACATGATCCTTCTGAGGCAGTAGTACCATTTTCCCCATCTTATGGGTGGAAAAACTGAAGCAGAGAGAAGTTAAGTAATTGGCTTTGTCACACAGTTGTAAGTGTCAGAATCAGGGCTGACCACAAAATGTGCAAGCCAGAGTCCATGCATGTCATCATTGCATCATCCTGTTTTTTCAGTGTTAGAGTAGCCTTGCCAGGTTTTAATTTTTAAATCTAAGAAACTGATCCCAATATATAGTGTAGGGTCCGTAGGCCTGGCCAGTGATCTGTGGAGCAACTGGCAGGGCTATCAGGGGGGGCCCCCACTGGCACCCGCCTTGGCTGACGGCCTGGCACCACCCACTTGCCAGACTTGGCCCCCATCATCCCACTGCTGATGCCAGCCCCGCCCCCCACCACTGCCACCAGTCACCTCCCTCTGCCCACTGGCACCCTCCTTGGCTGGCTTGGCACCGCCTGCTCGCCAGCCCCGCCCCCCACCAACCAGTCATTCCACAGGTCGTTCTGCCATTTGGTAGAGTTGATTATTAGGGTTTTATATAGATAGATATATTTTTGTTTTAAGACAAGGTATTCACACCAGAAGGGTATTGTTGTGTTGGCTATGGTCATTTTTTTAATTTGACAATCTAAGGGAAAAGAAGTCAGTGCCCCTGACTAGTCAGTTATTTTTTAAAAATTCCTACAGCACACCGGTTGAAAAGCACTGCTCTCAAAAAGGATCTCAAAAAGTTCACTGCCACCACTCCAATACCACTACAGATAAATTTGAATTTGTTTCTGTAATAAAATTTACCTTCCAGCTGTAACTGATTTTAAATCATTTGTCAAACACTCACTGACAGCTGTGAGTGCTCAGCAGCTGGGGGTAGGAGAGAAGTGAGAGACCTCCCTTCCCTGGAGAAGCTTACTTTTTTGTGAGGGGGACACCCTGTAAGCAGCTGGTACCTTGTAACAAGTGGAGCTATGTGACTGTACAGAAAGGGAGAAGTTTTATAGTGTGGCTACTGGCAAAGATATCCTGGAGGTAAACTGGGAGGGATTTGCGGGGAGGAGCAGCATGAGTGAGACAGGGTGATGATGAGTATTAGATAACTTAGAGAATAAAATTAATAACATTTAAAAATGAATAAAAAGTATTCTTTCAGGTTCTCCCTTGAGTAATGTAACGATAATCTTATTTAAACATGAAGTGAGAATTAACGTGTTAAAGTTGTTTTATCTGTTTCTTTGGATCTGAATCTTATAAAACTCTTTTATTCTCCAGATGAGTAAACTGGGGCCCAGGGAGACCTTTGGCCCCTTCAGCTTGTTAGTGAATGGGCAGCCCAGCACTCACACACCTCTGCCTCGAACACATTTGTTTTGTCACACTGTCTCCAGAACAAATATTCATTATTGGCTTTCATTTACTGCTATAAAATGCTCTTCCTTCAATATTATATAAAGCATTACATTTTATTGTAGTAAGTGAATAGTAGAAATAGAAAATTGCAGCTGTTTTTTATTGCTTAAGAAAATAAAATACTAAAATCTTATTCTAAACTTTTCACATTATTATATAGGATATTTATAATAGGTGTCTGCCAGGTTTGATTATAGGTGCTATATCAAGGGCAGCATTTTATAACCCATTCCTCAAATCTCATCTGTGGAAGTTAGAGTATCTAATGGGTTTACTACAGAGCTGCACATGATATCACACTCAAGCAGTTCATGGAGCATAAGAAAAATTACAATGCTTAATCGATTGACATTTTAACTAAGGAAAAACCACACTTTTATAGGTTTAACTTACTGTGACATTTTCTTCTATTTCCCTTTCCCTTCATGTATCTCCTGGGAGTCTTACTACAAAGTATAGCTCATGCTCAACAATATTTCTAGATGACAGCACAGTCAGCCAGCCTAAACTTAGAACCACAGTCCAATGGTGAATATGACTAGGATGACAAGGGATGAGTAACAGACCCCCTTATGCTAAAGGCATTCTAGCAATACCTAACTTCAGTCAACTAATTGTCTTCTCCAGTGATCAGGTTAAGAAACTGGTGTCCATTATATATTAATTTCAAGGACCTAAATATAAATTTATAATTTCCATTTTAATCTCAAAAGGAGTATATGAAGGGAAAGCCAGTTAGCAAATAAGAAATCCCAGGAAAAAGCATTTGTCTTTATTTGCTGGATTTCTGTTGTTAAGACATCCTATCTAATAAAAGACAAAAGGGTAATTAACCGTACCTCTGCTACGGTTCCCATTGGCTAATCAGGGAGATATGCAAATTAACTGCCAACAAAGATGGCGGCCGGCAGCCATGCAGCTGAAGCGAGCATGAGGCTTGCTTGCTCCAGTGATGGAGGAAGTCAAGGTTCCCGGCCTGCTGCGGCCCAGCTCTGAGCTCTGGAAGCAACAATGTTTCAATTATAGAAGCTAACAAACCCCAGATACCTGCTTTCAGCAGCTGCGGCCTCAGAGCTGGAGCAAGCAGGACGGCAACAATGTTTCAATTAAAGAAGCTAAACAAACCCCAGATATGTGCTTTCAGCCAGCCGCGGTCTCAGAGCTGGAGCTGGGCCTCAGAACTGGAGCTGGCTCTCAGCTCCAGTGACAGCTAAAGGTAAATAAATCCCAGAATTAAAAACGAAAAAAAGGAGAGGCTGGGAGCTTCAGTCGCCAGCCAGCCTGAAAACGGCCCTCAGCCCCTTACCCAGACTGGCCAGGCACCCCATTGGGGACCCCAACCCTGAAGGGGTGTGACCAGCTACAAACAGCCATCAGCCCCTCATCCAGGCTGGCCAGACACCCCAGTGGGGACCCCCGCCCTGATCCAGGACATCCTTCAGGGCAAACCAGCTGGCCCCCACCATGCACCAGGCCTCTATCCTATATAGTAAAAGGGTAATATGCAAACTGACCATAACAGCAGAAAGACTGGGAATGACTGGTCACTATGACACACACTGACCACCAGGGGGCAGACGCTCAATGCAGGAGATGCCCTCTGGTGGTCAGGGCGCTCTCACATGGGGGAGCTCTGCTCAGCCACAAGCCAGGCTGATGGCTGCCAGTACAGTGGTGGTGGTGGGAGCCTCTCCTGCCTCCTTAGCAGTGTTAAGGATGTCTGACTGCAGCTTAGGTCTGCTCCCCGCTGGCAAGTGGACATCCCCTGAGGGCTGCCGGGCTGCCAGAGGGATGTCTGATTGCCATCTTAGGCCCAATCCCCCAGGGAGCAGGCCTAAGCCAGCAAGTGGTCATCCCCCGAGGGGTCCCAGACTGTGAGAGGGCACAGGCCGGGCTGAGGGACCCCCCCCCCAAATTTTTGTGCACCAGGCCTCTAGTTGTTGAATATAATGAAAAGGAGAGGTGCTCTTTACTGGGTGTTTCTAGAAAAACAAAAAGTATGTTTCTATGAGATAGATTCCTAAAATGATGCATACTACTTTGGAACTTACTAATGGAAGAAGTAATAGCTTGTCCCCTACTTGCATTGGAGTGTATCTGCATTTAAATTTAATTGATTTTTGTCATATTTTCCCCATCATACATTTTTTCCTGCATTATTTTTGTATAATAATTCATTCTCCTTCCTATCCCCAAAGAAGGGGAAAATGCATCACACCTGTCTTAAGGAACAAGTTTTCAAGCTAATTTCTTCGTGGATAAAATTTCTTTCAACTCAGGTTTTAGTTTCACAGATATATTTAATTTAATTATACACACACACACACACACACACACACACACACGGGGGAGGGGAGGTCAAAGTAAATTTACAATTGTGGGTACATGAAACAGAGTTTATTCTTGTTATTATGTATTCACAGGCAGTTGGCAAGCTGGCCCCACCCCTGACCAGGGGGGGGGGGGGGGCCAATCAGGGGCAGGGCTGTCCAGGGGGAAGAACTACGGGTGGTTGGCCGGCTGGCTCCACCCCCTGGTCGAACTCCCAGTCAAGGAGACAATTTGCATATTAGCCTTTTATTATATAGGATATTTCATATGAACAACTATAAACCTACTTTTGCCCCACCCTGTAGGTATATTTGGAGATCCAGAAGGATAAAGAAGAGAAGGGAAAACAGACAAAGTATTTTAAGACAACATGGCTAAATTTGATAAAAACTATAAACCAACAAGCCCAAGAAGTTCAACAAAGCCCAAGCACAAGAAACATGAATAATACTACACCAATGCACATCATAATCACATTGTTCCAAACTAGTGATAAAAAAAAAACTTAAAAGCAGTTAAGAAGAAAAAGGACATTATGTACAAAGAAAGATAAGGATGACATCAGATTTCTCACTGGAAACAAAACAAACAAGACGATAGTGAGGCAACATCTTCAAAGCTACTGCAAGAAAAAAAAGGATCAACCCAGGATTCTATACCCAGCAAAAATATCTTTCAAAAATGAAAGTAATATACTTTATCAGAGACATAAAAGCTGGAAAAATACATCACCAGCACACCTATACTATACAAAACATGATGGTTGTTAGGGATTGAGGGTAAGGAGGAATGAATTATTGTTTAATGGATATGGAGTTTCATATTTTACAAATGGAGAGGTCTGGAGATAAATGGTGGTAATGGTACCACAACCTTAAGAAAGTATTAGTACCCCTGAACTTAAAAATAATTAAGAGGTAAATTTTATGTTATATTTTACCACAAATTTTAAAATAGAAGTAAAAAACAACAGAAATGTGCCAAATGTAGATTAATCTAGGAATAAAATAGTGAAAACAGTTACACAATCAATTTCTACATATTTTTAATGGGTTACAAATCTAGCACTTACCTTCACATTTAAAATGATAACATTTTCCAAGCAATAATACAGGAGAATTTCTACTAAAATACGTCTTTGTTTTCAACACCCAACCTAAATGAGAAAAAATTGTTTTGCAATTAAAGGGTTACGCACTAAAATTCTAGCAACATTTTCTTTAATTTCAAATCATCAATTATCAACTATGAATGTGCATTTTTTTGCAAAAGTAGCAAATATTTGGACAATGAACTGAAAATATGTATTTTAACTACATTCACTCCACTTACAGGACATGAGAGAGAAAAAATAATTTTAATTTACTTTCAAACAGGTAACAATGTTCTTATGGTATAAAAGAATTTTTAATCCTTATGCAAGGATATATTTTTATTGATTTTAAAGAGGGAGGGAGGAAGGAAGAGAGGATATTTACAAATCATATATTTGCTAAGGGATTCTTTTTTATCTAGAGTATATAAAGAACTCTTATAATTCAATAACAAAAGGACAACCCAATTAAAATGCACAAAGAATTTGAATATATACTCCAAAGAATATATACATTTAAGGCCAATAAGTACATGAAAAGATGCTTAACATCATTGTTCATCAAAGAAATGCAAACCAAACTCACAGTAAAATACTTCACAACCACTAGGATGGCTCTAATAAAAGAATGGACAAGGTATTGGTGAGGATGTGGAGTAATTCAAACCCTCATACATTAAGGGTGGGAATGTAAAATGGTGCAGCCACTTTGGAAATGTTTGGCAGTTGCTCAAAAATTAAACATAGAGTTGACATATGATCCAGAAATTCCACTCCAAGACAACAGAAAACATGTTCAGCCCTGGCTGGTTTGGCTCAGTGGATAGAGAGTCAGCCTGTGGACTGAAGGGTCCCAGGTTCGATTCCAGCCACGGGCACATGCCTGGGTTGTGGGCTTTATCCCCAGTGGGGGATGTGCAGGAGGCAGCCAATCAATGATTCTCTCTCATCATTAATGTTTCTATCTCTCTTTCCCTCTCCCTTCCTCTCTGAAATCAATAAAGATATTTTTAAAAAAAACATGTTCACACAAAACCTTGAACACAATGTTCAGAGCAACACTATTCGTATTTCAAAAAGTAGAAATAACCTAAATGTCCATCAACTGATGAATGGGTAAAGAAATGTGGTATAGCCATACAATGAAATATTATTCAGCCATATAAAGGAATAAAGTACTGATATATACATGATACAACATGAACTTTGAAAACATTAAGTGAAAAGGGCCAGACACAAAAGGCCACAGGTTGTATGATTTAATTTACATTTGATTTTAGAGAGGGAGGAAGAATGTCCAGAATAGGGAAATCCATAGATATAGAAAATAGACTGGTGGTTGCCAGGGGCTGGAGGGAGGTGGAGAGGAATAGGGAGTAGCTACTAATGGGCATGGGACTGCTTTTTGGGCTAAAAATATATTCTGGAATTAGATAGTGATAATGGTTGCACCGCCTTGTGAATATCCTAAAAACCACTGACTCATACACTTTAAAAGGGTGCATTTTATAGTATATAAATTATAACAGAGGCCCGGTGCACGGATACTAAAGGTCCTTCGGCCTGGCCTGCACCCTCTCGCAATCCAGGACCCCTCAGGAGATGTCAGAGGGCTGGTTTCAGCCCGATCTCTGCAGGCCAGGCCAAGGGACCCCACCAGTGCACGAATCCGTGCACCGGGCCTCTAGTATGCATATAAGATCTTTGGCTAATCTCTTCCCGCCCTCCCACCTCCCCACTTCCCTCTGAGATTCATCAGTCTGTTCCATGTTTCCATGCCTGTGCATTTAGAGTCTGCCCCCTGGTGGTCAGTGCGTGTCATAACTACAGGTAGAATGGTCACTTAGGCTTTTGTATCTATTGACCTCAACTTTAAAAATTAATGTTCATAATTTTCAGAATGCCATGTCATGTTATTATCAAGTTATAACTGTCTAAATAGGTAGTTGGCCATGACTTCCAGTGAGCCAGAAGTCAACTGCCAACAGGTTTTACCTGAATTTGCAGTGTCAAGGAATTTCACTAAATTTTATCATTTTTATTTTATGGCTATGAATTTCTTCCTGTTGAAACTGGTTCTGCTGAGTATTTCTCCATTTCTGAAGGCTTCTTTACCTCCTATTTGTTTTTAGTCTGAAGTGAGCTTCAAAAGTACCATAAGATCGGTTGCCAGATGGGAGAGGGTAGGGGATTGGGTGAAAAGGTAAGGGAGTAAGAAGTACAAATTGGCAGTTACAAGATAGTCATGGGGATGTAAAGAACAGCACGGGGAATATTGTCAATAATACTGTAAACTATGTATGGTACTATACTTACTGGGGGGCTGCTTTATAAGGAATATAAACATCTAGCCACGATGCTGTACACCTGAAACTAATATAACACTGAAAGTCAACTGTAACTGAAAAAATTAAAAACAAATAAAAAAGAATAAACTGTAAAACAAAACAAATTAAAGAAAACACCATATGACCCTTATTGGATTTGTTTGCAAACCAAGAGTTACTAGGTTAAAAATAAGGGTCTGAGGGTACTTCCAGGAGAAATTCATAGGTATCAGTGCATGAACTTTATACCGTCTTTTTTGTGTGTTCAGAGGTCTATTTTGCTTACTTCCTGGTTCATACATGAGGTTGCCTGAAATTAAATCTAAAAACGGAGGTATTACCATCACCTGAATAAATTCTGTTTGGAATTTAAAAAAAAAAAAAGAGGGCACATTAAGTATGCTTTAGTTTCTAAGCATTGTTTATGTTGATATTTGGTTCTTTCTTCATGAGACATTCTTATCTACATTCCTTACAGAAATATGTCATTCAATGAGAACCTTAAGCAATGTCAGTGATTTAATAAGGAAGATGATACACATCTTCAAATATATCTTTGGATTTATACAATTTTTAAATCAAAATACTTACTATACTTCATGTTATTCCAAGCAGATATAAATTTAGTTTTTAGCTTGTCAACTTCTTCTGTTCCTGTGGCCTCCATATTCAAATTCTAAAGAAACAGCCATCACTTGATTTCATTCTTCTACAGAGTTTAATCTTTTGTACTGACTAAAAGAAAAAAGTTAAAAGAAAATAAGTAATAAGTTCATGTTATATGGTACAATACCTGCTAATGTTACTTTAGTGATTAAATAAAATTTGAATTTGAAATGAGCAAACCAATTTCTCATATTATAGAACAGACTATAATAAAGTCAATAAATATTTTAAATTTAAAAAACACTTAATACCAAATATACAACAATATAAATTATCACACAAAACTAGACAATAATCTCTCCCAGGCACTCACAATTAAAAACAATAAGTTAACTTAGTAACACAGCTCAGCATTGGTGCTTGTGCAACTGTTCAAGATTTGTTTTATTTGTAATTAAAGAAGGTGATTTGAAATCTTATGGAAAATGATGACTATCTTCAGAATGGAGGCTTCCACTCATATCAAGTAACTACTTTCATATAAAGCCTAAATTTTTGTTTTATTTTAAATTAAGGCATTTCCTACAATTACTGCCTATCTTAATACTGCAGCATTTAAAAAAAAAATAGAATGGCTTAAATTTACAACAGGAAATGTTTTCTTACTTTAAAATAAGAATAAATGTAGCTCATAAGTGTTTGTTTTTTAACTAATTTTGAGGTGAAAAATAGAAATGTGTGATATAATCTGAAAGAGGAACAAATTATAATTCAAAGTGCTTGAGCTTATCTGCAATAATTCACAGACAGTTTACTTTTCAAAAAAATGCTGCACAGAACATTACATTTTAGGGTTATAAATATCTACTCAAAAGTACTGATACATTCATTTCTCTAACAATACACATTCCATTTTATAAAATGTATTAAAAGCTACTAATTATACATCATAGTTGAGGCAGGAGAAAACATAGTCCATTGGAAGAATTTAAAAAGCCAAGGTGAAGAGAAAGTCCAAAAAAGTAACACAAGATGTGGCTCTAGGGCTAGACAGGGGCCAGAGCACACAGGGCCTTGTAGACTATGTTAAGAATTGTGTTCTTTATCCTAGCACCTAGTTTCAAACAGAAATATCAGAATCAGATTCTGTGGGTTTATTTGACTTCAATAGCAGCAAAGAGAATAGACTGAAAAGGGACAAGAGTAGATGGTGAGAGTGTACTACTACTGTACAAGACTATAAGTGAAATAATAATAGTAGGTTGGACTGGAGCTGTGGAGATGGAGAGCTATCGATACTAGTATATGAGAAAGGGTGTCAAAAATTCACTAAGTCTTGGTGATAAAATGAATGTGGAAGGTGAGAAACAGGGATATGTCAAGGATAAACTAGCCAGGTTCCAGGCTTATAAAACTAAATAGATGCTGCCAATCACTGATATAGGGAATATTAGGAGAGGGGCAGGTTAGAGGGAGATCATGAATTTGATTTATGTGGAATGTGAGATGCCTCTGAGAGAAACAGTAGAGAATCATTACTTATTTAATCACCTGATAAATTATTGTCAGGCACTATTCTAGGCAATGCAGATAAAGCTTAGAACAAAGGCAGTGAAATATAACAGGTCCTTGAATAAAGTCATTTCGTTCAACATCATTTAGTTATATAATGTTGATGAAATGTCATAGGAACTTAATTCTTGTTTGTATCAATTAACCTATGGGGAAATTGCTTTAATTATCTATCATTTCACTTAAAGTTCCAAAACCTGTCGACAACATGAAGTGCAGACTATTATACTTCTGTCACGAGCTTACATTCTAGATATATTCTAGAGAGGACAACAAGGCAGTTGGATTATATAGATCTAGAGCTCAAGCGTGAGGTCTAGGCTTGAGCTACTAATTTGAGGACTGCTGATACACAAGTGAGAATTAGAGCTGCAAACATGTTCCCCCAGGCCTTTGCCTTGCTCATGTTTGCACCCCCAGCTCTGAGGATGATAGTCAAGGCCCTTCATGAAATGACATCTGTCCCCTTACTCAGCTTTGTCTTTTGCCACTCCCCCACATGCACCATATACTGAAGGCATTTTTAATTCTATTATTAGAGCTTCCTAAACTTGACATGATGTCTGATACCTCCATGCCTTTGCATGTGTTGATCCCTCTACCTAGAATGCCTTCCTGCTCACCCTCATTATTTTTTCTTTAAAAAAGAAAAGATTTTTAAAAATCCATTTTTAGAGATGGAGGGAGGTGGGAGGGGGGCCAGGAGGGAGAGAGAGAGTGAAACATCAATGTGAAAGCAAAACATGAGTTGGCTGCTTCCTGCACGCCTCTACAGGGAACCAAGCCTGGAACCCGGGCATGTGCCATGACTGGGAATTGAACAGGCAACCTTTCAGTGAATGGGATGACACACTACCAACTGAGCCACACCAGCCAGAACTCACCTTCATTTTTTGACTACCTTATTATCATGACTCCCTAAGACCCAGCTTAAGTTTCACCTCCTCTGGTAAGTTTGGTAAGATTTCCACCCTCTTCCAAACCTCAAACTAAGGCAGATGCCCCGCCTCTTTCCTCATAGAATACTTTCTCTATCACAGCACTCATCACACTGTATTGTAATTATTTGTTTCTTACCTGTCTCTTACACTAGACCAGCAATTTTCAACCTTTTTTATCTCATGGCACAAATAAACGAATTACTAAAAGTCCGTGGCACACCAAAAAATATTTTTGTCAGTCTGACAAAAAAGGCCCTAGCTGGGGGGAGAAAAAAAAAAAGAAAGGAAGAAAGAAGAAAGGAAAGAAAGAAAGAGGCCCTAGCTGGTTTGGCTCAGTTGACAGAGCATCAGCCTACGGACTGAGGGGTCCCAGGTTTGATTGTGGGCAAGGGCACATACCTAGGTTGTGGGCTCAATCCCCATTTGGGGACATGCAGGAGGCAGCCTATCAATGATTCTTTCTCATCACTGATGTTTCTATCTCTTTCCCTCTCCCTTTCTCTCTGAAATAAAAATATATATTTTTTAAAAATCTGACAAAAAGGTATAATTTTATTGATTTAAAATAATAATAGTAGTAATTATCTGCCCTTTTTGCTTCCAAGTGACTTTTTTAAAAATACGTTTTTATTGATTTCAGAGAGGGATGGAGTCAGCAACCCAGGCATGTGCCCTGACCAGAAATTGAACCAGCGACCTCCTGGTGCATGGGATGACGCTCAACCAACTAAGCCACACTCGCTGGGCTCCGAAGTGACTTCTTAAAAAAATAAGGTGCCTATACTTGTATATAAGGATTTCTGGAACCGAGAATTAACCAATCAGATGCGACCTTATTATGCAACATGACCAATAAGATGCAACTCTATTGTATGACCTATATTTATGGCTCAAGACAGGACATTCACACCCAATGACTACTGTTGTGTTGGCTGTTGTCATTTTTTAATTTGGCAATCTAAGGGAAAAGAGGTTAGTGTCCCTGACTAAATAGTCAGGTATTGCATGTTTTAAAAAGTATTGCAGCATGAGGGACTGAGGGGGAAAAAAGAAAGAGAGAGACAGAACTCATAGACATGGGCAACAGTGTGGTGATTGTGGGGTCGGGGTGATGGAAGAGGTGGAAGAGCGCATGGGGGGGGGGGGATAATGATGATGGAAAAAATTAAATTTAAAAAATTACTATGGCACACTGATTGAAAATTGCTGCATTAGACAGTAAACTTTTTGAAGATCCTTAATGTCTGCCTGGCATGTGATTGGTCCCCAAAATATGTTTATTAAATGAATCAGTGAACCGAGAAATTAATGAAATGTAGGGATATCACTAATAGCACTTTTACCAGCTGTAATTAGAATTTTTAAACTAACAACTAGAATAAAGAAAAGGAAAAAATTGTTTCCTCGAGAAAACTGCATAATTTAACAAAATTTGGAAAATAAGGAAAAAGTTTATAAAATGTGTGAATTATATATATAGTGCATCCACATTATGGGCTATATAGCTATTTAAAATGTCTCCAAAGCGTTTGTAAAAATGGAGAACACTCAGCAATGTCTAAAACTTTAGGTATCACATGATATTGGCACAGAAAGGGGGGGGGGGGTTTGAAAGAAATATTGACAATAGTTTCCCTAAATGTAAAATCATGTGGTTATTTTTATATCACTATTATCAACCTTTTCCAAATCTTACAGAAGGAATATATGTAATTTATATAATTTCAAAAGTTTATTTTTAAAAAGGCACCATGAATCTTCTAAGTCTAAAATGTTTAAAATAAGAGACTATACATGTATGTATTTTCTTCGTAGGTTAAAACGAAAGTGGGCCACAGGGAGGACTTTGGTTCAGTTCCCAACACCAGCTACCAGAAACCTCTGGACAGTCCTTATCAAGAGTATAAAAGTCAGGATGCCATAAAGTGTGTGTGTGGGGGGGGGGGGGGGGGGGAGGACACGACAAAGTGAGGCATTTTGTATGGGGAAAGTCTGTTATCTTAGATATGACTCCTAAGTAAATAAATAACCAAGGTAAGATGCTGTGAAAGAAACAGAAATTAATGAGACAAATATTCTTGACTATTCTATAAGGATACTTTTATTGTCATTGTTATAGAGAGTAAATGAGAATAAAATTATCATAAGGTAAAACTAGTTAAGCTGTTGCTAATTTAATAATTCAGTTTTGTTTTACTTTTCATATAATTGAATTTCAATCTTATATAAAAACAGGAACCTACTTTATTTCTACAACAAAAATTTAAATGACTATTTCCAAAAATCTAACTTTAAAGCAGGGTCGAATTTGAAAAGTTATCCCACCATCTTGGAAAGTTTTATAAATCAAAACACTTTAAAAAGGAATAACCAAACATTCCAAATGAGAGGATTTGTCTTACTGCATGTTAAAACATATTATAAAACTACAGTAATTAAAGTTTAGTAATACTTAAATTTATTATATTTATTAGCAAAGGATGACACTGAATAAAACGTGATAGGGAGTAGGGAAATAAATCCAAGCACATTTGAGAATTTAGTACCTGCTGTGAGACATATTTCATATCAGTGAGAAAAGATGGCTAATTTAATAAATAATACTAGAATAAGTTAGCCAGTTTAAAAAATAAAGCTACTTCACGTTATAAATTCTAGATAAGTCAAACACGTGACACGTATGCATCTACTACAAAGAAGTATTTATTAAAATTGCTTTAGCCCTAACCGGTTTGGCTCAGTGGATAGAGCGTCAGCCTGCAGACTCAGGGGTCCCAGGTTCAATTCCGGTCAAGGGCATGTATCTTGGTTGCCGGCACATACCCAGTAGGAGGTGTGCAAGAGGCAGCTGATCGATGTTTCTAACTTTCTATCCCTCTCCCTTCCTCTCTATAAAAAATCAGTAAGATATATTTTTAAAAAATGAAATAAAATTGCTTAAACAATCTTCTAGAAAAGGCCTTTCTTACCATGGTATGCAAAACTAGAAATCCAAAAGGAAAATGTAATTACATAAAATGAAAATTTCTATATAGGAAGAAGAAAAAGAATGTTAACAAGGGTGAGTTACAATTCAATAGGAAAAATTCAATACCTGTTATATATAGACAAAGTATTAATGTCCCTAATATACAAAGAGCTCTTCTATATCAATAACAAAAAGAAAAACCCAAATGGAACACAAGACAGGCATTGTAAAAGAAGGCCAAAAAAACATGAAAATATTTTGACCCTTACTAGTACTGGATCAAAGTAATTCACATTAAAATAATTTCATATTATCATAACAAGAGATGAAATTGGTGAGCCTGAGGAAGCAAGCATTTTACATACGTATTTCTCAAATAATAAACTCCTTCAGGGCAGAGAATGTGTCTTGTTCAGTACTATATCCTCACATCTAGCACATCGGTATGCTAATAGACACAATTACGTGCTGATGAATAGATTATGACACATACATATTATGATGATATAAATTTATATTTATACTATAAAAATCTATCCAGGGAACATATGTGAGGCAAAACTGATAAAACTGAAGAAGACACACATGTATCCACTATGACAGTTGGAGACTTTAACAACCCTCTATCAGAAATGGTAGATGCAGCAGGCAGAAAATCAGTGAAGACATAGTTGAACTCAACAGCACAATCAATCAACCAGATGTAATTGGCATCTACAGGCTACTTCACCCAAAAACACCAGATTAATTCTCCTTAATTTCACATAGAATATTCACCAAGACAGACCATATTTTAAGCCATAAAACAACCCTTAACAAATTTAAAAGAGTAGAAATCATACAACGTCTGCTCTTACCACAATGGAATTAAACTAAAAATCAGTGAAAAGATAGATGGAAATTCCCAAAATACTTGAAGATTAAATATTATGAACAACTCTATGCTCAAAAATTTGATTCCCTAGATTAAATGAACCAATTCCTTAAAACTCACACAAGAACAAATAGACAATCTGTATAGGACTATATCTATTAAAGATATTGAAGAAATAATTAATGACCTTCCAAAACAGAAAGCATCAGGCCCAGATAGCTTCAGTAGTGAATTCTACCAAACATTTAAGGAAGAAATTATTACCAATTCTCTATAATCTCTTCCAGAAGATAGAAGCAGAGGAAATACTTCCTAACTCCAACACCAAAGGCACAACCTCTGAAAGAAATAACTGACAAGCTGGACTTCATTAAAATGAAAAACTTCTGCTCTGAGAAAGGCAATTTCCAGAAAATGAAAAGACAAGCTACAGACTGGGAGAAAATCTCTGCAAAAGACACAATTGATAAATGACTACTATCCAAAATATACAAAAAACTTTTAAAACTCAAAAATAAGAACATGATCTACAACCAATTTAAATATGAACCAAAGATCTCACCGAAAAAGATATTCAGAAGGCAAGTAGGCATATGAATATATGCTCCACATCAAATGCTATCAAGAAAATCAAATTAAACAATAATGAACTACCACTCAAACTATTCGAATGGCCAAAGTCCAAAACACTGATAACACCAAATGCTGACAAGCTTGTGGAGCAATATGATACTCTCATTGCTCGTAGAAATTATTCTGAATTTGAGGTACAGATACTTTGGAAGACAGTTTGGCAGTTTCTTACAAAACTGAACACACTCTTACGATATGATCTAGCAATTGCATTCTTGGTATTTACCCAAATGAAATAAAACCTTGTATTAAACCAAAACGTGCATACAGATGTTTATAGCAGTTTTATTCATAAACTGCCAAACCTGGTAACAACCAGATGTCCTTCAGTAATGGATAAAAACTGTGGTATATCCAGACAATGGAATATTATTCAGCACTAAAAAGAAATGAGTTATCAAGTCATGAAAATATATCAAGAAAAACCAAATGCATTATTTCTAAGTGAAAGAAGCCAATTTTTAAAAGCTACATACTGTATGATTCCAACTGTATGACATTAAGGAAAAGGCAAAATTATGAAAACAGTGAAATGATCAGTGGTTGGCAGAGTCTGGGGGCATGTGGGAAGAGGGTGAGTAGGCAGAACACAGGATTTTGAGAATAGTGAAACTGTGTATGATACTGTAACTGTGGATACATGTCATTATACATTTATCCAAACTCTTAAAATGTACAGCAGCAAATGTGAATCTTACTGTAAACTATGGACTTAGGGTGATAATGATGTGTCAATGTAATAAATGAAACATTTATTGACAGTGATGTAGATAGTAGAGGAAGTTGTGTGTGTTGGAAAGGAACTCTGATACTTTCAATTTTGCTGTGAACCTAAAATTGCTCTAAAAATAAAGTTTATTAATTATTTTTAAAAAGAGGTATCCAGAGCATAGAGTGAGAAGAAAGAACATCATTAATATGATTTATGCATCTATCTGCATATATATTTTGCATCACACACATATACATGCATAAAACAATGTCTAGAAGTCCATAATGTTCAAAGTGGAATCTCTAAGAGATGAAATATCATTTCTACTTTCTTTTTTATACTTTACTATCTAAATTGTTTACATTGAGCCTCTTTTAAAATAAATTATTCAAAATAAATTACTCAAATGAAAAATTTAATATACAAAATTACAAATGTGTCCAGGTTATATTAAATTCTAGCAAAACAACTAAAACTGCTTGACTAAGAAACCTACTGAAAAGACATTCTGTTACGAAATTCCTAAACAGTCTATAAGAAAGATAAAAATGCTGACACAAAGTGATTTTTCTTTTTAAGATAAACAACTTCAGTCTTGTGGTTCTTAAAGACATCAGATTCAGCTATTTAGCCATGTAGAAAACTTTAACTTCCTCAATATAACTCCTCAGGGCAACTTTGGCTAAATAAAATGACTTGACGGATAGTCCTTAATTCATAACTTTTGTTTCTCCTAAACATAAGTGTGGTGAGCTTGGAAAGAGGAAAAAGAATAAATTAATACTTGAGTCCATTCAGTCCATTAAAATGTTCTCTTTATAGTTGTATGAAATAAACCAAAGAAAAGCAAGATAAACAGTACTTTTAGTTTAACTACAAATGAGCAAAAACACAAACGAAGAAACCACAATGAACTTTAAGAGTAGTAGTCTCCTGCAAAATTCTAAATTACTTTCACCCACAATTTCCCTTTCCAAAAGTTTTCTTAATTAAAAAAAATTAAAATTCATTGCTTATCAAGTGTAACGTGCAGTGACAATTTACTCATGATCCAGCATACGTAAATCTGCTATGGAACCTAAAATAGCTGGCTTGACTGTCCCAGTGATCAAACTCAGACGTCAAAATTCCTGTTTATTTTATTAGTGTTGGCAGAGCCTCGGTCTGGAAAATCACCAAAATAACATTCTTCACAATTTCCAAACACTTTTTAAATAGGTTTATAGCTTATTTCTTAAAACTTTGGGAAATTAATAAACTTTCTTCACTAATGCATATTACAACAAATCTTTCCATCACCATTTCCATATTTCTGTTCCCTGATTACATTGTGACAAATCCATTTTTAATTAAAAGATAATAGCATTAAAAAGGAGAAAGCTTTTACTAGTATCTCAGTAAACATAAAGCTACCAGATGAGGTTATTACTAAACTTTATTGTTAATGATGTGAAAAGCAGAGTGAAGACCAAGCAGAGTCCTTTTGGAAGGCAGAGCTAGAACATAATGATATGAAAATCATCAATTGAGACCCAGATGTCATTTTTAGAGTCACTTTTCTAACAGTAACCATGCATTAAGACAGTCGATAAATTATAAACTGATAAATGTAAAATGGTACTCAAACCAATGTCCTTGAAGGGCAGGTGAAGGTAATCAGCCTCTCCCATATGGCAATAGATAGAATATTTTACCCACTGAGGATTTAAAGCCAAGTAAAAGCTCCTGGCAGACAGAACTTAAGGGAACGATTCTATAGAATATATCTTAGCCACATAGTATGACCAATAAAAACACTGCAGACTTCCAGTACTGTGTGTGCTTGAGCATCTTACCCAAATAATATTCTGCAACAAGATAAAATGTAGATATTGATTTAGAATTTTTGATGTGCTTTTAGCTATACAATCAAGTAAAATGAAGTGTGAGGTCCGCTCTAAGTTATTCATCTACTACAACCTTTTCTACCTGCTTGCATTTTTAGTAACAAATAGCAATCCCTTGTCTGACCTTAAATGTCTTTCAATATGTTGATCTGTCATCTCTGCTCTCTTATTTCTTATCCCCATCTCAGTTCTTTGTTTATAGAAACATCAATTATTGTATCCATTTCTACTCCCTCTCTTTTTTTTTTTTATTGCTTAAAGTATTACAAAGGGTATTACATATGTGTCCATTTTATCCCCCCGCCCTAGACAGTCCCCTAGCCTCCCCTATCCCCCAGTGTCTTATGTCCATTGGTTATGCTTATATGCATGCATACAAGTCCTTTAGTTGATCTCTTACCCCCCTACTTCCTGCCCCCTAACCCTCCCCGGCCTTCCCACTGCAGATTGACAATCTGTTTGAGGTAGCTCTGCCTCTGTATCTATTATTGTTCAAAAGTTTATAATGGTCTCTATTATCCATGAATGAGTGAGATCATGTGGTATTTTTCCTTCATTGACTGGCTTATTTCACTTAGCATAATGCTCTCCAGTTCCATCCATGACGTTGCAAATGGTAAGAGTTCCTTCCTTTTTAGAGCAGCATAGTATTCCATCGTGTAGATGTACCACAGTTTTCTAATCCATTCATCTACTGATGGGCACTTAGGCTGTTTCCAGATCTTAGCTATGGTGAATTGTGCTGCTATGAACATAGGGGTGCATATATCCTTTCTGATTGGTGTTTCTGGTTTCTTGGGATATATTCCTAGAAGTGGGATCACAGGGTCAAATGGGAGTTCCATTTTCTCTACTCCCTCTCTTTACCTATACTTGCCAATCCTTTAGTCTATCCTCATACATTGAACTTTGTGTTCAGATTATAAACTTAGCATGCTTATTGTTTTTAAGTGGCAAATATGAAGAAACTAGGAGAACAATGTAATATTTATTTGGACTGTCCCCTTTCAGAGCTAAGGACTAGGTAAAGTAGATGACAGTGAGATAAAGACAAAAGACTGAGAAAAGGAAAGGCAACATGATAAGGGCAGGATACACATATTCAGAAACTTGATTTTAAAATAAGAATAAAGATCGTATAGCAAAAAGACAAATAAGGTTGTTTTGTCTCAAGGATATATCTTATAAACACTGTTAGGACCCCTCAGGATCACATCCTCCAGTTAAAAACACTCAATGCACAGCAAATTTATAAAGATGACATCAATAAAATGTACTATTTATGTGTTCTTCCCTTTAAAAGGGTAAAAACATCTAAGGAAGAAACTAAGTACTGAGCAGACATTCATTTACCCTCACACATGACTTGGGTCAAGTTCCAACTGGCAAAGTTCTGCACTTGGGCAGCACTGAGCATTATATGTTCCCAGACTGTAAAGTCGTCATCATAACCAACCTAAATGGGATATAAACAGTTGAAATTACTTCAACCACTTGCTCAAAGACTACAGTAATAGTGTTTAATGATATCTGAGCTATTGTGAGCATTTCTTGTCTTAAGCATTACATCTAAGACCAACATTGTTTACTACAGTTTGATAAACAAAATTTAATTATGTCAGGACCTTAGTAACCTCTGATGAGTCCCAGGTAACTATGAATGTTTGCAGCCTCCATATTTTAAAATGCAACTTTGAAAACTATTAAATATGGAGAGAGAAACTAAGATGGCGGCATAGGTAAACACCGGGAAATTGTCGCCTCCCACAACAATTGAAAATTACCGCAAAGGACTGAGCAAACATCATCGAGAACAACAGAAAGGCTGGCTGAGTGTAAATTCTACAACTAGAAGGAAAGAGAAGCACGCTGAGAGCCAGAGGCGCTGCGGAGGTGAAGTGCAGAGGTACGGCGGCTCGCGCGCGAGGAAAGGGGGTGGCACCTGAGGACGCGGCTGTCTTTTTGAATCACAAACTCCCGACTGCTCTGAACTCCGGTTCCGGGAAGTCTCTGGGGACCCAGGTCTCATACGGGGAGAAGCTGGTCTGTCCGGCAGCGGGCGAACTTGAAGGCGGCTTTCCCTCAGAGGTGCTTGCAGCAATTAGCGGGTCACTGAGACCCGCGACTCCAGGCGGAGAATCAGCCATAGCTCCCTGATCCGCCCTTTGATTCCCTGAGACCCCGCCCCACCCAGGCTGCGGCAGAGGCTTTTGCATGTGAATGTACCTAACTGCAGCCCAGCCAGGCAGACCCGGAACTTCCAAGAGAAGGCCCAAGGCCCCGCAGCGGCTTGCATTGCTTCACAGCTGAGCCTCTTCGTGGCTCCTGCTGTGTGGCCTCAGGCAGAGGCTGAATTAGCACCTCCTTAGATCCAGGAGCCACTGTACCCAGTGGTCAGAGTGGGACCATCCAGATTGCAACTCCTCAGATCCATAAGGGACACACTCAGGGAGCAGAGTCAGTGAGCACCAAAGCCCCACTGAAGCAAGTCTTGCCCCAGAAGGGTGTCTTCAGCACAGAAGTTCTCCCACTTTAGACACAGCTGATTCTCACAGCCAATTGGCCTGGAGGTCAATTCCTCCCAGTGATTCTACAACAACCAAGGCACCAAGAGTGCACCAAGAGTGTCCACCCCAGGTAACTGGGGAGGCTGAGCTACTGGGCCCTACAGGACACCTGGCGCGCAGGGCCACTCTATCAACACAGGGAAGCTGCCAAAATGCGGAGACAAAGAAACAGGTCACAAATGGCAGAAATGGAGGAAAGCAAACGATTGGATATAGAGTTCAA
Source organism: Myotis myotis (assembly GCF_014108235.1). Lineage (NCBI taxonomy): Eukaryota > Metazoa > Chordata > Mammalia > Chiroptera > Vespertilionidae > Myotis > Myotis myotis. The sequence continues at coordinate 43,584,022 of NW_023416324.1, read as the reverse complement.
GGCCACATTTATAAGGTTTTTCAAGAATTTTATGGAAACCGCCGATAAATTTAATGAATCCCTCAATAAGTATAGGGAGACCATGGAGGACATGAAAAAGGACCAACTAGAAATTAAGCATACACTGACTGAAATAAAGAATAATTTACAGAGATCCAGCAGCAGACAAGAGGATCCCAAGAATCAAGTCAAAGATTTGAAATACAAAGAAACAAAAAATACCCAACCGAAAAAGAAAAAAGAAAAGAGATTCCAAAAATATGAAGATAGTGTAAGGAACCTCTGGGACAACTTCAAGCGTACCAACATCAGAATTATAGGGGTACCAGAAGGAGAGAGAGGGCAAGATATTGAAAACCTTTTTGAAGAAATAATGACAGAAAACTTCCCCTACCTGGTGAAAGAAATGAACTTACAAGTCCAGGAAGCGCAGAGAACCCCAAACAAAAGGAATCCAAAGAGGACCACACCAAGACACATCATAATTAAAATGCCAAGAGCAAAAGATAAAGAGAGAATCTTAAAAGCAGCAAGAGAAAGATAGTCAGTTACCTACAAGGGAGTACCCATACGACTGTCAGCTGATTTCTCAACAGAAACCATGCAGGCCAGAAGAGAGTGGCAAGAAATATTCAAAGTGATGAATAGCAAGAACCTGCAACCAAGATTACTTTATCCAGCAAAGCTATCATTCAGAATAGAAGGTCAGATAAAGAGCTTCACGGATAAGAAAAAGCTAAAGGAGTTCATCACCACCAAACCAGCATTATATGAAATGCTGAAAGGTATTCTTTAAGAAGAGGAAGAAGAAAAAGGAACTCTGACCATTTGCCACAGCATGGATGGAACTGGAGAGCGGATAAATACCACATGATCTCACTCATTTGTGGAATATAATGAACAACATAAGCTGATGACTGTCGGGACTTGGAGGGAAGGTAGGGGAGGGTGGGGGTAAGGGGGAAAGACCAACCAAAGGACTTATATGCAAGCATATAGGCCTAATCAATGGACATGGACAACGGGGGGGTGAGGGCATGAGCGGGGGGGGGGGGGGGGGGAGGGTAACGTGGGGACAAGGACACATATGTAATATCTTAATCAATAAAAAATATATTAAAAAAAATAAGAAAAAAAAATATATTAAAAAAAAAAAGAATCAACTGAAAAAAAAAACTATTAAATATGCAGTCTACATATAAGAAGTAACATACTGAGTCAAATCAATTAAACAACAAAATAATTAATTACTTTTGGTGAGGAAAAGGTACATCCATATTATTGAGACCAGTAATTAATTACAAGTCATCCTATATAATAAAAGCCTAATATGCCAAGTGTCCGGCTGTCCGGTATCTGTTCAACCAATCAAAGTGTAATGTGCTAATGATATGCTAAGGCCGCTCAGCTGCTCGCTATGATGTGCACTGACCACCAGGGGGCAGACAGTTGACTGGTTGACCAGTCGCTATGATGTGCACTGACCACCAGGGGGCAGACTCTCCGACCGGTAGGTTAGCTTGCTGCTGGGGTCTGGCTGATCGGGACTGAGCAACATGGACCAGACACACCCTGGAGCCCTTCCGCGGTCCCTCCCCAACTGGCCAACCTCCCACATCTCTCCCCAGCCTCGATCGTGCACCAGTGGAGTCCCTCAACCTGGCCTGCGCCCTCTCACAATCCAGGACCCCTCAGGGGATGCCGGAGAGCCAGTTTCAGCCCAATCCTGCAGGCCAGGCTGAGGGACCCCACTGGTGCAAGTATTCGTGCACCAGGCCACTAGTTTAAATATAAAACATCAAATTCACTTATTCATCAAGTATTTAGTGGTTACTTCTGTAAGGTACGAGAGATACAATGAACAATGAAACCCAATTTCTGTCCTTATTAACCTTATACTAATAAGCAAGATGTTTATAATTAATCAAAACTCAAAACTGTTTATGGTTATGTCTCACAATAGAAATAATAAGTGTTATAATTTGTAAGAGAAATAGTTTCCCTTTTCAATGAAAATATTTACACATGAAAAATGTGTGAATATGTTACAGGGTAACACACAGTCACAACTGGCATTCTTCAAATACAAAGAACTTACAAATAACATAAATCTTTTTATTCTGGGTGTGAATACAGAAAAGCACTAGCCATATTTCTTAGGAATGAGTTAAAGTAACCCAAACAATTATGTCTATTGTTCAAGATTAATGCTTGAATTGTATCATCAGTCAAAAGAAGAGCATTGTTTAAAATGTCCCCAATCACAGTTGTTTTGGCTTTCAAATGGCATTGTTTGATGTAATTTTTCTAATTTCTAATTTTAAGTAAAATTCTATTAATTTGAAAATAGAGCTGTAAGTTTAAAGCCTTACAAAGATAAAAACTGCATATGCTCTATTTGATGTAACTGTTCTGGAGTTCCCCATAACTATATACTATGATGAAGTTTTAAAATATGTTTACTTTAGTTTTACAGATAACTGATTTTATAAAAAGAGTCTATTAAAAAGTTTCATAGGAGGAGAAACTAAGATGGCGGCATAGGTAAATACCGGGAAATTGCTGCCTCCCACAACAACTTCAAAAATACAACGAAAAGACAAAACAGACATCATCCAGAACTACAGGAAGGCTGGCTGAGTGGAAATTCTACAACTAGAAGGAAAGAAAAGCACACTGAGAGCCAGAGGAGCTGCGGAGGTGAAGTGCAGAGGTACGGAGGCTCACGGGCGTGGAAAGGGGCTGGCACCTGAGGACGCGGCTGTCTTTTTGAATCGGGAGGGAGGCACAAGCTCCCGACTGCTCTGAACTCTGGTTCCGGGAAGTCTCTGGGGACCCAGGACTCATGCAGGGAGAAACTGGACTGTCTGTCAGCAGGCAGAACTCAGAGCTTGAGATCGGCTTTCCCTCAGAGGTGCTTGCAGCAATCACCGGGGCACTGAGACATGCGGCCCCTTAAGGCAGGGCTGAGGATCCGCCATAGCTGCTTGCTCCGCCCTTTGATTCCCTGAGACCGGCCCCACCCAGGCTGCAGCAGAGGCTTTTGCATATGAATGCCCCGGCCCTTTGCAACCTGAAAATTACCTAAAAAATTGCAGCTGGGCCAGACAGACCCAGAACTTCCAAGAGAAGGTCCAAGGCCCCCACAGCAGCTTGCATTGCTTCACACCTAGGCCTCATCAGGGCACCTCCAAACTCCAAAAAAGGAAGAGGAATCTGCAGTTCTCTTCGTAGCTCCTGCCGGGTAACTTCAGGCCGAGGCTAAATTAGCACCTCCTTAGATCCAAGAGCCAGTGTACCCAGTGGTCAGAGTGGGACCATCCAGATTACAACTCCTCAGATCCATAAGGGACACACTCAGGGGGCAGACTCAGTGAGCACCAAAGCCCCACTGAAGCAAGTCTTGCCCCAGAAGGGTGTCTCCAGCACAGAAGTTCTCCCACTGCAGACACAGCTGATTCTCACTGCCAATTGGCCTGGAAGTCAATTCCTCCCAGTGATCCTACAACAATCAAGGCATAACTACAACAAGACTGTGCACAAAGCCCACAAGGGGGTGCACCAAGAGTGTCCACCTCAGGTAACTGGGGAGGCTGAGGCACTGGGCCCTAAAGGACACCTAGCACACAAAACCACTCTACCAACACAGGGAAGCATAAAAAATGCAGAGACAAAGAAACAAGTCACAAATGACAGAAATGGAGGAAAGCAAACGACTGGATATAGAGTTCAAAACCACGTTTATAAGGTGTTTCAAGAATTTTATGGAAACCGCCGATAAATTTAGTGAGACCCTGGAGGATATGAAAAAGGACCAACTAGAAATTAAGCCTACACTGACGGAAATAAAGAATAATATACAGAGATCCAACAGCAGACAAGAGGATCCCAAGAATCAAGTCAAAGATTTGAAATACAAAGAAACAAAAAATACCCAACCGAAAAAGAAAAAAGATTCCAAAAATATGAAGATAGTGTGAGAAGTCTCTGGGACAACTTCAAGCGTACCAACATCAGAATTATAGGGGTACCAGAAGAAGAGAGAGAGCAAGATATTGAAAACCTATTTGAAGAAATAATGACAGAAAACTTCCCCTACCTGGTGAAAGAAATACACTTACAAGTCCAGGAAGCACAGAGAACCCCAAACAGAAGGAACCCAAAGAGGACCACACCAAGACACATCATAATTAAAATGCCAAGAGCAAAAGACAAAGAGAGAATCTTAAAAGCAGCAAGAGAAAGAAACTCAGTTACCTACAAGGGAGTACCCATATGACTGTCAGCTGATTTCTCAACAGAAACCATGCAGGCCAGAAGAGAGTGGCAAGAAATATTCAAAGTGATGAATAGCAAGAACCTACAACCAAGATTACTTTATCCAGCAAAGCTATCATTCAGAATTGAAGGTCAGATAAAGAGCTTCACAGATAAGAAAAAGCTAAAGGAGTTCATCACCACCAAACCAGCATTATATGAAATGCTGAAAGGTATTCTTTAAGAAGAGGAAGAAGAAAAAGGAACTCTTACCATTTGCCACAGCATGGATGGAACTGGAGAGTGGATAAATACCACATGATCTCACTCATTTGTGGAATATAATAAACAACATAAACTGATGAACAAGGACTGATCCAGAGACGGAGAGGCATTGATTGGACTGTCGGGCCTTGGAGGGAAGGTAGGGGAGGGTGGGGGTAAGGGGGAAAGGTCAACCAAAGGGCTTATATGCAAGCATATAGGCCTAACCAATGGACACGGACAACGGGGGGGTGAGGGTATGAGCGGGGGGGGGGGGGGGGGGTAGGGGGTAACGTGGGGCGTGGGGATAAGGACACATATGTAATATCTTAATCAATAAAAAATATATTAAAAAAGAAAGAAAATAACAATAAATAGAATAATACTCTTAAAAAAAAGTTTCATAGGAACTTAACTACATTTTATTTTATTTTTATTATTAAATGTATTGGGATAACACTGGCCAATAAGATCATATAGGTTTCAAGAGCACATTTCTATGATACATGATCTGTATATTGTATTGTGTGCCTACCACCCACAGTCAAATATCTTCCATAACCATGTATTTGGCCACCTTTATCCTATACCCCTGGTCAGCAAACTGCAGCTCGTGAGCCACATGCAGCTCTTTGGCCCCTTGAGTGTGGCTCTTCCTAAGCCTTAGGAGTACCCTAATTAAGTTAATAACAATGTACCTACCTATATAGTTTAAGTTTAAAAAATTTGGCTCTCAAAAGAAATTTCAATTGTTGTACTGTTGATATTTGGCTCTGTTGACTAATGAGTATGCCGACCACTATCCTATACTATCCCTTACCCCCTTCCCTCTGGTAACCACCATACTGTTGTCGGTCTATGAGTTTCAATTTTATATCCCACATATAAGTGAAATCATATGGTTCTTAGCTTTTTCTGACTTATTTCGCTTAGCATAATATTCTCAAAGACTGTTTCAAATTGATAACATAATCACATAGAAAAAAATAATACAAATAACTTTAAACACCTACTTTTACTATACATGTTTAGTGGGATATATTATAAGGACATAAAATGGCAAAGAAATCTTTATTTGGTAAATCTATTATTGGAGGGTGTATCAGTATAGTAATTCCAAAACTAACTTATGTGTGTTGTTGTAGGACAGATTCGATGAGTAAATATATGATGTGGTTGAGAGAATTCGCCCTGTATAAAAAGGGAGATACCATGTGAACTAAGACAAGGTGAAAATGAACTCGATGGTTTTGAATTTGAATTGAAGGTATCCTATAAACTCATTTCTTCAAAAAACAGTGTGTGCGTGCGTGCATGCGTGCGTGTGTGCATGCGTGCGTGTGTGCATGCGTGCGTGTGTGTGTCCATTGACAGGGCCTAGAAATAGTGATATTCCAGTAGCCATGAGAACAGTTGGCCCTTGAACAACACGGGTTTGAACTGTGTCAATCTACTTGTACATGAAGGTTTTTCAATAAATATTTGTAAATGTACTTTCTCTTCATTATGGTTTTCTTAATAACATTTTTTCTTTAGCTTACTTTATTGTAAGAATAAAGTGTGTGTATATATATATATATATATATACACACACTTTATTCTTACTATATATATTCTTACAAATATATATATTCTTACAAATATATATATTCTTACAAATATATATATTCTTACAAATATACATATATATATTTGATTGACTGTGTTTTCGGTATGGTTTCCAGTCAAAAGTAAACTATTAAGTGGTTAAGTTTTGGGGGTGTCAAAAACTATATGCACATTTTCAACTGCACAGGGGTCAGCACCCCTAACTACTGCATTGTTCAAGGGTTAACTGTACAGTCAATGCCCAAACCTTGGTTTCTAAGTACCATTTCCCACTAAAATAAACCAGGACCCCATGGTAAAATGGCTGATTCCCGGTCTCAAGCAGGGAATATATAAGGTGAGCCAGGAATATCTTATTGTACAAAAGGTAAGAATTCACCCAAACACCAATGTGGACATAAACAAAAGTCATAGAAACCAGCTTGAAGAGACTAAACGACTTTGAGATAATTTAATCATCAATAAGAATAACAGGTTATAACACACTGGATAAATTTTTTTAAAAAAATCCTTAGCTATCTAATGATACAAAAATAAAAGGAGAGAGGAGAAACAGCTGTTCTTTAGAGAAGACAGCCAGCAAACATAGGAGGACTGAGAGAAGAAAATCACTATTTGGAAACCGCCAATGCAATGTTTGATTCAGGCAAGGATCATCAACAGCTACTAAAAACCACTAACTAGAAAAACAATTGTTGGAAAACAAAATATCCAATGATCTCAAAGCATTACCCCTGCAGATTAATTATTAAGTATAAAAGGGAAAAGATATTGTTTGAACATACAAATCTGGCTAGCTCAAGTGGTTAAATTTAACATCACAATAAAGGGACAAATTATCATTATATTACTCCTGATGTGATGCTATGGAAAGTTTACAACATCTTCTATGTAATTAACAGTCTTGAAAAAAGCTACTGAAACTGAGAGGAAACAATTAGACAAATTCATTTTGTGAAGCATTCTACAAAACAACTGGCCTGGACTCTAAAAATGTCAATGTCTTGCTCTGGCCAGCGTGGCTCAGTTAGTTGAGCATCATCCTGTGCACCAAAAGGTCACTGGTTTGATTCTCAGATAGGGCACATGCCTGAGTTACAGGCTCAATCCCCAGTAGGGGGCAGCTGATCGATAATTCTCACCATTGATGTTTCTATCTCCTCCTTTCCTCTCTGAAACCAATTTTTAAAAATATTTTAAAAATAAAAATGAATAAATAAAGTAATAATAGGTAATTACAAACTAATCTAACATTAATTTCCTATTATAGCGGTAGGCTAAACATAACCTCTGATAAGAATCTGTGAAAGATGACATGTGATGACTCATCTAGTACAACTGTGAAGAAGCAAAGCATCTTATATAACATTTTCTCCAAACCCAATTTTTTTCAGTTAAAATCTATTAGCTATAAGGAACTCTAAAATTAAAATGTTGTCACAGAAGTCCAGATAATCTGAGACCCCATATCACTATAAAAATAGTAATATTAAACACAAACTCTGTACCAGAAGTTTTGTTAACTTATGCATATATATATATATATATATAAAATCTCATTTAATCCTCACAACAACTCCATAAGGCAAGTATTATTATTATCTTCATATTATACATTAAAAAAAAAACAATGGACTTAAAACAACAAAATAACTTCTGCAAGGTCATACTGCTAGTAAATAGCAAAACACACCTTTGATCCAGGCAGTCTGACTCCAGAGCCAAACTCTATATGCTCTACTATGAAATGTAAAATTTAAATAAACTGGTTGTATTGATTCAGTATCTGTCAAAAAGTACACAAATGGGATATTTCAAAGGAAATTCAAAACATGTCTTTTCTCCTTAGTACACATTTACATATATACCAACTGAATAAAGTTAAAGTTTAACCAGATGCCCAATTTAATGCCAAATCTTAAGTGAAAATACATATGATGTATAACTGCATTACTCAGTTACCTATTCATATATATGGCTGAATATGTTACATATAAATTCAAAAAAAATACCAACATATTTCCAAATGCTTTCACCCAGAACTTTATCCGTGCTCACTCAAGGAAAAAAAAACAAACAAACTTATTTCAGCTACACTATTCCTTAAACATACTTAAATAAAACAATGACATAAGAGGGGGGATAAGAAATTAACCTTGAACACTGATGCCACATTAAAAAATTAACAAACAAAGCATGTCCTGCCAAACCTGGTCATCTTACAGTGTTCTCTATCTCAGTGAACTGATTAAACTACAATCCATTCGGTTACATAAGCCAAAAAGCTAGTGGTGGGCGATGACACCTTCCTCTCCCTCATTCCTCACATCCAATCCATCACCCAGTCTACCTCCTAAATAGCTCTAAAATCCATCCACTTCTATCTATCTGCATCACCACTTTGTCCAAGATATTATTACCATCTGTCATCTGGCCTCTCCCATCTACACTCTTACCTCCTCCGTAATCAGTTTTTCTTCTGTATTACATCAAGTGCTTTTTCACAGCACTTACAATAGCTGCAACTTTAAATTTCTTTGATGGAATCTTTGATTTATGTCTGCCTCCCCCTGCTACACAAAAAGTTCTATGACGGTAGAGACTGTAGTTACTGACCACTATATCACTGTGGCCTAGGAGAGTGCCTAGTTAATAAGTAAATGCTAAATGATTGAATGCATGTGAAAGATTACAAATTAATTTATAAATAGTCCTCGAAAAATAAAAATAAAATGGTTATAAGGCTCACTAACCATCATAAGGAGTGCCCTATTTCATCATTTCTAGATCACACATTTTTACATTTTAACTCTGAAACTGACTACATTTTAGAGTTGGCAATCTTTGTTTAATTGGCAATATTTTTTTCATAATGGCTCATAAAATAATGATGCATCTTGGAATTTTTTTTAAATCTCATGACTTGAGCCTGGCCAGTGTGACTGTCTGTGGTTGAGCGTTGACCCATGCACCAAGAGGTCGCCAGTTCCACTCCCTGTCAGGGCACATGCTCTCATGGATGTTTCTAACTCTCCCTTCCTCTCTCTCTAAAAATCAATAAAAACATACTTTTTAAAAAATATTGTGGCCCTGGCCAGTGAGGCTCAGTGGATAGAGTGTCAGCCCTTGGCACCGAAGGGTCGCAGGTACGATTCCCAGTCAAGGGCAGATGACTGGGTTACAGGTTCTATCCAAGGCCCCGGTCGGGGTGCGTGTGCAAGGTAACCAATCAATGTGTCTCTCTCACATCCATGTCTCTCTCTCTCTCTCTCTCTCTCTCTCTCTCTCTCTCTCTCTCTCTCTCTCTCCCTCTCTCTCTCTCTCTTACCCTCCTTGCCTCCCTTCCACTCTCTCTAAAAACCAATGGAAAAAGAAAAAAAAATCTCATAATTTGATGAAATAGGAAAATCAGTTCAAGCCTAATAATCTAGTCTCCTTTCTCCTTTGGCCACCACACTACTCCAAACATTCAATAATTAAGAGAGCCTACTGGTTCTTTCACCAATAGCTGTTAAATCCATTCCTTTCTTCCATTCCCACTACAATAACACTAGATCTAATTCCTCATTGCCTCATAGCTGCACTCTTGTTCTGACTTCATTCATTTAAACATTGTTTCAAATTCAACCAACACTGTGCACCTACGTACAAGAAACTGAAGATACAAAGCAGTCCCGTTACCTGTCCCTTCTTCTAATCTCTCTCCTACAATTCAGAATTTTGTTCATTTTATGCCTCAAGCTAGAATTACTTTCCTCCCAATTTCTACCTACTAAATCCCTACTTGCTGTTTAAGTTATAAATCAGATCTCATATATTTCATGAAATTTCCCCTAGTTAATCTCTTTTCAACTTTAACATTCTAAAACACATACAATCTAACGTGTATTGGCTATATTCTCTGCTTCTTGAAGGCAAGGTTTACATTTCATACATTCTGTTAGAGTGTAAGCTCCCTACGAGCAGGGCTTTCATCTGTTTTGCTAACTGTTATGTCCAGAACCTGGGAGAGTATCTGGTACATAATAGCTCCGCAGCAAATATTTATTGAATTAATGCTCTTTACATATTCCGGGGTAGAAAACAAATCTTTGCAACTGTGTAAGCCAATCTTTACAGTTGGGAAAGAAAAGAACTAGACTGAATAACTTAAACTCTTTGAGTTTCAGTTTCTTCCTCTGCTAAATGTAAGTAATGTTCAATAGCTCAATGAATTAAAATGATTAAATGAAATACTGCTTTAATAGCATCTAGTACAAACCTGAGGACAAGAGCAACACTCTCAATTAATGTTTTGATGATTTGGGGTTAGGGGTAAAAAGTATTCAATAAATGCCCATGAAATGAATACAGTCTCAGGAAAAATATAAAAACTTTACTTAATATTGAGTCTCTTATCAGTTACCCAAAAAAGAATTCCATGAGTGAATTATGAAATATTTACATTTAGCCACAAACAGTATGGCTGAAACCATTTCTGATTAATTAGAAATAATTCCAATTTGACAGGGTACAAGTATTAACATTTATATTTTATTGACACATAAAGATTACATTTGACTGCTTAAAGAAAAATGATAACTTTATTATAATTTCTATAGTGCAATAACCTATATATATAAAAAGCCAAAGACCGGAACGACCAGTTGCTATGACGCCCTCTGCGGCCAGCGAACGGGCCCAATGGGGGGTGGGATCGGGCAGCCAACTGCCTGCGGCCCCTTCCCCCGCCAACCCTGCCCCTGATGGGCCCAAACCACCCTGATCGGCCTGCGGCCCCTCCACCCAGGCAGCTCTGCCCCCCTGATCAGCCCCACACACACACATCAATCAGGGGTGGGGCCCACCAGCCAATCACCCACGGCCCCTCCCCTCCACCGGCCTGGCCCTGATCACCCCAATTAGGGGCGGGTGGGCTGGCCAACCTCCCACTATCTCCTCCTCACAACAGGCACAGCAACAATCCGCTCCAATTGGGGCCAGGCCAGCCGGACCCCACCAGTGCACGAATTCATGCACTGAGCCTCTAGTTAGAATAGAAAAGCTGCAAACTCATTTGGGTTACATGGTCCCCAAAAAGTCAGATCGACAATAATTTCTGTCTACATCAGCGAATAGTATACAGTGCTGTTTTACCAGATCTGTCAAAATATAAAGAACTACCTCATAAACAATTACAACAAATAAATGTTTCAATGTATTTGCATTCATTTTACAGGAAAAGAACATCAATTTTTTTTTTTTTTTTTACTTTTTACTAAATCATACAATTTCATATGCTGGCTACTTTTTAACTTTAAACTGTTCTCAAAAACTTTACAGTGAATGAACTGATAATTAATTCAACACAGCATCATATTATTGAATTATAAACTCTTCCTTATTCAGGGAAGGAAGCTTTATTAATGTGTAAATTGGACCATACACAGTCTTTGCCTTTCAAAGCTTTTCCAATCCCTCTGGGTACTTTCAATGATTCATAATCTAATTACAAAATCACTAGCAACCAAGGAGGAAAGAGTATTCCCTTGAGTCTATCTTCTATTAATTGACATAAAATCATTGCAAAAATTCCACAAGGGGCATACGTTCCAGGTAGGCAAAAAAAATAAAAAATAAAATTAAATCCCATCTAAATACCGAATTCAGATATAAAGAGATGTACAGTCACGTATTCTCCTCTAACTTACAGGGTAGCAATGGACTCCCTGTGGGAAAATAATCAATACAAAACAAAAATGTAAGCAATAGAAACTCAGTAAGCAGAAGACATGCTGAGTGACCACTGGCATCTTTCTCATTCATTGGTCATCATAAGTATCTATTCTCCAACCTAAAAGCCCTCACATGTGGATGGAGGTAGAAGAATGGAGGGTGAAGCGAGAACCCAATCAAGCCATTGAAAGTTTGTCTGGATGCAAAAGCATTAAGATATTCAGAGGAGTATGTTCAGGTCTGAAGCAGTAACAAAGGCCAAATCTGGGGGAAAGATTTAGGAATGAGAAGATTGCGATCTCAGGAATCCGATTTGGGGGTGGGTTTTTTGTTGTTGTTGCTGCTGCTGATTTTTTCCCCTTTCTTTTACCTTCTTCCACGGGGAGAAACGGGGGAGGAATTAAATGGATGCGATAGCGCAGGGGACCAGAGGTCGTGCCTGGAACAGCTCAGGAAAGCCACAAGGAGAGAGGGCACGGGAAGGCTTACTAAGGTTTGCTAGCTCCGAGTCCCAGCAAGGGCAACAAGTCAGAAGACAAATGACACTAGAAAGGAGACATAAGGGCGGAGCCAAAACCCTCAGAGCCCCAACTGCTGGGCACAGGGTCTCCACTGCGGGCAGGGCCCCCCAAGGATCCCCGTCCGTCGGGGACCCGGACACTAACTCCCAACCTGTTCCGGACTCCCTTCGCCTCAGGTCGAATCCCTCTCCGAATCAGAACGGGAGAAGTGTACAAAATGTGCAGGAGCCACCGACCCGGGAAACGTTCCAGCTCTAGCGTAAGCCGCCACAGAAACAGCCCGCACAGCAGCCGCTCCGACCTCAGCACCGCGCACAGGCACCTCCAGTTCCTCGGCCACCGTAGTAAGAGGAACGGCCTCCCTTTCAAACCCAATAGATCAGCCACTTCCGGGATACCGACTTCCTTCAATTGGCGGCAGCGGTAACAGCCGCCTACGAACTCCTGCTCCTCTGACTTCATCCATCCCTTTGTCCGCCTCCCCAGCCCCTGAAGTCACCACACGGCAAGCGCAGAACCAAGGGAAAGTATCCATCTGTAAGCGGTGTCTCTAACAGACAAACCACATTCTGCCCGCCGTGAGTTCCGGTTGAACGATTGGACTTCAACTCCCAGCATGCCATGCAACACTACGCCCTGTCTGGTCGTAGGAACTACAAGATCCAGTATGCACTGCGCCCCTCATTCTTCACTCTGTCCTCGACACCCACCAGATCCCAAATGCGATTTCAGAGTACTGGTTAAATCCCGAAGACTAATGTAGACCTTCCTGCCATGCCCCGCTTTGGTAAAAATAGCTGTATTCCCTCCTTCACCTCTTTTGAACGCACTCTAAACGAAGCTATAGTTGAGACTACAATGTTAAGAAATGTATGCACTCGTTTTCCACATTCAGATTATTTTCAAGGATTGAAACATGATAATCTGCAACGGCTTTTTATGAAATGAAAATTTTTATCTTCACTCATAAGGGGTGTTGCGAGAAATCCTAAATTACTGCAAAGTGTAATCCTATGTCATGTTGCAGTACTGCAAGATTGTGTTGGAACAAGGACTACCAGAGATGCTCCTGAATTGCATGGAAAGTTGTAATAACGGTTAGAAGTAAAAAAAAGTAACAGGCTGTATTACATGACTGTGAAACCACATGGGAAAGAAAACCTTTCAGAATGCAGAGTTTAAAAGTTCAAAATTAAATTTGAAATGTTTTTCCATTTTTAATGTGTTAAATGATATGAACTATCTTTTTTTTATTATTATTCTCACTAAAACAGGTAACTAGAATATTTATTTTCTGTTATGTAGTAGGGAAGCCAAGTAATTAATCACTCAAAGGATGGAGCAAAATCACAAATGGAACATTTATTAGAGTGAGCAAACAAGATTCCTGTTTTCTTGCCTGATTAGATAGCCTATGGTTCTCAGGCAGGATAGTAAGAAGCTATGGAAATTCCTTGACAAGTGGGATAAGAGAAAGTGAGACAAAATAATTAGACAATGCCAAATGATTTGAGCAATTTACAGCTAGCTAATAAATCACAAGGTTTATCTTCCCTAGCCAAAGACACTTAGACACAAATGGTTTACACATTATATACTGTCCCAGGGCAGACCAGCCTTAGTCCCAATCCCCCTTCGATCACGTTCTTTAAAAATAAAACTAACCAGAAAATAACCCTGGCCCCTTTACACACCCATTTTGATGAATTAACATATTGAAGTAGACACCTGAAAAGCGAATGAATATTCTGTTAAGACCCTCCCCTGTGACCTCCCCTAAGATTCCAGCCAGCCAAAGAAAGATAAAGAAAGCTCCAAGAAGCCGGCGCCACAGCGAGCTCTCCCAAGAGCATGCCCACGCCTTGTATCTTTGCTGTTTTACTCCTAAACTCTAAGGGGCCTTACAAGACTTGCAACTAGGGAGACGTGGGCAATGGCAGGTCAGCCTAGGCCAACCCCCTGAGCCTGTCTCCCAGGCCTCCTTTCTCTGGCTTTTTCTCTTCCTCTCCCGTTGCTTCTCCTACCTTAAGACTTCCCTTGTCTCACTGTCCTCAGCTTTAATAAACATACTCTCAAAAGCCATGTGGGCTCGTTTTGTGAAGTCTTTTCTACACAAAGTCAGGAACACTACCAGCGGGCCCCAGGCAGACCAGCCCCAGGCCTAGACCCCATCCCGTCACAGTTCCATATCTTAAAACACAGAACTCTGTTTTGATTTCTTAGAACAGATAACACACATTAACAAGCTGTGTGGATACCTTCCTGTTACTTTCATTAAGACTGGGATTACAGGAATGAACTTATTTTATTGTTGATAGTGTGCATTAACAGACCATGAGAACAATGCTTGAATTCTCGAAATAAACTACATGGTAATTATACAAAATAAACGTGGGTGTATACAACAAACATTGGTTTTCTATGGATTTATAGCAAAACAAATTTTAATTGGTTAAAACAGACTAAGATAGTTTCCATTTTTACAACTTCATGGAGACGTCACGGAGGGAAATTATATTCTCTAACACTGACATGGCATCAGCTACCATACAAACTGCCTTCCAATGCCAGTGTGCTAAATTATGCAGCACTAGCAAGTAAATATTTAAAATCTATGATCATGGAAAACAATCTGCTGCTTTCCATACTCATGCACCAAAACAATAACACACAGAGAGAAAACATTTCCTTTGGAATGATACAGAGGTAATGATCAGCTATAATTAGGTTCTCCACTATTCATAGGTGTTCATAGTAAATAAATACATAATTGCATCCACTTATTAGGGGTGTTATTAAGGAAGCTTTAAAAATATGCTAAATATTTGATACACATATTTCTAAAGCAGTTTCAGTGATCAATTGGGTAAATGAATGTGGAAGAGAGTTTAAAGAATACATAATTTATGTAACAGAATTTAGGTTTTTAAAAGAGATTTTTGCAGCTGCAGTGCTTAGCAATATTCTCTCCTCTAAATGTATCTTTGAATTTCCAAGTCAGCCAATTCCCAACCATACAAGAGTTAAAATTGGGCAAGATACTCATTTCAGTTCAACAAATATACTAGGCAAAGCACTCTGCCTAGGCACTGCAATCTGTTTCTGAAGCACAGGTAGTTTTGATAATTAGGAAAGACTTAAAGGGAAATGAAAAGAATATAAGGGCTTTATCAGAATGGAAAATAGAAAGTAACATGTGTAATATCACCTTTTAATAATCACAGCTGCATTTGGTTCATTGGAACTCTATAATAGCCCATCTACCTTCTAAAAGACAGGAGCCACATCTTAAACATCTGTGTCTCTCTCAGCTCTAAGCACAGTTCTTTGTACAGAGTGACTGGCACTCCCTAAGTGTTTGTGGGAGTTCGCAATGATGTCTGAGGCCCTGAAACTCCCTTCTCATCCATGCTATGTAGTTTTAAATATAAGCAATTATTTTTAAATTAATAATTCAATAATTTGAATTAATAATTCTATATTTTAAAACATGCTAAATAGCTATTAAAACCAGAATATTTGATTAATCAGACATTCAAAAATAATGAAAGACAGCAATTTACTGCTATATATATATATATAGATAGAGATAGAGATAGATATGAGGCAGGACAATAAGAAGCTAGAAAAATTCCTTGGCAGGTGAAATGGGGAAACTGAGACAAATATCTGAACAAACTGACCGAGCAATTTAAAGCCAAATACAGAAGGTCATGAGGCTAGAAAACCCCTGATGCTTAGCCACAGGCAAAACTGGTGCGGGACTTAGCCCTCAGGGTGGCCTTTCCTCCTCTGGCACATCACTGGTCGTGAGGTTTAGGCCCCTGACCTTACCTCCCTAGAGATAATGTCTAGGTCTCAATTATATTTCAGCTCCAGACCCAGAAAAGCAGCAAAACCTGGTAGGCCACGCCAGGACCAGCCACAATGACTAATGAACCTTCCCCTAGCACTCTGAAAGGGCACACCTGGAAGCTGATGACTATTCCACTGAGATATCTCCTCAGACCTCCCCTAAACTCCTAGCCTCTAAAAACCCTCAAAATAAAGGACCCAGCACACTCTCCCTCCATTCCTTCGCCCCACATTTCTTCCCCCACAGGCATGCATCACCTAGACTTGAAAGCAGGGGAGCAATAGGCAGCAGCAGCCTGTCCCGGGTTAACCCCCTGCACTCCCTTTTCTCTGACTTCTCAGTAACCAAAGCAGCCCCTCCTAGGGTCTCTCCTGTTGCTTCTGGACCTAGACCCTCCCTTGTTTCATTGTCCCCAGCTTCAATAAACATACTCTCTAAGTCACCTGGACTTGTGTTGTGAAATCTTTCCTGCACAAAAGCAAGAACCCACAAATCCTTCCTGCAAGAAGTCAAGAACCCACACACTATGGGCCAGTCCGAGGCAGACCTGCTAAGGGCCAGGTCCCCTTTCTGGTAACACATATGTATATTAAATACATTTATCTTAAGTGTCAAGCCCTTTCTAAAATGTCATCATATCCCATGCCTGTACTGTGAGACCATACTAGCCACTCTAGTAGCATATTGTGATAGAGCTCCACATTTTTGTTAGTAAATTTTCATCTTTAACTTCTACCTAGTATACTCCTTTTTTTACATTTTTTATTTATTGATTTGAGAGAGAGAGAGAGAAAGAAAGAAACGTCAATTTGTTGTTTCACTTATTTATACATTCATTGGTTGATTATTATATGTGCCCTGACCAGAGACTGAACCTGCAACCTTGGCGTAGGGGATGCTGCTCTAACCAACTGAGCTACCTGGCCAGGGCCCTACCTAGTATACTTCTTATCCATCTTCCTCCGAGACCTAGGGAAAGATGAAGGTTCTGTTTAATAAGTAAATGTGTGCAATGAATGCCTGATTAAGGATATTATTTTGAGATAAATTGAACTCAACCTTGATGAGGTGAATACCTTGTAGACTTTAAAGGACTATAAAATTATTTTAGGCAAAATTTGGTGAAACCTTTTCTCCTTTCCAAGTGACCTTATTTCTATCCCCTCTCCTATATATTCAATCTCTCTCTCTCTCTCTCTCTCCATTGTCCCCTTTACCTCAGCCTACAAACTTTCACAGGATTCCCATAATTTTGAAAGCATCTTCAGTGAACTCAGCTTCCCTCCTAAATGCAATATTATTCTATCCTCCTATTCCTTTCAGTCACACTTCACAAGTGCTACAAAATAAGTCTTAGCCTTGAAATGTAGTACAGTATCTATTCACAGCTGGTATTATTAAACACTGTGCTAAAACCTGGAAATCTGAAAAGAACTTAGATAATATATGTATGGTCCCCCAATATAGTGTTATGATAGAGGTATGGACCGGTAATACGAGAAAAGGGAGTGTCAGTTTCCCTCAAATTGAGGGATCTTAGAGGAGGAAATCCTGCGATCACTAAAATGACAAAAATAATTATTAACTAGCTTCAGAAGAAGGAAGTTCAACCAGTTTAGGATAACCCACAAATTCATTATAACTGGAGCATGAGAATGGGGGAGTGGTATGATATAAGGCTGGAAAGACAGACTAAGGCTATTTCATAAAGGGGCCTTGTATACTATGATAAAAATCATGGGCTTTAACCTGATTATAAAGGGAAACATTTAGGGAATGGGAACGATATAATTAGGTTGCATTTTTGATTGCTGGTTGCAATATTATGGAGAATGGCGTGGACTGCAAAGACCAGTTGGAAGATTATTTTTATATTTCAGGTTGTGGTGTGTTTTTTTAAGGAATATCTGAATAGTGATAAGGAAAAAGCAAAAAAAAAAAATGGTTAGAGATATTAGGATAATAGAATCAAAAAGAGATATGAGGGAGAGAAGGAATCAAGGGAGACTCCCAGGTTTCTGTTTTTCAACTTTCCACGTGTTAAGTTAGGAGAGCTTTGGAGATGACAGATAGCTATGCCCAGGAGGCAATTAGATTTGGAGTTTAAAAGGAAGATTTGAGCTGAGCATTTAGCGTGGAGAGTCATCAGTTTTAGATGACAGTTGAAACAATGGGCAAGGGTAAGATTGTGAACCAGGTGGGTGGGAATCTGGGCTAGTAACCATCCAGCCAAAATGTGACAGAGATGAGGTGGGGTGGAGAATGATATATGCAAATGTCATGAAATCCTTTAAGGAACAGATTTTTACATTAAAGCAAAGCACTACTGAATTATATAGCACTAAATAATGAGGAGAGAGCTGAACTCATCTGTGGACTGTGGATGCGGTGCTCATGAATAAATGAAACCAAAAAGACAAAAAAGCATAAATTCAAGAAAGTTGCAGGGGGACGGAATCTTCAGAGAAGAGTCAGTATTCCTTAAGACCATGAAGTGGAGCAAGAATTCTGTGAGAAGAATCAGGATGGAGCGAATAAGAGCATCAGAGAAGGAACTGAAATATTTGAAGGGAGATTGGGTCATGGGAAAGGACGCACAGGAGAGAACACAAAGAGAAAGATGGTGATGAAGGAAGACAGGAATGTGAGATAGTATCACTGGCCTCAAGGTTTCAAAAAAGAAATCCTATGTAAATCCGTGGTTGACCCTAACCTGTGTGTGTAGTTTTCACTCGTCTTGACAGCTGAGAGTGTAACTGACTTGCTTACAACACTCACATACTTCCCTTAAAATGGAAGGCACCCTCCTCCTCAAAGTCAAGAGCTTCAGGGGAGGAACACTTTCCCAAGCCCCACATGGCGTAAATTATCATTTGCTTAAAGTTTAGACTCTAAATCAAACATTTTGGCCCACTTTCTTTTTTAAAAAATAATTTTTAAAATTTTATTGATTTGAGAGAGCAAGAGAGAGAGAAACAACTATTTATTGTTCCATCAATTCATGCATTCATTGGTTGATTCTTGTATGTGCCCTAACTAGGAATCAAACCCACAACCTTGGCATATGGCGACAATGCTCTAACTAACTGAGCTACCCAGCCAGGGCTGTGGCCCACTTTCTTGGTTTAGGCATGAACATGTGACATAATTCTAGGCAATAAGATGTAAGGGGATATCTACTGGGGAGCTTCTGGGAAAATTTTTTCTCCCGAAACAAACAAACAAACAAACAAAAAACAGTGCATGCTGTACACGCATGTCATAGCAGCATTACTCACAATAGCTAAAAGGTGGAAGCAGCCAAAGTGTCATCACCGAATGAAAGGATATGCAAAATATGGCATATAGATACAATAGGATATTATTCAGCCTTTAAAAAATAAAAAATTTTGACACATGCTACAACAGGGGTGAATCTTCAGGACATTATCCTCGGTGAAATTAGTGAGTCACAAAAAGACAAATACTATCTGATTCCACTTACATGAAGTACCTAGAATAGTCACATGCACAGAGTCAGACAGTAGAATGGTGGTTGCCAGCAGCTGGGGGCTGAGGGGAATGGGGAATGATTATTTAATGGGTATGGAGCTTTACTGTTGTTAGATGAAATAAGTTCTGGAGATGGATGGTGGTAATTGTTGCACAACAATATGAATGTACTTAATGCTACTAAACTGTACACTTACAATGGTTATAGTAGTAAATTTTATGTTATATGTATTTTACCACAATAAAAAAATGGAGAAAAAAGCAGTGCATGGCAACCAAGACCATTCAATAGTAAAAGAATAGCCTCTTCAACATGTAAAAGAATAAAGTTGGATTCCTACCTCATACCATATTCAAAAATTTACTAAAAATGGGTCAAAGATTTAAATATAAAAGTTAAAATGATAAACTCTTAGAAGAAACCATACAAGTAAATCTCCATAACCTGGACTTGGCCATGGCTTCTCAGCTATGACACCAAGAACACCAGCAGAAATAAAAACATAGATAAATTGGACTTCATCAAAATTAAAAACTTTTCATGCATCAAAGGACACTGTGGAGAAAGTGAATAGACAATCCACAGAATGGGAAAACATATTTGTAAATCTATATCTGAAAAGAGTCTAGTATTCAGAATATATAAAGAGCTTACAGATCAATAACAAAAAGATAGCAACCCAGTTAAAAGATGGGCAATGGACTTGAATAGACATTTCTCCAAAGAATATATACAGCTGGCCAATAAGTACATGAACAGATGCTCAACATCACTAATCACATTTTTATGATAAATAAAATATATTTTTATATTTAGGCCTATATTTTATACATTTAAGAGTAATATATACATTTAAAATTGCAAAATGTTTCTCAGCCACTGGATTAGTGACGTATTTTGTATAACAAACTACCCATCTCTTAGTGGTTTTAAAAAACAACAATTATTATCTTACAATTTTTAGGAATCTGGGCATGATATGATTGGGCCCTCTGCCTCCTGGCCTCTGACAAGGCTGCAAGCAAGGTGTGGACCATGCCAGCTGTGGCATGACCGGGGAAGAATGTGCTTTCAAGTTCACTCCGTGGTTGGCAGGATTCCGTTCTTTGCAGTTGTTGGACTGAGGGCCTCAGTTCCTCGCTGGCTGTTGGCCGTAGCCACCCTCCGTTCTTTGCCACATGGGCCTCTTCAACAATAGCAGCTTGTTTCATCAGAGCATGTGAGCCAAGAACGCAATAGAGAAAGTCTGCTGACAAGAAGGAAGTCATGGTCTTAAAATCCCATCATGATATTAACAGCCCATTACTTTTGCTGTATTCCACGCACTAGAAACAACTCACCAAGTCTAGCTCACACTCAAGGGGAGATGATGACACAAGGGCACACATACAAGGAGGTGGGGATCCTTGGAGGCCGTGTTAGAAATACCTATCTCAGTCACCACATACAATGGCTGCACATGCCATGCTAATTCCTAAATACCTTGGAACCACAAATTGGAAGAGGAACAAAAGCAAGAGAGTGAATGCCTAGCTGTATTGCAAAATGATTCTTTGCTATGCAAGAATCTGTTGCATTCATAATTTCTATGAGAAAAGATCTGATGAAAAGTCTTTTTTCCTATCTGAACACTTTGCCACTCGGAATCCTCTCCATACCCTGAAGCAGTGTTTATCTTTGATGTTGCCACCAGCATTACAGCATTCTAACACAGTGGCCTTTGTGGGGCAAGAGATGTGGAAAAGTATTTCCCTGGGGCTGACAATGTTAGTCATGAGAACGGAAGTTTAGGGAGAGGAGTTACACTGGGTTAGTGCTGAGAGCCAGGAAAAGAAAATGAGAAAGAGACTCTTGTGTTTTTAGTATGATTTTTGTGGGTGTATTATGTGCGTGACCTCTAAGGCATGGGGAGATAAAACAGTGTTCCTCTTACTTTGTGCTGGTGGCAGAACTAATGTTTTGTTGTGTTTCTTTATAATTCTTTATTGTTGAAAGTATTATATTTGTCCCCTTAATGTATTTAAGGGAGAAAAGCAGTAAGAAAAAAAGGAATCGTTCAAAATGTCACCATCTAAAGGCAACCATTGTTCACATTTCAATCTGTATTTTTTTATACCTTTTCTAAGTATAGTTTTTATACATTTGTTTGACAGAGTTGTGATTATTTTACCAGCATAATTTTTTATCCAGCTGTTTTCACTTGTCATTAAAACATAAAGCACATTCCCATGTTATTATGAACTATTCATAAACACTATTTTTCAAATGCTCTTTTTTTCTAGCTTACACTCTTTCCAGGGAAAGACAGGAAGTTAAACACTGCTCATAAACATTACATCTATTAGTTTAACTTTCAACCTGGCCCAATTTCAGATTCTTCTGAATCTAAAAATAGTCTCTCTCTCTCTCTCTCTCTCTCTCTCTCTCTCTCTCTCTCTCTCTCTCTCTCTCAATAAAAAATTAACTATTTTGGGTATTTGGAGACTCAAGAATTCAGTGATCTTAGAGAAAGAGGAAAGAGTCTAATAGTGGCAGTTTGTCACCTGATCTAAAAGCAAGATCTCAAACTTTCAATTAAGTTGATATTAATATTAAATCTTGATATCACAAAACTTTAAATGAAAGTATAAAAACATTACATGTATATATTTTGAAATAAAAAGGCATCTCCAGAAGAGAACTCTTCTTGATATTTATTCTTTTTTATTTTTCTGTAGAAACACAAAAACTGGGAAGATCACAGTGCTTCAGTGCAAATGTCAACATAGTAAAAAAGACAGATAGTGTCTTAGCATTATTATAAAAACAGTTTTGACTGCAAACTTCTTGAAAGGGTCTGGGAAATCCCCAAAGTTTGCAGACCACACTTTGAGAGCTAGTGCTTTAAACTCTTAGTCATTTGCATCTTAGCAAATACCTGATATATTCCAGTCTCCGCTCTACATGTTGTCTTTACTGTAGAGCTGAGGAAAATGAAGCTGAGAGGAGTTCACTGATTTGCTCAGGATCACATAGGTATAAGGGAGAGAAGTAGAATTTGCATCAGGAATTGTCTAAATCCAAATCCCAGGTTCTCCCTCTATTTTATATTCCTAGGATAACAATGCTTATTTTCTGTTTTGCAAAATATAGTGCTTAAAGTATTTGTTGCACATTTCTCCTCAGATGGGTGGTCAAGTGTACGTATGGACTCTTGATGACCTGTTTCTCTAGTCATAAAAGTAATACAGGTGTGCAGCCAAACTAATATAAAATAATATTGAATGTCAATTGAAAAAAAGTAACAGAGGTAATATGTTGAACAAAAAAATCTCCACATTCTCTTACTACAAAATATATAGAAAAGCTTAGTGAAAGGTAGACAAGAAAGAAAGAAAGGAAGGGAGTGAGGGAGGGAAGAAGGGAAGGAGGAAGGGAGGGAGAGAGAGAGGGAAAGAAAGATAGAAGAAAGAAAGAAAGAAAGAAAGAAAGAAGAAAGAAAGAAAGAAAGAAAGAAAGAAAGAAAGAAAGAAAGAAGAAAGAAAGAAAGAAAGAAAGAAAGAAAGAAAGAAAGAAAGAAAGAAAGAAAGAAAGAAAGAAAGAAAGAAAGAAAGAAAGAAAGAGGAGGAAGGGAGGAGGGAGGGAGAGGAAGGAAGGAAGGAAGGAAGGAAGGAAGGAAGGAAGGAAGGAAGGAAGGAAGGAAGAAAGAAAGGGTTATCCTAGAATTGGGTAGGAAAAAAAGAAGGGGTGGGGAATTTTACAATTTCCATATTTTGCAATTTGAGTGTGCCCTCATTCAGGTCTGGAGTTATACTCCATGCATAGTAGAGAATCCTCAAATTGAGACATTGATATAAAATGAATGGAAGAACCAAAACGTCTCCCTACCGCACACACACACCTTGGACAGTAACACTAAACTACCCACCCCCTCACGCTGCACACAACACTTACTCCGCATTAACATGACTTGACTATTTCTTTGTCTGTATAACCTTGTTTTATGGGTATTTCTGTTTAAAGACACCTTATGTAATAGATATTTTAGATTTATTATTATTTTACTCCTCACCTGAGTGTATTTCTCCATTGATTTTTAGAGAGATTGGAAGACAGAGAGACAGAGAGAAATACCAATGTGAGAGAAACACATTGACTGGTTGCCTCACTGAGGTACGTGCCCCAGACCAGAATTGAACCTGGGACCTTTGGTCCACAGGCCGATGCTCTCTCTACTGAGCCAAACTGGCTAGGGCTAGATATTATAGATTTATTAACATTGAATCCATGGTCAACATACTATAACTTGTGCCTTGAATGAAGCTTTTCTAACACAGGTATTTTCTCTGTAAGGCACATCACAGCCTCTTGCACTGAGGAACACTATACATAGCTCTTCAACACTAGCTTGGGGGCCTTTTCAACAAAAATCCCAAGAATGTGTAAAACAAAAAAACATAGCAATAAATATACCTCGAAAGGGACACTTGTTTACATCTGAGAGCTGAAATAGAAAGGCAGAGTGTTGCCTTATTTGACCTCTGCTGGGGTCATGAGCGGGAAACTCATATTTGTCACAGCTCCATGCATGAGCATGTCCACCAATGACAGAGAACAAGCCATGACTATGGATTTGCAGGTCATGAACAAATTATAGCAAGTAGGTGAATTTGCAAACATGGAATCCACAAATAATAAGAATCGACTGCAATTATAAAACTTTCCTGAAAGAACACACCCTAAAGTCAGGCCATCACCAAATTCCTATTCTGTTTAAGATGTGGTCACAATCCAATTAAAAAAACACAGGAGCAAACAATTTACCATGAGTGAGAGAGCAAACATAAGTACTTAGCAACCCAGAAATATCTGGAAATATAATTATTCAATAGGGCTTATGAGATAAGAATCTTTAAAGTGATTTTAAAAATAAAAGAAAGGAGACAAATCATATTGTTTTAAAAAAACCAGATAGTTTTGAAGAAGACAGACAGAATTTCTAGAAATAGAAAAAGTAGTCAATTAAATTAAAAACTCAATGAGAAGGTAAAAACAGTGGACTAGACAGTTGAAAAAATAATTTATTGAACTTTGAAAATAGATCAGAAAAATTACCATTCTAATCAGTGCAAAAATCAAAACCAGAAAATAATATGAAATAAAAATCAAAATCTGGTTACCAAGTGGTAACCTTTTTTTTTTTTTTTTTTTACTTTTTTTGTTGTTGACATTATTATAGACCAAGTGGTAACCTTTTGTTAATATTTTTTGTGTATATATTTCCTTATATACATTCATACATATATTGAGCATATAGGTATGTATGTAATGTAGGTTATAGCAGACATAATAAAATATTATAGCTTAATTTTTTTGATTTGGTAATTTTCTTTGGACATTTTCCAGTTAATAATTCTGCCTCTTTAATTGCTTGCATTGTATTTCATTGACATGTTCTAATTTACTTAGTTATTCCTCTGTATAAACTATTTAAGGTGTTTCTAAATTTCTTATTTTAAAACTATTACTGTACTGCATATTTGTACATATCCTATATAATAAAAGAGAAACATGCAAATTAACCGTCAGCCATGCCCACCAGGCAATCAGGAGCAAGTATGCAAATTAACCCAACTAAGATGGCAGTGGCCCCGGAGCTGGAGTGAGCAGAAGGCTTGGGCTGCCCCCAGCGATGGAGGAAGCCAAGTTTCCCACCTGCCCTAGCTGGCCCTCAGCTCCACTCAAGGCTAGAAAGTTTCAATTATAGAAGATAAATAAATCCCAGAAAAAAAAAAAAGGAGAGGCTTGGAGTTTGGGTCGCCAGGGGGCGTGGCCAGCCTGAAAACAGCCCTCAGCCCCTCACCCAGGCTGGCCAGGCACCCCAGCGGGACCCCCACCCTGATCCGGGACACCCTTCAGGGCAAACCAGCCGGCCCCCACCTGTGCACCAGGCCTCTATCCTATATAATAAAAAGGTAATATGCAAATTGACCCTAACAGCAAAACGACTGGGAATGACTGGTCACTATGACACACACTGACCACAGGGAAAGCTCTGCTCAGCCACAAGCCAGGCTGATGCTGCCAGCACAGTGGTGGTGATGGGGGCCTCTCCTGCCTCCTCAGCAGCACTAAGGATGTCCGACTGCAGCTTAGGCCTGCTCCCCGCTAGCAAGTGGACATCCCCCGAGGGCTCCCAGGCTGCCAGAGGGATGTCTGACTACCAGCTTAGGCCCAATCCCCCAGGGAGCAGGCCTAAGCCAGCAGGTGGACATCCCCTGAGGGGTCACAGACTGCGAGAGGGCGCAGGCCAGACTGAGGGACCCCCCTGAGTGCACAAATTTTTGTGCACTGGGCCTCTAGCATTGTATATATGTAGTGAATATACTAAAACACTGAATTGTACACTTCAAAAGAATGAATTTGATAATATGTAAATTATATCTAAATTTTAAAAAAATACAGGTAAAGGAGCAGATTTGGTGATGGAGGAGAAAATGTGTTCCCTTTGAATATGTTAATACCTTAACTCTTAGATACCTCTAGTATTTCCCAGTTATATACTTCAAGCAGGCATTCGGAATTACTTCACTAC
Organism: Myotis myotis; assembly: GCF_014108235.1. Classification (NCBI taxonomy): domain Eukaryota; kingdom Metazoa; phylum Chordata; class Mammalia; order Chiroptera; family Vespertilionidae; genus Myotis; species Myotis myotis. Next base: position 43,557,734 of record NW_023416324.1, on the reverse strand, counting down.
AGTTCTGGAGATAGACCAAAAGTCATGTGAGTTCTGAAACTATGAAAAACTGTGAGATCATGTGGGGATCGTGGCATGGTTCAAAAGAACAGATCCTTATAGAGCATATCAAGTCCTCTGGGTATGGCCTTTGCACACTCCTCCAGGCTGATCTCTCATCACTCTGTGTCTCAGATTTTTTTCTCAATACTGGGTCACATTTATTCATTAAACAAATATTTAGTAAGTGTCCAATATAAGATGGAGGTAGGGGTCGGGGAGTGAGCAAGAGGACATAGCCCCTGACTTCAGGGAGTTTGCAGTCTAGAAAAGCAAACAAGCAATTAAATTTTAGCATAGTTGGTGCTGTGACTGGGAGAACAACCTAAGATACAATCCCTTTCTTTCTTAATCAGGCTAAGCGAAGTGCCTCTCTATTGTCGTCTCAGAGCACCCTTTGCATATGTTAATTAACTTATCACATTATTTATACTAAAATGTATCTATGTTTGCATTTTCGTCCTAACTAACTATATATAACTTTTTCAAATTTGCTCTAGTACCTCTATAAGCCATAACAATAGTGATTACATAATATGAATTCAATTAATTTTTTAAAAATCTGGTTACAGTTAAGAGTATAGACACTGTGGTCCAATTACTTGAGTCTGAATTCAAGCTCTGACACTTATTAGCTGCTTGACTTTGGGGCAAAATATCTAATGGACCAGATCTGGACATACATTGTCTGCTCTTATTTTTTTTTTTTTTATAAATATTTTATTGATTTTTCACAGAGAGGAAGGGAGAGAGAGACAGAGAGTTAGAAACATCGATGAGAGAGAAACATTGATCAGCTGCCTCCTGCACATCTCCCACTGGGGATGTGCCCGCAACCCAGGTACATGCCCTTGACCAGAATCGAACCTGGGACCTCTCAGTCCGCAGGCCGACGCTCCATCCACTGAGCCAAACCAGTCTCGGCCATTGTCTGCTCTTATTATGTTTAGTTCGCTAAACATCATATAACCTGTCATCATCATTCCTAGTGTATTAGCCAAGTTGGCCAAATTTCAAAGAACAACTCCTAAACATGGTTATCTGGGTTTCAAGATATCTTCTTTCATACAAAGTATAGCATGAGGGTTGGTCATATTAAATGTATCCCGAAAGTTGATCATAGTACTACTTATGGAAGTCTATTTGGCATAGAAACCAAATGAATAAAACAGATTCCAATGTACTGCCAGTAGATGGCTCTCTTAATTTGTTATTTTCTTTTCAGTTCAGATTTGTGCTTCTAAGCGTCAGGTTACACCATCAGGAAACTTCAGTATGATGGTAAAAATGATTCTCCAGGATTTATCTAATTCATTCGTCTATCTTCCGGTTGGATTTACAATCAACAATTGTAAATTCATTTGCAGAGTTACCTCTTCAGTGGATAGTTAAGGCGGGGAGGGTGTTGTGATTTTTTGTTTATTTGTTTGGTTTTTAATTAATAAAGTATAAAGGAACACTTTTGGAAATGTTTTTATTGGAGCCTAAAATTTTGACTATTTTTATCTGTTATGATAGATGGAGGAATATAATTTATTTTTAAAATTTTTCTTAAAATAAACTTCCAATTTTTCTTGCTGTCTCATTTATTACAACTTTAAACCTGTCTAATTCTTCCCTCAGTTTTTCTCTGCATTACAAAGCTAAGTAATAACTTATAAAAGTCTATCTTTTCTTTAATATAGCAATTAGTTGTTCTGGATCTTTGTATCCCCACACTTACTTTATTTTATTATATTATGATTTGGGGGGGGGGGGAATTTATTAGTTTTACTGTTAGTTCCTCAAATGGAACTAAAAAGTCATTTGCTGCTTAAGATACATCCATATATTCACTGGTTAAACCTTATAACCTGTAGAGTTTATAGTCCTATCACTGTTTCTGCAAAGTTCTAGAACTTCTTTCCTCAGATTATGTCTCTAAACTCCTAAATACACTACAGTTCCATTTCATCCTAGGCCAGCCCGGGAGGGGAAGGAAGCCCGGTGTCTTCATTCCTTCACAAAAGACCCACTTGTACTCAAGCACTTGATAAAAATCTGTAGAGTCCTAGAGAGGGGTCACAGTGCCAGGTGGTTGTTTTTCCTTAATTGAAAGTCTTATGATTTCACTGCATATTTATCTCTTTCCATTTCTTCCAGAATAAAAATAATAAACTCAACCATTTTCTTCACATCTTCCAAGAGTCAGACCTTCTCGAGTTCCCCAGACTCAACTGATCCCATGGGTAGTTCTAAAGCTGGATGGCCCTTCAGATATGTCTTGAATCAAGGCAAAAGGTGAGGCTCCAGTAACGCTCACTGATCAGTCTCTGGATGCAAGCTGCTCCCAAGGAGGAGGCATTACCTTGAGGGAGGCACCTCCCTTTGTTTAAGGGCAATTCCCAGAGAGAAACAGAGATCTTGAAATCTGGTAGCATTTATATTCTCAGATCCTGCTGTCCCTGAAACAAGCTCAACTTCTAAGATTTCTGTAGTTTGGTTGAGTGATCTACAAAAGCAGGAGTCCCAGTTGCCTGGTTCATGATAGACACCCCAAACATAACTGTTGAGATATAGACTTAAGTTTGGACCCAAATGGAGTGACAGGGGCCACACGTACCTTCCCTTCTAAAACATTTTAAAAAGCAGATCAATTATATGAAAAAAAAATGGTTTTTAGACAGTAGACATCAGACAGAAGAAAACAGAGTGATTCATGAAGAGAACAGAGAGAGAGAAAATAAACTAAGTCCTATTATTTTACTGTCTGGAGAGAGTTTCCATACTCTATTGCAAAGGGGAATCCAGGAGAAGCCTCATAAACTCTCTGAGTTGAGAAGATGGGGTCATGGGAGGACAAGGCAGCTGGAGTTCTCAGGGCAGCACACCAGAGAGGAGGTTATTGCACATAGAGCGTTCTCTGGAGGTCACAGAGGGTTCCCCTTTATTACTTAGCTGAGTATTGATCAGAGTATGTAAAAGAGGTACTATCGGAGGTGGGAACTGTAAAAAACAAACATATCTTTGAGCATATCTGTGCTCCAACCTGGAAATAAACCCATCCTTATAGTTTCCAATGAACAAAAGCTCTAATCATTTTTTTAAATTCTTGAATAAATGTGAGTCAATAAATTCTCCCTTTTTCCTTAAGCTAGTTCCAGTTGGGTTTCTGTTGCTTGCAACAAAGGAATCTTAACCAATACACCTTAAAATCCCACTTCCCAGAGTTTCTCTTCAGGGATAGACAAAGAATTCCAAAGATTTTGATTATAAGAATGCCTATTATTTTAATGTTTATAAATGTCAAAATTCATAAATAAACCAAATAAAGATTTTATGCAAATTTCAATAAATTAATCTAATAAAATACTATGTAGTAACATACTTCATTTGACATAGAAATATGTTTATGATATATATATATATTTAATTGATTTCAGAGAGGAAGGAAGAGGGAGAGAGAGAGAGATAGAAACATCCATGATGAGAGAGAATCATGGATCGACTGCCTCCTGCATGCCCCATACTGGGGATCGAGCCCACTACCTGGGCAAGTGCCCTTGACCAGAATCAAACCCGGGACCCTTCAGTCCACAGGCCGAAGCTCTATCTGCTGAGCCAAACCGGCTAGGGCTGTTTATGATATATTGATGAATTTTAAAAAGCAGGTTATAAAACAGAATGTATAGCTTTTTATTATTCATATGTATATATGCATATAAGGTATAAAAAGATATATCTTAAATTTTTAATAATTCTTATCTCTGGTTAGTAGAATTTCATATATATATATTTTAATATATTTTATTGATTTTTTTACAGAGAGGAAGGGAGAGAGATAGAGAGTTAGAAACATCGATCAGCTGCCTCCTGCACACCTCCTACTGGGGATGTGCCCACAACCAAGGTACATGCCCTTGACCAGAATCGAACCTGGGACCTTTCAGTCCGCAGGCCGGCACTCTATCCACTGAGCCAAACCGGTTAGGGCAAGTTTCATATAGTTTTTATTCTCTCTCTCTTTTTTTTAAGTATCTGTATTTTCTGATTAGTCCACAGCAAATTTGTTTCAACTCTATTTTTTCAATCCTGTCTCCTTAGTTGACCTCTGAGTTTCTGTTTTTTATCTAAAGTTTACCCTGATTTTCAGTTTATTTGAGAATCAGAGATTGACACACTTCTAATCAGTTGAATAATTAAGTAATGTCCTATTCAGATTACAAATTCCTCCTATTTCCCCAAATCCTCTTCCAGAGCTCTAATCATTGCAGTTTTACAACATAACAATTGTGCTCACTGTACACGTACTACAGGCACATTTAGAAATTGTTAAGTAGATGGTTATTCTCTCAGTAATATTCTAAGGAAGATATATTATATAATCAAAGGTATGTGTTCATAAAATGGTGCCAGAGAAGTTTTAAACTTTTACCAAAACACATTGAAGCAACTCAGTTATTAAAGCTTAGAAATGTTTGCCAGTGTCTGGATGATCTAATGCTTTGGCAAATATTGAAAGTGACCTATGTCCCCAGGGGTAAGCACATTACGCCTCATGATTCGATGTCCCAGATTTTCCAGAAAAGACCTGATTTTTTTCTTTTTTCTGGTTTTTTTTTTTTTTTTTTTTTTTTCATAACAAAGGTCATTCCTTTATTAGATTTTAACTTTTATGTCTCTGGCAGATTTTCCCTGTAAATTAATTCATGCATGTCAATAAAATATCTTTTGTTAGATTAAAAATCCCAATTTTTAAAGTAGAAAAATGATCACCAAGGCATCAGGGTTGGAACAATTAATCCTCAGGTAGGGCAGTGTGGTGCTGGTGACTCCAGCAGGCTCAGGAAGAGATGTGAATGTGGTGAATGAATATGAAAAATCTAATTTGGAGCTTACACTTTGGTAACCACAAGAAACTACCACTTGAATTTCCAGACAATTTGCACCATAATTACTTTTGACCTTGAATTCTAGTCCCAGATATAAAGCCAACCAGCTGTATACAGGAGGCTCAATCAGTCAATATTTTGTTGCTTTCCATACCCTAATAGCTCAAGTAGAATTTTAAAAAATGATTGAGCAGCCTTGCTTGGTTGTTTTGAGAATTAAATGAAATACAGAGTGTACACGTGATTTTAAAAGCCCTGTTTGTTTTTGCCAACGAGTCCTTTGTTAACATCTTACTACGAAAGTTAGAAAAATAAAACAGGAAAGTTGAACAGCTCTTGTTGAAGATGATATAAAGGGCGGAAGCCTACAGATTTGTTATGTTACCCTTGCTTCTTCCCATGTTTATTAGAGAAAAAAATTAAATAATTAAAAAAAAGAATAAAAGTCACTAATAATCCCACCACATAGAGAACTGTTCATGGACTGTATTTTCCCAGACCCTAAAGAATATCTTCAAACTTGACTGAACAGAATAAAATCTCTTCTCCACTGCCCAGGGGGCTTAATTATCCAACTGACTAGAAGTGTGTTTGAGATTTCAACCTCAAATCCAGGAAGCAATGGAACACATGGCCAGAAAGAGGAGACAAAGGCCAGAACTGCTGTCTAATGAGTCTGATTGAGAAGCCAGGCTGAAAGACACCTAGAGCGCTCTGGCTAACAGCTAGACATAGGACTAGAGTTAGCTTAGCTTGTTTTTGTAGTCCAGTGTCTGGAAATTGTTGGTTCAGTCAGACTAGTATAAAGATTCAAGGTTATCAACGTAACTAAACAAAATGTGGCCTTTTTGTTAGGCTTAAAAAACTGCATTCTGAATATTTAATTAAAGGCTTATCTACTATACAAACATTATTTTGAATATACTTTGAATTATAAGGACAAAAGAAAGATAATTTTTGTCTTCTTTTCATTTAATGGAATGATTTTCAAGTTTTTAAAAATATGGTAATTATAAATTAAAGTACTAAGCATTTATTGGTAAATAATATATATGTTTCATTTCAATTAATGTAATAAGTGAATGAAGGTGAAATAAGTGCTCTAAAATTATAAAAATGACTAAGAATTAGAGTGACTATTTCCCGATACCCCTTGCCTTCTCCTACTTTCTTATATCTCCACCTTAAGACAAGAATATAACTTGAAAGAAATATACTACGGCCCAAATATTGGTAAATAAAGGTTTTTCTATAACAGTTGTTCAAAAATATTACTACTATTTAGTCTGTAAAGAGATATTAAAAATATTAAAACCAGATATGATTCAGATTGTTGGGTCAAAACATGCATCTAGAAACTTCCAACTCATGCATGCAAAGGTGCAAAACCTTTCTGAAACATTTGATGATTATTCTGCATCTTTCATTATTCTCTTGCATATCTTTAGCCATTCTTTACTCTAGGACGTCCTTCCCCTCCCATCCAGACTGGACTAAATGCCCTTCTATGTGCTCTAAGCCCTTCTATGTATACTTCTATCATTTCTACTTATCTCCTTGTGTTGAAGTTATCTGCTTATAATTTTTCTGTTTGGCTGATCCAAAAGCTTCTGTATAGAAACCCTCCACAAACCCTAGATGAGATTGAGTTCCCTATCTTAAGCGCCCATGATTCCCTACAGTTTTCTTTTAAAACACTGATGGGTGTGATTATTTTTACAGCAAGGATAGTAATTACCGCTCTTTGGTACTGCATAAATAATCATTAGGGCTGAAGCTTTCGCTTACACACCACTATCACTTTCCTTTATGCGTCCCTTTATTTTCAAAAGAATATTTGAGGCGGGGGGCTGGGGGGGGTGATGTTGGCTGTTTCTTGCTCCTTTATTAAAACAACTACAGGCCTGGTGCACAAAATTTGTGCATGGGGGAGGAGGTCCCCTCAGCCCAGCCTGCACCCTCTCCAATCAGGGACCCATTGGGGGATGTCTGACTGCCGGTTCAGGCCCTATCCTGGGGACTGGGCCTAAACCGGCAGTTGGACATCCCTCTCACAATCCAGGACCACTGGCTCCTAACTGCTCACATGCCTGCCTGCCCGATCGCCCCTAACTGCCCCCCCTGCCAGCCTGGTCACCCCCAACTGCCCCCCTCTGCCAACCTGGTTGCCCCCAACTTCCCCACCCCCCCACCGCTGGCCTGGTCACCACTAACTGCTACCCCCGCCAGCATGGTCGCCCCTTACTGCCCCCCCATCAGCCTAGTCTCCCCCAACAGCACCCCTCTGCCGGCCTGGTTGCCCCTAACTGCCCCTCCCCCCAGCTAGCCTGGTCACCCTTTACTGTCCCCTCTGCTGGCCTGGTTTCCCCCAGCGTGATCCCCCCCAAGTCCCCCCCTACCAACCTGGTCACCCTTCACTGCTCCCCGCCCCGCCAGCCTGGCCACCCCCAACTGCCACCCCTACTAGTCTGGTCACCACCAACTGCCCCCCTGCCAACCTGGTCGCCCCCCACTCCCCCCTCTGCTGGTCTGGTCACCCCTCACTGCCCCCACCCCACCAGCCTGGTTGCCTCAACTGCACCCCCTGCCAATCTGATCACCCCTCACTAACCCCCCTGCCAGCCTTGTCTCCCCACTCAGCCTGTTCAGTCATCCATTCAGTTGTTTCAGATGTGACAGTCCCTGGCTCTTTACATATATAGATAGTTTATCTTTGTACAGAGATTTAAAGTCAAAATACTATGACTTACAATTTTTAAAAATCAATTCCTGCTTCTGAAAGCATTTTTTTATATTATATTAGCTTCATAATCTTCTGCTACTTGCCTCAGTCTTCCTAAATAACATCCTTATATTGCTGCTATTTCAAGATCTCTCAGTTTCATATCTTTCGGCTTCCTGCTATGGAGGATGAAAACTAAGCTTTTAACAACACTGTCTGCCCCACACCCCATCACACACACATTCACATACATTCTTTTCCTCCTCCATTTCTCCTATATCAGTGGTTCTCAACCTTGGCTGCACATTAGAATCACCTGGGAATCTTTTTAAAATCCTGATTTCTGGGCCTCATCCTCTGGAAATTCTGTTTCGTTGTTACCAATGTTGTGGCCCCACCCCATAACAAAGAAACAGAATATCTGGAGGATGAGGCCCAGAAATCAGGATTTTAAAAAGATTCTCAGGTGATTCTAATGTGCAGCCAAGGTTGAGAACCACTGCCCTATATAATTACATTATTCATAACTTTTGACTAAGTCGACATGACTATGAGGTATACAATGATTATACTTCCTTTCTTGCACAATTTTTTGTTTCTCCTGGAATTAATAATTATCTTTATTGTTTGCTTAGTTTTCTATATCACTAATTTATCCCCAAACATTCCTCCAGAATTATAAATTTCCTCTCATAATGTCCAAATACATCTGATTTTTTAAGTTTTTATTTATTTTGTGGCAATATCCCTGGTGGAGCCCTCTGCCCCCTGTGCCAATACCAACACATGCTCTCTAGAAATGTTGTGCAGGTATCTCTCTGGAATCTCTTTAATATTCATTCTGGGAGTTCCTTCTTCTCCCTCTGTTGGATCTCCTGTTTTCTGAATTCTATATTTTTCGTCCTTTTTTGCATCCTTGCTTTATGGGGCACATACTCCAACAATTCCTGAGAAAGGGTACATGTTAAGTATATTCTTTAAAAACATGAATATCTGAAAATGTCTTTACTCTAGCCTCACACTTGGATGAAAGATTGGCTGAATAAAGTTGAAACTATTTTTTTAAATGTGTTTTTTATTGATTTTTTAAAAAATGTTAATGTTAGTTTTTCTCCATAATTATCTTCCTTTTTTTTTATCCTCACCCGAGGATATTTTTCCATTGATTTTTAGAGAGAGTGGAAGAGAGAGGGAAGGACAGAGAGAAATATCAATGTGAAAGAAACACATCTACTGATTGCTTCCTGCATGCGCCCTGACCAGGGAGAAGCCTGCAGCTGAGGTGCATGACCTTGACTGGAATCAAACCTGGGACCCTTCAGTCCGCAGGCAACGCTGTATCCTCTGAGCCAAACTGGCTAAAGCTGTTTTTTATCGATTTTTAGATAGAGAGGAAGGGAGAGGGAGAGAGGGATAGAAACATCAATGATGAGAGAGAATCATTGATCGGCTGCCTCCTGCACACCCTCTTTTGAGGATCAAGCCTGCAACCTGGGCATGTCCCCTGACCAGAAATTGAACCTGAGCCACACCGGCCAGGCTAGGTTGAAACTATTTCCCTTGGATTTCTGTAGACATTGCTCCATTGTCTTTGCATGTTGCATTGTTGGAAGAGTCAATTCCTTTAAAATTCAAGTTCTTTATTTATGGCCTCTTTTTTTTCCTCTTGGGAAATGTTTAGAAATTTTTTTGTTGTTACTCCTCACCTGAAGATATTTTTCCTTTGGTTTTTAGAAAAAATGGAAGGGAGTGGAAGAGACACAGAGAGAGAAACCTTGATGTGAGAGAGAGACATTGATTGGATGCCTCCCTCAAGCACCCCAACTGGCCTGGGGATCAAGCCTGCAACCAAGGCATGTGCCCTTGACAGGAATCAAACCCCAGATCCCTTCAGTACCAGAGCCAATGCTCTATCTACTGAGCCAAACCGACCAGGGCTAGAAACTTCTTTTTATCCCAGTAAATAAAACTTCCCATGTGTGCTTTGGTGTGGGTCTTTTTACATCTAATGTGCCAGCATTAAGTGGGCTCTCTTACTCTGGAAAGTCATGTCTTTCTGTTGTGGAAAATTTTCGTGAATTACTACTTTGATCATCGTCTCCCCTCTGTTTTCCCTATTCTTTCTGAAACTCTTATTATTTAGATGCTGAACTGTCTTAAATTTTCTTGGGTTTTCTATTTTCCATATCTTTTACATTTTTGTTTTTTAGTTCTACTTCCTCAGAGCTTTCCTTCAATTTTATATTCCAATTCCTGAACTTTTAGGGTTCTCACAGCATGAATCATCTTGTTATTACAGATGGTCCTCAATATACAATGTTTTACCTTATGATTTTTGGGCTTTACAATGGTGTGAAAGTGATACACATTGAGTAGAAATTGTACTTTGAATTTTGATCTTTTCCCGGGTTAGCAATGTAAGTATGATACTCTCTTTCCTGATGCTGGGCAGTGGCAATGAGAAGATTTTGCCCCACTGTAGGCTAATATAAGTGTTCTGAACACAGTTAAGATAGGGTAGGCTAAGCCATGACGTTTGGTAGATTAAGTGTATGAAATGCATTTTTGACTTGCAATCTTTTCAACTTACAATGTGTTTATCAGACTATAACCCCATGGTAAGTGAGAAGCTTTCCCATCTGCAAGTTGAGTTTTGAGCTTTTTTCCACACTAGCTTATTAGTTCTCACTCATCTGCTTCCATTCTTCCAATTTTATCTTGCTTTCTCTCCCATTCTCTTGATCCTTCTTGGTTTATGCCTTTGGGGGATCACTTTCCTGGGGCTTCAGGAGAAATCCGTGGTAAATACTTGTGTTCAATCTATCACATATAATCAGGACCTTTGTTTATTTCCCTCTGTTGCTGGGGCTGACCTGCAGCCCCTGAACGATACAGTTTCACTGTCGGGGTAGAAGGCTAAGGGTCGACCTGGCTGATAGCAGCGAGGCAGCCTCGATTGCCTGCCTCGTTAGCCATTTATTACAGTTTTTATCTTTAGATACAATCAGTAGGGTGAGTAATCTTGGGAGGACACATGCTTACATTGTCCTCTAGGCAAGGGCATCCAGGGATTAAGTGTAAGGATTCCAGTAAACAACCGGGGGTCTGCATATGCACAGGCTTGTTTGGAAAGGTCAAGAAATAATTAGGGCACCACCTTGGACACTCTCCTAAGTCTCCCCTAAGTCGGAATTCCAATAAACAGGGGAGGCGGCCTTCCACACACTTTTCTCAGAATGTCCTCCTTACAAACTTTCTAACCAAGTCTCTTGTGCTCCCCAACACTCTATAATGGTCATACTTCTTCTGAAGGCAACATGGATACCTCTGAGTTTCAGGGAAAAGATTAAGTACAAGAGAACAGAGAAAAGAAAAAGTGCAAATATTAATATTTCAAGATATAATAACACTTCCAATGGGGCTGAAGCCAGCTCATACTAGTTCACAAAAATAGTTTTATTTTCAGGAATTTTGTGAGCAATTGCTAAACAGCCATTACTAAAAATTAAATTAGTTAAACTTACAAATCTATATAATAAAAGCATTGTATGCAAATTGCCCCCTCAAATGGGAGTTCATCCAGGAATTCAACCAGGGGGCGGGGCAGGCCGGGGGATGGGAGGGAGTACCCAACCTGCAGCCGGCAGCCGCTAGGGACCCTATCAGTGTACAAATTCCGTGCACTGGACCTCTAGTGTTTAATATAGCTTACAACTTACAATGAAATAAAAGGTTAAATACAAAGATAATAAATACTCAAAACTCATAATTTCCTCATTATTTTAGTGAAATGTCCTATCTAATAAAAGACAAAAAGGGTAATTGACCGTACCTTCGCTACACTTCCTATTGGCTAATCAGGGTGATATGCAAATTAACTGCCAACCAAGATGGCGGCCAGCAGCCACACAGCTGAAGCGAGCAGGAGGCTTGCTTGCTCCAGTGATGGAGGAAGCCAAGGTTCCCCACCTGCTGCTGCCCAGCTCTAAGCTCCAAAAGCAACAAAGTTTCAATTATAGAAGCTAAACAAACCCCAGATACCTGCTTTCAGCCGGCAGTGGCCACGGAGCTGGAGCCGGCTCTCAGCTCCAGTGACAGCAACAGAGTTTAAATTATAGAAACTAAACAAACCTCAGATACCTGCTTTCAGCCTCAGAGCTGGTGCCGGCTCTCAGCTCCAGTGACAGCAACTAAGTTTCAATTATAGAAGGTAAATAAATCCCAGAATTAAAAAAAAGAAAAAAAGGAGAGGCTGGGAGCTTCAGTTGCCTGCCAGCCTGAAAATGGCTGTCAGCCCCTCACCCAGGCTGGCCAGGCACCCCAGTGGGGACCCCCACCCTGAAGGGGGTGTGACTAGCTGCAAATAGCCATCAGCCCCTCACCCAGGCTGGCCAGGCACCCAGCGGGACCCCCACCCTGATCCGGGACACCCTTCAGGGCAAACCAGCCGGCCCCCACCTGTGCACCAAGCCTCTATCCTATATAGTAAAAGGGTAATATGCAAACTGACCCTAACAGCAGAAAGACTGGGAATGACTGGTCACTATGACACACACTGACCACCAGGGGGCAGATGCTCAATTCAGGAGCTGCCCCCTGGTGGTCAGGGCGCTCTCACATGGGGGAGCTCTGCTCAGCCACAAGCCAGGCTGATGGCTGCCAGTACAGTGGTGGTGGTGGGAGCCTCTCCTGCCTCCTCAGCAGCGCTAAGGATGTCTGACTGCAGCATAGGTCTGCTCCCCGCTGGCAAGTGGACATCCCCCGAGGGCTGCCGGGCTGCCAGAGGGATGTCTGATTGCCATCTTAGGCCCAACCCCCCAGGGATCAGGCCTAGGCCAGCAGGTGGTCATCCCCCAAGGGGTCCCAGACTGCGAGAGGGCACAGGCCGGGCTGAGGGATTCAAATGTTTGTGCACTGGGCCTCTAGTTCTATAATAATGTGCTATATATCACTTTCAACTCCATGTTTAGTGAAATCATATTCATAGCTTAAAAGTGGCCATAGTGGGAGTATTTGTATCAGAAATTTTAAAAGCAACAAATAACAGATCAATACTGTTTTTCCTTTTATTGTCTAGACTTAAGAAAGCCATGGAGAAAACTATTAATAATGCCAATTAACTTAAAAATATGTTGTGTCTGTAGCATTTTAAGTGTGAATAGTACAAAAAATTGAGAATCCCTTCTTCCAGTATTCGAAAACTATTGCCTCAGTCACTCAATAAATCACTCAATCACTGACAAAAAAGTGAAGTTCTGACATTCTTCTTTTTTTTTCTTCACTTTTCTCTTACTCTTTAACTTAAATGAAAATATCAACCGATGTTCAGGTCAAAAACACATTCATTTTGTCAATTGGAACCATACGTTAGCCATGGATGCAAGAATTCTGCAAATATCAGTGACATCTTTCTTTGAGAATCAATAGGCTATAATGATTTGACAATGAAGTATATATTATCATTTATAAATTTGTGCTACACATCCTTTCTATTAGTAAAATTAATACACACATACCTTGTTTGATTTATTTTTGGAGAGCTAGTACTTTTTTAAAAATATTTTTTAATTGATTTCAGAGAGGAAGGGAGAGGGAGAGAAAGAGAAAGATCAATGATGAGAGAGAATCATTGATCGGCTGACTCCTGCATGCCCCCTGCTGGGGATCGAGCCGCAACCCAGGCATATGCTCTTGACCAGAATCAAACCCGGGATCCTTCAGTCTGCAGGCCGATGCTCTATCCACTAAGCCAAACCAGTTAGGGCTGGAGAGCTAGTTCTTAAACTTTTATCACTGTCCATAACTGTTCTTAAACTGTAAGTTCTATGAGGGCAGTAACTGTTTTTGTTTGATTCCTCTCACCATTTCAATACCTACTAGGTACTCCATAAACATTTATTGAATGAGTTCATGAAAGCACAGGGACCTTGCCTTTTTCATTTTTCTATCCAAAATCTAGCGCAGTGCCTGACACAAATTAAGTTCTGTAAAATAATGTTTGATGACCTGAATTGAACTTGAGTCATATTCTCCTAATTCTGAAAACAATCCCCTGATAATCAAACACTCAAGACAAAGAGTGAGATGGATTATTTTTTCAGGCACAAGACTTGTTTTCATGGTTGCTTTGTAAGTGAAGTCCCTTGCCGCAGGAAGTCCAGGGTGGAAGCCAGATCTCCTGATTCGTAAAAACAGTGCCCTATTCATTAGATTCCCTATTTCTCAAGGGCACCAGTATTTTTTAAACACTAATTTTGGACAGCAGAGCTAGTTTCTTGTTTTGTGGCTACAAGATTTTACTTAAGATACTAGTAAATGACAATAAACAGTCAGAAGGAATCAAATTACGATGTCTATCATTTAATGAGCCCACACTGTGCTCCTTATAAAACCGTGCTTTTAATCCTGTAGCTTGGTTTCTTTCAACAAGGCTATAAGGTAGGAATTACCTGTACATTACAAATGAAGACACTAAGATTTAGAGAGATTTATGAACTTGCCTAAAGCTCACAGATGCTAGGTAGCAATACTGGGATTGCAAGCAGTTCTGACTTAAGACAAATGCCTAGGTATTTGCGTGTGTGTGTGTGTGTGTGTGTGTGTGTGTGTGTGTGTTTTAATCCTCAGCCAAGGATATGCTTGGGTGTTTTTTTTTAAATTTATTTTAGAGAGAGAGAAAGAGAGAGAGAGAGAGAGAGAGAGAGACACATTGGTTGCCTGCTTTACACACCTTGACCAGGGATTGAACCTGCAACCTTTTGGTGTAAGGGACGACCCTCCAACCATCTGACCCACCCAGCCAGGGCTATTTTAATTGGACAATGTTTCTTTGTGTTTTTAAAAAAATCTTTATCATTGAAAATATTACATATGTCCCCTTTTCTTAAACATCAGCTGTTCATACACCATTGTTCACGTACTACTTTCAGGATTTGATCATATTTGCATGCCAATTACATTATCATTTACTTCATATTTATCATGGACTTCTTCGTTATTATTCAGCCTAATCTGAAACAATAATATCCATAAAATAATGGTTTTATATGTTATCTTCTTTTCACATGTATTAAAATGAACACATAATTCTTTTTTTTCTCTCTTCTTTTTTTTTATTTTTTTTATTTTTTATTTATTGCTTAAAGTATTACAAAGGGTATTACATATGTGTCCAAAGATGAACACATAATTCTTAAAATAAAATTTGCCTACTCACCAGCTAAAGTGACCTTAGATGCTATCAGAGCTACATATACATTCCTAAGGCAAGCACTGCTTCTTGCAACGCTGCAGATTTAACTCGTACTGGGGCGGGGCAAGAGTGAGGTCATATTTTTTGGTTTGTCTTCCATTTCCATTCTGAAATAAAAGAAAACAAGTCCATCTATTTTACTTAGAGGAGCCTGACTAATACTTCCTGAGCAAATTCCTGTTGCACAAAACAAGGAGATTTACAAAACTTTCTTCCAGGGTCACTGAAACCTTCCAAGAAAATGACTCGGAATTAAACTTGGCAAAGATTATTAAATGCCACCAGAATTAGACAATTGAAGGTTTCTGCGGCAAGAACACAATTCAAGAAAAATAAAACCAATTTGTTGGAAAGCACCTACAGTGAGAGTCATGCAGGATTCCAAATGTAAGAAAAGCTTCCTGGCATTTATGTTGCCCAGCTGGAGTTGATAAAATTGTTTCTATTCTTTCCTGTAAGTATGTCGGAGGAGGAAGTAGTTGGATTGTCTTTCTCAGCTTTTGAGTGGGAGGTATAATACAGCATTGTCAGAGATGATTGCAAAAGAAAAAAAGAGAGAAAACAACTTTTTATGAGCTGCTGAAAAACTGGATTCATATCTCTGTGGCAGAGCCCAGATTTGGTTAAGTAGATAATTTGGAATGCTGTCCAATGCATTTCAAAGGGAAAAAATTAAAAGAGCATCAGAAATCATAATAGCCAAGACCATAGTGGTAAATAGTATCATTTTTTTAGGGCTTTTGAAATATAAATGTTTGCATTTGGTTCCGTTTTAATATATCTTTTTTATGGTTCCTACAAGTCCCTCCACAATGTGACTTCTACCACGTAGTCAGCCCTCTCCTTACCTCAAACATATTTGGGGCCTATACCCAGGGTCACTGGCATCAGGATTTCACTTACATCTGGACTTTAAGTAAACCAGAACTTAACAAATCTTAGCACTTCTGACCTTTCTATCTTAAACAGAAAAAATCCCCTGTAGAATTTAGAGCTAGGAGGAGTACTATTTTTCAAAGGAAACAGAATCTTTCACAATAATGAGAACTTCGTGATAGAATGTGTGTTTTCATCTTGCCCTCACTGACTGTGTGGCTAGCAACCTGAATGACAAATCAAATGACTTCCAGTTGCTGTAGAATCATAACAAACGAATGAGATATCATTTTCCCTCCCTTCCTGGGGGCGGGGGGGCTCTGGGGGTGGGACAGGGGAGGGTAGCCAGGGCTACCTGTGTTCTGTGTGGTACAGTCTAGGCTTCCTACACCTAGTTAAGAAAATGTTGTTTTTGAAATCTAGGTTCTCGGAGACTTGTGGGATTGGTGGAAAGGGAAACAGCTTCCGGTTTTAAGAGAGAGGGGGCTGGAGCAGAGATGGTTTATCCAGAGTAACAGATGGAATGCTAAGTCCTCTAGCTGGGGGGCTCTGCACTCTGCTTCCTCACAGTGGCCTAGAAGTCAGAAACTTTGACGGGCAGTGGCTTCATGTGTATCTGGGGACTGAGCACTAAGCTGTAACTCTCTCTAGTGAAGGTCGCAGTTGTCAAACTTGGAAGAGAGGGAGTCAATGCTAACTTTGGCAGAAGCAGCCACCTTTTTAAAAAATATATATTTTTATTGATTTTAGAAAGGAAGGGAGAGGGAGAGAGAGATAGAAACAACAATGTTCAGAGAGAATCATTGATTGGCTGCCTCCTGCACACTCCCCTACTTCAGAATGAACCAGCAACCCAGGCATGTGCCCTTGACTGAATCGAACCTGGGGCCCTTCAGTCCACAGGCCAATGCTCTATCCACTGAGCCAAACCAGCTATGGTGAAGCAGCCACCTTTGAGCAGACTATATAGATGGTGACAATATGGGTTTCAGCAACAAATCAATGGATTGAGTATGCTCTACACACCTATTCCCCACATCAGTTCTCCTTATTTATGTAAACCTTAGGCTTTTTATGAAGGATGAGGTAAGGCCTTATAAAAATAACCATGATTGAATTACCAACCCTAATAGGTGAGAGCCCAAAAGATTTCTTTTAATCAAGAAAAATATTGAAATGTGATGTTCCCTACACTTCAGTTTTATTTGTTATATAATAAAAGACTAATATGCAAATCTACCAAACGGCAAAACGACCAGTTGCTATGATGCATACTGACCACCAGGAGTCAGACTCTCAACACAGGAGCTGCCCCCTGATGGTCAATGCACTCCCACAGGGGGAGCATTGCTCAGCCAGAAGCCAGGCTCATGGCTGGCAAGCGCTGCGGTGGTGGTGGGAGCCTTTCCCACCTCTGCAGCAGTGCTAAGGATATCCGACTGATGGCTCAGGCATGCTCCCTGCCAAGGAGAGGGCGCAGGCTGGGCTCAGGAACCCCCACCCCTGAGTGCACGAATTTCATGCACCATGCCTTTAGTTGTGTAATAATATTACCACAAATTGAGTAACTTAAAACATTATTAATTAATTAATTAATTATTGTTTCTTTTAATCCTCCCCCAAGGACATTTTTTCACACTGATTTTTAGAGAGTGGAAGGGAGGGAGGAAGAGAGAGAGAGAGGAAGAGAAAGAGAGAAAGAGAAGGAGAAAAAAAATCCATGAGAGAGAGACACATTGACTGGTTACAACCCAGATAGGTGCACTTGACTGGAAATTGAACCTGAGACCCTTCGGTGTACAGGCAAATGCTCTAACCACTAAAAAATACTGGCCAGGGCTATTTATCTCTAAATATAAAAGGTTATGCGACCATCCGACCATCTGACTGGTAGCTATGATGCGCACTGACCACCAGGGGGCAGATGATCAACACAAGAACTGCCGAGCTGTGGTGACTTGGCAGTGACAGTTCTCAGGTGACACACCCTAGAACCAGAAAGGAGGGAGCCCGATTTCAGGGTGCATCACCCAAGAATCGCCCTCTCGCAATCTGGGACCCTTCAGGGGATGTCAGAGAGCTGGTTTTGGCCCGATCTCCATAGGCCAGGCCAAGGGACCCCACCTGCCAGAGGGACCCCCGCTCACTCCGCAGACGCCCTTTGAGCCACAGCGCCACCCCAGTGCGGCTGGCTGGAAAAGAACCATAGGAGGTTGGCTCCAGAGTGTGTTCGGCCTGTCTTGCCCAGTTCCACTCCGCTGGCCACCTTCTAATTAATTTCCTTTCAATGTGCATGAATCTGTGCACTGGGGCACTAGTTTATTAAATCATAGTTTCTCTGAGTCATAGCGTAGCTCAGTTTTCTGCTTCAGGACTTTTCACAAGGCTGTGATCAGGAGTCAGCCAAGACTGGGCTCTCATCTGAGGTCTGACTGGAGAAGGATCTTCTTCCAAGTTCACATAACGGTTGGCAGCATCCAGTTCCTTGCAGGTTGTTGGACTGAAGGCCTCAGAGCCTCCCCTGCTGTCCTGAGTTCCTTGCCACATGGACCTTTCCATATGGTGACTTATTTCATCAAAGCCATTAAGTAAGAGACTCAATAGGGAAAGTCTAGCAAGATCAAAGTTACAATTCTATGTAATGCATAGGAAGCTGATACAAGGAAAACCCTCTGCCCTCCACCTACTTGCCTAAAGGCTAGTTGTAAATTTGTAAAAGTATTTCCCCTCCCTCTCTACCAAGAAGAACAACAGTTAATTGCCAGAGACAACTCTCCGACTCTTATGAGCCCAGATGCCCTAGAAGAATCTACATAACACATTTTACTAACTAGCCCTTCTCTTCCATTAGTTCCCCCATATAGTGGCCTACTCACAATTTGCCACCCTGGGAATTCAAGGCCCTTTCCCTCTCTAAAAATGTATTGTTCTTTTGTTAACATGCTATCTATAATAATAAAAGTGTAATATGCTAACTGGACTGGACAGCAGAAGAACCTTCCGGACGTCCTTCCGGATGACCTTCCAGGTAAAGCCACAGCTGTGAGGACTGAGGCAAGCCACCGCAGCTGCAAGGGCCAAGACTCTTGCATGAATTTCATGCATTGGGCCTCTAGTATAATTATATAAGCCCAAGTTCTAACTACCCCTTTGAGTTACTCATCTCTGAGTGCTCCCATGTATAAGTATGATGCACATGTTATAAACTTCGGCTTGGATTTTTTTCCTGTTAATCTGTCTTTTGTCAGTCTATTTTATAGAGCTTCAGCCAACTAACCAAAGATGGGTAATGGGAAAAAAATAATTGTTTTCCTTCCCTACATTGCTCAGCAAATACATTCCTCCCGTTCAGATGAGGAAAGTGGTACAGGAGAAGTTAAGTAACTTATCGAAAGTGACACTGTTCGTTTGTCTAATCTTTTTTTTTTAAATTGATTTCAAAGAGGGAGGGAGAGGGAGAGAGAGATAGAAACATCAATGATGAGAGAGAATCATTTATTGGCTGCCTCCTGCAAGCTCCCCACTGGGCAGTTTGTCTAATCTTAAGCCTGTGCCCTTAGCTCCCATTGCCTTCTTCATTTAAAAAATAATAATAGTCCGGCCAGCATGGTTCAGTGGTCGAGCCTTGACCTGTGAGCGAGGAGGTCATGGTTCGATTCCTGGTCAGGGCACATACCTGGGTTGTGGGCTTGATCCCCAGTGTGGGGCATGCAGGAGGCAACTGATCAATGGTTCTCTCTCATCAAAGATGTTTCTATATCTCTCTCCCTCTCCCTTCCTCTCTGAAATCAATAAAAATATACTTTAAAAAATAAATAAATAATAGTAATAATCAGTTGCTATCTTCTTAATAATAGATAATATTTTCCTGGAATATGAATATTGATTTCCTCAGCTAGCAAAATAGTCCATTCAAAATGGTTTCTTGGAAAATATTTTGACATTATGGATGCTCATCCTTGCTGTTATCCCACTTGATTTTGTGCTTCTGTTTTTCCTTTGGCATGTCTCTCTGAGGCATATTCTGGGTCAGGAAAGTCTTTCCAGTGCCCCTCAACTGCCTCCGCCTACCCATAGGCTGGCCTTGTGTCCGACACACATCGACTTCTCTGCCTCCGAGGGTGTAGCCTTCCCTGGCCACAAAATGTAATTACTATTTTCCTTTCCCTTTCTTCCCACACTAGTTTCTTTCTGGTCTGCGTAAGTGGCCCTTCCCACCCCTGAATATCCAAATTACAATGTATTTCAGAAAAAACCCTCTGCTTCTCTGAAAACTTCCCTTCCCCAGGGCAGGCCTCTGAGTGCTATATTCACATTTTACTATAGATAGTTATCACTGTTTGAGGTCTCACAGCTGACTCCACTGACTCAAAACAACACATCAAAGCCAATATTCTGGCCTACAAAACGTTTCCTCAATAGCCTGATATGAAGCAAAGACAATCACACTGAGGCCTTTAACCCAGGTTGCACGAGCTCAGGGAAGTTAATTGTTTGGTGCTTTCCTGTACTTGAGGAATAAATGCTTCCTTTTCCAACAACACTCACTAAAGCCTCAGTCAATGCAATGAAATTAGGGACTTGAAGAGCGTCCTGTATTCAGAAAACCTTGAGTGGTAATTTAGACTATGATGTATGCAGGATCACAAAGGGCCCTCCCAGTGTGAGAATTCTTAATAATAGTTCTGAATATTTCTGGAGGGGCTGTGGCCCGTCTATCAATGACTCCTTGATTTTTTTGCACCCTATGGAGCTCAGAGCCTCTTTCTTACAAAAGAGGAAAAGGTGGGTGTGGATAGTATGCAAGAATAAGCTACCAAAGAGACCAAACTCCTAAGCATAAAATAGAAGAGCCTTCATGAATTGAATTTTGACTAACCAGACAGTTTTTCCTTTTGTTTTATCCTGAAAAAGATGCTTTCCTTGACCAAAATTTAGTCAGACTCCTCTAAGCCCTCTTCTCAACTAGGCCTTGACCTTGGGTGTCAGTGTCTGTCTTTGTTGGCCTGTATTGCTTAGTTTTAGCAAGAATCCTGCTAAGTCAGTTTAGAGAGAATTCCCCCACCCTTGATATTGGGCCAAATTCTCCATCTGCCACCATCTCTTGGGTGATACACCTGATTACCCTGGCCTACAATCAGCAAGAATCCTAGTAGGTCAGTTTAGCAAAAATTATCCTACCCCCTTAGTAATTTTCCATTCACTAACAAACAACACCAACTCCCACAGCCCCCACCCCATCCCTTCCTTGCCTATAAATCCCTACTTTCCCTTATAGTCCTGATAAAGACTAATTGGAACTTGAAGCAAATACAATCAGTAAAGGGGTCTATGGGAGGAGTTAGGGCTATGGAAGTGCTCACATTCTAGATAACTGTGGAAACCCTACATGTGAGAGTACCCTACAGGAAGAATTTTATATTTATAATAACGCTTTATGGTTCTGACTTCCCCTTCCCTTAACTTCCTTTTCCCTTCTATAAATATCCCTTCATCTTGGCACACAGACCAGAATATGCACGTGGCTTATTATGTTTGTATGCACTGGATTACAACCCTTTTTTCCCCCCAAATAAATCATTTTTGTTGACAAAGCACCTAGTCGATATTACTTTTCATTCAACAGTTCAAAATGAGCCCAGTTCGACAATGAGGTCTCTTTACCCCTATTGCAATAGTTCCTAAATAAAATCTGTTTATACCACTTCCCAGCTCTGGTTTTTCTTTGACAATCCACTGTAGTGGCCCTATGTTGTAGTCACACTGAATTATTTCTCCACTCTGGGAACATTTCTTGCTTTTCCACACCTCCCTGCCTCTACACCTACCTAAGAATGTCCTTGTTTCACTTCTCTGCCTGGTTGACTCCTAATCATTCTTTAAGACCAAGCTTACATCATTTATTAACCAAGTCCCCTCCCCTCCATTTCTAAAATCACTGCCAGAGCTCAGACCCTCAAAATTTCTTGGCTGGATGGCTGCCAACAACTTACATTCACCAGGTCTCTAGTGTTGAGCCTCTTCAAATTTACCTTCTACACAGCAGCCAGAGAAATTTATTTTAAACACAAATTTGATCATCTTATTACTTATTTGAATTCCTTTTTTAAAATATATTTTTATTGATTTTTTTTTTTACAGAGAGGAAGGGAGAGGGATAGAGAGTTAGAAACATCGATGAGAGAGAGAGACATCAATCAGCTGCCTCCTGCACGCCCCCCACTGGGGATGTGCCCGCAACCAAGGTACATGCCCTTGACCGGAATCAAACCTGGGACCCTTCAGTCCACAGGCCGACGCTCTACTCACTGATCCAAACCAGTTAGGGCTATTTGAATTCTTAAAGTCTTTCCATCAGCTACAAGGTAGAATCCAATAGAGCATCAGCCTGCGGACTCAAGGGTCCCGGGTTCGATTCCGGTCAAGGGCATGTACCTTGGTTGCCGGCACATCCCCGGTTGAGGGCGTGCAGGAGGCAGCTGATCGATCTCTCTCATCCATGTTTCTAGCTCTCTATCCCTCTCCCTTCTTCTCTGTAAAAAATCAATAAAAAATATATATATTAGAAAAAAAATTTTTTTTTTTAAAAAAAAGGTAGAATCCAAGCTCATTAACATAGAATATGAAGGTGATTCTTGAGCTTCCTCCATCCTAGTCTCTGCCATTTCATCTTTCACCCCTTCTTTCCTGCTATTTTCCCTCTAGTAAAACCAAATTTGCATGAGGCTCCCTCTACTATACATTCTCTGCCCCTCTTTACTACCAAATTATTTGTTTTATATCTTTCCTTAACCCAGCCTTCAGGAAATCTTCCCTAAGTGCTTCTTTTCAAATATATAGGAATATTATATGTAACTAGAGGCCCAGTGCACAAATTCGTGCATGGGTGGGGTCCCTTGGCCTGGTCGCCGATTGGGGCTATCTGGCCCAGTCCTGATTAGGGCCAAGGGGAGCCAACTGGCCTAGAGGAGGGACCACGGGAGGTTGGCCAGCTGAGGGAGGTTGGCTGTGGGAGTGCACTGACCACCAGGGGCAGCTCCTGCATTGAGGGTCTGCCTCCTGATGGTCAGTGCACGTCATAGCTACTGGCGAGTTGTCAGGTCATAATGGTTGCTTAGGCTTTTATATAGAGAGATATATACATTTAGGATCATGTATATTCCTAAATATATATTATAGGAATGCTTACTCTATATATACCTACTAGAGCAGTGATGGCGAACCTATGACACGCATGTCAGAGGTGACACGCAAACTCATTTTTTTGGTTGATTTTTCTTTATTAAATGGCATTTAAATATATAAAATAAATATCAAAAATATAAGCCTTTGTTTTACTATGGTTGCAAATATCAAAAAATTTCTATATGTGACACGGCACCAGAGTTAAGTTAGGGTTTTTCAAAATGCTGACATGCTGAGCTCAAAAGGTTCACCATCACTGTACTAGAGGCCCGGTGCACAAAATTTGTGCACGGCGGTGGCGGGGGGGGGGGGGCAGGTGGGGAGATCCCTCAGTTCGACCTGCACCCTCTCCAATTCGGGAGCCCTCAGGGGATGTGCTGCTGACGGCTTGGGCCCACTCCCCATGGTTCTCTGCTCTCTGCGGGGCCTCCCTGCTCCACACCATGGGGATGGGCAAGCAGGCCCTGCTGGGTGCTGCCTGGGGCCCCCGCTTGTCTGCTCTCAGGTCACTGCAGTGACTGCCCAGCAGGCCCTCTGGGTGCTGTCTGCAGGTCGCCACCGCCACCACTTAGCAGGCCCTGCTGGGTGCTGCCTGCGGGCCCCGCTTGCCTGCCTGTGGGTCGCTGTGGCGACCGCCCAGCAGCCAGTGCTGGGTGCTGCCTTCGGCCCCGCTTGCCTGCTGGGCTCACGTTGCCAGGGTGACACCACCAGCGTCCTGCCCAGCCGCTATGGGCCCCGCCATCTTTGTTGCGGATTGATGGCTAATTTGCATATTACTCTTTTATTAGAAAGGATGTACATAATACCTTATACCAGTGGTTCTCAACCTTCCTAATGCCATGACCCTTTAATACAGTTCCTCATGTTGTGGTGACCCCCAACCGTAAAATTATTTTTGTTGCTACTTCATAACTGTAATTTTGCTACTGTTCCGAATCGTAATGTAAATATCTGATATGCTATATGTGTTTTCTGATGGTCGCGACCCACAGGTTGAGAACTGCTGCCTTATACATACATTACCATTTCTGCATTTACTGCATTGTTTTACATTTATTAACTTTTCTCTGTCTCCAATGACATGATCACATTCTAAGGGCATGGACCAGGTCTACTCAGTTCCTAGCCTACTTTTATGGTACAATGTGCTCTCAATAACATGTGTATTAAGTGAAGATATACCAGTAAAAGGAATACTAGAAGTTCCTTTTTTAACATAACCTCAAGATTTTATTGTTTTCATAATAAAAATATGAAGATTAGAACTGGATTACTTGGCCCTTTCTCTGCTTATCTCCTCCTAATTCAAAATGCTTAATCTCTTAATTCTCTTAGAAAAGCAGTTGGGCTCAACACATTCAAGCCTCAGCACAATTTTATTTGTAGTTTTAGACTTTTTGCTGAAATTGGCTTAGTCTGCCTACCAAGCTATTCTGCTTCCTGTTGTAATGCCACTTCTCCTGCACATGCAGACAATCCTTGTCCTTCTGGGACTCCATCACTTTGTGGGGTTGGTGCTTGCCACACTTCTTACAGAAAGTCTGGTGGGTTTTGGGAACTTCACCATGTTGGCGAGAACGGATTGGCACAGAAAGAAAGAGTTAGAAGTCCCCATGTTTTAAAAGTATTTTTCTCTACATAAATATTTCAATAACTAGTGGGTTTATTTGCATTATTAAGCTTCTCTTTTTTATTATTTTTTAAAATATACTTTTATTGATTTTAGAGAGGAAGAGGGAAAGATAGATAGAAACATCAATGATAAGAGAGAATCATTGATTGGCTGCCTCCTGCATGCCCCCTACTGGGGATCAAAATGGGAATTGAACCATGACCTCCTTGGCTCATAGGTTGGTGCTCAACCACTGAGCCATGCCAGCCAGGCAAAGCTTCTCTTTTTAACAGCCAACTCTCAAAGAGGAAAATCATCAGTCACCCACACTTCAGTGCAAATTACTTCAAACTGCTGAATACCTGGTTCGGATCAGTAGGGGTTGAGAGGATAACTGGAATAGAGTAGTATACTTTTGTTATTCTTTTTTTAAAAAATATATTTTATTGATTTTTTACAGAGAGGAAGGGAGAGGGATAGAGAGTTAGAAACATCAATGAGAGAGAAACATCAATCAGCTGCCTCCTGCACACTCCCCACTGGGGATGTGCCCGCAACCAAAACACATGCTCTTGACTGGAATCGAACCTGGGACCCTTGAGTCCACAGGCTGATGCTCTATCCACTGAGCCAAACCGGATAGGGCACTTTTGTTATTCTTACTGGCTGCACAGAACCTTTGAATACTCGTCATATGTTTGGTGAGTTCTTTCCTATTGATTAGAAGCCAAACCTCACTTTCTCAACCTTTCCTGCAGTCACATTCCTCCAGTCCAATCCATGTGCACCAAACTTTGAACTGGAGGCTAGGAAGGTAAAGACGCACGTAAGACCCAGTCTAGACCTTAATGCAGAGGCTCCATTAAGAATCAGTGGTATTTTTTTGAGGAAACTCCATACTGTTCTCCACCAGTTTGCATTCCCACCAGCAGTGAATGAGGGTATTGGAACCAGTGATCCCACTTCTAGGAATATATCCCAAGAAACCAGAAACACCAATCAGAAAGAATATATGCACCCTATGTTCATAGCAGCACAATTTACAATAGCTAAGATTTGGAATCAGCCTAAGTGCCCATCAGCAGATGAATGGATTAAAAAACTTTGGCACATCTACACAATGGAATACTATGCAGCTGTAAAAAAGGAACGAATTTCTACCATTTGCAACAGCATGGATGGAGCTGGAGAGCATTATGCTAAGTGAAATAAGTAAGTCAGAGAAAGAGAAATATCACATGCTGTCACTCATTTGTGGATTATAACGAACAACGTAAACCGATGAACAAAAACAGATGTAGAGACAGAGAAGCATCGATCAGATGCTCAAAACTCAGAGGGAAAGCAGGGAAGGGTGGGGGTGAGGGGGAAAGATCAACCAAAGGACTTGTATGCATGCATATAAGCATAAGTGATGGATGTGGACAACAGGGGGTGAGGGTGAGGGCAGGATTGGGGGGATGAGGGGACATTGGGGGGATAAGGACACATTTGTAATATCTTATTCAATAAAGGGAAAACAAACAAACAAACAAAAGAATCAGTGGTAGAGACTGTGATGTTTCTCTGGTGGAGTTCTGTCATGTCATTTGGGCATTGGTCCTCCAAGCATGGTTCTCTCATGTTCTGGGAGATTCTGTGAACTTCTTAATATCCTTGAATATCCCTTTCTGTTTAAAATAGCTAGGATATATTCCTGTACATTCTGTCTAATCCCATTGACTAACAGATGTACTGGTAAGGAGGAAGAAGGAAGTACTTTTCATGGTGCTTTGGGGAAGACAAGCCAGAAGGATGGGGAACTTTGGACAAGGGAACTGCAATGCAAAGACCATGAATCCTTGGAGAGCAGGGGAATCACCAAACTTTGCCTACTTGGTTAATTTTGCTTCTGGTCCTGATAGGAGCCATTATGGACCTAAAAATAATTCCTTATCTATTTTAGTGAGTGAGGTGGGTGTATGGCTGAGAAATACTGATATCTATTGGTTTAAAAAGCTGCAGAATTTAATCTTCGCCAATCTTCTCAAGCTCCCTGGTCCAGAGAACCCCTGACTCTTCTAATGCAGACCAGTCTCTCTACATATAATTGCTGTTCCTCTTTCCATGAGGAAGAAGAAGGAGGGAAGAGGAGGAGGGCGGTGCAGCAGCAGCAGGGGCAGAGTACAAAGAAAGGAAAGGAGGGGGAACTAGTATGTGGAGAGGAGAAAATGCTGGGGAGAAAAGTCATGCAAATGTCCACTTGAAAAAAAGAGCATCATCTTTTTTCTTTTAACTACCTCGTCTCTTCTTGGCTTTCCTCTCCCTCTAAGACATTTATTCTACTAAGGATTTTCCCATTTGAAAAGTCTTCCAGAGCATATTTCTTCACAAACATTAAGGCTTTTCTATCAATGCTAACTAGGATATAGACTGTCTAAATAAATGTGAGAAAGTATAGTCATTTATCCAACAAATATTTACTGGGACCCTTTATGTGCCAGGCACTAAGCTCGGGAGCAGTGCTGAATAAGATAGATAAAGGCCCTTGGGAGTTTTCATTAGCACTGAGCTCATCCATACTCTCATGTTTCATAATCTATTAAAACAAATGTCTTCTCTTGAAATCATAGCTGTGGTAAAATGGCAGATTAAAGTGTCTATCCCAAGGTTACATGCAGGTAGGCGCTTAGTATAATTGCTTTGGAATGATAAAGTGATGATACTATTAAAACTCTGAGTATAGGCAGGGTAATTTCTTGAACTTTATAAGACAATGGAAAAAATTAATTTTTATCAAGAATATTGAAAAGAGCTATAAATCAATCAATTTGGACCTTCTAGATCAGTGGTTCTCAACCTTCCTAATGCTGCGACCCTTTAATACAGTTCCTCATGTTGTGGTGACCCCCAACCATAAAATTATTTTCGTTGCTACTTCATAACTGTAATTTTGCTACTGTTATGAATCGTTATGTAAATACCTGATACGCAGGATGTATTTAGGCAACCCCTGTGAAAGGGTGGTTCCACCCTCAAAGGGGTCGCGACCCACAGGTTGAGAACCGCTGTTCTAGATAGACAAATCGATGGATTTAACCTGTGAGTATGCTATTAGAGTTATTGAAGGTACTTCTTTCCTACTCCTGATGTTTCTTCTATGTTACTGGAGCCCATTAGTGTACATACTGGTATTAGTATAGTGCTTCTGATCTTCTGCCAACTCTGCACTCATTCCATTCTGGGGGTGATGTGTTGGTGTTCATTAAGTATATTTTTATTGATTTCAGAGAGGAAGGGAGAGGGAGAGAGATATAGAAACATCAATGATGAGAGAGAACCATTAATCGGCTGCCTCCTGCACGCCCCACACTGGGGATTGAGCCCACAACCTGGCATGTGCCCAGACCAGGAATTGAACCATGACCTCCTGGTTCATGGGTTGATGTTCAACCACTGAGGCATGCCGGCCGGGCTAGGGGTGACGTTTGAAAACAGAAACTGGGCATGAACAACTCAGCTTCTACCTCTTGGGATAAAACTGAAGAGAGGGTGTATGTGTTTATCTCTCTGCTCCTCTAGGGGCAGGCACCACCCATGCTGGGGGCAAAGCAGGGATCTGCCCAGTTCCAGCACTGCCTGGCCTGAACTGGGTGGGTGTGGCTGAACAATTCTGGACTCAGTATTATGAAGTTCACTTGCTCAGACATCAGTCCTTCAACCTAAACTTCATTAGTAATAACAGTGATTTTTTTGTTGTTGTTGGTCCCACTGCCTTACTCTTACGTCTTGTTTTCCCATTGATTTAGAAATGAGGTGAGGAAAAGGGACTAGTAATTGGCCCTTCCAATTAAGTAAGGACTGTCCCAACAAATAAATAAAGAAAAAAGTAAAACTTAGTGGACAAAGCCCGAACTCTGACATCAGACCTGAATTTTGAATCTTGGCTGTGTGGTCTTGGTTAAGCCACCTAGCCTCAGAGAATCTCATTTCTTTTTGGTACCCTCAGAATATTATGTTTAGCATTGTTGCAAAGATGAAAGACAATGTATGTAAAGTACTAAGCACAATGCCTGGCATTTTATATTTTACTAGAGGCCCAGTGCATGAAATTCGTGCACAGGGATGGGGGGGGTCCCCTCAGCTCAGCCTGTACCTTCTCCAATCCGGGACCCCTCAGGGGATGTCCGACTGCCGGTCTAGGCCCGATCCCTAAACTGGCAGTCAGACATACCTCTCACAATCCTGGACTGCTGGCTCCTAATCGCTTACCTGCCTGCCTGCCTGGTCACTCCTAACTGCGCCCCCCTGCCTGCCTGATTGCCCCTCACTGCCTCTGCGTGCTGGCCTGATCACCCCTAACTACCCCCCCCTCCCGCTGGCCTGGTCGTCCCTATCTGCCCCTTGCTGCCAGCCAGGTTGCCCCCAACTGCCCCCTCCCTGCCGGCCTTGTTGCTCCTAACTGCCCTCCAACTGCCAGCCTGGTCACCCCTTATTGCCCCCTTGCTGAACTGGTTGCTCCCAGCTGGCCCCCTCTGCCAGTCTGGCCACCCATAACTGCCCCCCCACCTCACTGGCCTAGTTGCCTCTTACTGCCCCCCCGCCAGCCTAATCGCCCCCAACTGCCCCCCCCTGCTGGCCTGGTTGCCCCCAACTGCACCCCCCCTGCTGGCCTGGTCGTCCCTAACTGCTCCCCCATCCTGGTCACCTCTTACTGCCCCCCCTGCCAGCCCGGTTGCCCCCAACTTCCCCCCTCTGCCAGCCTGAGTGCCCCTAACTGCCCTCTCTGCCAGCCTAATTGCCCCCAACTGCCTTCCCCTGCTGGCCTGGTCACCCCCAACTGCCCCCCCCCAATGGCGTGGTCACCCCTAACTGCCCCCCCACTGGCCTGGTCACCTCTTACTTCCCCCCCTGCTGGCCTGGTCACCCCTAGCTCCCCCCCCCCCACTGGCCTAGTTGCCCCTCACTGCCCCCCTGCCAGCCTAATCGCCCCCAACTGCACCCCCTTGCTCGCCTGGTTGCTCCTAACTGCCCCCCCCCCACCGTCCTGGTCACTTCTTACTGCCCCCCCCACCATCCTGGTCACTTCTTACTGCCCCCCCCCTGCCAGCCTGGTTGCCCCCAACTGTCCCCTCTCTGCCAACCTGGTCATCCCTAACTGGCCCCCCCTCGCCAGCCTGTTCGCCCCACACAGCCTTCTGTTCAGTCGTTTGGTCGTTCCTCACTAACCGCCCTGCCGGCCTGGTCACCCCATGCAGCCTGCTTGTTCAGTCATTCGGTCGTCCCTCATTAACCCCCCTGCCGGCCTGGTCGTAGGCAGCCATCTTGTGAGGGTGTGAGGGTTAATTTGCATATTACCTCTTTATTATATAGGATAAACAGTAACTGAGGGTGGGGAGAAGGCTGATTTGAAATATCCAACACTAAGATAGTTACAAAAGTATTTTTGCCTTCACAAAAACTTATCTTTTTAAGAAATAACACTAAAAATTTATTTATTTATTTATTTTAAAATATATTTTTATAGATTTCAGAGAGTAAGGGAGAGGGAAGAGAGATAGAAACATCAATGATGAGAGAGTATCATTGATTGGCTGCCTCCTGCACGCCCCCTACTGGGGGTCAAGCCTGCAACCCGGGCATGTGCCCTTGACTGGAATGGAACCTGGGACCCTTTAGTCCACAAGCTGACACTCTATCCACTGAGCCAAACCAACTAGGGCTAAAAATTTATTTTTAATTTCTAAACTAATTAACTAAAAATACATTCCTCATGAAAAACCTTGCATGTTTTAAAATAATTTGGTAACTCAATAATTCTTTTGGAATTCAAGAGATAATGAGGATAATTAGAGTGAAAGTGATTATTTCCAGTTTATTAATCTCCCTCAATTATGATAGAGAAAACCTTTACTGGCAGTAATAAGCTCTTCCTTTAAGTCAGGTATGATGAGAGAAGTGCTGGGAAAGAACAAATCAGGCATCTCACTTTTGTAGACTATTTATGTCCCCTCATTTTTAAAGCTAATGTTCCATGTATGAAATTGTCTGTGAGTCAACATAAGAGACCTGCTTTTTTCCCCCTCATAGGCATCTTTCTGACCACAGTTTTCATCATCCTTGCCCATCTCTGCTGATTTCAATTCATCATTGGCAAAGGTATGGAGTGTTTTGTGGCCGGGAAACAGATTTATGAAAAGAATCCAGATATGTTTCTATTATTTTTCTGATGCATGCTTTCTAAGGTTCATTGGGTTCGGAGATTTTCATGTTTAGCTCAAATAAATGACAAACAGCGATATCAATTTGTAACCTATAACTCTACTGAAAAGTAACATAAATTGATTTGATTTAGAATCTAAATTTTAGTTTATGCTATTTGTTATGGGGATGCTTTTTCATTTTCTTTGCTGTCCTGAAAATTTACATGTAGAATATTTTCTCTGCAAACAGACTGTTTAGGTAAAAAGCAGGTAAGAATTTCCCTTTTGTCTATTAGTGCTTTCACAGTTTATATCATTCTTAAACAAATCTACCTATCAGCAACTACACAAATAAAACTAGAATTAAAGAAACAAGCTAATTCTATTGTGCTCACAAATTGAAACAGTGTGCTTTTGCAAAGCACTAATGAGCAGTTTCTAAGATTATAAGCACAGATTATAGGAACTCCACGCTTCAGCATTCTATTGTGGGGGTTCATATAAGGAGCCAGCCTATGCAGAGGGAGATCTTTTGGATTGGAACACTCACCCCACAATGAAAGCCACGAGAACACATCAAATGCATCAAATAAATGACTGAAAGCATATATCTGGTAAATCCAGACAACCAGGGATACTTTAATACCTGAATTCAACTTGATTTCTGACACTAGCATAATAAAATCAAGTGATTTTTTTTTTTTTAGAGAATACTTTAAATGTACTCTTAACTAATAGTGCCTAAAAC
Organism: Myotis myotis; assembly: GCF_014108235.1. Taxonomy (NCBI): domain Eukaryota; kingdom Metazoa; phylum Chordata; class Mammalia; order Chiroptera; family Vespertilionidae; genus Myotis; species Myotis myotis. The sequence goes on along the minus strand of NW_023416324.1, from coordinate 43,526,247 downwards.
AAAATGCTCTCTGGTTGACTCTAGGGCAAGCATGTCAAACTCAAAGGTTAACACGGGCCAAATAAACAAGGTTTAAGTTTATGTGGGCTGCAAAAAAACAAAAGCTTCAATTTTCATAGAAACCTAGGTTTATTTCGATAGAGACATGCTGAATACAAAAAAGCTAAAATAAACGAGTAATCGTTAACATAAAATAATAGAACATTTTAATAAAAATTAATATTTTTTCTTGAACATTAACTTACCAGACACTGAATAACTGCACAAATTAATAAGCACAACGCAAATAAACCTATTTTTCTTGTTCTCCGAAAACGAATTATTTCCTGTTGCGCACACCAAACAAGTCAGTCCAAGACTAATGACATGGCAATCAGCTGCTAAAATATTCGCTGCTAGCATTAGTGGAGAGAAATGGTGCGCCTGCGCGTAAGGCGCGTAAGGCGCGTAAGGGAAGTGAATGCAACAGGATCATAGTAATCAGCCGTTAGTGAACGGCTGTAGTTGGTTATCAATAATTTGTATAACAGGATATTGTCAAAATTAAGTGATAAAATTGTTATTAAAATGTTTCTTACATACCGTTATATTGGCTGGGCCGCAAAAATATTCGTTGTGGGCCCCATGCAGCCCGCGGGCCGTGAGTTTGACACACTTGCTCTAGGGAATCAAGTTTTCAGACTGCTTTGTCTCTAGCATCTTCTCCAGTTTCCCACAGTGGGGAACGACGTATTTACTGAGCCAATTTTGCTAATAAGTATTAGAACTCTTTTAGTGAACTCAATATATCCAAAATATCATCCCCGCATTAACCAATAGAAAATGTTAATGAGAAATTTTACGTTCATGCTAAATCTTTGAAATCAGTGTGATTTTACACATACAGCACATCTCAATTTAGACTAGCCACATTCCAGGTGCTCACTAGCCATGTGCGGCTAGTGACTAACATATTGGACAGTGCAGGTTAAAGCAGTTCATTAGGAGGGTATAGCTTGCTATTGCTCCACTCAACTTGTCTTTCTGCCGGCCTCAGCGTGCTGCCTCATCTGGCTAACTGGGTTTTCAGTTTTATACATTCTGCCTATGGTGATCTTCTCTCCTGCTCAGCCTTATTTACTAGAGACGTGGCAGTGTTTGAATGGGTGTTCTTTATCATAAAGGTTTGAAGGAAAGGATACACCAGGACACATTCATTATTATTAAAACAGCCAGATGAAGAGATACAGAGGTACATAGGGCTCGATCCCAAACAAATGAGCTTCTGTCCTGTGGAGCTTAGGGCCCAGGTGGGTGGCAAGTGGAAGCTTTCTGGTTTCCCAATGAGGAACCTCTCAGAACCCCCTCCTTGTTTTGGTTTCTATGGGGACTTTGATACATAGGCATGATTGATTAACTCACAGACTATGGGTGATGGCTTGGGTTCCAAGGGTTTGGGGAGCTGTGAGCCAGGAACTGTGGATAAAGAATGAAAATATCTGATAAATATATTTTGGTCATCTGAATAACCAAATATATGTATTTCTTATAAATCACAATTTCAATTAGGTAATTTATTAGAGCCAGCAGCAATGACAGAAGCAGAGTTGGAATCTGAGTCCGTCGTCTTGATAGTGTTGGAAAGGGTAAGAATCCCTCCTTACCCTTCTTTACTTTTTACGGCTGAACTAACAATAAAATGAACACAAAACCAGATTAACCAGAGAGAAAAAAACAATTCAAAACATGTTCACAGGACAATCATAAATGATGCTCAGAGAAATGATGAACCAGACAATGTTTTATACTTTTTAGACAAAGAAACAATAAAAATTTGAAAAACTGGCAGGACATTAGAAAGGAATCTAAGCAAGATTTGGGGATTTATTAGTGGGGAATCTGACTTGAGTAGTAAGTCAATAAAGAGGCAGTAAGGTTTGTTGGCACAGGCTTTTCGGTGCTAGATCTCTTCGCTGTAGTGATAATGTTGTCTCTCTAGTCTTCCTGGAACAGGGCACCTTTTACAGGAGAGATTTATTTCCTGCCTTCACAGAGATAAGGGAGGGTCACGGTACCCTTCTGGCACCAGCTGCTTGTCAAGTAATTTATTTCAAAGTAATCAATACATCACTATGGGGTATTTGGAGGTGACCTGTCTTGGGCCCCCGCAATAGACTGTCTATCCCACCTATTGTAAAATAATTGTGTGACAATATAGAGCAGTGGTTCTCAACCTTGGCTGCACATTAGAATCACCTGGGAATCTTTATTTAAAAATATATTTTATTGATTTTTTTACAGAGAGGAAGGGAGAGGGATAGAGAGTTAGAAACATCAATGAGAGAGAAACATCGATCAGCTGCCTTCTGCATACTCCCTACTGGGGATTTGCCTGCAACCAAGGTACATGCCCTTGACTGGAATCGAACCTGGGACCCTTCAGTCTGCAGGCCTGCCGGGAGCCGGTCCATCCTTGCTGTTTCAAGGAACCTGGCATATATGGCATACTGTTCCTAATATGTTTGCTCACCTTCTTGGCACTATGTGTTTTAACCAAGGTCACCTCTCTGAGAAAGGTTGTTTCCCCAGGTAGGGATTTTCCCCTGAAGTTAGGGAGGGAATAAAACCCCTTAACTAAGTGCCAGGCGGGTAATTAATCACTTTAACTACGAACAAGCATGCTTAAGCTACATAATCTTTACTCTCTGGAATGGAGATAAGAAACGCCCTAACCTTTGGAATTAGAGATTGATAGGATTGGAATCAACTGGTATAAATACAGATGTAACAAGACAACAGGACACAGAACCTAGACACAGAACCTACTCAGAACCTAGAGACAGAACCTAGCGAGAGAACATGGCAAAAGATCCTGGACAGAAACTGGCCACAGAACCTAGAGACAGAAGAACTTCGCTGGAGAGAACATGGCAAAAGATCCTGGACAGAACTTAGAAGACAGAACCAAGAGAGACAGAACCTAGACAAAGAACCTAGAGACAGAACCTGGCTACAGAACCTGGATAGAACATGGCAAGAGAACCTGACTAGAACCTGGTGACTGAACCTGGCTGGAGAACCTAGTGAGGGAACATGGCTACAGAACCTGGCTGGAGAACCTGGAGAACCTGGCTGGAGAACCTAGCAAGAGAACATGGACACAGAACCTGGCTGGAGATCCTAACCAGAACTTGGCTAGATCCTGGCTAGGCTGCTGATCAACTGAACGCTGTCTCCGTGTCATTCCTTCTTCGCCGACTCCGTCCACACCTTTGGGGACCCCTGGACCTGCTGGGGTTGGACCCCAGCACAGGCCGACGCTCTATGCACTGAGCCAAACCGGTTAGGGCTCACCTGGGAATCTTTTAAAAATCCTGATTTCTGTGCCTCATCCTCCAGAAATTCTGTTTCTTTGTTACTAATGTTGTGGCCCCATCCCATAACAAAGAAACAGAATTTCCGGAGGATGAGGCCCAGAAATCAGGATTTTAAAAAGATTCCCAGGTGATTCTAATGTGCAGCCAAGGTTGAGAACCACTGATATAGAGCAACACTAGTAAAGAAAGCAGTAAATTTTATTTATTTATTTATTTTAATATTTTTTTTAAATTGATTTCAGAGAGAAAGAGAGAGGGAGAGAGAGATGGGAACATCAATGATGAGAGAGAATAATTGATCGGCTGCCTCCTGCACGCCCACTACTGGGAACTGAGCTGCAACCCAGGCATGTGCCCTTGACCAGAATTGAACCTGGGACCCTTCAGTCTGCAGGCCGACACTCTATCCACCGAGTCAAACCAGCTAAGGCAAGAAAGCAATGAATTTTAAAACAAATTGTAGATAGATTAAAATAGCAAATACCAAAGCTAAGGTACAAGATAACTTCCTACTTTAGAATCACATAGTTATGGATTTGGCAGCATTCTGAAGGGGCAATCATCTACATTTCCCCTATCTGTAAGCAAGGCTACATCTACTAGTCCCTACACAGAGCAAGCTATGCAGTTCTCTAAGTTATTTGGAAAAAGAATAGTCTACCACTCTTTTTCAGACTTGTCCTAATACCAGATGATACTGATAACGGAAAATTCTTATGTGCCTTAACAATCATCTAGTTTTATTACTTCTATTTTAGAGCTGAGGAAAAAAGGGCCCAGGAAGGTTGCTATTTGCTTAAAGTGGCATAGTAATATTGGGGCAGAGCCAGAACCAAAACCCCAGTCGTTCTGATTCCCAGTCCCCTGCCACAACTGTAGGAAGAGGAATTGTGACTTTCAGGACTCTCACCATTTCACTTTCTATGTCTCCTCTTAAGTTTTCAACGTGGTCCCTGGCACTCCAGCCAAGGCCTTGGCTTTCAGCTCTTAGACTGAACCGGGTGTAGCACTGACCACCATACACCTGAGGTTCTCTCTTTTCCTGGTTGTGGCACACAGAATTTTAAGATGGCTTCCCAAGTTCCTGCCTCTGGTGTATGTGTTCTGTGTCAGCCCTCCCAGGTGTGTATATCTGATGAGCCAGCCACTGGATAGGTTACACGATGGAACAAATGTATGATGGTGGTCGTTTTTGATTACATAGTGATCGACCATGAATATAGCTGCACTACCTGGTTATATTTAGTGAGAAAATGGAATTCTATCTGACTGTATCTCCCTCGATTTCCCTTATTTCCACCTTCCAAATGCTGCATGGTTTTCCATCCTTTTCTTCCCTCCTGAGGTAGCAGATAAAAGGTACCTGTTTCTCTCAAGGTTGTCAAAAGTGTCTCTCTCGTATTTTCAATTTTCTCTCTCCTCTTAATTCTTCCCTTCAGTCTACAAACATGTAGGGTGTCCTACCCGGTCAGGGCCCTTCCATGACTCCAACTCTTGAACCTTGGTGCTTCTTCTTTTCTCGGTGCCAGACCTGTTTGTTCCAGATCTTCCCTACTGGTCCTAAAGAACACTGGGCTCCTCTGGGCCCACATCCAGAATCAATAATCCCAGCAGGTTTCAGCTCCTAGCCCCCTGAAATCAGATCACAGCACAACAGGGCACCACTGACATTCGTCCCAAGCTGGCCCTTGAGCCAACATTTCTTCTACTTGCTTGATTTCCTTAACCCCTGGCCGCTTAGACTTTCTGGTCTGGCTACATGATAGTGTCATTCTGTGAGCTTTCAACTCTGTTTCTTCTTAATCAGCAGGTTGTCTTCTCCCTTCTGACATCATACTAATTTAGGCCTTTTTTAATTTTTATTTGTTCACTTAGAAAGAATGATATAATGAATCCCAACAGTCCCATCACCCAGATTCAACATTTATTAACATAAGCCTAATGTTAGGTTATTATTTTTTTGTGTGGCCAAAACCACGTAATATTAAATGTATCATCTTAATATTTTTAAGTGCAAAGTTCTATAGAGTTAAGTATATTCACATTGTTGTGCAATAGATCTCTGGAACTTTTTTTATCTTTTAATACTGAAACTTTATACCCATTAATTATGAATCATATTGGATTGCTTTTAAAGCAAATCCCAGAGCTTACATAATTTATAAATAGTTCAGTGTGTATCTTCAAGGAATAAAGATCTCTCTCTCTCTCTCTCTCTCTCTCTCTCTCTCTCTCTCTCTCTCTCTCACTGTGGTACAACCACAAAACCCTTATCACACATAAATCAAAAGTTCAACAGGATGACACACTCAAAATAAGGTAGCTCTAAGAGGGTTTATTTAAAGGTTGTGGGCATAGGGCAGTGGTTCTCAACCTTGGCTGCACATTAGAATCACCTGGGAATCTTTTTAAAATTCTGATTTCTGGGCCTCAGAATTTTAAAAAGATTCCCAGGTGATTCTAATGTGCAGCCAAGGTTGAGAACCACTGGTATAGGGAAACCACAATGTATAGTGTAGTAACCTAGGGTAAGTGGCTAGGTTGGTACTATCTGCAAGCCCATAGGGATAAGGCGAGGGAGTGGTTACCAGAACTTGGAAGGAGAATGAGTTTAGAGAGTTGGCTGTTCTTAGAGAAGCAATGTTCTTTGGTCAAGAGGTACAGCAAGCAAGAGGTGCCCTTGCAGGGAGGGAGGCAGGGGAATAATACCTTGACATTACTCTCCTTCCTCCCACGGTTCTCTTGCCAGTATTTCTCACTGGCCAAGTCCATCTAATAGCTAAAGGCCGTGGGAACTGTGCTCATAGAGTTCAGATAGGCCAGCCTTCTGGAGAAGAGAACAGGGTGGAGAGTGTATCTGGAGGAACAACTGGAAGATAATCAGAAAATAATAATTCTTATCATCATTTCATACCCAGTCAGTGATCAGAATTTGCTGTCTCCCAAATGCCTTTTATTTTATAGTTGGTTTGTTTTCTTTGGACCCATATGTTGTATTTAAGTTGCTATGTGTGATGGTTAATTTTATGCGTCAATTTGACTGGGACACCGGGAGCCTAGTTGGTCAAATTTTATTTTGGGTGTTTCTGTGAGGGTGTTTTTGGATGAGTTTATATTCAAATCAATCGACCGAGTAAAGCAAATCACCACCCTGCCTAAGGTGGGTAGGCCTTATCCAATCAGTGAAAGGTCTAAATAGAACAAAAAGGCTGAACTTTCCCCAAATAAGAGGGAATTCCTCCTGTCTAATGGCCTTTGAACTGGGACATCAGTTTTTCCTACTTTTAGACAACTCAAAAGGAAATATTGTCTCTTCCTGGATCTTGAGCTTGCTGGCCTTCGGACTGGAACTGCATTTCCAGCTCTCCTGGGTCTCCAGCTTGCCAACTGCAGATCATAGCACTTAGCCTCATTATTTGCGTGAGCCAATTCCTTATAATAAATCTCTCTTTATCCTATTGGTTCTGTTTCTTTGGAGAACCCTAATATAGTATGTCTCAAGTCTATTTTATTCTCTTTTTAAAAATAACTTTATTGAAATATGATACAATAAGAAATACATATTGGTCTTTGTCTAAAAGCCTAGAATTCCTGAGTGATAGGAACATGTTTTGTTATTTATAACGATCTCCTTTCAACCACGTCTTTTATGCAAATGAGGTGATTCTTGGTGGGCCCCAAGATAGCTTCAGGATGGGGGTTGGTTGTCAGAGGAACCACTTGTGATTAGAGCAGGGGTGGGCAAACTTTTTGACTCAAGGGCCACAATGGGTTCTTAAACTGGACCGGAGGGCCGGAACAAAAGCATGGATGCAGGGTTTGTGTGAACTAATATAAATTCAAAGTAAACATCATTACATAAAAGGGTACGGTCTTTTTTTTTTTTTAGTTTTATTCATTTCAAACGGGCCGTGGTTTGCCCACGGCTGGATTAGAGGGTTGGGACTTTCAGCCCCACCCACAGACCTTTGAAGAGAGGAGTGGCTGGAGATTGAGTTCAATCACCAATGGCCAATGATTAATCAATCATGCCTACCTAATGGAGTCTCCATAAACTCCTAGATGATGGGGTTTGGAGAATGTCTGAGTTAATGGACACATTCATGTGATTGATTAATCATTGTTTCTGGGGAAATGTAAATTAAGGCAAGATTGCAAAATATTTTAGTCCATGGCATTTATTTGCTCAAAAATATTCACTGAGTGATTATAATAGACTAGAGGCCTGGTACATGAAATTTGTGCACATGGGGGAGTCCCTCAGTGCGGCCTGCACCCTCTCTAATCCAGGACCCCTCAGGGGATGTCTGACTGCCTCTCGAAACCTGGGACCACTGGCTCCTAGCCACTCGCCTGCCTGCCTGCCTGATTGCCTCTAACCCCTCTACCTGATCACCCCTAACCACCTCTGCTTGCCTGCCTGATTGCCCCCAACTGCTCCCCTACTGGTCTGATCGTCTGTAACTGCTCCCTGACTGCCTCTGCCTTGCCCCGCACCCGGGACCCAGGCTTCCCTTCCTCTGGCCAGCCACAGGCACCCAGGACCTGGGCCGGCTTCATCCAGGCCAGCCACAGCTGCAGGGGACAGTGGGCAGGCAGCTTCGCCAGGCCACAGCTGCAGGCGCTGGTGCCCGGGACCGTGGGGCAGGTGGCTTGTCCCTCTCCCGGGCCGCAGCCTGGTTGGTCCCCATTCCTGTCTCGTGAGCTGATTTGTGCCTGGCTGATCCCCATTCCTCTCTCCCCAGCGTTGAGTGTCTGAGCCCTTACGGCGTTATGGCGTGAGGGCGTGATGACCATTTGCATATTAGCGCGTTATTATATAGGATCAGGCACTGTAGTAGATGCTTGAAATACAATGGTGAACAAGAGATCAAATCTAATGGGAAATACAGATTAATAGGCAATTAGTGAATAGTGCAGGAAGCAACATAAGAGTAAACATAGGTGCTCTTAGTTGTGCAGTGTGGGTAGGTTTAGAATCCCCGAATTGTCTCTTATAAAAATCATATTGCTAGACATTAAGAGAGAGTGAGTGACAGAGGACGAGATAGACAAAAGCTTGCCTAGCTTAGACTTTGTGCCCAACTCCTAGACTTCAGTTTGGGACTGAGGTAAGCCCAAGTGGCAGGCCCCAGTCATCCCTTCCTCTGGGCCACACTCACCGGTCTTCCTTAGAGCCTTCTAGTGGAGGGAGCCTCATGTCAATTTTATTGCATGAATCCAGTGATGCTTAATAAAAGCTCAAGCTTAAACAAAGGAACCACTCTCTATCTCCTTCCCTCTCCCAAATCCCCCCAAAGAGAACACATTCCGCCTGAAGAAAAGTCAGAACTTTATCGCTCCTAACACAAACACTCTGTGGCCTTAGAACCTTGACCTTGTCACAACCATAATCTTCCTTAAAGGGGGAAACTTGAGCTCAGTAAAGGTTAGAATGTGAAACTAATATGAATTCCTCTCTCTTTTTTTCTTCTTGCCACATCCCGAAGTCTTCTGCTTAAAGGACTTTAGAACAATGTGTATATCTAGTGGGAAAACTGTCCTGAGGCTTTCTAACTTAAAAGTCACTGTTTTGAGGCTGCTCTGCCAAATAGGTCCTGGCTCTTGGAAAGTAGTTTCTTTGCCAGTATCTTCCCATCAGTGGGAGACTTGTGTTCTAAATTCATCAATGTCTGAGCCATTGGTTCCCCAGAGTTCCAAACAGTCTTTCCAGAAAGTTTTAATAGGGTTAAACATAGTTCAACTCCATCTAGTTTTCTCCACCTCATGTCAAATGAACATCCTGGTGATATTCTAGTCTTTAACTGATGCTGAGAACTGATGCTATCTAGAACTGACATGGAGCATCCTGAATTTTTCCCAAGTTAGCACTTAGCATACATTTTACTTGTTTATCTCTTCAACCAAACGCTAAATTCTTTGAGGACACAAATAGTGTCTTATTTACCGTTTTATCTCCAACTAAATTGGTTGACTAAATAAAGGTCTCTATCAGGTAAGACTCTTTCAGTTGCTAATGACAGAAAACCAAATGAACTCAAATTAGCTTAAGCAAAATCACAAACCAAACCAAACCAACTAACAGACAAAACCTCTGCACATTACTTTGTGTAACTGCAAAGTCCAAGAACAAGCAATGTTATAGGAGCTCCTCTCTTCCTCCTTGTTCCCATTTTTTGCTCTCCTCTCTGCTGTGTTTGACTTCACTCTCAGGCAAATGAGACGGAGGTACCTGGTACAGCACATAGAATTTTTAGTTCTGATTGGGCCCAATAGTCTTGGCTTGATTCACATGCCTATCTCCAAACTAGTTACGTAAGTCAGAGGAATGTGCTGCTCTGCTTTCCAGGGTTTAGGCCACACATACTCATCCTTGAAACTAGGATGACAGGTGATCTGGGGTGGGGAGGTCAGCTCCATAGAAGTATGGTGTATTGAGGCCAGAGTGTGTGTGTGTGTGTGTGTGTGTGCATGCACGCGCACATGTACATATGTGCATGTGTGCGCGGGTTAGTGTGGGAAGCATGAATGCTGGTCAGCCAAAGCAATTCCACTGTTGAACTCCATATGTTTCCCTGAGATTGGACCCCTGTGAAACATGGATATCTGCCCAGACTGGTCTTGTCTGTGACTGCCAGCTCTTTCCCAGAGGTGGGGGCCACCATTCTTGCTTGGAGTATTCCCCAAACTCTGTGTATCTGCTTACAGCTTGGTCCTGCAAATCCTCTTTCTGCTCTAAATGTTCCCAGCAGGCTGCACAGTGCATGCAATGTCCTTCCAGACACTTTGGCAACTAGTGAGTCATGTATACAAAGAACTATTCAAAACAGAATTTGGTCAGTTCTCTATGAGAGTAGTGAAAAGATGTTTGGGGAGCAGAGATAAAGGCATACAACATCTGGCTGGGGCTTGAGAGCAGACAACCAATTCAGGGACTATCAAGCACCCAGGACAAGCCAGTGTAACGATGAATAATGAGAATAATAGTGATATTAACAACAGTTGCTAATACATATAGTACTTACCGTATGTCCTTTTCTAAGAACTTTATACGAATTAACTCAATGAATCCTCACTCTACTCTTTCAAGTAGGTACAATTATTTCCCCCATTTTAGAGTTGAAGTTAAGTAGTTTACCCAAGGTCACATAGGAAGGAAGCGGCAGAATAAGACTGGGTTCCTACACAGAGGATCTGAAAGGCCATGATACAGTGTGAGCCTGGACTTACAGTTTTATAAGCAGCTGTTTCATCTTTCCCAATGGACTCAAACTTCCCGAGAGTAGGACTGAGTCTAATCCAGCTTTGTATTCTCTAGAACACTAGGTGGGCTCTACACTTAGATAGAACCTACATATATCTCCTCTTTGAGTAAACTATCTTTGCTGGAATGAGCACTGTTATACAAACCACGTAAATGAAATCTCCCGCGCTGTTGGAGCACTGGGCAGGAAGTTCTGGATCTGACTAATTGAGGTTTTTGCCTCTGACTCAGTGTGTGAGTCCAGGCAAATAACTTAATGGCTGAGTACTACAAACTTGCCAACTGTAAAACAGGAAAATAAGTATCCCACATACTTCACAAGGACACAGCGAGGATAACATAATAATAAACAAACACAGAGGGTAAATTCTTGCAATCCTTAAGAGGAAAGGTACAAGAAACCAAGATATTGTTCTTTTTTTCCCCACTGTAACTTCACTAATCAGCAAATGTGCACTAGGAGGCAAACAATCTAGACACATGGGATTACAACAGAATAATAAAGCAAGCTTTCTGCTACTCCCTGTTTAACAATCGATTTAATGGGCAAGATCAGTTAGAGTGATAAACAGAAATTACTTAATAGAATAGGAAATTGGTAAGGTACATAGAGCTCTCTTAGTCCAACATATATAATGGAAAATGAGATCCAAAAGGGGGAAGTAACAGACTCAGGAAGGGTGCTATCAACGCAGAAACACTGGTCCTCAAAGCCAAGGCCTGGGCTCGGGGCTTGAACGCCAGTGGCAGAGATTACCATCTGTGTGACCTGGGGCCAGTAGCTTAGCTTCTCTGAACCAATTCCCTTCTCGCTAAAATTGTGGTAACACCTTACTTCAGAGAGCTATTGTGAATTTTAAATAATATCCTGCGTGTAAAACTGTAATCCAGGGCCCGGCGGTCAACTATTATTGCCGTTACTTCCGTAGGAGAAAGGTCTTTTCTGTCTCTTTTTCTGTAAGACAAACCATTCTTTGTCCAGCCAGGCCCCGTTCACACGGTGGAAAAAGAAAAGAAAAAGTGCTTTTAATAGGTCGGAGATGGGCGCTGCTGGCACTCGAACGGAGCCACCCTGGGCGGCAAAGCACAGCCCCGCTCGGCAGAGCCCATCTTCCATTTCCTTCCCTTCCTTTTTGGGAAAGGCCCCCCCGCTCCCCGCACCCCCCCTACCCCCCCCAGATTGCTGGCCCCGGTCGGGCTTCTCCCTCCGTCCTGTAGGTCGTGCGGGCCGCAGCAGCGCGGCGGCCAGGGCTGGCGCCTGGGTCCCCCCACACCCCATTCTTCCCCTGGGTTCCCCCGCCAGCGCTCCCGCGGGAATTGACGCGCGGGGGGGGGGGGGGGGGCGGGTGGAGGAGGAGCGGTTTCTTGCTGCGCCGCTCTCAGGAGCATTACGGTAGGGCTCGTTCCCGGCTCGGCCGCCAGCCCCAGCCTCCCGAGTCCGGCGCCGGGACTGGCGGAGGCCGCGAGCGAGGGAGGCACGCGCCCGCTCTCCGCGCCCAGACCGCCGCCGCCGCCGCCGCAGCCATGGCCGAGCGCCGCGCCTTCGCCCAGAAGATCAGCAGGTAAATCCCGGGCGTGGGGCGCGTCGCCGTAGCCGGTGGAAGAGCGGCCGAGTCCTGCCGCGCCGGGCCTCGGGGGTGGGTGGGTGGGTGGGTGTGGCGGCGGGGCGCCGGGATACCGCGGCCTGCCCTGCGGCTGGGCGGGGAGGCGGGCGGCTGCGGCCTCCCGCCGCCCTCGGACCCGGCCCGCAGCCTCGCCTACTGGGGCGCCCGCCTCCACCTCCACCTCCACCTCCACCTCCACCGGCCCGCGGGCACCCGGGCCTGGAGTTTTGCGGCGGCGCACGGCCGGGCGGGTGGGGGAAGCTCCTCGGCCGGCCGGCTGATCGGCGGCGCTTCCCAAATTCTTTGTGTCCCCACCCCCGGCGCCGGGAAAGCCGCGGCGCTGCGCCCCCTCGCACTCCCCGCCCACTCCCCGTGCGCCCCCCGGCGGGTGCGGGCGGCCGCCCTCCTCGCCACCCCGACAAAAGGAGCGGCGCGCGCGGGCGCGGGCCGGGGGAGGCCGCCCCTCCTTCGCGCCTCCTTCCCTTCCCGAGGGATCTGGCAGGGAGGGACCCTCTTTGCACCCCGAGGCCCACTTCAGAGTGGGCTCCTGCGCCCGGGGTTTATGGCCGCAAGGGAAAGTTGGGAAGCTGCGGTCTGCACCCTCGGTGTGCAGCTGCGGAATGTTGGGCGAATCGTGGCTGCAGCCTGATGTTGGGACCATGTGCAGCTCAGGGCGTCCCCGTGTTCCCAGCGCCGGGGAAGGTGGGTGATCGGCAGTGTCCCTCACTCACCCGTCCTCTCACCGAGCTTCCCCAGCCTTCCACCTGTTTGGGGTGGATTGATTGTCACCTTTCTCCCCCGCCCCAAACTACACATTGAATTACCGTGGAGGGTGCTAGCATTGGTAGAATGTCTTTGTGGAATGTACTAGTGTATAAGATGCTAGACATTTTTGGTTTCTATGGATCATGGTGTTCCAATAAAAGAAACACTCACATGTATTTTTTGACAGTTGTATTTCTGTGGGTCTGGATCTATTTCGTTTGCTGAGGTTTTTGAAAGATGTTTGGACCCCCCAACACAGGTCCTTTCTTAACTGCCTGAACTTCCACAGTGCTACTCTATTTTGGCACGTTGTATATTTAAAACTAACATTTCTTTGACTTAAGCTTTGTGCTTAATTATTTTTTTTCTTTGAAGTTTTAAACACGTATTTCATTTTCTCCTTAAGAGGCAAAATAGTAAATGCTAAAGGGCAAGGGCTTTAGTGTTAAACTGTGACATGAGATCCCTACTGTTATTTTCTAACTTGCCATCTTGGCCAAATTGTTTAAGCTGTCTTAAGTTTTAGTTTCCTCCTCTGGAAAATGGGTATAATAACAGTACCCAGATCGTAGAGTTGTTGTGAAAATTAAATGGCAAAATGTGTGTAAAGTGTTTAGCATAGTGCATGGCCTATACTAACTATCACTGAACACTTACAATAATTAGCATATCCTAGAGAGTTGTGATTGATTTAATACTCAATTAGTACTTTTTTTTTTGTAAAACAATTGGGTCTTGTTTCTGAAGGCAGTGCCATTTTTTTAAAAAAATATATTTTATTGAATTTTTACAGAGAAGAAGGGAGAGGGATAGAGAGCTAGAAACATCAATGAGAGAGATCGATCAGCTGCCTCCTGCACGCCCCCCCAGTAGGGATGTGCCCGCAACCAAGGTACATGCCCCTGACCGGAATCGAACCCGGGACCCCTCAGTCCGGAGACCGAGGCTCTATCCACCGAGCCAAACCGATTCGGCAGGCATTGCCATTTTAAAAAAGATGTATTACTTGACACCATGCTTAGTATTAAGTTCTCTTTAATGGAATCAAAAGTTCATCCCTGAGAACATTGCACTGATCAAGAATTGTGCACATTAGGAATTTAGATATGAAACATACAATGTTTGCTCTCCATCTTCTATGGAGTTTGTGTTCAGGTGGGACAGGACAACACACACACATACGCACATACACACACAAGATCGGTTTTGCAAAACAACACTAAATTCAAATTAATATAACCTTGTAAAGTTAGGCCCTTGCCTGTTTGGCTCAGTGGATAGAACGTCAGCCTGGGGACTGAAGGGTCCTGGGTTCCATTCCCGTCAAGGGCACATGCCCAGGTTTCAGGCTCATTCCCCAGTAGGGGGAGTGCAGGAGGCAGCCGATCAATGATTCTCTCTCATCATTGATATTTCTCTCTCTCCCTCTCCCTTCCTCTCTGAAATCAATAAAAAAAAAAAAAATTAGGAGAAAGAATAGGTTTGAGGGTAGAAATGAGGTGAAATGGACATGCTGATTTGAGGTGCTCATGGAGCATTCAAAGGGAAAAGTCTACTGGGTTGTTGGTACAGGTTTTAGGTGCAGAGGAGAGAGATTGGGATGAAGATCTAGATTTGGGAGTCATCAGTAAGTTGATTGTAATGGAAGCAGAGGACATGAAAGCCCAGGAGGAATGTGCAGTCTTAATTTGGAGGGAAGGCCAGGGACAGAACTGCTATAGATGAAGTATTATCTGCTTATCGTGAGTGAAAGGCACTTTCTTCCTTGTTGCCAAATATGACTGAATAATACTTCTGAATAAATTCTTGTTCTGCTTCTTAGTTTCCTACTAAGGGAAGTATAATAACACAAACTCTGGAGGCAAACTGCCTTAGTCTGCCATATTAGCACTGCCCCTCATTGAGTAAACTTGGGCATGTTACTTTATTCACCTCATTATGCCTTATTATCCCTATCTATAAAATGGGATAATAGTAGGACTTACCTTATAGGGTTGTTGCAAAGATTAAATAAATCAATACATGTAAAGTGCTTAGAACAGTGTTTTTTACTAGTGCCCAGTAAGTAGCAACAATTTTTTGTTATTACAGTATTTATAATATGGCTAGGACCTTTTCTTGGTAGTGACAATCCCTTTTATGGTGTCCATACGTGAAATCTGTTGCTCTGAAAAACCTGTTGCTATTTGAAACCTTATCTTTCTTTTTTAAAGAGCTTTATAATTATTAGAAACCTTTACTTAAAAAAGAATTATGTTGATTTCTGGCTCAGTTATTTCCTAATCCTTTTGCTGTTATTTTAGTGCTGTTATTTTTTGAAGCTGTGATTTGGTGACTTCTTCCAGCTCTTTATTCTGTATCATTGATTGTTCTGCTTACCTCAGCTCATCATAGAAAAGCAGCATGTTCATTTTGTCAATATCTTGTCGCCCTACTTCTTAAGGACAAGGCACATGCATTGTTAAGGTTTATACTCACCCCCAGCATATAATAGGTACATTTTTTGGAATGTTGACTGTAAATTAATGATTAGGATTTTGTTTGGATTATTTCATCCTGTTACTTGATATTCAGCAGTAATGATGAGCATTTGTATATTCTTAAAATACTTTTTACTACATTTTCATCTTCATAACTGAGAGAGGCAGAGAACATAGTAAAAAAAAAAAAATCCAGGGCATTTTATACAGGTTGAAATTTTGCTTATATCACAATAGCTATGTGATTCTGGACAGTTGATTTAACCTCGCTGTCTTCGTTTATTCATCAGTGAAGTGGGGATAAATCACCTCCATAGGATTAATGTAAGGATTAAGTGCGTTAATGCATGTAAAAAATTTAGAACTGTGCCTGAAACATAAGAACCATAAAAAAAAAAAAGTTAGCTGCTGCTATTCTTATTTCTGTATTACTTTTTGTTATTATTTTGTCCCTAATCTAGATAAGGAATTGAGGCCTACTGGGCATGGGATTATTTGCTTAAATTGGAACTCAAATCCTAGTCCTCTGATTTCTGGTCTTAAGGTCTTATGCTTAAAATAATTTTTTAAAAAAATTTATTGATTTGAGAGAGAGAGAGAGAGAGAGAGAGAGAGAAACATCGACTCATTATTTTACCCATTTATACATTCATTGGTTGCGTCCCGTATGTGCCCTTAACCTGGGATTGAATCTGCAACCTTAGCATATTGGAAGGCAGCTCCAACCAACTGAGCTACTGGTCAGGGCAGATCTTACACTTTTTATTCAACTGTATTTTCTTTCTGCAAAATATTTTCTGGATTAGTTCCAGATTTTCTAAGAGTGCCACTGTTAGCATCTCAAAAGTTACCCTTGCCTTTTTAGTCTTGCCTTTGTTAATTTAGTATCATTTTGCTGCTAAAGAAGCAGAATATAATGAAAGGCTTTATCAGATCTTTATTTCTGATGAAAATTTACCTGAGTAGGGTTTCCTAGATATAGGCTTATTTATATCCTCAATTGTTTTTAGTCCTGAACCTGTTCATAACTCTGGTTGGTTAGGCCCAATTTTTCAATCTGCTGAATCTGCTGTGTTCAATTCATTATCTCACTGCTGATCAAAGTAAATCCATTCTGATTACTATCAACTACTTTAATGCTGCCTGTTTTGTCACTTTGGACATATACTTCATTGAGCTTTTGTTATACTCATTTCACTAACTCTTAATGCTGAGTATCTTATAATCTATTCTTACTCATGAACTATAGAGTAGTGTTAGGGGGAGACTAGACCAGTTCACACAGACAATAGAGTGGTGAATGCCTGGGAGGGGTGGGTGCGGGGTGGAGGGGGTCAATGGTTAAAAACAAAACAGAACAAACACACAACCAAACAAAGGGGACATCTGTAATACTTTCAACAATAAAGAAAAAAAAAGCACCCCAAAGTTGATCTCTTATTAATAGTTTCTCATTTGAAGTTTACTGCAAATCATTTCTATCATTTATCATCTTTGTTTCCCTACATCATCTTCTATTGAAAAGTTTGACATGAGTTCTGACACGAGTTCTTCATTTTAACCTCAGCATACTACTGTGTCAATATGTCATTTAACCATCTTTCTCTTGAGCCTGAAAAGTGTCTTATCTCTAAAGCTTACCTGTTTTATTGTACTTTGAGTCCCATACCTTGCCACTTCCCTCAGAACCTTGATCTCACAATTTTTCCTTTCCTTTCTAGCATCTTCAGTCTATTCCTTTTAATGGATGCTTCCCTAAACCATAAGACTTACTATGTCTTTCTCATCATAAAACAAAGAACCATTGAGTCTTTTGGCCTTTTTAGCTGCCAAGCAATCATTCCTTTTTCTTTTAGTCATATTTCTCACTTGTTTGTGGTATAGTCGAGACTGTTTCCTGCTTGTTCTCATCAATCCTTAGTCCATACGGCTGTCCTCACCATGGTGCCTTATGTGTACTTGAATTATAGAACTCTTGAGGATTGGGAACCTTTGACTTTTTTTTTCCTTCATCACTGATTTCAGAAACTACTGCATGTTTTTAAATTTTTTCTCAAGCTTCCACCCTCCCCTCTTTCTCCTACTTTGATGGCTGGTTGGGTCTTTTTATCTCCAGAGCTTAGCACAGAGTCTGTGTAAACTGGACACCCAAGTATTTGAATGAATGCCGCCCTGACACCTTGGAGCATCTTTCATTACCTCAGTCCTAGATGACCACAAACCAGTGTAATTGATCCCTGGCTCTCCCTCTCCTAATTCAAATTTGTTGCAAATGAATTCTCCCTAAAACACATGGAATTCTTTTTTTTAAGAATATATAATGGTGCCCTGGCCAGTGTAGTTCAGTTGGTTGGAACCTTATCCAATATACCAAAAGGTCATGGGTTCGATTTCCAGTCAGGGCATATACCTGGGTTGTGGGTTCAATCCCTAGTCGAGGCACATGTAGGAGGCAACCAATCTATGTTTCTCTCTCTCTCTCTCTCTCTCTCTCTCTCTCTCTCTCTCTCTCTCTCTCTATCTCTCTCTCTCTCTCTCGTCCTTATTTGTGGGTTGTTTTCTGGACTTTCTATTTTGTTCAATAGGTCTGGTTATACATTTTTACCAATTATAAATGCTCTTAATTCTAATAAGTCTTAGAATTTGGTAGAGTAACTCCTCCCACCTTTTTAAAGTATCTTGGCTGCTGCTCTGAGCTCTTTGAATTTCCATGTATACTTTAGAAAACCTCCACATCCTATTAGAATTTGATTGGGATTTCATTGAATTTATATATCAGTTTGGGAACAGTGACATCCTTATATTATTGAGTTTCCAATTTATGATTATGGTGCACTCTCCATTTATTTATTTTTAAAAATATTTTTATTGATTTCAGAAAGGAAGGGAAAGGGAGAGAGAGATAGAAACATCAATGATGAGAGAGAATCACTGATCAGCTGCCTCCTGGATGCCCCAAACTGGGGATCGATTTATTTAGTTCTTTATATTGCACAATGACATTTTATAATTTTCTCTGCAAGGTTCTTAAATATCTTTATTTGATTTACTAGAGGCCCCGGTGCATGACATTCATGCACCCGGGGCGGGGAGGTCCCTCAGCCCGGCCTGGGCCCTCTCACAGTCTGGGAACCCTCGGGGGAGCCGTCAGACACCCTTAGTGCTGCCGCGGAGGCGGGAGAGGCTCCTGCCACTGCCTCTGCACTTGCCAGCCATGAGCCCGGCCTCTGGCTGAGCAGTACTCCCCCGTGGGAGCGCGCTGACCACCAGGGGACAGCTCCTGCGTTGAGCATCTGCTCCCTGGTGGTCAGTGCACGTCATAGTGACTGGTCGTCCGCTTTCTGTTGAGTTGCATATTAGCCTTTTATTATATAGGATTCCTAGGTATATAAGGATTTTGTATCCGGCTATATAACTTGCTAAACTCTTGTTAATTCTAAAAATGTATCTGTGGATTCATATGTAATATGGACAATCATATCTAGAAATTATGAATTTTTGTTCCTTTCCAAACTTTATAACTGATTTATTTTTTGTCTTTATTACTGTGCAAATTATTATAATTTCTATTCAACATTGTATTAATATTGAGAATCCTCATTTTGTTTATGATCTCAATGCTTGATGGTTGCTGTACTTTTATTGGTCTGGGTTCCCTAGAAATGGAGATTGAGATAAGGTTTAAGAGTTGAGACTTTATCTGGGAGGCATAACTCCAGGGCATCAAAAGAGAAAATGAAAATGAGGCAGAAAAGGAAGAGAAACAATATAAGGTGATAAGTTATCTCATTGGCCACTGCTCCCCAAAGAGCTGGGGAGAGATTGTTGACAGGTGTGCTTGCTTGGCCACACAGGATCTCTTTTTATGGAGGAACAATTCCTCAGATCAGTAGATGAGAGTCTGGAAGAAGAAATATATCGCCCCGCTTCTCTCCTGCATCATGTTTTCCATTGGTCAATTCTATCTCCTCAGAGAGATATCTCCCCTTCTCTTCTGGGTTGCATCATTTGGACTCCTTTGGCAACCATTCTAGATGTCTCACTACTTTAAAAAAAAAATTTTTTTTTTTATTGAATTCAAAGAGGAAGGGAGAGGGAGATAGAATATCAATGATGAGAGAATATCATTGATTGGCTGCCGCCTGCACACCCCACTCTGGGGATCGAGCCCACAACCCAGGCATGTGCCCCGATGGGGAATTGAACCGTGACCTCCTGGTTCATAGATTCCCACTCAACCACTGCTGCCACACCAGCTAGGTTGTCTCACTACTTTTTCAGTGGCTTTTTATAGAGGAGACTTTTTGGTTGCAAGTGACAGAAACTCAGATCAGATTAATTTGCACACAAAAAAGTGTTGACTTAATAACTGAGTACATCTGGTCCAGAAATACATATGATGTCGGCAGACCTCCTATCCTCATGTCTTACATAGATTTTCCACTGAGTTACAATGAGAGTTCGCAGCCTCAGGCTCAAATCCTGCCAGTTTAGTTCTGGCACAAAAGATCCAGCAACAATTATTGGTTTGGCTTGGGTCACATGTTCTTCTTTGAACTAATTACTATGTATAGGGATATAAGGGTCTTTGGCAGGTACTGGGTCACATGTCCTTCTCTATGGCTTGAAGGAGGATGTAATGGTGTCAGCCCCACCCCATCTCAAGGAATGAGTTCCTTACCAAAAAGAAGGGGTCTCTGACCAAAAGAAGTAGGGCAAGAGTGTGGTCACACCAAAACAACTCATGGTCTTTAAAATTAGTCATTTTAAGTTGCACATCATCACTATAATTATTTAAATATATAGCTGTACAGTCAGCTTTGCTACCTATTAAAATTTAAATGTAACTTGTGAAATATCCTATATAAAAAGCCTAATATGCTAAGTGTTCGGTCTTCCAGTCGGCTGTTCAACCAATCAAAGCATAATATGCTAATGCTATGCTAAGGCCGCTCAACCGCTCGCTATGACCTGCATTGACCACCAAGGGGCAGATGCTCAACACAGGAGCTGCCCCCTGGTGGTCAGTGCCCTCCCACAGGGGGAGCATTGCTCAGCCAGAAGCCCGCTCACAGCTGGCAAGTGCAGCGGTGGTGGTAGGAGCTTCCCCCGCCTCCTTGGCAGTGCTAAGGATGTACGACTGACAGCTTAGGCCTGCTCCCCAAGCTGTCAGTTGGACATTCCCTGAGGGTTCCTGGACTGTGAGAAGGTGCAGGCCAGGCTGAGGGACACCCCCCCGCCCCACAAGTGCACGAATTTTATGCACCAGGCCTCTAGTAAAATATAAAGGAAACCAGTGTGACCTGATGCCAGCTGTACATCTGGTACTTTAACTTTTAGTTCTGAACTTTATGCGATCTTGAGCCCTCCCAAGGAATTGTGCTTGTGTTTTTGCTTTCCTATGCTTTTTTCTGCATCTACATTTCTGTGTCATCATGAGGTGTTTCTTATTTGTCCAGTGACACCAGAAAATTGAACTTCTTAACTCATATCAGTCATTTAATGCTGTTCATAAACTTTGATAGAGATGCAGGGTTTGTGGTAAGGTGTCTCATGATGCAAAACTTTCTTAGAGACTCCACTTCAGCTCCTCTTTTTCGTGTTGTTATCATTCTTACTCTAATAAACAGCTTCTTCCCCTTATCTTCACAGAGTAGTTCCAACCATACTCAGGCTCTTTTTTAAAAAAAATAACTTCATTGAAGTAAAATTTATATACCATAAGATTAATTCAAGTGTATATTCAGTGATTTTTAGTAAATTTATAGAGTTGTGAAACCATCAACCACAATCCAGTTTTAGCGCATTTTTATCACCCCCCAAAATCCCTGTGACAGTTTATAGTCACTCTCTGTTCCTACCCCAAGCAGCTCTGGGCAACCACTTAATATATTCTCTGTCTTTTCTCTCTAGATTTGCCTTTTCTGAATGTTTCAAATAAATAGTCATACAATATGTGGTCTTTTGTGTCTGGCTTCTTTTAAAAAAATTTTTTTTTAAAGTTTCAATTACATTCAGTGCTATTTTGTACTAGTTTCCTGTGTGCAACAAAGTGATAAGATAATCAAGTACTTTACAAAGTGTTCCTCTGATATTTCCAGTACCCACCTGGTACTATACCTAGTTATTAACATATTATTGACTACTAGAGGCCTGATGCACAAAATTTGTGCAAGGGGCTTGGCCCTCGCAGCCTCGGCTTCGTCCAGCAGGTTGTCTGGAAGGACGTCCGGAAGGTCACTTGGCTGTCCGGTCTAATTAGCATATAACACTTTTATTATTATAGATATTTCATATGCTGTGCTTTACATCCCTCTGGCTTCTTATTTTTTATTTATTGATTTTTGTTGTTTATCCTCACCTGAGGATATTTTTTCGTTGATTTTTAGGGAGAGTGGAAGAGAGGGAAAAACAGAGAGAGAAACATCAATGTGAGAGAAACACATCAATTGGTTGCCTTTTGCACAATCCCTGACCCAGGCCCAGGCCGGGGAGGAGCTTGCAACCAAGGTACGTGCCCTTGACCTGGATCGAATCCAGGACCCTTTGGCCTGCAGGCCGATGCTCTACCTGCTGAACCAAACCAGCTTGGGCCCTCTGGCTTCTTTAACTTAGCATAATGTTTCTGTGATTCACCCATGCTGTAGCATGTATCAGTACTTCACTCCTTTTTATAACTGAACCAGAGGCCTGGTGCACGAATTCATGCATGGGTGGGGTCCCTCGGCCTGGCCAGCTGTGGGGGAGGGACCACTGGAGGTTGGCTGTGGGAGGGCACTGACCACCAGGAGGCAGCTCCTGTGTTGAGTGTCTGCCCCCTGGTGGTCAGTTCGCATCATAGCTACTGGCCAGTCATCCGGTCCTACGGTTGTAAACGAAGATAATATTTCACTGTATGTAGCACATTTACTTTATCCATTCACCAGCTGATGGACATTTAGGTTGTTTCTAACTTTGGCTATTGTGAACAGTGCTGCTATGAACAGTCATGTACAGCTTTTGTTTGAACACCTATTTTCAGTTCTTGTGGGTATATTCCTAGGAGTGGAATTGCTGGATCATCTGGTAATGTTTAATTTTTTTTTTAATTAAATCTTTATTGTTCAGATTATTACATTTGTTCCTCTTTTTTCCCACCATACCTCCCCTCCTCCCAGTTCCCGCCCCACCCTCCGCCCTCACTCCCCACCCACTGTCCTCATCCATAGGTGCACGATTTTTGTCCAGTCTCTTCCCGCATCTCCCACACCCCTTTCCCCCCCAAGAATAGTCAGTCCATTCCCTTTCTATGTCCCTGATTCTATTATAATCACCAGTTCATTCTGTTCATGAGATTATATATTCACTTGATTCTTAGACTCACTTGTTGATAGATGCATATTTGTTGTTCATAATTTGTATCTTTACCTTTTTCTTCCTCTTCCTCTTCTTAAAGGATACCTTTCAGCATTTCATATAATCCTGGTTTGGTGGTGATGAACTCCTTTAGCTTTTCCTTATCTGTGAAGCTCTTTATCTGGCCTTCACTTCTGAATGATAGCTTTGCTGGATAAAGTAATCTTGGTTGTAGGTTCTTGGTATTCATCACTTTGAATATTTCTTGCCACTCCCTTCTGGCCTGCAAAGTTTCTGTTGAGAAATCAGCTGACAGTCGTATGGGTATTCCCTTGTAGGTAACTGAGTTTATTTCTCTTGCTGCTTTTAAGATTCTCTCTTTGTCTTTTGCTCTTGGCATTTTAATTATGATGTGTCTTGGTGTGGTCGTCTTTGGATTCCTTTTGTTTGGGGTTCTCTGCGTTTCTTGGACCTGTAAGTCCATTTCTTTCACCAGGTGGGGGAAGTTTTCTGTCATTATTTCTTCAAATAGGTTTTCAATATCTTGCTCTCTCTCATCTTCTGGCACCCCTATAATTCTGATGTTGGTACGCTTGAAGCTGTCCCAGAGGCTCCTTACACTATCCTCACATTTTTGGATTCTTTTTTCATTCTGCCCCTCTGGTTGGGTGTTTTTTGCTTCGTCGCATTTCAAATCATTGACTTGATTCTTGCGCTCCTCTGGTCTGCTGTCGGGAGTCTGTATAATATTCGTTATTTCAGTCCGTGTATGCTTAATTTCTAGTTGGTTCCCCAATATAACATCGAGGGTCTCATTAGTTTTCTTGTAGATCTCATTAAGTTTATCGGCGGCTTCTAAACAGTTCTTGAGAGACCTTAAAAGTGTGGTTCTGAACTCTATATCTTCCATTGACAATTTTGTCCTGTTTCTTTGTCTCCGCATTTTGTTATGCTTTCTTGGTGCACCCCCTAGTGGTCTTTGTGCGCAGTCTTGTAGTTAAGCCTTGATTGTTGTAGCTAATACCAGGGAGGGTTTGACCTCCAGGCCAACTGGCTGTGAGAATCAGCTGTGTCTGCAGTGAGAGAACTTCTGTCCTCTAGGGAGGTGCTAATCTAGCCTTTGCCTGAGGCTATCCGGCAAATGCCTCTGTGCAGGGCTTGGGCGGGGCGGGTCGTACAGGATCAACAGAGTGGGCCGGAGAGAGCAGTTATGGCGGCTCTCAGTCCTGTCCCCAGGGGCTCTGCCTCTGAGTCCCAGCAACTGCTGCAAACCTCGAGAGAAAGCTGCACTCGCTCCGACCGAAGCCAGACAGTCCCGCTTCTCCCGTTTGAGTCTGGGTCCCTAAAGACTCGCCCGTATCTGGAGCTCAGAGTCTGCGACTCCCTCCCGATTGAAAACGCCAACCGCGCCCTCCGCCCGCTTCGCGCACTCCGCACCTCAGAATTTGACTTCAGCACTGCGCCTCCTCTGAGTGTCTGTATGCGTTTCTCTTTCCTCCTAGTTGTAGGACTTCCACTCAGCCAGCGTTCCTGTGGTTCTGGGTGATGTCCGTTCCGTCTTTTAGTTTCACTTTTGAAGTAGTTTTTCAAGGCAGCAAACTCCGGCTTTAACCTATGCCACCATCTTGGTTCTCCTCTCTAATGTTTAATTTTTTAGGAACTTCCAAACTGTTCCACAGCGACTATACCATTTTACATTCCTACCAGCAATGTATGGGGGTTCTAATTTCTCCACATCCCTGGTAACACTTGTTATTGTCTTGTTTTTGATTATAGACATTCAGATGAGTATGAGGTTGGCACTTTATTGTGATTTTTATTTGCATTTCTCTAATGATTAGTGATGTTTTTCTTGTGCTTATTGACTATTCACAGACTTCTTTGGTAAGATAGCTATTAAAATCATTTATTCATTTTAAATTGGATTATTTATCTTGTTTTGTGTTGTAAGAGTTCTTTATATATTCTGGATACAAGTCTTTTATTATATATATGAGTTACAAATTTTTTTTTCCCTGTCTGGTTTTTGCTTCATTTTCTTAATGGTGAATTTTTAAGCACATTCTTAATTTTGATGAAGTCCTGTTAATTAATTTTTTTTTTTAAGGATTATTATTTTGGTGGTATATCTAAGACCGCTTAATTCATGGTTGAAAGGCGTTCTTTCTCTGTTTTCTTCTACAAGTCCTATAGTTTTAGCTCTTACATTTAGGCTTATGATACATTTTGCATTAATTTTTGTGTATGGTGTGCGATGAGAGTCTAACTTCATTTTTTTTGCATGGAAATGTTCAGTTGTTGCAACACTCTATTGAAAAGACTATATTTATTTCATTTAATTGCCTTGGCACATTTGTCAAAAATCTGTTGACCATAATGCAAGAGTTTATTTCTTGACATTCAGTTCTGTTTAATTGATCTGTATGTCTATCCTTAGACCAGTACCACATTGTTTTGATTAATTACTGTTACTCTATAGTAGATTTTGAAATCCAGAAGTGTAAGTTGTCCAACTTTTAACTTTATTTTTTTTCAAAATTGTTTTGTCTATTCTGGATTTTTTTGCATTTCCATAAACATTTGAGGATCAATATCAAATACAAATTTTGTTAATTTCTGCCAAAATCCTTTTGGGATTTTGATAGTGATTCTGTTGAATCGGTAGATTAGTTTGGGGAGAATTGCCATGTGAACAGGATATTTTTTTTCTTTATTTTTATTGTTGACACTATTACAGATGTCACCATTTTCTCCTCCTTTAACCTCCCTCCACCTTGTCCCCACCCCCCTTCCCTCTGGCCATTTGAATAATTTTGAGTCTTCAAATCTACGAACACAGACTGTCTCTTCGTTTAATCTTATTTGATTTCTCTCAGCAAAGTTTAAGTTTTCATTGTGTAAGTCTTGTACTTCTTTTGTTAAATCTATTTCTAAGTATTTTATTGTTTTTGAGGTTATCATGAATGGAATTACAAAATTATTTTTGGTTTATTCATTGCTAGTGTATAGAAATACAATTGATTTTTGAATATTGAACTTGTATCCTCTGACTTTGCTGAATTCATTGGTTCTGGTAGCTTTTTTGTGTATGGATTTCTTCAGATTTTCCGCATACAGGACCCTGTTATTATCTGTGAATAAACATAATTTTATTTCTTGCTTTCTAATCCCAATGCCTTTATATTCTCTTCTCTTCCCTCCCTCCCTCCTCCCCTTCCTCCATTCCTCTCTCTCTTCCTCTCTCCCTCCTATTTTTCTTTCCATTTCTTCTTGCACTGGCTAGAATCTGCATTATATTGTTAAAAAGAAGTGGTGAGAGCAGATACTCTTGCTTTCTTCCCTTTCTCAGAAGCAAGCATTTAGACTTACAGCATTAAGCATGCTGTTACATGTAGACTGATGCTGTAGAAAAGGGAAGGAAGGGACAGAGAGTTGAGAAGTATTTAAGCATTAAAATGAACAGGACTTAGCAATTAATTGTATGTAGTTTATACCAGGATACAATTTGTACATTTGTAGGGAGATTCTGGCTTTATTTTTATGAAGGAGGGTGGAATTGAAGATAAAGTTACCTACTTTTGGGAGGATTGACTTTTTCCAGTAGAGGCCCCCCCTCCCCCAGCTAGTTTTCTTTTTAGTTGTTAATTTCAGATGTGTTAATTTTTCTAAGTGCTAAATTTTTAAATTCTTTTTCAATATAGTTATAATTTAATATGTTCCATGATTTTAGGGAGCAATATTATCCTCATGTTTTAGGTGAAGAAATTGAAATGCTATAGATCAGAGTGATGGAGACATCCAAGTCTTGTTAATACAATGTTTTCTAAATCTTTGACTTAAATGTTATCCCAAAATAGTGTCAGGTGGGATGCACGAGTCATCTGACTTTTTTTTGAAATTCTCCACAAAAAGAAGCTATGTCTTACATGTTAAAGCCTATTATATAGAAGGACTATTTCTGTTCTTTGGTTTCATAAATCAACCTATATGTTTTCATTTTCTTGGCTTTAGTGGTTACTGGTGCACTCTGAACCTACATTCCTAAGGAATTTAACACAGGCTAATTTATAAGTGGCACAGAGGCAGTGCCTCAGATGGGAGTTTCATTTAGCCATCCATGAAAGGTAGGAAGCAGATCATAACAGTGGCGGTAGTCATTAAAGTGTTCCTATTTATATGGTAGTATATAAAACTAGATATTTTCCCCGGGTATATTTAACTGACCTCATAGCTAGGTTTTGAAGAATAGAGAAATTATTGATATTAACTATAGCTAGAATAATTTATCTTTGGAAACTTGCTTCCATAAAAAGAAGCCTGAGGAGCTTTAAGGATCTGAATTCAAACCCTGGCTCTACCTTTCAAAATAAGCTTGAGAAAGTTACTTTATTTTTATCTCAAAAATATCTATCTTTCCCTCTGATTATAATAATGCATAGTACTGCAGAAAAAAGGCACAAAAGAGACAATAAAAATTACTCATAATTTTTGATTCAGACAAAAATCTGCCCTAATGAAATTTACACTCCAGTGATGGTCTTTGCAAAAACTAGAAATAGCCTAAATGTCTACCAATAGAGACTGGCTAAATATCTTCCAGATTATCTATGTCATGGACTCTATTACAGATAAAAAGAAGGAGAGCAGTGGTTAAGCTCAGATCTTGGTGTTAATACAGGGGGGCCTTGACTTACGAGTGTCCCGACTAACGAGTTTTTCGAGATACGAGCCGTCTCTTGGCCGATTTTTTGCTTTGAGTTGCGAGCTAAAATTCGGGTTACAAGCCAGCTTCAGATACCCCACCGCTAGTTGGCGCAGTGAACGTCACAGTGAATGCCACAACATCAGCCCAGCATCACGTGTCTCACTTGTTCACTTTATGATTTGACATACGAGTAATTTGAGTTACGAGCTCCGTCACAGAACGAATTAAACTCGTAAGTCAAGGCCCCACTCACTCTACTAGATAGGGTTGTTCTGAAGATTAAATGAATGATGTGTAACAAATGTAACATTTTGCTCATTGTCAGGTAGATTGCATGTGCTTGATAAATATTGCTAGAGTATTATTTTTTACTTGAGGCCCGGTGGATGAAATTCATGCACTGGGGAGGGGAGGTGTCCCTCAGCCTAGCCTGCACCCTCTCCAATCTGGGACCCCTTGAGGGATGTCCGATTGTAGTCAGACAGTCGGACATCCCTCTCACATTTCAGGACTGCTGGCTCTCAACTGCTCGCCTGCCTGCCTGCCTGCCTAATTGCCCCTAACCACTTCTGCCTGCCAGCCTGATCACTCCCTAACCACTCCCCTGCCAGCCTGATCAACACCTAACTGCTCCCCTGCCAGCCCGATTGCTCCCAACTGCCCTCCTCTGCAGGCCTGGTCGCCCCTACTGCCCTCCCCTGCCGGCCTGATCACCCCCAACTGCCCTCCCCTGTAGGCCTGGTCCCCCCCAACTGCTCTCCCCTGCAGGCCTGGTCGCCCCCAACTGCCCTCCCTTTCAGGCCTGGTCCCTCCCAACTGCTCTCCCCTGCAGGCCATCTTGTGTCCACATGGGGGCGGCCATCTTGTGTGTTGGTGTGATGGTCAATTTGCATATTACATCTTTATTATATAGGATGTGCTGATATGTATCAAGAAAATGTTATTGTATGATATCATATGTGGACATTAAGCAATAAGGGATATATGTATATGTGTGTATATATATATATATATACATATATATATATATATTGATAAATATACGTCTTTTTCTTCAAGAATACCTAAGAAAACATTAAGTGGTTACATTTGGGGAATAAGGCTGGGGATTGGAAGTGGTAGAGAGATACACCTTTTTTTTTTACCTCTTCCTGAAGTTTGAATTTTTTAATGTCATGCACATATTTGTTACATTTATTTTTTAAAGATGTCTTCTTTGATCAAGTTGTTTTCTTTGTCTTCTCTCTATATTGAAAAATCTATTCTGCTTCTCATAGTAATTTTATTTGCATATTCATAAAGCTTGAAAGTAATTCTGGAACCAGCCCTTTGCAGACATGGTAAAGATATATTAGAGATTACTTTGAGATATATAAACATGTTATATATCTTGTTAAAAAATAAGAGTTTCAGCCGAACCGGTTTGGCTCAGTGGATAGAGCGTCGGCCTGGGGACTGAAGGGTCCTGGGTTCGATTCCGGTCAAGGGCATGTACCTTGGTTGCGGACGCATCCCCAGTGGAGGGCGTGCAGGAGGCAGCTGATGGATCTTTCTCTCTCATCGATGTTTCTAACTCTCTATCCCTCTCCCTTCCTCTCTGTAAAAAACCAATAAAATATATTAAAAAAAAAAAAGAGTTTCAGTAGTAATTTTTTACCTTACCAGTTAACACATGGGATAATAATGGTGTCAGCTATGCTTTTAAAGAAAGGTTATACATTTAGAAATCTGTGGATTCAGAATTTCCCCCACCAGCAAATATTTATCTATTTGACAGTAATAGACAAAATAGCATATGTTTTTGTCCCTTCCCAATAAATTAGAAACCAACTATACTTATAGATTAGTTTACTCTAAAAGTCATTTGGAAAGTTCATATATGATGTAATCTCTAAATTCATTTTTATTACCTACCTGCTTTTCTCTCTTTCCACTCTTATACCCCCCCCCCCTCCCCCAAAGAAGCTCACATCACTTGTTCCATTCTAGCATTCTTATTGAACTGCTTTTTTGGGGAGGAACTATGAGTTTCTCTTTATTCTCATTTTCCACTGTAGCCTTGTAATCCTTTTTAAAGCACTCTGCTAAAGGGTGTAAGGATAAATAATGTGAAGATCTACTTTTTAATTGCTTAGTTCCTTGCAAGGAGATTGGTAAATAGATTTCAAAAACAATTTGATAGATGCCATGATTAAGGTATTGTTCAATTATTGCAATGAAGTAGAAAAGAGCTACCAGACATAGTTAAAGAATATAGAGGGTGGGGCAAAAGTATGTTTGTAGTTGTGGGTTTATTCTTGTGTTATTATTTATTATTTAATACAATAATAATTATTAATTATTTGCCATATGAACAACTGTCAACCTACTTTTGCCCCACTCTGTACACTTTCTTTATTGGCTGACATTAACCTGCGTTGGGACATTTATACAAAATAAGAGACAGCAAAGCATACTCCAGTCAAATGTGAAGTTTTTCTTTTCTTTCTTTTGTTTTGTTAATCCTCACCTGAGGATATTTTTCCATTGATTTTTAGGGAAATTGGGAGAGAGGGAAAGACAGAGAGAAACATTGATGTGAGAGAAACACATTGATTGGTTGCCTCCTGCCGAGCTGGGGAGGAGCCTGTAAACAAGGTACATGCTGCCCTTGCCTGGAAGCGAACCCAGGACCCTTTGGTCCACAGGCCGACACTCTATCCACTGAACCAAACCAGCTAGGGTGAAAGTGAAGTTTTTCTTATTCCTCCCCGATTCCTCAAGAAGGTTGCAAAGGTGCCCCTAAAGAGTGAGAGTGTACCAGGCCTGAGAAGCCAAATTCTTGAGACTTAATTGTACCTTTTTCTTTTCCACCGAATTTTATAGTTGAGGGTTGCATCACAACTATTTAAGAAAAACTGACTTTGCAATTTATATGCTTCTTTTTAAAGAGAATGTTTATAAACCAGGCTTTCCTACTGTTGAAATCAAATTCTGTGTCAACAAGGCCAGATTCTTTGTATACTACGGTGAAAAGCAGTCTGGCTACTCTGCCTGTCTGAACTAGCCTCCTAGGAACTCCATTTCTTTGAACGTATATGGATAAACACAGAGTGCTTGGAAAGCACAAAGGAGTGTCTTACCTAAGTGAAATAGAATAGAAATAATCAGGCAGGGCTTTATGGAGGCCGTGATACACTGATTGAAGGGTATTTGCCCCATCTGTACTTCATATTTAATTTGCTAGTTTTCCTCATTAAGCCAGAGTAATAATAACTAAAGAGTCTAAGCTAAATCATTTGTATCTCTAAAATATAAGGACATTTTCTTGCACACTTAATACTGTTTTCACACATTAAAAGTAAACAAACCAGTAATTCTTAATTATGTAATACCTTGCTTCTCTGTGTTCAAATATCTCATTAATCCCAGAA
This sequence comes from Myotis myotis, assembly GCF_014108235.1. Lineage (NCBI taxonomy): Eukaryota > Metazoa > Chordata > Mammalia > Chiroptera > Vespertilionidae > Myotis > Myotis myotis. The sequence goes on along the minus strand of NW_023416324.1, from coordinate 43,495,325 downwards.
ATGGTTTTTATAGCTGGTTTCTTCACACCAGTGTCCAAGAACCATTTGTTGCCTGCCTGCCTGCCTGCCTGCCTGCCTGCCTCCCCCCCCCCCCCCCCCCCCCCCAGTCTTTGACTTTGATAGTCACAGCACTGGGACATCATCAGCTATTTTGTCCTTTTTCTTTTGGAGATTTTTAGTTAGCCCTTTTTTGCCTTGCCTTTGATATACTTTCTTACCTCGTATATTCTGTGGTATATTCTCTTACCCTTCTCTTTTTCCCTGACTTCTATCTTAGATATAAACAGTGCCAGTTCCAAGAGGTCTTGTTCTCTTATTTGACATGTTACATTGCAGCTATTTTTTGTGACATTAAAGAAATGGCTCAACTAAGTGCTTTTATTTTAGTCTAAATTCTCCTTATTCACTTTACTCAGGCTGACTGGCAATGAGAGACCCAGATTAGCCTATTATCCTTGGGTCATTCTGGAAGTCATGGCTGGATGGCGCATCTGAAAATGAGAGGAGGTTAGAGGAAAGATTAAATGCAACATTAATTTCCCTCAGAATGTGGGTCTTGTGTTGGTTATTTCCAACATCCTATGGCAGAGAGAGTTGATAAGGAGACCAATAAGTCAAATATTGGATCATGTTCTTTTGGGAGGGGAAGAAGATATTCTAAATTAGGAGCATAAGTAATTAGGGGATTTCTGACCTACTCTTCTTTCCACTTTGCAGTTGATGTTAATAGCTTATTAGAAGTACATAGGACTTCCTTATTGCTTTACTATATGTGTTATCACTAAGTATAGCAAAAATTGTCAGAAAAAGTAATCTGATAAAGTATTTTAACTGTTATCAAGAACTGTATTCATCACATTTCTTGTCTTGCATACTCTGCACCATAGTATGGTTAAGAGATACTGTTTTTTATTTGGGAAAAATTCCTAGTTGCTATTTAATGAAGTCTTTTTATACAGAGATCTCATTGTAAATACATCCCCTGTCTGGGTTGCAGATATTGCTGTTATAGCTCAGTTTGGAAATGGTTCTTATTTTCAGTTATCAATTTTCTTTTTTTGGGAAAATTATGTCATACAGAAATAAGACAAATATTTGTAAAGTGGGGATTATTTTTTGTATGTCTGGTATGAAAAGATTCTCTTTCTGAAATACTCATTTCCTTTATTTCAAGTTTCACTTCTTAACATATGAAATCAGGGTATGTCTTCCAATTAATTGATGGTGTGATGGTTAATTGGCAAGAATTTTCTTTCTTAGATATACATGAAGTAATCGCACTACTTAACCCATTAGTGACATCATTAATTTGATGAAATAGCATTTACACATTAGATTATTCATGGTGTAGGCCCAGAAACAGTGAGGTAAGGGCATAGTGAGTTGAGTAACACTGAAGAAGATAGACATAGAATATTCGTTCTTTGTCTCTTTTTGAAGGTTTCTTCATATTCTCATCTTGACAAAAGGATCAGGAGATTATAAGGCCTTTCAACTAAACTTAATAAACACTCCAAACATGTAGTTTCATTAAAAGGGCAAAGGGGAGTCCTGAATTGAAATGAGAGCGCCGAACCCTAACCACTAGACCACCAGGGAACCTTTGAATTGAAATGAATGTTCTTATCTTTTCATATCCAGAAGTGTACAGATTTGCCCTTGGCCCTCTCTTCAATCTGTATTACCCTTCTTAAAGATTTCATTCCTTATCTAGTTTTCATTTCTAACCTATAATTATTGTCTTCATGTTCTTTTCTTCCTCCTGTGTCTGTTCTGAGTTAACCTTGTTTGCTTATTTACTTATTTTGTTTAATTGAGTTTTTGGGGGAGCAGTTTTAGATTTACAGAAAATTGAGGAGAAAATATAGAGTTCCCATGTAGTTCTCATATAGAAACTTCCCTACCAAGTTTCTTCTGTTATAACTTCTTGCATTTGTGTGGTACATTTATCATAATTGATGAGCCAAAATTGATACATTATTATTAAGCCCATAGATTACATCTTATTCTTTGTGTTGTACATTCTATAGGTGTTGACATGTATAATGACATTTATCTACCATTATAGTATCATACAGAATAGTTTCACCACCCGAAAAGTCCCCTGTGCACTACTTACGCATCCCTTCCTTTTCTGACCCCCTGCACTCCCTGGCAACCACTAACCTTTTTATTGTTACTGTAGTTTTGCCTTTTCTAGAATATCATATAGTTGAAATCATATGTAGCCTTTTTAGATTGGCTTCTTTCACTTAGCAGTATTCTTTTATATCTTTTTATAGCTTGATAGGATATTTTTAAAATATTGCTGAATGATATTCAATTGTATGGGCTATATTATAGTTTACCTATTGAAGGACATCTTGGTTACTTCCAAGTTTTGGCAAGTATGAATAATGAATTAGCCTTTTATAAAACACAACTGTGATCTAAAGTACCTTAAGTTACCCATAGAAAAAAGAGTTGAGGCAGTTCAGTATCTTGAACCTTAAAGAATGATAGCTCTTTTACATTATATCAAAAATTTCTGTTATGAGTAGTTGGCTTATAACAATGTTCAATAAATGTGTGTAGAATGATTGAATATATAAAAAAGCAAGGAGATATGAAATGAGGAGAAGGGGAAAAGGTTATATAAAATATCTGGATAATTTTTAGAAAATGAGATGTTTAGAAATTTAGCTGGAAATTTGAATGAGGACCAAGATGTTCAGGGCTCTGAGCTTCAAAACCCTTCAGAACAAAAGTATCATCAGGCTGTTCAAAAGTATCATCCAGAAACCAGGTCATGAAGCCTGTTTCACTTTATGTGCTATGGAAATGATAGGACGAAAGAGTGAAAGAAGAGCAGGCAAGTTTTATAAAATAGAGAATCGGCCAGTTGATTGATGCTCATAGGGTAGAAGTTAGGCATTGACACCAGGAAAATAATTGCATAAAAACTGTGGATAGTGGTCTTTATTTTGTATTGCTGAGTTATATTTTCTACTTAATAAAAATATTACTAATGTGAAGAAGTTGTTTAGTTACAGGATTTAGGATTCGCTGAATATTTTGGTTTAGAGTTTTTTGGAATCTAAGGAATATAGATATGAGCTATAAAGTCACTTGAATATCTAAAATATTTTGTTTTAGAAATGCTATTTAAGTAAATATATTATATACTAGTATGCCCCCAAGGGTCAAAACTGGCTTGAATTTGTGGAACTTCTAAACTCTAATCCTGATTCAAAATAAAGACTTACCTGTCAGGTTACGTTATGGTAATGCCTTAGTGGTTTACTTCATTGTCAATAAGTAATACTATATTTTTCATAGGGCTGAACATACAGCTGTTTTGAGTACCATTTGTTAAATATTTTAGGGAAAACAAAAAAAAAAAATGAAACCACTGCCTCTGTTTATATAGATTGTACATGACACATGGAAAAATAAATAGGAGGAAAGTGCAAGTTAGGTTATGATACATGCTCATGTTATGATAAAAGGCTTTTAAAGAAGGGTGATATTTTTAGTTATAGTGAGTCAAGAAGTTTGTTGTATGGAGGTCTTGGAATTTAAGTTTCACCCTTAAAACTAGTAAGGGTAAAATAGAATTTGTGGATACAGGAGAGAAACAGTGTTCTAGGAAGCAATTTAAGTTCAATGACAAGAATTTGGGAAAGGTGCTTAGGCTTGGAGTATGGAAAGCTATTAATATGAAAGTATAATGACATTTTTTAGTAGTTAAGAAAAACAGGGAATAGTTTTCTGGAGCATGAATGAAGAGCTAATAATATTAGAAAGGAAAAAAGAGGGTTTTTTTTTCTTCCTAATTCTTTTTTTTTTTTTTTTAAATATATTTTATTGATTTTTTTACAGAGAGGAAGGGAGAGAGATAGAGAGTTAGAAACATCGATGAGAGAGAAACATCGATCAGCTGCCTCCTGCACATCTCCTACTGGGGATGTGCCCGCAACCCAGGTACATGCCCTTGACCGGAATAGAACCTGGGACCTTTCAGTCCACAGGCCGACGCTCTATCCACTGAGCCAAACCGGTTTCGGCTCTTCCTAATTCTTATATGTTAATTTGTTAATCAAATATTTTAGAATTAATTTTATATCCTTAAAATATATACTTTAATGTATGCATATATTTATAGCTTCTAGCTCTATCGTAAGCCCAAGTATATTCCCTGATATGCCATATATGAAAAAAGCCTTATGTAAGTTGTCTGTCAGTCTTATACCCTACATCAGCATTATAAAGATGTTCTTCTGTAATTGTAAGCAGTATTTACTGATACCTTATAAATTTATAGTCTTATTGACATGCTGAGGTTTTGTTGTTTTTCAAATGAGTCTTTAGTATACTTACCTTTTTAAACCTAGTTTGTTTTCTTTTTAAAAATAATGTATTTGCTTTCTTTGTTATAGAACTGTGGCTGCTGAAGTTAGGAAGCAGATCTCTGGGCAGTACAGTGGTTCCCCTCAACTGCTTAAAAACCTCAACATTGTTGGCAATATATCCCATCATACCACAGTAAGTAGCATATTTAAAATATGGATATGGTATGTTACTGGTATATTACTAACTAGGCCATGAAAAAATAGTGGAAAGATAGGAGCCAGTAGATTGGATAGCATCAATAGTTTCATAACCTTATTTATTGTTTCCTCACTCTTTCCTGAAATTTGAGTTGGGGGAGAGTGTTAGTAGATATAGAAGTGTTGATTTCCTAGTCAATTCTGAAACTACATTCAGGATTTAATCAATTCTGAAATTTTAACTTTGTTTTTATGCCATTGACTTGTTGAGGAAATTGGGTTAGTTGTCTTGTAGTATTTCTTGCCTTTTAGATTTTATGTTTGCTTCCTTGTAGACTTATTTCTCTATCTCTTGTACTTCCTGTAACTGATTAGATTCTGTGCAGCTTTTTTGAAATTTTTTCCTTGTAGACTTGTTTTTCTACTTCTGTATTTCCTGTAACTGATTAGATTCTGGCTCAACTTTTTAAAACAGCTTTATTGAAATTTAATTTACATACCATACAAGTTCACCCATTTAATGTACAATTCAATGGATTTAATATATTTGTAGATATGTGCAACCATTGCTACAGTCAAGTTAGAATATTTTTATCACCTCAAAGAAAAAACAAAACAATCCTTTAGCTATCACCTTCTTACCCCCTTTCTGTCAGCCCCAAACAACCACTAATTAAATGCCAGAAGTTCTGATGGCATGCTGCCAAGGATTGAAAGAGATCTTTACTCTATGTCAGCCAAAATAAAAATAAAAATAAAATAAACATGTCAGCCAAAATTCCAGTGCAATGATTGCTGAAGTTAGACAAGTTCTCACATTGACTATGAGAGTTTCTCTAGTGCTTCCCTATTACTTCTCTTTGTCACCCTTTAACCCTGCTTACTGCCCCATCATTCACTCTCTCTTATAAAATCATGTTGCAATCTCCTTCTTTTTGTCAGTGAATACAGGATCTTTCTTTGGAATCTTGTAAAATAATTTATAGTTGTAAGGAGCTCACACTACATCCCAAGACTAACCCAGGCTGCTGTCTCCCCATGGGCATCAGAGGGAATGGAGATAGTTATAGCAGAAATAAATTTGTTTCCTTGATTTAGCTAACATTACACCTAGAAAGCCATTGACCTCCTCTATGAATTATAGAAACAAGACCAATTATCCTCTGTATGAGTTAATGTTTTTAAGAGAGTGTCATAGCTTCCTATGACACTTACCCTAAACTCTTTTTTTAAAAAAAATTATTTTAGAGAGGAAGGGAGAGGGAGAGAAAGATAGAAACATCAATGATGAGAGAGAATCATTGATTGGCTGCCTCCGGCACACACCCTACTGGGGATAGAGCCCGCAACCAGACCATGTACCCTTGGCCGGAATCGAACCCGGGACCCTTCAGTCCACAGAGCCAACGCTCTGTACACTGAGCCAGACTGGCTAGGGCCTAAAACTTACTCTTGATACGGTTGGTATTCTGAGGAAAGATTAATTTTGAATTAGACATGTGTAAGGTCTCCCAACTTTTGTCATTATATTCATTGAATATTCATTTGTGATACTTTAAATCTTAAAAATTATACTGTCCCCAAAAGAATACCTGGGTGGAGAAGCATTGACTTCAATTTTTAAAAAATGTTCTTTAAAAATTTTTTATCTATACATCTATCTGGTGTTAAGATATACATAACATAAAATTTACCAACTCATTTCTAAATGTATAATTCAGTGGTATTAAGTATATTCACAGTGTCGTGCAACTATTGCCACTAGCTATTTCCAGAAATTTTTTATCCCAAAATGAAACCATATACCCATCTACACTAATAAAAGACAAAGATGCTAATTGACCATACCTTCGCTACACCCATCAGCCAATCAGAAGAGTATGCAAATTAACCCAACAAATATGGCCGTTAAATTTGCATACTGCAGGCGGGGTGGGGCAGCGCCATCTGCTGCCTGCCCCGCCTCCATCCGGGCCTGCCGTGGGCAACCCGGGGAGGCCGGGCAGGCACCCTGGGATAGAGCCTGCCATCTGCCACCCGGGGAGCAGTCCTAAGCCAGCAGGTGGTAATCTCCCGAGGGGTCCCAGACTGTGAGAGGGCACAGGTCTGGCTGAGGAACATCCCCCCCCCCCACCAGTGCATAAATTTTTGTGCACAGGGCCTCTAGTTAAACAATAATTCCCTATTCTCTCTCCTCTCAATCCTTGGTAACCTCTGTTTTCTATATCTGAATCTGTCTATTCTATGTACCTCATATAAGTGGAATTGTACAATGTTTGTCTTTTGTATCTGGCTTATTTCACTCAGCATAATGTCTTCAAAGTTCATCCTTGTTGTATCAGCCTATATAATAAAAGTGTAATATGCTAAGTATCTGACCAATTGGCCGACCATTCGGTCGACTGCTCAACCAGTCCCTATGACGTGCACTGACCACCAGGGTGCAGATGCTCTGACCGGTAGGTTAGGTTGCTGCTGGGTTCTGGCAGATTGGGACTGGGTGAGAGGGCCAGACACGCCTTGGACCCCTCCCGCGGTCCCTCCCCAGCCAGCCGGCCAACCTCCCACGGTCCCTCCCTGGCCCCAGTTGCCAGCCAGGCTGAGGGACCCCACCTGTGCATGAATTCGTACACCGGGCCTCTAGTGTGTTATCATTTCAAAGGCTGAATAATATTTCATTGTATGTGTAAACCACATTTTGTTTGTCCATTCATCAGTTGATAGACATTGAGTTGTTTACATCTTTTGGCTATGGGTAATAATGCTGCTATGAACATGAGTGTGCAAAATCAGTTTGAGTCTTTATTTCAGTTTTTTGGGGTATATATATAGAAGTGAAATTGGTACATCATATGGTAATTCTGTGTGTTTTTGTATTTTTTTCAGAACACCAATGGTCCACATCTGTACATTTGTTATATAATCCTTTATAGTTTTGCCTGAATATTTTTTCTTTCTTGAATCAGAAAAGAAGTTGGGTGTCTTAATAAAAAGTATATTTTCAACTTGGCTAAGGAATGCCCTGAATATTCTGTTATTACTAATAGAAACTTTTAATGTGGTCTGTGAATTAGTTTCCTTTGGCTGCTGTGATAACTTACCACAAATTGGGTAGCTTAAAACAAAATAAATTTATTTCCTTACAGTGCTTATGTCCAAATCAGCATCAATGGACTGAAATCAAGGTTTTGGCAAGGCCTCACTCCCTTTGGAGGATCTAGAAAAGAATTAGTTCCTTGCCTCTTCCAGATTCTTATGGCTGCTTATAACTGCATCACTTCTATCTTTAAGGCCAGAATCTTCAGATCTGTCTTTGTTATGTCTTCATATGGTTTTCTCCTCTGTGTGGCCCAACTCTTACTGTCTTCATATAAAGCTGTATATGATTGCATTTGTGACTCACTCAAATAATTAAGGATAATGTCCACATTATAGATCATACCTTTTATTTTTATTTATTTTTTAAATATTTCTTTTATTGATTTCAGAAAGGGAAAGAGAGAGAAACATCAATGATGAGAGAGAATCATTGATTGGCTGCTTCCTGCACGCACCCTACTGTGGCAAGCCAGGCACGTGCCCTTGACCAGAATCGAACCTAGGACCTTTCAGCAGGCTGACGCTCTAGTCACTGAGCCAAACTGGCTAGGGCTATCTTAATTTTTTGTCATGAAAGGTCCATGGATTGGTACAGGGAGATCTTTTGGAGGGCCATTTTTTAGCTTACCACAGTCTGGTTATATGTTTTTACTAGGATAATCAACAATAGCAACAAATAAAATAAAAGTACTATTTAGAAACTCAGAAATGAAAATTCCAAAGATATAAAAAAGAAAAAAGAATTCCTCAGTGAGCATTTTGTCACTGTAAAGTATTATAAACTGTTAATGATCATTGCTGGCTTTACATGAGAGGCATGGATAAAGTCTAAGCAAGGGGATTAAAGAGATTATAACCCAAAACCTCGTAGTTTCTTTAGTGCATCTGTTGACAATGTAGAAGTAATTAGGTTAAAACTTATTATATTTTAAAGAATAAAAATTATTTGCTTAAAGTTTTAAAATTCTTAACATTTGCCTCTTCCTTTCCATTCACCTCTTATCCCCTACCACCTCCCTCCCCACCCCCCCTTTATAAAGGTGCCCCTTACAGAAGCAGTGGATGCAGTGGATTTGGAAGAGTACCTTGCTACTCATCCTTTAGGTGTGGATTCTGGGCCTTTAAGGGAGTTGGTTGAATTCCCTCCAGATGATATTGAAGTTGTTCATAGTCCTAGGGACTGCAGAACCCTTGTTTCAGCTGTACCTGAAGAAAGGTAAGGAAACATTAACCTATTTTTGGTTTCAGTAACTACAGAAAGGCTATGATCCATTATTTGATTTATATCCTATTTCTTATGGTGGGGTTATTTTCTGTTATACAAACATAGAGCTATAGCAACCAAATTCACAACATCACTGCTTTTCTGTCTAAATTACAAATGTTTTCTTTTTTAAAATAGTGAAATGGATCCACATGTTAGAGATTGTATAAGAAGTTATACAGAAGACTGGGCAATTGTGATCAGAAAGTAAGTTATATGTTTATTATAGCATTTAAAAATACTAAGTAGGATCTATAAGTGGATTAAGGTAAATGAATAATAATTATGAAACCTGAAAATTTCTTTAAACAAATAGCTGAAGAAGCAAAGGATGTCTTCAGCTAGATGTCTTCTCTCTAGGAGTTCCACAATTACTTTTACTTACTTTTCTTATAAAATAACTAGAGGCCAGATGCACGAAGATTCGTGCAAGAATGGGCCTTCCTTCCCCTGGCTGCTGGCACCACCTTTGCTCCCGCTGGAGCCGCCTTTCCGCCTTCACTCTAGCCCAGAGCCACATTTCCGCCTTCCCATGCTGCCCAGAGGCCCGGAGCGGCTGGGGCAATGCGGAACGCAAGTGTCCTGCCCCTGGCTGCTCGGCACCTGCATATGCAAATTAGTCTGCCATCTTTGTTGGGTAATTTGCATACTCACTCCTGATTGGCCGGTGGGCGTCTCAAAGGTATGGTCAATTTGCATCTTTCTCTTTTATTAGTGTAGATAGGTTTGTGGAGATAATATTTCCATGTTATCATAGATCGCTAATAACTGATAGTATATAATTAAAATAATTTGTAGTCTAATTCTTTTGGGAAATCATGGATAGTTATTGATGAGTAATTTTATTATTAAAAAAGAATTCAATTTATTGAAACTTAAGTAGTTAAGTTAAAATTTTTTAAATATATTTTTATTGATTTCAGAGTGGAAGAGAGAGGGTGAGAAAGATAGGAACATCAATGATGAGAGAGAATCATTGATCAGCTGCCTCCTGCATGCCCCCTACTGGGATTGAGCCCACAACCCCAGCATGTGCCCTTGACTAGAATTGAACCCGGGATCCTTCAGTCCGTAGGTCGACACTGTTCACTGAGCCAAACCAGCTAGGGCTTAAGTTACTTTTCCAGATCAAGCTGTTTGAGATATTTGTGCCTTTTATTAACTAAAATTTTTTTTTTTAAAGATCAGGTTTTTGTTTTGTTTTGACTTTTAAATGTATTTTTATTGATTTCAGAGAGGACGAGAGAGAGGGAGAGATATAGAAATATCAATGATGAAAGAGAATCATTGATCAGCTGCCTTCTGCATGCCCCACACTGGGAACCGAGCCCACAACCCCGGCATGTGCCCTGACCTGGAATCAAACCCGGAACCCTTCAGTCTACAGATGGATGGTCTATCCACTGAGCCAAACCAGCTAGGGCATAAATTTTTACAAGTCTTTTATCTATCCATTCAATCAGGTAAATATTTGTTGGGGTCCAGCCCCAGCGGTCCAGGGGTTCCCAAAGATGTGAATGGAGTCGGCAAAGAAGAAATGACATAGAGGCAGTTCAGGTGATCAGCATAGCCAGGTTCTCTAGCCAGGTTCTCTCTTTATTCTCCTGTTACATCTGTATTTATACCATTTGATTTTAATCCTATCCATTCAATTCCAAAGGTTAGGGCATTTGTTATCTCCATTCCAAGGTCACTACTCTACTGTTCTGTTAAGCTACAAGGAAGTAACTGAAGGAGATTATCCTAAGTAAAGATTATGTAACTTAAGCGTGATTGTTCGTAGTTAAGGTGATTAACTACCCACCTGGTACTTAGTTAAGGGGTTTTACTGATTTATTCCCTTCCTTAGTCCTGTTAATCCCTAACTCCAGGGAAAAATCCCCACCTGGGGAAACAACCTTTCTGGGGGAGGTGGCCTTGGTTACAACACATAGCGCTAAGAAGGGGAGCAAACATATTAAGAACAGTATGCCAGGTCCCTTGAAACATATGCTGTGCAGATGTTTCTTCCCTGCAGTGACTGTGTCAAGCAACAAGGATGGACCGGCCTCCGGCAAATATTTATAAAAAACAATGTTTTATTCTACCACAAAATTTATTTTTCTCATGGATAGTTTTGAAATATAACATCAGATTAATAAATAAAATAGACTCCTGTGAACATGGTGTTACCTGCAGCGCAGAACTTGCACCTGCCACGCCCTAACCACGGAGGCCAGGGGGTCTGAAGGCTCGTGCTGTCAGGATGCTGTGCACCAGCCCCAGTCTACTTTCCCTGTGTAAATTCACAGAGAAACATGAATGGATAACAACAGAAAATGATATTAGAACAGTGGGAGTCAGCAATTTTGCACAGGAAGCTTTGGGAGATGTTATATACTGTACTCTGCCTGAAATTGGGACAAAATTGAACAAACGATGAATGTAGTGCTTTGGAAAGTGTGACAGCTGCTAGCGAATCCTGTTCTCTTCTGTCAGAAGAAATAACTGAAATTAATGAAGCTCTAGAAAATCCAGGACTTACCAACAAAGCTTATTATGAAGATGGTTGGCAGATCAAGTTGACACTGAGTAACCCTTCAGAACAAGATGAACTAATGAGTGAAGAAACATGTGTGAAATGCATAAAAAGTATTGAGGAGTGAAAATGGACGACCCCCCCCCCCCCCAAAATAAAGTAGCATGAAACAACTTGGTCTAGCATAGTTGTCAGAAATTAGTGGTGGATAGGAGATTTAAAATAGCAGTTTTTAGTAATACCAATGGAAAAAGAAACTACAAAAATGCTACTGGAAGAAAATGCCCCTAACTTTTTAATGATTGCAGATAAACATAATATGCATCTTTTTAGAACACCCTATGATTTTTAGGCTGGGCTACAGTTATAATATTCAGAATTCCTGGAATTATCTGTGGTAAAATCTAGTTATAAAATTTATGTAATTCAAGGATAACATTGTTATCTTAAACCTTATATAATACTAGAGGCCTGGTGCACGATATTTGTGCATTGGGTGGTGGTGGGGGGGTGTCCCTCAGCCCAGCCTGCTCACTCTCCAATCTGGAATCCCTCTCACAATCCGGGACTGGTGGCCCCCAACCGTTCGCCTGCCTGCCGGCCTGATTGCCCCTAACTGCTTCTGCCTGCCAGCCTGATCACCCCCTAACCACCCCCCTGCGGCCCAATCACCCCCAACTGCCCTCCCCTGCCAGCCTGGTCCCCCCCAACTGCCCTCCCCTGCAGTCCTGGTCGCCCCCAACTGCCCTCCCCTGAAGGCCTAGTCACCCCTAACTGTCTTCCCCTGCTGGCCTGATTGCCCTTAACTGCCCTCCCCTGCCAGCCTGATTGCCCACAACTGCCCTTCCCTGCCAGCCATCTTGTGGCTGTGGGCGCCGCCATCTTTGAGGGCGTGGCAGTCACTTAGGATATTCCCTCCTTATTGGCTGTGGGTGCCCCCATCTTTGCAAAGGTGTCAATTAGCATATTCCCTCTTTATTAGATAGGATTATAACTCCTTAAATCGGTCTCTGGATTTGGGTCAAAATACTTAATGATATTTCCACTGAAAATGACTGGCAGTGGAGAAAGTTTTTGGTAGTCCTTACAGTGTCAAATGATGAACAATACTTAATTTTATAATATACTGTGTTTACTGGTGCTGTTTTTATACATTGAAGCAACAGTCTTGTAGGAAAATAGGAAAGTTTAATAATAAAACACTCAACTTCAAATAAAACTCCTTTTATTTTGCTACTTGCAAATGAGACTTTTAAGCCTTTTTTTTTTTTAAAGGAAATATGATGACTGACATAGTGGAGAATTCTTTCATGACTTCTATTCTGTAGTTTTCAGAAATGAAGTACTGTACGCTATTGTTCCAGCAACAATGATGTCTCCATTGCTTATTGTTTTGCCCTTATGGCTCGTCTTATTTCACTGGATTTAATATTGTGCTAAGCATCACTCTTGGGGATACTGCTGACACGCTTTTTAGTTTTAGTGTGACCTAATAAAAGCATAGATTTTTACTCTTTCTAAAGAAGACCTGTTTTTATGAACTTACACTTTTGATAACTATTTCAATAGCCAACTTTTAGACTTTAGGGAAGAGAGCTGTCCCTCTGTCAGATAACTCAGAAGTCTTTACTTCTATACATGTATGTTGGAAACTTATAATCAGAAATCTTAATGAAAGATTAATTGTAAAATATGTTAACCTAGAATTATGGAATTTACTACTTAATTTTAATCATGGTGTAGCTGACCTTGATTTAGGCAATAGGGTCAGGTAGTTAATGTTTATGAGTATTTACTATGTGCTGGCCATTTTATTGAGCACTTTATACTCATCTCATTTAAGGTTTCAACAGAAAAATAGCTTAGGCTCAGAGTAGTTAAGTAAATTCTTCGATTTCCCACAGCCAAATAGTGAGTTAGCCAGATTAGAACATAGGGGCATCAGATTCCAAAGCTTATACATATTTTTTGTTATACTAGATATTATTTATTATCTTCAGTGGTAAATGGAAGACAAAAAGGGTACTTTTGATAGACTAGAAGTTTTAAAGTATCCCTGGAAGATAGAACTATACATAGTTGGGCAAAAGTAGGTTTGCAGTTCATATGGAAAATAATTAAGAAATAATAATACAAGAATAAATTCTGTGTTTCCTGTACTTACAACTGTAAACCTACTTTTGCCATGCACCCTGTATATAGTGTTTTAAGCTCAGAAGCAGTGAATATAGGCAGTGGAAGAGTGGCCTGGGGTACTGTTGACATTTGTTTGCTTAGAAACCCCTGCATCATGTGCCTTTTTAAAGAGAGCAGCACTTATGGGGCCTTGAGTTGATAGTATGGTGCCCAGAGAGGGCAAACCTTGTAAGAAGGAGCCCTTATTCCCAGAAGACCAGGTACTGACAGACTGCCTGGCAGCATGACTTGCCTCTTCTCCACAACTACTGGATATGGACTGGGTTGAGCAGATACAGTATTTCCAGACAGATATGGGGTACAAATTCAAAAGTAAGTATAGAACCCAGAATTGGCAAGTATTTGATGAAAATCATTGCATTTGAAAAAGAATTATGACACTACGAATAAAAAACTAGCAATTATGAAACAGTTAATGGACTACTTATCAGGACACATAAGTATATATGTGTATATAATTAATATCTTCAAAGAGATTTGAACAGATATGGTAGCCAGACAAATGTCTTTGGAAATTAAAATTTTTTTAATGAAAAATATTAAAAACTCAGCAGATGTGCTTAATGGCAGAGTAGATGTGATGGAAGAGTGGAATAGATGAAGACATAAATCTTCCACAATTCAGCACAAAGGAGAAAGGGACAGAAAGTACTTTATTTATTTACTCATTCATCAAGTACTTAACTGAGAGTCTGTGTGTGCCAGGCACTATACTAAGCAATCAACAAAATGAAATTCCTGCCCTCATGGAGCTTACATTCTAGTTTGGGATGAGGGCAATGGGGACAATAAACAAACACTGATAAATAATATATACTAGATTTGATGGATGTAAATCTTGGGGAGAAAAAAAAACAGCGTGAGGGGGATAGAGAGAGCCAAGATTATGGACTAAATTTTCTAATTTATGTAAGTAATCTGATAAACATGAATTTGAACAAAGACCTGAAGGAATTAAAATAGTGAGCACTTTGGGTATCTGGGGGAAGAGGGCATTAGGTAGAGGGGAGAACAGTACATGCAAAGGCTTCATATTAGAAGCATGCTAGGAATGTTCAAGGAATAGAAAAAAGGTCAGTGTGTCTGGAAAAGAAGAAATGAGGGTGAGAATGCCATGATAGGAAGTCATAGAAATGGTAATGTGTGTGGTTAGATGGGTAATTATGTAGAGCCTTATTGTAGCAATTGGCCAGAGGACAGAAAGATCCTATATAATAAAGAGGTGATATGCAAATTAACCCCCACGCCCTCACAAGATGGCTGCCTACGACCAGGCTGGCAGGGGGGTTAGTGAGGGACGACCAAATGACTGAATAGCAGGCTGCATGGGGCGACCAGGCCGGCAGGGGGGTTAGTGAGGGATGATCAAATGACTGAACAGCAGGCTGCGTGGGGCAACCAGGCCAGCGGGGGGGGGCTGTGAGGGGTGACCACGCTGGTGGTGGGGGCAATTGGGGGCGACCAGGCCAGCAGAGGGTGTAGTTGGGGGTGACCAGGCCAGAAGGGGGGGCAGTTTGGGACCACCAAGCCAGCAGAGGGGGGCAGTTGGAGGGTAATTAGGTTGGCAGGGGGGGCAGTGAGGGGTGACTAGGCTGGTGGGGGGGCAGTTTGGGGCAACCAGGCCGGCAGGGGAGGCAGTTAGGGGCGACCAGGCAGGCAGGGGGCGCAGTTGGGGGTGATCAAGCCGGCAGGGGAGGCAGTTAGGGGCAACCAGGCTGGTGGGGGGGGGCAGTTAGGAGTGACCAGGCTGGCAGGGAGGGGGCAGTTAGGGCCAATTGGCTGGAATGCAGAGGCAGTGAGGGGCGATCAGGCCAGCAGTCGGACATCCCCAGAGGGATCCCAATTGAAGAGGGTGCAGGCTGGGCTGAGGAGACCCACCCCACGCCTCGTGCACGGATTTTATGCACTGGGCCTCTAGTAATATATAAAGAATATTGAACATGAATCATGCCATTCTCCTTAGCTCTCTTGAATTTTATACTGTCAGTTTTTTAGAACATAAATGAGGCAGAATGCAACACTATTCTGGTTTATTAGAGCAGCTTAGATATGCAATTCACAAATTAAGGCACTCTAACCATTTCATGAAAGGTTAAAACATCTTCTTCTGAATAACACCTTTTATATTACTATATGGCATACCTTTATTTTAGTTCTTCCAAAGACAAATGCTTTCTTTTATTTGATTATGCTGTGATATGAATATAGTATAGTTTCTGTTTTTCCCCCAAAGGGATATCCATTTTATTTTACTTGAACTTGAGCTTGGGGGCACTATTACAAGTAATATAAGCATAGAGCACTGCCTTCTATGCAAGTTGGGGGATGCTTCTTAAGGTCACAGTCCATGGCACTCTACAAAATTAGGTGCTCAGTTGGCACTAGCTGATGGTGACAGTGGTTTGAATGGTGGTACTAATAACAATAATAATTATAAATAACAGTGTAGTTTCTATTTTAATATCTTTAGCAACAAGACATGATGTGAATGATTCATATTCAATATGATTCTTTACTATTTCATAAATTGTCTGATACAAGAACCATATCATCCTCTGGTAATCGTAATTGTTTTTGCTTCAATTAGAAATTTACCCTGTTTGGCTATTTGAGCTGTGGAACAATAATTGCTCTTTGATTTTAGTGTTTCTCCTTGATATTCTTGGATATTGGGTTGTTAGGAAAGAAGGTCACATTCATTTAAGAGTGTAACGATATATGTTAACTAAATAATATATGTGTACGGTGATGTAGATCCTGATGGTTTCATTTTAGAAGTCTGCATCTTTAGGTTAAGACATTTTATACCTAATGAGATAGAGCAAAAATATTTTGCCTATTTGAAATTTAAGATTCAATGCTTTATATATTTTTTGCCTTCTTATATTATGAATGCAATATATATTTTCCTCTCTCATTTTATTCTTTAACCTGGCTTCTCTCATCCTTTATTTTTACTGATCTATTCTCTGAATTGAAAGTATAGCTGTAAATTATATATACACTAGAGGCCCGGTGCACGAAATTCGTGCATGGGGCGGGGGTTGTATGTGTCCTTCAGCCCAGCCTGCACCCTCTCCAATCTGGGATCCCTCTCACAATCCAGGACTGCTGGCTCCCAACCGCTCGCCTGCCTGTCTGCCTGCCTGATTGCCCCTAACTGCTCCCCTGCCAGCCTGATCGACGCCTAACTGCTCCCCTGCCGGCCCGATTGCCCCTAACTGCCCTCTTCTGATGGCCTGGTCGCCCCCAACTGCCCTCCCCTGCAGGCCTGGGTCCCCCCCAACTTCCCTCCCCTGCAGGCCATCTTGTGTCCACATAGGGGCGGCCATCTTGTGTGTTGGAGTGATGGTCAATTTGCATATTACCTCTTTACTAGATAGGATTGTCATGAAAAGGAGAGTATGATTTACTTCTGGAAACTCATAACCTGCTTTGTAGTTGGATTAAAAGGACTTGGAATGGAAGTTTTCTTAAACCTCTGGTTAATTGTTTAGCACACTCAAAACTGCTAGTGTATATCTTTATTATGTAAATAAATATTCAGATAATATTTGGCTTATTATTTAATGATTAAAAAGTGGAAAATTTTTAAAAATTGATATTTACATAACTGTTTTATTTTGTATAGATATCATAAACTGGGAACAGGATTTAATCCCAATACATTAGATAAACAGAAAGAAAGGCAAAAAGGTTTGCCAAAACAGGTGTTTGAATCTGATGAAGCTCCAGATGGCAGCAATTACCAGGATGAGCAAGTAATACTTTTATTTTGAAATTACTATAAAATGATATTTTAAAATAGTTTGTTTTATTCATTAATTCATATATTTATTTTTAATATTTTGCATGACAGGATGATCTTAAAAGACGTTCAATGTCAATAGATGATACTCCAAGGGGTAGCTGGGCCTGCAGTATTTTTGACTTGAAAAATTCACTTCCTGATGCTCTGCTTCCCAATTTACTTGATCGAACTCCAAATGAAGAAATAGACCGTCAGAATGATGACCAAAGGAAATCAAACCGTCACAAGGAACTCTTTGCTTTGCATCCATCACCAGATGAGGTATAGTTATTTGGGAATAAAGAAGCAAGTAATTATGAAATAGACATTTTGGGAGTATGAATTACATATAGCATAGTATAATAATGTAGGGAATAAATCACAACTGAGCCATAGCTATAATTTTTATAAATGAAACATACTTTTTATTCTAATGAATTTATTATTAATGAGTAATTTCTGTGAATTTAGCTCACTTACAATCCAGTTCTAGAATAAATAGGTCATTCTATTTTGTGTTCAATTGTGAAGACTAAAAGTACTAAATTAATAAAATAAGTTTTTAAAGAAATTGTGAAGGGTTGAAATATGATAAGCAGGTTCATTTTGGTGTTGCTTGTCAATTTGTAGGAAGAACCAATAGAACGACTTAGTATTCCTGATGTCCCCAAAGAACATTTTGGTCAAAGACTTCTTGTAAAATGTTTATCACTCAAGTGAGTATTCATTTTGTTTACTGCATACTTTTGTTTACTGCATTCTTCTGAGAAGTATTTTTTTGGTGTGAGGAATATAAAGACAACGTATCTTTTTCATTGAAGAATTGATTGTACCTTTGTCACATGGTAGGCTTTGTTTTTTTGAAGTACATATTTTTTTCCTTCTTTAAAAAAGTTAAATATATATTCACATTTATATTCTGCTTCACAAAATGCTTTCTCTTATTTTGTTTCATGCTGTCTTCAGAGTAATTCTGTAAGGTAGATACTATTTTCTTCATTTTACAAATGAGGAAACCAGGGTTCAAAAGCATTAGCAGAGGTCAACTAGCATACTCATTATGCAACCTATACTCTTTTTACTCTATCATGTTAATATTATCAGTTAGTTATTAGTTCTGACTTATGAAAAAAAGTTTCAATTCATAGAGCTTTTTGAAAGAAGTGACTCATAAGGATGGGCCACTTCTGTGTTTAGATAACATAGGCAGTTTTCTTCCTTTGAAAGCTAAGGCTTTATGTGTTTAATTAAACATGAAAGGATGCATATTGAAAATCCAATATGATACCATTTACCCACTGGAATGGGTAAGAAAAGACAGACAATTCAAAAAGACTAGCATTGCCAAGTATTATAAAGGATGCCTAGTAGAGGCTTACCCATGTACCCAGTATCACCAAGACCCTTATTCTTTTGGCATCTGGTTGGGGTCTGCTAAGAGAGGCATCAGAAGTCAGAGGGTGGAAGAGAGTGAGATCAGGTTGGGGTACTTGTTTTTTTTTAACTCATTCCCTGCTAGATCACATCGATTAGTTGTCACCCTGTCCCCAGGGCCACAGTTTTTTGTGAAGCGTCCTCCATATTTTTTCTAAGTTTGGTTACCACTTGCACATTTTCCTTTAGGTCAAGGGATGGTAATGAGCTGCCGATGTTGCTATTCCACCGAATAGCACTCTCTGTAATTGTTTCCCCTAAGTTATGCCCAATTCTTTGTAAATGGCTTTTTATTAAACTCTTAATCCAATAAAAATATGTTGTTTTTCTCCTCTAAGAACTTTGACTGATAGTCATATGATAAAAAAATGAACATTATTGACATTTCTGTCTGGGGCTCTCCTATATAATATAAAATGGTTAGCCACCTCCCTGGCCGCTGCTCAATAAATGTCAGTAATAATAATAACCAAAAATATCTCCAGACATTGCCAGATTTCTCCTTGGATACAAATTAGTCCTTGGTTGATAACCACTGCTCTACCATTTTATTAACTTTCTATTTTATTTCACCAGCAAATATTGATTGAGTGCTTACTAAATGTAAGTCATTGTTTGTGGAAGTCAATCAGACATCTCAACTTACACATACTGTTATAAAATAAGTAATGAAAATTAGTATGCTAGCATTTAAAATGATAGTGAGATTAATATTTGTCATGGGAATCTACACTAATAAAAGGCCAAATATGCTAATTAGACTGGACGTCCTTCCGGACAAAGCCACGGTGGCGGGGTTGAGGAAGAGGCATTTAGGGGTGATCAGGCCGGCAGGGGAGAGCAGGTAGGGGGATCAGGCCGGCAGGGGAGAACAGTTAGGGCGATCAGGCCAGCAGGGGAGAGCAGTTAGGGGGATCAGGCAGGCTGGGGAGCAATTAGGGGCATCAGGCAAGCAGGCAGAGTGGTTATGGGTGATCAGGCAGGCAGCGTGGTTAGGGGAGATCAGGCAGGTGAGCGGTTAGGAGCCAGTATCCCAGATTGTGAGAGGGATATATGACTGCTGGTTTAGGCCCTATCCCATAGGAATTGGCAGTCGGACGTCCCGGATTGGAGAGGGTGCAGGCCAAGCTGAGGAGACCGCCCCCCCCCCTCAACCCATGCACAAAATTTGTGCACTGGGCCTCTCGTATATCTCTAAAATATTAAGTTTGAAAACAGACTGTAAAATATGTATACAGTGACATTCTGTATTTAAAAAAGTAATCCATTTAATAAGTGGATTTATACATAGAGAAAAGTCTGGATGGATAGGCACTAAACTGTTAATTATGGTTCTCTCTATGTTGTGAAGTTTTGGATGCTCCCATTTTCTTCCAAATATATTTATGTATCCTAATTTTATTACATTGAGTATGTGATTTACAAACTGAAAAAGAAAACATTAAGTCTTTACTTTTAAAGTTTATTTAAAATCTTACATATCTACATACACAAATAACCAAATTATAGTTAAGTAAGTACTTAGTGTCAAAAAGTGGACTTAACCCTACTAGACTGCTGTACCGATTTTTCGGTAATTTCCACACAAAGGTGGAATATTGGCACTAGATGAAAAGTAAATGAAAGGTAGACCTATTTTCTACAATGTCTCCAAGTTCCATCTTATTCTAACCACTTGTTTGCATGTAACTAACATTTTTCTATATCATGTTGATTTTTTCTCTTTAATGCTCAGGAGCCCAGGTATAGGGGACAGTTAGTTTCAGGGCCTCAGGTCTGGTAGGATTAAAATGCCATGAGCTTTTAGGCAGAGATTACTTATAGGAGAAATTAAGGAAGATTACCTAGAGGAGGTAATGGTTGATATAAATTGAAAGATATACCTGGAAAAGTGTTTCAGGAAGAAGCGGGGTAGCATAGATGGTGTAGCACAGATGTAGAAAAGTACACGATATTGAGATTATTTTTGGAATGAGAATTTCTCTCCAATTATGTATTTTATATTTATTTTTAAACTACTTCATTGTTTTTCTTCCTAAAGGTTTGAGATTGAAATTGAACCTATTTTTGCAAGTTTGGCTTTATATGATGTAAAGGAAAAGAAAAAGGTAAGGTTATATGATTTAAACATAATAGATTTCAGAAACCTGATTTTAAGTTGTTTTATAAGATAAATAAATAACAATTTTTCGAGAATTATTAAAGATGGATATTTTACAACGAAAAATGGAAATTTAAGGCTTGTTAAATATATTCTTACTATGAAATAATTTAGTTTATACCTAGATTTTATTTCATTGAAAGAGTTCAAAAGCCAGTAGCAGAAGCAACTTTTAATTTAAAAACAAGAAAAGATACTACAAGAAAAGCATTTTAGGCAATCTATTAAAGGTAACAATGATAACAGTGAGTTTTTGTTGACATAATTTTCAATTTCTTACTACAACATCATTTATGTATATTTTAAATATTCTGTCTTAAATACTGCTGTTAGTTTTACCATCATCATTTACAGAAGGCTGTCTTATCTTTGACACTAAGCAAGAAAGGCTGTCTTTCTTGCTTGTATATTCTAAGCCTGAAGTGTAGTAGAAACTTAAAGTGCCTTCAGTGACTTCTGCTGTCAAAATATTACGGTTTTCTGCAGTGGGACTTTGCTTGAGCAACTTGTATTTGCTAAATCAAAACTGCTGAGATATTGTTCATATAATTTTTAAAGACAATTTGGGATAATTCATCTCAATAATAATTTCTTTGTATATTGTATTAGAGGTTTACATTTCCAATCAGAAGAGTTTGGGATATGCTTCTTTAGACTATGTTTATTATATTATATTTTGCAAATAGTTTGTACATTTCTTTGGATTTAGACATGTAAAGAATAGGCAGTGACATATATGATAAACTGTATGTTATAGTATATTATTTTAATATCTAATAGTTTAAGATTGGAGATGTATGATTTTTGTGAGTTTTTATAAAATGTACAGATTTAAAAATTTGATATGATTATATTTTTTAGATTTCAGAAAACTTTTATTTTGACCTTAATTCTGAGCAGATGAAAGGATTGCTACGTCCACATGTACCACCTGCTGCCATTACCACCCTGGCAAGATCAGCTATTTTTTCTATCACTTATCCTTCCCAAGATGTCTTTCTTGTAATAAAGGTGAGAATAATCTATATATATAATCCTAAGCGACCGAATGACTGAACGACCAGTTGCTATGACGCGCACTGACCATGAGGGAGCAGATGCTCAACGCAGGAGCTGCTCCCTGGTGGTCAGTGTGCTCCCACAGCCAACTTCCCACACTGAGCAACCTCTCGCGGTCCCTTCCCCCGGCCATTCAGGCCCAATTGGCCTCGATTGCTGGCCAGGCCAAGGGATCCCACCTGTGCACAAATTTGTGCACCGGGTCTCTAGTGTTAAAATATATTTGTTTATTTCTGTAGTGTCTGTATACTCATCTCTCTATCAGTGGTGCAGCTTTTTATGGGCACAGATTTTGCCTTTACTTATTTTTTCATCTTAATATTCTTTAACATACACTATAGGTGCTACTTAATTTTTTCTTGAATTAGGGACTGTTTTAGTCAGGGTTTTTCATAGAAACAAACCTGTAGGATGGATACATGTGTGTGTGCGTGTGTGCGCGCGTGCGGCTGCACACACACACACACACACACACACACAGAAAGGAAGGATTTGGCTGGGGGCTAGCAAGTCTGAAATCTGTATGGCAGGCAGGCAGGCTGGAAATTCAGGAAAGAGTTGTTGTCTTGGGTTTGAATCCCACAGAGCAACATACTAGAAACTCAGCCAAGTAGTCTTGAGAATACCTTTTTTGAGAAACCTCATTTTTTGCTCTGTGACCTTTAACTAATTAGATGAGGCTCACCCACATCATGGAGGGTAATCTACTCTACTCAGTCTACTGATAAAATGTTAATCATCTCCAAAAAATACCTATACAGCAACATTTAGTCTGATATTTGGTCAGACAACTGCTTTCAATTCTATTGGGTTTATACCCAGAAATAGATTTCCTGAATTGCATGGTAGTTCTATTTTTAATATTTGAGGAATCTTTGTACTGCTTTCCATAGTGGATGCACCATTTTACAGTTCACTGGTAGCGGCGAAGGGTGCTAGTTTTTCTATATCCTTGCCAATATTTGTTGTATATTTATTTATTTTTGAGAGTAGCCATTCTGATGGGTGTAAGATGGTCTTATTGTGGTTTTGATTTGCATTTCCCTAATGATTAGTGGTTTAAACATCCTTTCATATGCCTATTAGCCATTTGTATAGCTTCCTTGGAGAAATGTCTACTCAAGTCCTTTTCACATTTAATAATCAGATTATTATTGTTTTGTTATGTTATGGTATTTTTTTTTAATTAAATCTTTATTGTTCAGATTATTACATTTGTTCCTCTTTTTCCCCCCCATAACTCTTCTCCTCCCAGTTCCCGCCCCACCCTCTGCCCTCACTCCCCACCCACTGTCCTCATCCATAGGTGCACGATTTTTGTCCAGTCTCTTCCCGCATCTCCCACACCCCTTTCCCCCCCAAGAATAGTCAGTCCATTCCCTTTCTATGTCCCTGATTCTATTATAATCACCAGTTCATTCTGTTCATGAGATTATATATTCACTTGATTCTTAGACTCACTTGTTGATAGATGCATATTTGTTGTTCATAATTTGTATCTTTACCTTTTTCTTCCTCTTCCTCTTCTTAAAGGATACCTTTCAGCATTTCATATAATCCTGGTTTGGTGGTGATGAACTCCTTTAGCTTTTCCTTATCTGTGAAGCTCTTTATCTGACCTTCAATTCTGAATGATAGCTTTGCTGGATAAAGTAATCTTGGTTGTAGGTTCTTGGCATTCATCACTTTGAATATTTCTTGCCACTCCCTTCTGGCCTGCAAAGTTTCTGTTGAGAAATCAGCTGACAGTCGTATGGGTATTCCCTTGTAGGTAACTGAGTTTATTTCTCTTGCTGCTTTTAAGATTCTCTCTTTGTCTTTTGCTCTTGGCATTTTAATTATGATGTGTCTTGGTGTGGTCGTCTTTGGATTCCTTTTGTTTGGGGTTCTCTGCGTTTCTTGGACCTGTAAGTCCATTTCTTTCACCAGGTGGGGGAAGTTTTCTGTCATTATTTCTTCAAATAGGTTTTCAATATCTTGCTCTCTCTCATCTTCTGGCATCCCTATAATTCTGATGTTGGTACGCTTGAAGCTGTCCCAGAGGCTCCTTACACTATCTTCGTATTTTTGGATTCTTTTTTCATTTTGCTTTTCCGGTTGGGTGTTTTTTGCTTCTTCACATTTCAATTCTTTGATTTGATTCTTGCGCTCCTCTGGTCTGCTGTTGGGTGTCTGTATAATATTCTTTATTTCAGTCAGTGTATGCTTAATTTCTAGTTGGTTCTTTATCACAACATCGAGGATCTCATTAGATTTCTTGAGGATCTCACGACATTTATCGGCAGTTTTTAGAAACTTATTGAAAGACCTTAAAAGTGTGGTTTTGAGCTTTATATCTTCCATTTCTGACATCTGCGTCCTGTTTCTTTGTCTCCGCATTTTTTATGCTTTCTTAACTACAACCTCTAGTGGTCTTTATGCGCAGTCTTGTTGTAGTTAAGCCTAGATTGTTGTAGGTAATACTGGCGGGGATTTGACCACCAGGCCAACTGGCTGTGAGAATCAGCTGTGTCTGCAGTGAGAGAACTTCTGTCCTCTAGGGAGGTGCTAATCTAGCCTTTGCCTGAGGCTATCCGGCAAATGCCTCTGTGCAGGGCTTGGGCGGGGCGAGTGGCACGGGATCAACAGGGTGGGCCGGAGCAAGCAGTTATGGCTGCTCTCAGTCCCGTCCCCAGGGGCTCTGCCTCTCTGAGTCCCAGCAACCGCTGCAAACCTCAGAGAGAAAGCTGCCTTCGAGTTCCGACCGAAGCCAGACAGTCCCGCTTCTCCTGTTTGAGTCTGGATCCCTAAAGACTCGCCCGGATCTGGAGCTCAGAGTCTGCGACTCCCTCCCAATTGAAAACTCCAACCGCGCCCTCAGCCGCCAGCCCGCTCTGCATGCACTCCGCACCTCAGAATTTGACTTCAGCACTGCGCCTTCTTTGAGTGTCGGTATGCGTTTCTCTTTCCTCCTAGTTGTAGGACTTCCACTCAGCCAGCGTTCCTGTGGTTCTGGGTGATGTCCGTTCCGTCTGTTAGTTGTTTTTTTTGAAGTGGTTGTTCGAGGCAGCAAACTCCGGCATTAACCTATGCTGCCATCTTGGTTCTCCAGTTATGATGTTTTAAAAAATCTGTTCTGGGCATTAACTCCTTATGATATATATGTATGATTTCTCTCATTTCTTGTCTTTTTACACCGTTGGTTGTGTCCTGTGAAGCACAAAAGTTTTAAATTTTGATGTAGTCCAGTTTACCTACTTTTACTTTAATTGAATGTGCTTTTTTTTTTTTTTGGTCTCAAATCCAAGAAAACATAGTCATGTTCTTTATTTTTTCTTCTCTAAGAGTTTTATAGTGTTAGGTCTATGTTTAGGTCTTTGATCCATTTCAAATTAATTTTTGTATAACATAAGGTAAAGGTATAATTTAATTTTTTGCAATTGGACATTCAGGTGTTGTTTTTTTAACACCATTTCTTGAAAAGCCTCTCCTTTTCTTATTGAATGGTCTTGATACCCCTGTTGAAAATTATTTAACTATATATACAAGGGTTTATTTCTGGGCTCTATTCTACCACATTGATCTATAGGTATATCTTTATGCCAGTACCACACTGTTTTGATTACTGTAACTTTATATTAAGTTTTGAAATCAAGAAGTTTGAGGCTTCCAGCTTCCAACTTTGTTCCTTTTATTAAAGCTTGTTTTGACTATTGGAAAAACAAACAAACATAAAAACACCCCATTATTGTGATTTTGATTAAATCTACAGATTGTTTTAGGTAGTATTGACATCTTAATTACATTAAGTTTTCCAGTTCATGAGTGCAAGATGTTTTGCCATTTATTTGTGTTTCATTTATTTATTTGTTTATTTATTTATTTATTTATTTATTTACTTTTACCACTGTTTTATAGTTTTCAAAATACAACTCTTTCAGTTCTTGATTAGTTCCTCAGTATTTTATTCTTTTTGATATTATTGTAAAATGGAATTATTTTCTTAATTTCCTTTTCAAATTGCTCATTTTTAGTGTATAGACATACAACTTATTTTTGCATGGTTTGTATCTGATACTTTGCTGAATTCCTTTAAGTTCTAAAGAGTGTGTGTGGGTGTGTGTGTGTGTGCACGCGCGTGAGTGAAATATTAGGGTTTTCTGTATAAAAGATCATGTCTTCAAAGAGATAATTTTACTTTTTCCTTTTTAATTTGAATGTGTTTTCTTTTTCTTGCCTAATTGCTCTGACTCAGTCTTCTAATTACTATGTTGAATAGAATTGGCAAAAGTGAGCATCCCTATCTTGTTGCTGATCTTAGAGGGAAAGTTTTAAGTCTTTTAACACCTAGTATGATGTTATCTTGCGGGCTTTGCACATAAGGGCTTTGATTATGTTGAGGTAGCTTTCTTAAATTCCTAGTTTGTTGAATGTTTCTTTCATGAAAGTATATTGAATTTTGTTCAGTGCTTTTTCTATATTAATTGAAATGATCATGTGATTTTATTATATTGATTAATTTTTATATGTTGAATCATCCTTGCATTCCATACTGATAGCTTTTTAAAAAAAAGTTTAATCTTTAATTTTTGCCTTTGACAGTTAGAAAAAGTCCTACAGCAAGGAGACATTGGAGAGTGTGCAGAACCATATATGATTTTCAAAGAAGCAGATGCCACCAAGGTATAGAATATCATGCCTCTCATTTCCCCCACTTTTGTATTTATTGCCATTCACTCCCATTTCCCCCAAGTCCCCAAACCCAACCCTAAATTACCTCTAATCTCCCAAATTATTATTTGGGAAACTACTGTGTAAAGCATACTAATAAATTTAATTCATTTTTTTCTATTATCCTACTCAGTTTCTTTCTTTATTTGCTTTGTCACCTCGCTTGTGTCACATATTGTGCTATTCTTTAAAATATCCCTCACCATTAATTGATTATTTAAATTATTTTTTTTGTAGAAAGCTAATTCAGTTTAATTCCTAAATAATTTTTCTTATATATACAGAATAGTGATATTGATTGAACATTTCATAGCAAAACAGAAATATTCTAGGCCTCTGTCTAGCTATAGATAATTAAGAATGTGTTAAAAATAGAAAATACAACCTCTGTTTTGTCATCAAATAACAAATTTCTAGAATTTAGATAAACTTCTAAAGCAAAAATAATTGGTCAACAATAGGTACCAAATTCCAGATACCCTGAGTTAGCTATAGGAATAACAGGTGATCTTGGGTCTTTGAACACTTCATTTAATACTGGAAACACCCAGGAGAGGTATGCTTGAGAAATACTTTACAAACTAGAAAATGTTTTACTTTCTGTTTTTCTGAGATTCAGAACAAGAGCTAAGCCTTTTCTGCTATTATAAGTAGATCTGAAGACATGGTAATCTTCTCTGATCCCTGGCTATCTGGTTGAAAGCAGTGTTAAAGTATTCAGGCTTTCCCAGGTTGTCATTTTACAAATTAAATTTGCTCTGTTATATGGAGTTCATAGGTATTATAGCAGCTTATTCCACATTTCTTCTTACATATTTACATAAGCTGATAGAATTAAGTATACTTTATAGCTAGGCTTTTAAAGCAAGAACCTATTTTTAAGGTATACTAGGTATAGCAGTAAAAGTGATGCCATTTAGCTATCTGTCCATCTTTTCCCAGCTCTGAGTCTTCAGGTAGGGAACTGTCATTAGAGTAAACCACACCAATAGACATACTGTATAGAAAGAATATGTGAGGAATTTGGTGTGGGTTTTCACTCTTGGACCATTGGTTGGATATTGCAGGTCGCCTTAGTGTTTGTTCAGGAATAGCCTAAAAGTTGAGCCAGACTCAGGATGTCTTCCAGGTAGGCATGTACTGTTTGTACCATTAGTCTTTTACCAGTATTTAGTACTCTTATCATACTTTTTTTTTTGCTTCATTTATTACTACTCTTGGCTTATTATTGGCATATTTGTGCCCTACACTCCCACCTCATGGTTGCTCTAAGTTAGGGACTATTTTAAATCGGCTCAAGTGCTTCCATATTTTTTAGAATATTTAAACTTAATGAGTTATAACTTAGAATATTTTATAGTTTGCAGTTGGAAACATAGTTATGCTTCCTTTCATAAAATAGTACTTAAAATACATAAACATATTTGACACTTGCTCTTTTTTCTCCAGAGATGAGATAATTTCAAACAAAAATGTCGAAGACTTATTCTGTACATACATTTGTAGAACAGGTTAAGGTTGTTCAGTGGTTAAGATAGTACACTGTTAATTGATCTCTGAAAGGCACAGATTGTTTTTCCATCTTTGTTGAAAATTGAGAATTTTTAAACTGTGTCTCTATTTATTATGAAATAGCCTTTAATTCATTTCTTTGAGCATAATCATATAATGTATAAAGTTTTGTTTTGCAGAATAAGGAAAAATTGGAGAAGCTGAAAAGTCAAGCTGATCAGTTTTGCCA
Organism: Myotis myotis; assembly: GCF_014108235.1. Lineage (NCBI taxonomy): Eukaryota > Metazoa > Chordata > Mammalia > Chiroptera > Vespertilionidae > Myotis > Myotis myotis. The sequence goes on along the minus strand of NW_023416324.1, from coordinate 43,466,824 downwards.
AAGACTTGGAAAATATCGCATGCCTTTCGCTTGGACTGCGATCCATTTAATGAATATTGTTAGCAGTGCTGGGAGTTTGGAAAGAGATTCTACAGAGGTAGAAATTAGTACGGGAGGTAAGAGTGTTTTATATAAAATGTTTCTAAATATATAATTTTTTTTCTTCTTTCTTAGATAAGCTTGTTTTATGTGTAGACTTTGCAATGTGATGAGGCATACATGGTTTCTTTTTTGCCTTTTGTTAAAACCTTAACAGCTTTTTTGAGATGTAATTTGCATACCATACATTTCACCTGTTTTAAGTGTATAATTCAGTGTTTTTTTAATGTAGTCCCAAGGTTCTGCAACCATCATTGCAATCTAATTGTGGAATGCTTTCATAGTCACTAGCAGTCATTTTCCATTCTCCCCAAATCCCCAAACCCAACACTAAACAACCTCAAATCTACTTACCAGTAAGTCGTATGGATTTTCTTGTTCCAGACATTTCATATCAATAGAATTACGTAATATCTAGTCTTTTGTGTCTAGCTTCTTTTGCTTAGTGTAATGTTTTAAAGTTAATCTGTGCTATAGCATGTGTCAGTATTTCATTTTTTATTGCTGAATAATGGTCCATTGTACTTGTCTGTTAAGTATGAAATAACATTATGTCTAAATAAACAACGTACATAACTTAATTAAAAATACTTTCTTGCTAAAATATGCTAACCATCATCTGAGCCTTCAATGAGTTGTAATCTTTTTGCTGGTGGAGAGTTTTGCCTCAGTGTTAATGTCTGCTGACTTATTAGAGTGGTGGCGGCTGAAGGTTGGGGTATCTGTGGCAATTTCTGAAAATACAACAGCAATGAAATTTGCTGCATTAAGTGACTCTTTTGCCAATGATTTCTCTATAGCATGTGATGCTGTTTGATGGCATTTTACCTACAGAACTTCTTTCATAATTGGAGTCAGTTCTTTTAAACCCTGCTGCTGCTTTATCACCTAAGTTTATATAATTTCTATATCCTTCGTTGTCATTTCAACAATCATCACAGCATCTTCATCAGGAGTCAGTTCTGTCTCAGGAAACCACTCTCTCTGATCAACCATAAGAAGCAATTCCTCATCTGTTAATGTTTTATCATGAGATGCAGCAATTCAGGCTCCAATAAGTCTAGTTCTCTTGCTATTTCCACCACATCTGCAGTTACTTCCTCCACTGAAATCTTCAACCACTCAAACTCATCAGTGAGGGTTGGAATCAACTTCTTCCAAATTCCTGTTAACGTTGGTATTTTGACTGCTTCTCATGAATCTGTATTGTTCTTAATGACATTGAGAATGGTGAATCATTTCCAGAAAGTTTCAGTTTACTTGCCCAGATCCATCAGAGGAATCACTGTGGCAGATATATCCTTATGAAATGTATTTTTTAAATAAAAAGACTTAAAAGTTGAAATTACTCCTTGATCCATGGGCTGCAGAATGGATGTTGTGTTAGCAGGCATGAAAACATTAATGTACATCTCCATTAGAGCTCTTGGGTGACCAGGTGCATTGTCAATGAGTAGTATTATTTTGAAAGGAATATTTTTTTCTGAGCAATAGGTCTTAACAGTGGGCTTAAAATGTTCAGTGAATCATGTAGGCAGATGTGCTATCATCCAGGCTTTGCTGTTCCTTTTATAGAGCACAGGCAGAGTAGTTTAGCATAATTCTTAAGGACCCTAGGATTTTTAGAATGGCAAATGAGCACTGGCTTCTATGTAAAGTCACTAGCTGCCTTAGCCCCTCACAAGAGAGTCAGGTTTTGAAGCTTTGAACCCAGGCATTAACTTCTCCTCTCTAGCTATAAAGTCCTAGATAGCATCTGCTAACCTAAGGCTGTTTTGTCTCTATTGGGAATCTGTTTAGTGTAGCCACCTTCATTAATTATCTTAGCTAGATCTTCTGGATAATGCTGCAGCTTCTATATTAGCACTTGCTGCTTCACCTTGCACTTTTATGTTATGAAAGATGGCTTCTTTCCTTAAGCCTATGAACTAGCCTCAGCTAGCTTCAACCTTTTCATCGGCATCTTCCTCACTTCTCTCAGCCTTCATAGAATTGAAGAGAGTTAGGATCTTGCTCTGGATTTGGCTTTGGCTGAAGGGAATGTTGTGGATGGTTTGATCTTCTATCCAGACCACTAAAATATTCTCCATATCAACAATAAGGCTGTTTCGCTTTCTTATCTTTTGTGTGTTCACTGGAGCAGCACTTTTAATTTCTTTCACGAATTTTTCTTTGCATTTACAAATTGGCCAACTCTTTGATGCAAGAGGCCTAGCTTTCAGCATATCTTGGCTTTCAACATTCTCTCATTAAGCTTAATCATTTGTAGCTTTTGATTAAAAATGAGAAACATAGGACTTTCTTTCACTTGAATACTTGGAGGCCATTGTAGGGTTATTATTTGGCCAATTTCAGTATTATTGTGTCTCAGAGAATTGGGGTCTCTCGGAGAGGGACAGAGATAGGAGAACAACCCGTCACTGGAACAATCAGAACACACATTTATTAAGTTTGCTCTCTTAAGTTTGTGATGCCCCAAAACAATTACAATAATAACATCAGAGATCACTGATCACAGATTACCATAACAAATATAATAACAGTGAAAAAGTTTGAAATAGCTCTAGCTGGTTTGGCTCAGTAGATAGAGCATTGGCTTGTGGACCAAAGGGTCCTGGGTTCGATTCCAGTCAAGTGCATGTACCTCGGTTGCAGGCTTCTCCTCGGCCTGGGCCCTGGTCAGGGCATGTGCAGGAGGCAACCAATTGATATTTCTCTCACATCGATATTTCTCTCTGTCTTTCACTCTCTTTTCCACTGTCTCTAAAAAATCAATGGAAAAATATCCTCGGGTGAGGATTAAAAAAAAAAATAGTTTGAAATATTGTGAGAATTACCAAAATGTGAACAGAGACAAATTGAGCGAATACTATTGAAAAAAATGGCACCAATAGAGTTGCTCAATGCAGGGTTGCCACAAATTTTTAATATGTGAAAAATGTAATATCTGTAGAGTGCAATAAAGCAAAGAGCAATAAAACAAGATATACCTGTCTTGGAGGTATATATATATATTACTTGGAGGTATATATATATATTATTATATATAATCTGTCTTGGAGAATGTCTTATGTGTGCTTGAGAAGAATGTGCATTTGCCTTTTGTTTAGTGGAGTATATTGTAGAGGTCTGGTAGGTCTAGTTTGTTTATAGTTTTGTTTTAAGTCTTCAACATAATTATTTTATTGGGTTTGAATAGTAGGGTTATCTTGCAAAAATTTGAATGAAAGTTTCAAATTCAAGTGCTGTAAGACTGAGGGACCATATATAGTGACTAAAATTTCTAGTTCCTCTATATCTGTTCTTCTTAGCTCATCTTTGGTCATATGCATAATCTTTGTGTGGTAATTACCTTTTTTTACATTGGAGAATTTTAAAGAGAATCAGAAGATTTAGGTGTAATATTTTCTTACTGATCTCCCAAAGAAGTGAAATTCTTCTACTATAGTCAATATGCTAAGTGGTTATTTTCAACCTCAGTGGATTTCCACCCTGTTTGGAAAGCTGCTTTAAAACAAGTTTTTTAAACATTATAAAAATGAATATTTTACTTTTTTTTCCTTCGTAGAACGAAAAGGGTCTTGGTCAGAGAGGAGGAATTCCAGTATTGTTGGCAGACGATCACTTGAAAGGACAACAAGTGGAGATGATGCTTGTAACCTGACCAGCTTTCGACCTGCTACACTCACAGTGACAAATTTTTTTAAGCAGGTATTGTTCTGTCATGTAGGAATTCTAGGGAGTTATTTGTCTGTAAATTTCTTTTGGTTTCAGAAAAATCGTGAATGTATATGCACATATAATAATTGATTATAATTTCAAGAAATTTTAAAAAATTAAGAATAAAAATAAAATATATAATAATAAAAATAATTTATATATATCTGTTTTATCATTTTATTTAAATAGTGACATTGTCTAATAATGCATCAGAATCAATCCTCCACATCTATATTCTACTGCTTCAGTGAGCTTTATTCCCCCTAGTTTTTTTGTGAGTGTATGCATACTGGATTTTGAAGTAAAATTAATTTTATAATGTGGACCAAGATCAGAAAAATTTGAAAGCCTTTGTCTTGAGTAAGCAGATGACCAGAACCATATAAGAATGGAAGAAAATTTGTATTAGTGTGACAAACTGGAGAATAACCATTCACGTGTTTTAGAGCAGATTAAAGGAAAATGCAAAATACTCTCTCAAAATTCCTCCTTTTAAGATGTTATTCTAAATATAGGGAGGAAATCCTGGCCTTCTGATACCTTGTAACTTGAGAGAGCTAGATTTTAGGGCAGGATGTGCCATGAATTGACAGATAACAATGTACTTGAAGTGTCTTTCACAATTATCTATCAATAGCATTCATAGGCAACTGCTCTGAGACACTCAGATGGAAAATAAAGCAGGTAAGGAGTGTCTGAAGTGGTAAGGGTCTTTTTATTATGAACTAGAGGCCCGTGCACGGATCTGGTGGAGTTCCTTGGCCTGGCCTCTGGGGATTGGGCCAAGACTGGCTCTCCGACATCCCCTGAGGGGTCCCAGATTGTGAGAGGGTTGTTCTCGGGTGATGCATCCCAGAATCAGGCTCCCTCCTCTCTGGTTCTGGGTGCGTCACCTGAGAACCGCAGCTGCCAAGTCACCACAGCTCGGCAGCTCCTGGGTTGAGCGTCTCCCCCCTGGTGGTCAGTGCGCATTATAGCTACTGGTTGGAGCGTCTGCCCTCTGGTGGTCATTGCATGTCATAGTTACCTGTCGGACAGTCGTATGGTCGCTTAGGCTTTTATATATATAGATTGTAGTACAAGAAAGCGTTTAGAAAAGGCCTCAGTATTACTTCGATGAGGTAATAGCCAAGTATAGCTATGGAGACAGAGCGGTAGATTTACCTCATACAATGACACAACCTTGCAACTATGACATTTTTCTCTTTTTGTGCTTCCTCAGCTGCTACATCACTTCTGCTGTTTTCACAGCTCTTCTTTGCATTTCTTCAGCTGCTTTATCATTGAACTGGTATTGTAAACGCAAATCAACCAGTTATCCATCCACCTACCCACCTATTTATTCAAAGGTACTTTATTGAGCATTCATCATGTACTGAGCATCATTCTACCCACCTACGTATTTATCCAACAAATACTTTTTGAGTATTCACCATGTACTGGAGACCAGTAACCCGAAACTAGTACAAACTATTTGTGAAACTTAAAAAGCAATGATTGCTGGGGACATAGAGCAATGGGAAGCATTGACACTTGACTTTGTAGAGCTCTGTAATTTTTTAAACTATTAGTATGTACAATTTTTATAAGTATTTTTAAATAGCTAGAATATTATATATCAGGCAAATGCAAATTAAGTAAAAAGCAGAGATTATAATTTTAATAAAGTAGAATTAAAGGCACAATTTTCTCCTAAATTAGAAACAAAAGCAGGTGTTTTTTTGTTTTTGTTTTGTTTTGTTTTTAATTGAGCAATTACTACTCATGATTGGGATAGAGTAATCAGTGCTTATGTACAGATTTTAAATGTGACAAGCTAAAGTTATTAGAAATACATGGAGATTTAAAAATAAAATTCACACATTAGTTTTAAGGGCATTTTTTCTACTTACTAAAATGTGTGTAAGTTGTTGCTTTAGGAGTACACAACAGTAAACCAGCACTGTGGAGAAGGGGTTGTCAGCTAGGTTCATCCACATGTATAGAGGTTGACTGGAGTCAGCTGATCTAGACTGACTTTTGGGAAGACAGAAATAACAGACCTCTTTTATATTTCTCAATTTGTACTCTCATCATCTCGCAGGCTGGCTTGATAATGTTCTCATACCAGTGGCTGAAGTTCAAGAGGGAGGGTAAGCTCAGTTGTGCAAATGTTTTTGAAGTTTCTGCATCATCTTTGCTTATTGGCCAACACAAGCCTGGGGAGGGAGTTAATGTCCCACCTAACAAAAGGTATGGAAACAGATATAGAGTAAAGAATGGAGGTCAATAGTATAATCAATTGAACAGGTTAAGTAGACAGAAATAGTTGAATCTAAAGATAATCTTAATGTATCTATATATATAAAAGCCTAATATGCTAAGTGTTACACTGTTTGGTTGACCATTTGGTCAACTGCTTGACCAGTAGCTATGACATGCACTGACCACCAGGGGGCCGACGCTCCAATCGGTAGCTTGCTACTGGGGTCTGGTGGATCGGGAGTGGGTGAGACTGGCCGGACATACCCTGGAGCCAGTCTCCCGTGGTCCCTCCCTAGCCTCTAAAATATTTCTTCTAATTAATTTCCTTTCAATGTGCGTGAATTTATGCACCAGGCCTCTAGTCTACACTAATAAAAGAGAAACATGGTAATTGGCGTACGACCGCTACCCTTTTCATTGGCTAATCAGCGAGATATGCAAATTAACTGTCAGCCAAGATGGCGGCCGGCAGCCAGGCAGCTTGAAACTAACATGAGGCTTGCTTGCCTCAGTGACGGAGGAAACCAGCATTCCCCGCCTGTGGCTGCAGGCCTCTGAGCCTGCAGTTTAAGAAACATTATAACGAATACTGCCGGACTTCAGCCAGCAGAATCGCAACATTGTAAGCAAAGGCCAGAAACCTACTTTCAGCAGCGGAGGCCTAAGAGCTGGAGCCAAGCCTCAAGTTAAAGCTGGCCCAGAATTAAAAAAAAAAAAAAAAAAAAAGGAAAGAAGGAGCGGTTGGGAGCTTCAGTCACCCCCAGCCTGAAAACAGCCTTCAGCCCCTTACCCAGACTGCCCAGGCACCCCAGTGGGGACCCCCACCCTGAAGGGTGTGTGACCAGCTGCAAACAGCCATCATCCCCTCACCCAGGCTGGCCAGGCACCCCAGTGGGGACCCCCACCCTGAAGGGTGTGTGACCAGCTGCAAACAGCCATCATCCCCTCACCCAGGCTGGCCAGGCATCCCAGTGGGGACCCCCACCCTGATCCAGGACACCCTTCAGGGCAAACCAGCCGGCCCCCACCCGTGCACCAGGCCTCTACCCTATATAGTAAAAGGGTAATATGCCTCCCAGCACCGGGATCAGCGGAGCCGCGAGGCCTCCCGGCACTGGGATCAGCCTGATGGGGCAGCGCCCAAACCCCCTGATCGGCCCTGCTCTGTGTGTGACAGGGTGCGGCACCCCAACCCCACCCGCCCCCCGCCACGGGCCCTGCTCTGTGTGTGACGGGGTAGAGCCATAACCTCCCCATCTGCCCTGCCCTGAGTGTGAGAGTGGCGGCACCCCAACCCCCGGATCGGCCCTGCTCTGTGGGTGATAGAGGGCGGCGCCCCAACCCCCTGATGGGCCCTGCTCTGTGGGTGATAGAGGGCAGCGCCCCAACCTGCTGATCCGCCCTGCTCTGTGTGTGACCGGGGACGGTGCCCCAACTCCCCTATCGGCCCTACTCTGTGAGTGACAGGGGGAGCTCCTCAACCCCCTGATGGGCCCTGCTCTGTGCATGACAGGGAAAGGAGCCCCAACTCCCCTGATGGGCCCTGCTGTGTGCGTGACAGGGGGCAGCGCCCCAACCCCCTGGTTGGCCCTGCTCTGTGCGTGACAGGGGGTGGCGCCGCAACCTCCCCATCGACCCTGCCTTGAGTGTGACAGGGGGCGATGCCCCAACCCCCCAATCGGCCCTACCCTGAGCGTGACTGGGGGTGGCATCACAACCTCCCAATCCGCCCTGCTCTGTGCATGACAGGGGGCGGCGCCCCAACTCCCCAATCGGCCCTGCTCTGAGCCCGACCAGGGGCTGCACCTAGGGATTGGGCCTGCCCTCTGCCACCCGGGAGCAGGCCTAAGCCAGCAGGTCGTTATCTCCCGAGGGGTCCCAGACTGCGAGAGGGCACAGGCCGGGCTGAGAGATCCCCCCCCTCACCCCCGAGTGCCCAAATTTTTGTGCACCGGGCCTCTAGTTATAAATAAGAACCATTTAAGGATGCATTTAATTCTGTATTCAAAAGGAGAGAATATACTGTTTTAGCAACTGATAGAACATTTGTAATAATTAATTATATGTTAGGTCACTGAAAAAATCTTCATAGAGTCAAATTTGCTAACCATAACTCAATAAAACTAAAAACTATTTATAAAAGTATTAACAAAAAACTCCAGCCTTTTGGAAAGTAAAAATCACTTTTCTAGATAGTGGGATAAAAGATGAGCAATTCTGTATCCTGTTCAGAATATAGCAGTGAGCAGGTGGAATATGTAGTTCAGGGTGAGCTCATAGTAGTAAAGTAACCTTAACCCTATTTAAGATAAAAAGACGACATGAACTATGCTTTAAAACCACTAAGGTATTAAATGCAGGAGGTTTAGATTAATAAACTCTAAAAACTAACTCTTAAATTAAAAAACAAAATTAATCCCTACCTATTTTAATTGCAAAACATTATATTAAATTAAAAAATTTTTATTAATTAGGTATGGTTTGGTTTGGTTTGTCTCTTTTCCCAGGATGGAGGTCTTTTCATTTTTTTTCTTTCTGGTTTAATATCAAGATAGTTATACTTTATTTCAAGAGAAGTTTTTGTTACTACTTCTTTCTTCTTGTAAATTTAGTCAGTGCTTTATATTTTGCGTTTGAGAGACTTGGTGATATAAAATTGAAAAGACAAATATAAACTCAAGTGTTATAAGTTTTTAAGAATGTCATTATATGTATATCTGTTTTATATCAATACTCTTTTTTTTGTCCTTTTCATCTATCTCTAATTTGTATTGATTTTCCATATTTTAGAGTTCCCTGTAATACCTTATAAACATAATGGGCTATAAATAAATATATAAAATTTAAAAACAGATAGCAGTATCATAACTCAATAAAATTTGAAAGCATAAAAAAGGAAATAAGTCCACATACTGATTTTTAATCACGATTATATAAATTTTACGTTTCACTCTGACTCAAATAAAGGAAAAAGGGCAGGATTATTAACAAGCAATATTTTAAATCTACCATATTTATTTTATCAAATAATTTTTCCTTTGTTTTTAAAATCAGGAAGGAGACCGCTTAAGTGATGAAGATCTGTACAAATTCCTTGCCGATATGAGAAGGCCATCTTCTGTTTTACGGAGACTAAGACCTATTACAGGTATTTAAAATTTTTAACTAGAAATAATTATAACTGTTATCATCACAAGTATATTGTATTCTTTGTAATATGTATTCCTTTTTCACTTACTTGGCCCATATGTCTGTCAGTACTCTTCATCTCATTCTACCCTCATGTGGTCTGACACTTTGGATGCAGGAATCTTTGATAATTTTTTTTTTTAATAAATCTTTATTGTTCAGATTATTACAGTTGTTCCTCTTGTTTTCCCCCCATAGCTCCCCTCCACCCAGTTCCCACCCCACCCTCTGCCCTTACCTCCCCCCCCCGCCACTGTCCTCATCCATAGGTGTATGATTTTGGTCCAGGCTCTTCCCACACCCTCCCACACCCCTTTTCCCCCCGAAAATTGTCAGTCCATTCCCTTTCTATGCCCCTGATTCTATTATATTCGCCAGTTTACTCTTGTTCATCAGATTTTTTATTCACTTGATTTTCAGATTCACTTGTTGATAGATATGTATTTGTTGTTCATAATTTTTACCTTTACCTTTTTCTTCTTCCTCTTCTTAAAGAATACCTTTCAGCATTTCATATAATACTGGTTTGATAGTGATGAACTCCTTTAGCATTTTCTTACCAGTGAAGCTCTTTATCTGACCTTCAATTCTGAATGATAGCTTTGCTGGATAAAGTAATCTTGGTTGTAGGTTCTTGGCATTCATCACTTTGAATATTTCTTGCCACTCCCTTCTGGCCTGCAAAGTTTCTGTTGAGAAATCAGCTGACAGTTGTATGGGTACTCCCTTGTAGGTAACTGACTTTTTTTCTCTTGCTGCTTTTAAGATTCTCTCTTTGTCTTTTGCCCTTGGCATTTTAATTATGATGTGTCTTGGATTCCTTTTGTTTGGGGTTCTCTGCACTTCCTGGACTTGTAAGTCTATTTCTTTCACCAGGTAGGGGAAGTTTTCTGTCATTATTTCTTCAAATAGGTTTTCAATATCTTGGTCTCTCTCTTCTTCTGGCACCCATATAATTCAGATGTTGGTACGCTTGAAGTTGTCCCAGAGGCTCCTTACACTATCTTCATATTTTTGGATTCTTTCTGCTTTTTGCTTTTCCAGTTGGGTATTTTTTGCTTCCTCATATTTCAAATCTTTTTCTTGATTCTTGGAATCCTCTTGTCTGCTGTTGGATCTCTGTATATTATTCTTTATTTCAGTCAGTATATGCTTAATTTCTAGTTGGTCCTTTTTCATATCCTCCAGGGTCTCACTAAATTTATCGGCGGTTTCTAGAAAATTCTTGAAAAACCGTGGTTTTTGAATTATATATCCTGTAGTTTGCTTTCCTCCATTTCTGTCATTTGTGATCTCTTTCTTTGTCTCCGCATTTTTTATGCTTCCCTGTGTTGGTAGAGTGGCTTTCTGTGCTAGGTGTCCTATAGGGCCCAGTGACTCAGCCTCCCCAATTACCTGAGGTGGACACTCTTGGCACACCCCTTTGTGGGCTGTGTGCACAGTATTGTTGTTAAGCCTTGATTGTTGTTGGTATCACTGGAAGGAATTGACCTCCAGGCCAATTGGCTGTGAGAATCAACTGTGTCTGCAGTGGGAGAACTTCTGTGCTGGAGACACCATTCTGGGGCAAGACTTGCTTCAGTGGGGCTTTGGTGCTCACTGAGTCTGCCCCCTGGGTGTGTCCCTTATGTATCTGAGGAGTTGTAATCTGGATGGTCCCACTCTGACCACTGGGTACACTGGCTCTTGGATCTAAGGAGGTGCTAATTTAGCCTCTGCCTGAGGCTACCCAGCAGGAGCTACAGAGAGATCTGCAGATTCCTCTTCCTTGTTTGGGGTTTGGAGGTGCCCAGATGAGGCCTAGCTGTGAAGCAGTGCAAGCTGCTGTGGGGCCTTGAGCCTTCTTTTGGATGTTCTGGGTCTCTCTGACCCAGGTGCATTTTATTAGGTAATTTTGGATCTCAAAGGGCCAGGGCATTCCTATGCAAAAGCCTCTGCTCGCAGCTTGGGTGGGGGGCGGGGTCTCAAGGAATCAACAGGGCGGGGCAAGCAGCTATGGCTGCTCCTCAGTCCTACCCTAAGAGACCCCGCATCTCAGTGTCCCGGTAATCGTCTCAGTGTCCCGGTAATCTCTGCAAGCACCTCTGAGAGAAAGCTGCCCTTGAGTTCCGACTGATGCCAGACAGCCCAGTCTCTCCCCGTATGAGTCTGGGTCCCCAGAGACTTGCCCGGAATTGGAGTTCAGAGCAGTCTCGAGCTTGAGACTCCCTCCCGTTTGAAAAAGACACCAGTGTCCTCCGTTGCCAGCCCTTTCCAAGTGTGCCTCCGTACCTCTGCACTTTACTTCCGCACCTCCTCTGAGTCTCAGTGTGCTTTTCTCTTTCCTTCTAGTTGTAGAATTTCCACTCAGCCAGCCTTCCTGTGGTTCTGGATGATGTCTGTTTTGTCTTTTAGTTGTAGTTTTGAAGTGGTTGTGCGAGGCAGCAATTTCAGGTGTTTACCTATGCCGCCATCTTGGTTCTCTCAGAACCTTTGATAATTTAAGTACTGAAATGAGAGCGATGAATAATACCATGGCTTAAAATTATTTTCTAGAGGAAAAAAATGCATGAAATGGTAAAATTTAGAAGTGATCATGAAATGGTAAAATTTAGAAACATTCACATTATGATCAGAGCAAACCATTCCAGAGTAAAACTATTTTTTAAGCCTACCAAGTTTAATTTAAACATTTAATCTTTGAAATGGTAGCTCGTTCCTGTGCTAGATTTCTGTTTGTTTGGTTTGTTTTTTTGCTGATTCTTTTTCATTCATTCATTTATTCATTCATTCAGTATTTTACATGTATTTATGTGTGTCTCAGGAATTTATACCTTTGAGACTTGCCAAAATGAAGTGATTTAGAGGACTGAGACAATAATAATTTGGTTTCTTTCCAGACTTCTTGCAAAAATATGATCTAAATTCATTCAAAAACATTTTCAACATAAAGTTTTTATTTATTATGTTTACATTGTTTTTACAATATATTTTTATATGCAGCTCAGCTGAAGATAGACATTTCTCCGGCACCTGAAAATCCTCATTATTGCCTAACCCCAGAGCTGCTTCAGGTGAAGCTTTACCCTGACAGTAGAGTTAGACCTACCAGAGAAATTTTGGAGTTTCCTGCTAGGGATGTCTATGTTCCAAACACTACTTACAGGTAATACATTTTAATTTGGGAAAATTTTGAAATAAGATAATGTATATTCTAATAGTAATATAGAACTAGAATGAAACTCTTCAAAAATCTTGTGTAGCTTTGTTACTTGTTCCATTTTTTATCACATGACTATATTAATAGCTGTAATGTATGAAGCTTTTACTGTGTCCCAGATAAAATCTTAATTATCTTACATACATTATCTTATTTAATTCTCATAACTTGAGGTATGTGTTACCTTCATTTTAGGAGTGAATAAACAGAGATCAAGAGGTTAAGTATACTTGAGTATGGTGGAACTAGCACTTGAATCGTGGGCTGTTAGTTTAAAACATTTGAACTCCTAGTTCCTATTTTTTCTCAAATGGTCTTATTAACAGAATCTAGCATTACATATGAATCAAGTTTATGTGCCTAAACTATGTTCTAACAATAACAGTATTTGGTAAATATACTATTTAGAGAATACCTGACACGAGATTATTGGCTAAGCTATTTAGGCTGAACACTACATAACTCCAGGGGTACCATTTATGAATGATGCTCTCCACATTTTGTGAATGCTGAGACCATGACTTGATATGTCTGTTGGGATATACAACAGGGCAGCTCAGACATAAGATTCTAATGCACACTTCCCCATCTTAGCATATTTCACCATTTACCCAGTTCCTGAGGCCAAAATTTTGGGAATCAAAATGATTTCCCTTCTTTTCTTACTCCTCCATTTACTCCTAGAACAAGTTTTATAGGCTTTAATTTTTAAATGTATCCCAAATCTAGTATTTTTTATGTCCTCCACCTCTAAAACTCAGTCAAAGTCACCATGTAGGTCAGCATTGTCAAATAGAAATATAATCTTAACCACATTTGTAATTTAAAATTTTATAGTTGCTACATTAAAAAAATAAAAAGAAACAAGTGAAATTCATTTTAATTATTTGTTGTTTAACCCAGTATACCTAACATATCATTTTGACATGTACTAAATGTAAAAATTATTGAAAGATCTTACTTCTTTTCTCTCCTACTAAAGTCTTCAAAATCTGAGGTGCATTTTACTTTTAAAGCACTTCTCATTTCAGATGCTAAAGAGCCACGTAGGACTAGGGGCTATTATATTGGATAGCTGCTAATCTTGAATTTTGTTGTACCTTTTTAATTTGATCATCTTATTTCTACTCCTGCCTTAGTCAACTCTCAACATTGCAGTCAGAGAGGTTTTTAAAAGTTAAAAACCAGATCATTCATTCCTCTTTCTAAAACCCTCTAGTTGTTTCTATTATAAGCAAAAAAAGAAGTATTTTTTGTAATTGTCTATAAGACTCTACGTATCTGACTTCTGCCTTTCTTTAACTTCATGTCCCTCTAATCTCTGCTTTGCTTGCTTCATTTTAGCCTCAATGGCCTTTTTGTTCATCCTTGTACAAACAAAATTCAATTCTGCGTAAGGCTTTCTATTTGTTTTCTTTGCCTGTCGTTTTCCCCCAGATTTCTGCATGGCTTGGTTCCTTTTTCAAACATATATCTCTTAAAGGTCACTTCTTAGAGAAGCTTACTCTCATCACCCTACCTAAAATGATCCACTGCTTCCCTCCTCTCGCTCTTTACCCTTATTGTGTTTATCATTATCTGACATTATATGTAGTTATGGGATCATTTTTTCTTTGTCATTAGAATGTAATTACTGTAAATGCCAGGGACTTGTCTGTTTTGTTTACAGCTTTATCTTCAGCATCTAGCACAGTATGCTAGCACACCAAAAGCACATAATAAATATTTATTCAATGAATTAAGAAACTGGAAACTAGACACTTGTCTAAGGGTGGGATTTAGAGTCTACAGATATGAATTTATAAAAGTAGTTTTTATGTTTGAGATGGAATGCTTGATTTTATATTTTTAAAAAGGTCATTAAAACCTTATTTTATAAAGGCTTATTGTGGGAGATAGTTAAGCCTACCTTCATGACCTTGAACTGCACATTTCACACAGATTGAGTAATTTTGACCTAGTCTATTTTCCATGAGAACACTTTGGACTTTGATAAAAAGGCCAACTATTGGGTCCCTTTTCAATTTTGAAAACTGTTGTGTTGGATGGTCGCTTGATAGTACATGCATACATGCAATGCTTGCGGTTGTTAGTGATGGGAAAATCAAGGAAATTTGATTATCCTATAACAGAAGGTGGAATATGTAGCCATATATATTTGGGATAGGTTTCATAAAAGAGGCAAGTTGGAGGTACTGAATAAATACTGGTTAAGGAGTACCTTTTTGGTTAATGAGTGATTTCCATGAGTCACACTATTAGGAAGGAAAGATACAGGCATGAAAACATGCTGACTCTAGGATGAGAGAGAGTGGGTAAATACATTGTGCTGAAATAGGTAACCCTGAAAGAGGAAGTGAGTATACTTGCTTTCAGTAAAATTCAAACTGGTGCAAAGTAAACTCTTGGTGTAGAAATTTTGCAATACAGTAGTCTCCCTGTATTTGCAGGGATGTGTTCCAAGACCCCAAAGGATGCCTAAAACCCCTGGGAGTGACAAACTCTATATTGTAAAAATCCTCACTTAATGCCATGGATAGGTTCTTTGACTTTAAGTGAAATGACATGTAGCAGAACCATCTCTACCATAGCCTAATAGATATAAACAAGAGTTAAGTTTCTACAGCATCTCATCAGTGTTAGAATAAAATGATGTTAAATGAAATGATGTTATTTGAGGACCTGCTATATTGTACTATGTTTTTTCCTATACATACATACCTATTATAAAGTTTAATTTGTAAATTAGGTACAGTAAGAGATTAACAACAACTAATAGTAAAATAGAATAATTATGTCAGTAGATTGTATTAAAAGTTACGTGAATGTGGTATCTCTCTCTGTCTAAAAATATCTTACTGTACTCACTCTTTTGTGATGTTGTGAGATGATACAAATGCCTACATGATGAGATGAAGTGAGGTGAATGATGTAGGCATTGTGATGTAGTGTTAAGCTACTACTGACCTTCTGATAGTACATCAGGAGGATCATGATGATGTCATGTCTTCTACCAACAAATTTAATGCCCTTTTCATCTTATCTAAGCAGTATGCACTGGGCTGTAACTTTGGCAGTTTGAGGTGTGACAGCAAAACTAGCACGAGCTTCTTTTTTCTTCTTCACCATTTCACGGTTAGAAGATTTGTTCTTACTGTAGATTTAGCAGCCAAGGAATATGATGTTTTTTCTTTCCTTACTAAGTCTAGAAGGTTCACCTTCCACTTAAAGCAATACTTTAAGGCTTCTCTTTGGCTTATCCTAATTGCCTGCATCACTATTCTTGTGCTTTAGAGACCGTTATTAAGCAAAATAAGGTTTACTTGAACACAAGCGCTGTCATCTACTACAGTTGATCTGATCACCTAGGCAGCTACTAAGTGACTATTGAGTATGTAGCATCTACAGCTTGGAGATGTTGGTCAAAGGGATATTCATATCTTAACAGGATGAAGTGGGACAATGCGATATTTCACCATGCTATTCAAGAGAGTGCACAATTTAAAACTTGTAAATTAAAACAGAAAACCCTTGTGAATTGTTTATTTCTGAAATTTTCCATCTAATATTTTTGGACCATGGTAGAGCATGAAACTGGGAAGCAAGACTGCAGGTAAAAGAGGGAATTTCAGTAATTCACTAAAATCAAGTAGATTGACTATCTTTGCTCTTAGAGTTTTTATTACTTTTTCTCACAATTTATATTATTATGTTTGTCAGATTTACTTTTCTGTCTTATCTTTATTTAAGTGTCAGTTGAAGGGTACAAATAGTAATGCTGCAAGGTTGCAGAGGAAGGAGCCTCCATTTACTAGATAGTTGTGGAAAAGTGACATTATCTCTAACTTGAGGTATAAATAGAACCTAGCCAAGCAGAAAGGTCTGGGAGGCATTCTAGGCAATGGAAAGTCATTAAGAAAGTATATAGAGAATGTTTAAAAGTAGGTAATTTTTATTAGAGCTGAGGGTTTGTGTTGGGCAGGAAATGATTAAAGAGGTAACTAGGGTTCAGATTATTAAAGTCCTTGAGTACATGGAAGAGATTTGGATTTCATTCTGTAGGCTTATGCTCTTTCATGTTCTTGTGAGGGCACAGCTATATGGGACATGCACGTCCATAGGATAAACATGATACATCTTTCAGGAACATCACTTCTTAGAAGATCTGGGGAGGAAATAATTATACTAATAAAAGTGTAATATGCTAATTAGACCGGGAGACCTTCCGGATGTCCTTCCGGACAAAGCCATGGTGGTGGGGCCAAGGCAGAGGTGGTTAGGGGCAATCAGGTTGGCGGGGGGGGGGGGGGCATTTGGGGGCAACCATGCCAGCAGGGGGGGCAGTTGGGGGCGAGCTGGCTGGCACAGGGGGGCAGTTGGAGGCAAGCAGGCCGGCGGGGGAGGGGGGCAGTTAGGGGTGAGCAGGCTGGCAGGGGGGGCAGTTGGGGGTGAGCTGGCTGGCAGAGGGGGGCAGTTGGAGGTGAGCAGGCTGGCAAAGGGGGCAGGTGGGGGAGATCAGGCCAGCAGGGGGAGGCAGTTGGGGGCGATCACGTCGGCAGGGGGGGCAGTTGGGGGTAAGCTGGCTGGCAGAGGGGGCAGTAGGGGGCATGCTGGCTGGCAGGGGGGAGCAGGTGGGGTCAATCAGACTGGCGGCGGGGGGCAGATGGGGGCCATCAGGCCGGCAGGCAGGTAAGCAATTAGGAGCCAGAGGTCCCAGATTGTGAGAGGGATGTCCGACTGCCAGATACCCACAGGGATCTGGCCTAAACCGGCAGTCGGATATCCCCCGAGGGGTCCCAGATTAGAGAGGGTGCAGGCTGGGCCGAGGGACACCCTCCCTCCTGTGCAAGAATTTCGTGCACTGGGCCACTAGTTTTTATATAAAGATAGATTTGTGGAGTAGAAACTACAATTCACATGTAATTTTAAGATAAGATCATAAAATTTAGATAAAGTCCTATTAAGAATATAAAATAAATCTTTGCTTATATCAAGCCATTCTATCCTATAACTGCAGAATCTATAAGGATATGTTTTCATTATCTTTTCTTTGTTGTTACACTCTTTTAGTAGACAAGTTTGAGAGACACAGGTTGAAGCAGTATGCAGCCATTACAAATTTGTTTTCCGAAGATTGAGGGGCAATAGACATAAAATTAGGAGCCCAGGCAGGAGACTAGGTAGATCATTTTAAGACTCAGGTTAAAGGCAGTCCTTGGTAGGTTTTTGGCGGTAAAAATGGGAAGAAAGCATATCAGGTTAAGAGACTTCAAAGGAAGATTGTGACAGATTTATCAGATGAAGAGACTTTTCAAAAGAAGATTGTGATAGACTTAGTGGCTTATGATAGAGGAGAGGTGGTTTACAAAGTTCAGTGAAAAGCCAGAGATGTTTCTTGGGTTTTAAACTTCTGTGACTGAGAAGCATGGTAGTGCCATCCTATATAATAAAGAGCTAATATGCTAATTAGACCGAATAGCAGAACGACCATCTGGATGACCTTCTGGATGAAGCCGGGCTGCGAGGACTGGCCGAGGCTGCAAGGGCCGAGCCCCTTGCACAAATTTCATGCTTCGGGCTTCTAGTTAGGATATAATGAAGTAAGGAGGAGAGTGGGATAGGGCTGTGGTCGGCAAACTACGGCTCGCGAGCCACATGCGGCTCTTTGGCCCCTTGAGTGTGGCTCTTCCTAAGCCTTAGGAGTACCCTAATTAAGTTAATAACAATGTACCTACCTATATAGTTTAAGTTGAAAAAAATTGGCTCTCAAAAGAAATTTCAATCGGTGTACTGTTGATATTTGGCTCTGTTGACTAATGAGTTTGCCGACCACTGGATAGGGTAAGAAGGGAGGAAGGACCGGCAGAGGCAGTAAGGCATTGATGAATTTGTTATTTGATATTTTGAATTTGGGGAGATTATAGGATATTGAAAGGAGAAGTGGCAGGTAGGGGAATTGGAGAGAAAGCTGGAATAATATGCAGATTCCAGAACTTTATTCATAAAAAATAAATGAGTCTATGAGAGTAGATTGAGTTTCTGGAAGGTCAGAGTAGAACAGATGATTGAAGATTGGTCATTGGCCTACAATACTAAATACTGGCAGGGAATAGGACTATAAAGATGGATTCAAGTTAGGGATAATTCTCAGAGAGTGTAATATTATGGAAGCAAAATGAAGGTCAAATTTGAAAAAAGAATATTGTTATTAGTAAGTAGGGAGATCAAAGGTTATGCGGACTGGGTAGAGGCCTTTAAATTTGACATGTGAGTTAGTGGTGAAATTACAACACTTTGGCAAAGTAGTGAGGACAGAAGACTCGATTTTGTGAATAATAAAGGAGAAAATTCTTTCTCTTTATATACCAGAATGATCTCTCAATTTGAGCTTTATATTTAAAGCAGAAAAAAACTAATAGTACTTCCAAAGGGAACAAAATGAAACATATTGTCTGAGAATTGTTAAAAATTGAAACAAATTGTGGTTTGGCTCAGTGGATAGAGGGTCACCTGACCCTCTTGCGGACCAAAAGGGTCAAGAGCACATACTTTTGTTGCAGGCTCCTCCCTACCCCTGCTGGGCCCAGGCCCTGGGGTCCTGGGGCCCCAGGGCCCTGGGGCCCTGAGGTCCTGGTAGGGGCTCATGCAGGAGGCAACCAATTGATGTGTCCTCTCATATTGATGTTTCCCTTTGTCTTTCCCTCTCTTCCACTCTCCTTAAAAATCAATGGAAAAATACCCTCAGGTGAGGATTAACAACAATAACATAAAAAGGAAAAACAAATAGAGAAAGTAATTGGTATGTTAAATACATTATTTTGCATTTGAAAGCTTTCAATTTTTCCTTAAAAAAAGCTGTTTTGGTGTTCTGGCTCTACAAAATCAATTTTGACAGTTTGGCTGTGGTTCTGAAAACTAAAACTTATTCTTTCCCATATTCTTTTGTGCTTTTTTTTTGAATAAAATGTTTCTGTAGGATACATATAGATCATACATATTTATATATGTCATATATTGTTTATGTATGACACATATACTGGGTAATTTGAAATACATAATGTTCAATATTTATTAGCTAAGGTAAATCACTATATAACTTGGATACTGTATCCTTTGAAAACTGGATTTAATTCAAAATTTTATTTCCCCTTTGGTAGTTTCTTTAAAAACATTTAAAACTGAATACTGACAAGTGATATGATTGTCAAAAATTTTACATCTAATAATCCTGGAAGATTTAGAATTTAAATTACTTAAATTAGAAATAACAATTGTACTTCTATTGGATGTAAATAAAAACTGCAAGAATTTAAATTTCTATAAATTAGGGGACTGAGTCTATTGAATTTGAAAACATACATATACATGACTCAGGCTGTTTAAACATTCAGTAACTTGAATGATTTTTAATTCTTTTTGAAAGCCTACACATAGGTATTAGATTCACACTATGTCCAGGGAGAACACATTATTTAAGTTGATGTCACAAATACATTAATTCTTTTAAAAAATATTTTTTTTTTATTTTTTTTTTTTAAAAATATATTTTATTGATTTTTTACAGAGAGGAAGGGAGAGAGATAGAGAGTTAGAAATATCGATGAGAGAGAAACATCGATCAGCTGCCTCCTGCACATCCCCTACTGGGGATATGCCCGCAACCCAGGTACATGCCCTTGACCGGAATCGAACCTGGGACCTTTCAGTCCGCAGGCCGACGCTCTATCCACTGAGCCAAACCGGTTTCGGCTTAAAAAATATTTTTATTGATGTTTAGAGATATGGGAAGGGGGAGGGGGAGGGGGGGAGAGAGAGAGAGAGAGAGAGAGAGAGAGAGAGAGAGAGAGAGAGAGAGAGAAACATTGATCGGTTGCCTCCTACATGCCCCCTACTGGGATCAAGCCTGCAAACTAGGCATGTGCCCTGACTAGGAATTAAGCCCGGAACCTCTTGGTGCATGGATGATGCCCAACCAATGAACCAAACTGGCCAGGGAACAAATACATTCAGTCTTATTATATTATGATATGATACCTTAAAATGTTTTGTTTTCACAGTATTTTTAAAGTATATAAAATGTATACACTAGCCCGGTTGGCACGGCTCGGTAGTTGAGCGTTGACCTGTGATCCAGGAGGTCACCATTCAATTCCTGGTCAGGGCATATGCCCCAGTTTTGGGCTTGATCCCTGGTGTGGAGCGTACAGAAGGCAGCCAATCAATGATTCTCTCTCATCATTGATGTTTCTCTCTCTCTCTCCGTCTCCCTTCCTCTCAAATCAATTAAAAAATATATATATATATAATAAAATGTATATATTATAGATAAGTTAGATAATATATGTTAAGGTACAGTGGCACCTATATTAAACTCAGTATGACTTAGTAATCATGAACTACTGAATTTAAGACAGTGCACCTATTTCAATACAGTATTTCATACCACTTCATAAATAAAGCATACCAAACATTTAAATATTCCAAATTCTTTTGTAGCAAAATGAAGCATCAGTTTAAAGGTTTTTTGTTTTTTTAAAAAATATTTTATTGATTTTTTACAGAGTAGAAAGGAGAGGGATAGAGAGTTAGAAACATCGATGAGAGAGAAACATCAATCAGCTGCCTCCTGCACACCCCCTACTGGGGATATGCCCGCAACCAAGGTACATGTCCTTGGCTGGAATCGAACCTAGGACCCTTGAGTCCACAGCCCGACGCTCTATCCACTGAGCCAAACCAGTTAGGGCGAAGCATCAGTTTAAAAATTCATATTATAGATTTTTACATGTACTATGAATTGAGTGAATTTTAGTTTTGAATTAAATAGTACGTATTACAGTATTTAAAAACTATATACTTATAGTTTTTTATACTTATTCAAGCTTAGAATTTTAACAAGGAAACTAGTCTTTTTTAACTGAGGAGGTTGTGAAAGTAGCCCACATGATGACTTTTAAAATAAAAGTCTCTATGTAAGCTTTTATTTTAAAAAGTTATTTAAGCCCTAGCTGGTTTAAAAATTTACCCATTAATTAAAATTGATTTCCATATCACAAAATAAATGAATAAATGATATGAGAATTTGATTAAGAAGGTAAGTGGTATTCTTTTAGGTGATGTGATAATATGTTTAATCTTAAATCAACAGTGGCTTTAGAATAATTTTTTCTAAAGCCTTCTATTTAATACCAGATTATTAAACCACAGTAACTTGGGGTGATTTTAATGTTTAATTTATTGGCTTTTTAATTTGCCTTAGTTCAGTCAGAGCTTCATGAATCTTTTGGATGGATCAACATTTTGGTTGATTTGATGGAGTATAACCTTCCATTTTGAGACTTCCAACATATTCCTCTTCTCCTCTCTGGCTTAGTTTTTGCTCTTGGCTTGTTATATTTACCATTTAGGTTGTTTTCTTCACATACATCATGCCACCACCAGCCTCCTAAAGAAGATAGATATGCAATTGAATGGATAGAAACTCATATGTAGTTATTGTTACTGTATTTCCACATGAAGTATATTTTTATTTCTTATAAATATGACAGTGTTGTATGCATGTATCTTTATAAACTAGAGGCCTGGTGCACAACATTCGTGCACTCGGGGGGGCGTGTCCATCAGCCCAGCCTGCGCCCTTTAGCAGTCCGGGAGCCCTTGCGCGATGTCCGACTGCCGGCTTAGGCCCGTTCCCCAATGGGAGTGGGCCTAAGTCGGCAGTCGGACATCCTTGGTGCTCCATGGAGGCGGGAGAGGCTCCCGCCACTGACACTGCACTTGCCAGCTGATAGCCCAGCTTGTGGCTGAGTGGCGCTCCCTCTGTAGGCGCGCACTGACCACCAGGGGGCAGCTCCTGTGTTGAGCGTCTGTCCCCTGATGGTCAGTGCGTGCCATAGCAACCGGTCGTTCCACCATTTGGTCGATTTGCATATTACCCTTTCATTATATAGGATAATCTGTACAAGACTCATATACTCCACCAAAAATAAAATATCTGAGCAAGGTTAAAGGTAAAAAACACACAAGTTGAGTTAGCACTTAATATAACACTTAATATGATACTTAAATTAAGATGTTATATGTGCTAATAATACTTACATTAACACATATTAAGATATGTTTTACCTGTAGAAAAGTGATTATTTGGGATTCAGTTTTTAAAGAGTTGGCATTGTAGATACTTTAGGAAGATAGTGTGAACATAGAAAAACAAAGTATTGATATTAGGAAAAGATACCTGAATAACTTCCTGGACAATTGAAGTGTCCTTTTGCTCTGTGATCCCAAGTAGAAAACACCAAATCTTTGTTTACCAGGAGTGTACTGGGTACATTGCCAGTAATCTCAACTAGGTGTAGTTTATAGTTGGTTTCATGATTTCCCAAGTGAAAAGAATATTCAATATAATGCTTGGTGCCTTTCCAATCTTCTAGTTCAATTCGTAAAATGTAATTAGATTGCTTTACTATGGAGTATATCTTCTCTAGACCCAACCAAAATTCTCCTGAAAAGAAAAGTGGTAAAAATCTGTGGATTGTTAACTGCAGATAAGGCAATGACTTTTTTTTTTGAGAAAGTTTTTACTAGTGTAAATAAATAAGTTGTTTTAGTCTCAAATTCCTTAGTTATTTTAGAGTCTCTTAAAATATTTCTTTTTGAAACAATTTTATTGAAGATC
Source organism: Myotis myotis (assembly GCF_014108235.1). Classification (NCBI taxonomy): domain Eukaryota; kingdom Metazoa; phylum Chordata; class Mammalia; order Chiroptera; family Vespertilionidae; genus Myotis; species Myotis myotis. The sequence continues at coordinate 43,443,695 of NW_023416324.1, read as the reverse complement.
GTTACATGTACAAAAATGTTAAAAATATTACAGGCTTGCCTAAGTCTGATTATTTTTTCTCAAATGGATATTGTGAACCACAGTTCATGGGTTAAACATATTAGGCTATTATAGACATTTTTAGGTCTGATCATCAGTAAAATATTATCAGTACTGGCTTTACTATCAACTGTTTATTAATACCATATACTATGAAGAGATTTGTTAAGTATTTCCAGAGACCTGGATGATAAGTCATTTTTCTTAGATATAATCTTGGCCTTTGACAATTGCTTGATATATATGTTGTTGTTGTTGTTTGTAGAAAAAGAAGAAAATAAAAATTTAAAAACATTTAAATTTAAAGAGTATAATTTTAATAACTTTTCTCTGTAATTGAAAAAAATATTTTTATTTGGAATTAAAATATAACATAAATACAGATAGATGTTTTTAAAAATCACAACCCTTTTTATTAAAATATTTAAGGAAAATGTCAAAATTTTCTGTTGATATTGAATTACTAAGAGAGCTCTTTTTAAGAATTGCAACTACAACTAGCTTACTTTCTTTTTTTAAAATCTCAAACATAATTTAATGGGAAGGCTGATAAAGACAGGCTAAACATTAAGATTACTGTCAACAGTGTTCAATCAATTTTGCTATAGCTAGAAACCAGGAAGCAAGGAAAAGTTGGCTTTTTCAACACCAAGCAAATAACAACTACCACCAATGGATGGAAAATGGCATACTTGAGAAATAGAAATTTGGTACCAAAACTGATTTCCTATGTGCTTCCAGTGAGTTAATATAAGAAAACCTAATTTAAAGATATGAACAGAGCCATATATTGGGCACTTATTCATGTATAAACTTTGGAATGCATTATAAGTGGCTTATCTTCTTTCCAAAATAAATGAGTACTTTGAAATTAACTGTCAGCCTTTTATTTTGGGGTTGATTCATTCATACTAGTAGAAGATTTGAAGCTACAAAACATTACTGAATATACCTTTTAGTTAAGGATTTAACTGGTAGTTTGAATGCAAAAAGGTTTTTAATGCTCAAATAGTATTGAGTGTTTAAAAATTTGATAAAATGATGAATATTTTCCATTTTATAAATGTTTGTACATCATTCATGGATTCTATAACATGTAAACCTCTTCTTATTTTACTAATTTTATTTTTTATCTTATTTACTAATTTTATTCTGTGATCAAAGTATAATACTTTTGGAGAACTAATTTATTTTAAACACATCTTATAGTATACATTTATATTATTTAAATAATTGAAATATAAACGGTTTATACTGTACATCTGACAGCTTCACCTCTTACATCCTCCAATAATTGATATCTAAGATGTTAATAAGAAAGTAGAGTGACTAGTGATAAGGATGGTTTTCTTCGTCATTCATAGCATTTACCATGTATCAAAATATATAGCATTTAATTATAATTGTTTTTTAGTAATTATGATTATTAGAAGCCATCAAATTAAATCATGATAAGTATACTTAAGAGCAGACATCTAGTTTTGAGTAGTATAATTTAAATAAATACATAATAAGTGTAATTACTAACGAATGTGTAACTGTTAAGTCCTATGAAGGCTTGGACTGTTCTCATTCATTGTTACATTCCTAATGCCCAGCCTATAATAAATAAATATTTTTAACAAGTAAATGAATGAATATGAAGTCACCTTACCATCAAGCCGCCCAAAACCATATTTGTAGTTTTCCCAAGTTTCATTGAAGTTTTGTGATCCATCTATTCGGTGTTGAATTAATGTCCAGGAACTACCTGAATACAGTGAACAACAGTGCATTTTTAGTAGATTGATGCTGATAGATTTAACAAAAGACTTTTACTTGGTTTGGTTTTGATTGGTGGCTGTGTAAGATAATTATTACTGCAATTACTTTATTAATTTATTATGGTAAAGATATTAAGTAAAGGATAACTAATGAGTTTGTCTTAAACTTATTGACAATAGTCATTTTAGATTATTTTTTGGAAAATATTTAATATATGCATAAGTACCTGTATTAAAAAAACAGATATAAGTATTAGATCTATATAACTATTACTCAGGTTATATATATTTCATTTGATATATATTTAGAATAAAAATGACAGGATCAGTATTACTAATAGGTAGTAAGTAACGTGAACTAACTACTGTCTGTTTTCTTTGTAGGCTAGTTTTACCTGATTTAACATCACAGTAGACATTAAAAACTTGAGAGTCGCTGGGTCTAATGGAATAGATGCCACTTGTATGTTCACCTTTGTTATAAATGGTGGTACAATCTGCAGGAATGTCTAGAATCAACAAAATGTTACTACATAAGATACAGTAATAAGAACAATATCTTTAGAGCTTGAGATCTTGACATTTTATGGATTTATAGTGAATGTAGCCTTGAGCCTTCTTCAGTAATGTATTACTGAAATTAATGTATTACTGAAGAAGTACTTTATGCTAAGCATTTTTATTAGATAGCATGTTATGCAAAGAATGCCAAAATAGTTACCATGAGATTATTCTTTTACATGACTATAATACCACTATTACATCTAAGAAAATTAATAATTCCATATTATCTAATATCAAGTCTATATTCATATATCTCTGATTATTTTAAGAATGTATTTTATAGGGTTAAAAAGACTAAAACATCAGGATCCAATTTAGGTTGACATTGTATTGGGTAGCCTTGTCTCTTTACTCTCTTTTAGTCTAGAACAGGCCCTGAGAATAGAGATTTTGTGATGGAAGAAGAATTTGATAATAGCTTCAGGAAGGAAACCAAATTATCTTACCATCATGTTGTACATTTTTTGTTTCATTTAAGTGAAGAGAGGGAGTAGTTCTGGGTGCTCTTGGTTTTGAAGAAAGAGAATTTTCTGTGGATTCTTGAATACCAGTTCTTCTTAACTGATAAAAGAATATAAATGTACTTTTAAAAAAATGATACTGAATATATAGTTAGGGGAATCTGAGTGAGGATATTAAAAGTACAGCTTGCATGTATCTTTTAATTCATAATGTGTTATTGCTTTTGGTTTTTTAAAAATATATTTTATTGATTTTAGAGAGAGGGAGAAGGAGAAGAGATATAAACATCAATGATGAGAATCATTAAATCAGCTGCCTCCTGTACCTCTCCCCACCACTGGGGGTGGACCCTGCAACCCCGGCATGTGCTCTGACCAGGCATTGAACTGTGATCTCCTGGTTCATTGGTTGACACTCAACCACTAAACCACACCCGTCAGGCTTTGCTTTTGATTTTTAAGAGGGATAAACGATGCTATACAGATTATACAGATCTGTTCTAAAAATCATTCATCAGGCACATTTTTTAAGGAGTTAAAAAATACAGAAAGAGCAAGGCAAAGAGACATCAAGACCAAAGGCAGAGACTTTGCATAAATATTTTAATATGTTCTGTTTATTTATCTGAATAGAATATATGTTGTAATCAATAGCAAGGCAGATTATAAATTTATTAATTCTCAGTTGCAGATTTTATTGTTTCTCAGCCCTGCCTTTAAGACATAGCATATAATTCAAACAAGGCTGCTTTCTGATAGTTTTTGACATGTAAACATATCTGTAAAGGTAACAGATTGGCAGGCTTATTTATTTACTTTCAATATTTTCAATATTTTATTGTCCTGTGAGTTTAGCAATAACAACTTATTTAATGTGTGCTAGGTTTGCAGAAGAGCTGAAAACTCTTCTTATTGATTGTCTGAGAAAAGCAGAGTATGTATATAATATTTTCTTTTACTAGTGTTAGTTTTTTTTTATGTCAAGAGGTTCATTTAATCATAATAAAAGATATAGGAAAAATAATTTAGAAAAATAACAAAATAAGAATGAAATTATGGAAATCAAAACTACTTGTCAAAGAAAATTTTCAAAAAATAACCTACCAAGTTATGATTCATAAATTAGCAAAAATAACCTACTAAAATTAATGTCACATAATTACTGAAACATATAATGATATGTTGGTTTACTGGAAATTGGTAATAATATTTGTTCTATAATTCTTGGCAACTATTTTTTAATCCATTTCTCTAAGTCTGTTATTTTTTGAACCCTCTTGAATGACTGTTTAATAGTGTTTATTAATTAATATTTCAAACTATCCTATATAATAGAAGCCAAATATGCTAAGTGTCTGACTGTTCGACCAGTCGTTATGATGTGCACTGACCACCAGGGGACAGATGCTCTGACCAGTAGGTTAGCTTGCTGCTGGGGTCCGTCTGATCGGTACTGTGCGAGACGGTCCGGACATGCCCTGGAGCCCTCCTGCGGTCCCTTACCAGCCCCGATCATGCACCGGTGGCGTTCCTCGGCCTGGCTTGTGCCCTCTCCCAACCCGGGACCCCTCTGGGAATGTTGGAGAGTCGGTCTCGGCCCGATCCCTGCAGGCCAGGCCGAGGGACCCCACCAATGCACGAATCCGTGCACTGGGCCTCTAGTGGTATTATATATTGGAATGCTTAGATTCTGACAGCTTTATTCTAAATAGGTATTTTTCTTACCTAGCCAGTTGTCTACATTGTAGATTAATTTTATTGTTGGGAATTAAACTTAATTATCAAGTACACAGTTTCTAATAAGAGTAAGTTTTTAATGACTTTTTTTGTGCTATGTCATTACCTTTATTAATTCAACATATGTTTATTAAATGCCTAGTAAGTGTCAGACAGTGTGCTATATTCTGAGGCAACAGCAGTTTTAAAAATGGAAGAAGATTCCTGTACTCATGGAGCTTACATACTAGTGCAGGGACAGACAAAATAAATAACTAAAAAGTATATTATGTTAAATAGAGGTAGGTGCTAAGGAAAAAAAGAGTCATGAAGGAGGTAGCAGGTTTCAAGGATGGGAGTAGGGGATTCTAGTTTTTAAGTGACCCGAGAAGACTTCATTGAGAATTCTGTATTTGAAAAGGCCCAAAGGAAATGAGAGTGGGCCTTGCAGAACCAGGGAGAAGAGCTCTCCAGGCGGGGAACAGCAAGGCAGAGGCCCTGAGATGGCAGCATGTTTGAAGTCTTTCGGTAACAGTGAAGAGGCTTATATGAGTAGAGTAGAAGACGTGAAGTCAGTGACATAGTAAAGGCTCATCTGGGGTCTTACAGGCCTGTGAGTGAGGCAAGAAGCCATTGTAGGATTTTGAACAGAGAGGCATGATCTAATTTAAATTTTAATAATCGCTTTGGCTGTTATATTGAGGACATACTTTACATGAATCAATCCTTTTTTCTCATAACAATCCTATAAGATATTTTCTTATTACTATCTCCATAGAGTGAGGAAAGTGAGAGACAAAGGGGTTAAGTAATTTATTGAAGGTCACACAAAAGTTTTAGACCCAAGATTCAAACCCTGGTAAGTTTATCAGCTTCAGAGCCTGCAAGCTTAACGATTATGCTGATGTGATCCTTTTACTCACTCTTCAGCTATAATTATTTAAAGTAATTTTAGGATTCAGTGTTTTCATAAACCTAAAGTTTATGTAAAAGATTGGACATTAAAATATCGACTTACCTGATTTTCTATTTCTTTTATTTGACTATGCTGTTGGTTTAATTGTCTATATTGCTCTTCCACAGTCTGGAGAAGGTCTTTGATGCTGTTATCTTGCTGTTCTACAAAAGTCTGGACATAGGTTATAGGTTGGTTAGAAGTTTCTTTTTTCATTTTTGTTAAATTTTTTTATTTATTATAACACTATCACAGTCTAATTTTTAAAGCTAATAGATTAGAAAAATGAATATAGGTAATTATTTTACTCTTGTGTGCTTCTTTCAAATAGTACATACTTTTTAAAATGTTTTTTGTAAATGTACCATCTCTAAAATCTGATTTCCTGAACTTTAAACTACTTCAATTAAATAAAAATAAAAAACAAAACAAACCCCCCAAACCCTGTATTTTAATAGAAATAAATCTTTACCATTTACTGTATTACTTGTATTTATTTTAAACATGGAAGAATAGTTTCAAGTTAGATTCCTTTAACATTTTTCTTGACTCCAATAATGTGCAATATTGTGTTCCATATTTTATTATTTAACTGTAAAGTTATAATTTTCATTTTCATATTTAATGTTAGGGAAACAAAAACTAACTGAAAATTATAATGGAAAATTTTATTTCCTGGAGGCTTTTTTTCTTAAAAAAAAAATACAGTATTTCAATTGTGCAACAAAGTATTTAAAGTAGCTTATCTTAAATATTTTTTTAAACAATCCTCATTTAAACATAATCATGAACAGTTTTTGGTTTCTACTTACTTTAAGTGATGTTACCTCTGGGTGTTCCTGAATTTCAGGTTGATTTTTAATTAAATTGGTTAATTGCTCTTCCAAATACCTCACTTTTTGTTGAAGTAGAATTTTTTCTTCTAGGACGTTTTCAAGTTTTGAGTTGAGTTCAAGTGACATATTCTTCACTTCTTCATTTTTGACTTGTAGTTTGGATGTAGTTGTTCTAAGTTTCTTTTCTTCTTCTTTTATTTCGTTAGTTTGCAGTGATAGATCGTAGAAAGACTGATCAAATATGTTGAGTTTTTCAAATATGTCATTAATTTGGCCCTTAGTCTTATGGACAAAGTCTTTAAGACCATGCCCTAATTGAAGAAGGCCATTGGCTAAAATTTTTACATCATCTAACATAGCAAATCTTGATTTTGGCTGTGGAGATATAGAATCAAATGGTGAATAATAGTCTTGGTCAATTCTGGAAGAGATAACTAGAGGAATAATAAAAAGAAAGAGCTTAATTGTGTACATTTTATCTTAATTAGTCAATTTCAAGCAATTTGGGACAAGTTTTCTCTTCCAAGCAGACCTAGATTTCTGAACTCTATATATACCACTGTTTGCCACATAAGGTTGGCAGGTGACTATAGTTAATCATTAAACTGTGTAAACTTGTACGAATGTAACCTTCCACAGTGAGTCAGATCAATGCTAAATGAAATCAAAGAAATGAGCAACTTAATAGGTCATTCTAAATTGTTACTGTATTTAATTTTGCTATAAGTTACATTTTCATTGTTATGTGATCTACCTGTTTTTATTTTTATTTTTAAAAATATTTTTATTAATTTCAGAGAGGAAGGAATAGGGAGAGAGAGATGGAAACATCAATGATAAGAGAGAATCGTTGATTAGCTGCCTTCTGCACGTTCCCCACTGGAGATCAAGCCTTCAACCCGGGCATGTGCCCTTGACCAGAATCGAACCTGGGACCCTTTCGTCTGCAGGTCGATGCTCTATCCATTGAGCCAAACTGGCTAGGGCATGATCTACCTATTTTAAAAAAAATACATATTTTATTGATTTTTTACAGAGAGGAAGGGAGAGAGAGTTAGAAACATCGTTGAGAGAGAAACATCGATCAGCTGCCTCCTGCACACCTCCCACTGGGGATGTGCCCGCAACCAAGATACATGCCCTTGACTGGAATCAAACCTGGGACCTGTCAGTCTGCAGGCCAATGCTCTGTCCACTGAGCCAAACCGGTTAGGGCAATCTACCTATTTTTAAAAGCTAATTTTAATTTGTCATGATTTTTAGAGATTTAAAAGTAAGCACCAGACTCTTTTGACTGGTAAATTCATCATTAAGGAATTAAGTATGAATTTCCCAAATTATATTTTTTTTTATGAAAACAGTTTTTATGAAAACAGTTACCTGTTAACAAAAAATAAATGCCTTCTCTGTGAAGCCTTCCTCCACTTTTTTGGGTAATCTTTATGATTCTCGATGCTGTACTCCCATGCCGATACGCTAACAAATGATTATATATTTCTTGTTATAATTATTTGTTAATATACATATTTGCTTCAGATGATCTGTCTTAACCATATGTATTTGTATATTATCACAAAATCCCATACGTTAAATAGCATTTTACCCCTTTTCTCCCTTATATTTTGTCTCTATGTTCTAGCCTGTTTTCTATGTACCCACTGAAAGACCAATAGATTGTGGTCTTCTAGAGTCAAACCAGAATTAAATACTTCCAGTGTTTGAAATGATTTGCTCATTATACATTTCTCTGAAGTTTGTGAGCTTGGTAACAATTTTGATAATATAAATTTAAGAAAAACAAAACAGTAGTATGTGTAAAAATTAATGTTCCACTGTGCTTCTCACTTATGGTTAAAAGGAAAAACACTTAATACCTTGGTTAAATTATAAGTGATTATTTTTCTTTCTTTTTTTTTAAAATATATTTTATTGATTTTTTACAGAGAGGAAGGGAGAGAGATAGAGAGTTAGAAACATCGATGGGAGAGAAACATCGATCAGCCGCCTCCTGCACATCTCCCACTGGGGATGTGCCCGCAACCCAGGTACATGCCCTTGACCGGAATCAAACCTGGGGCCCCTCAGTCCGCAGGCCGACGCTCTATCCACTGAGCCAAACCGGTTTCGGCGTGATTATTTTTCTTGAGTGTTTATATTAAGAACTTTTGGAGAAAGTAATAATTCTTTAAAAATTTCTTATCTTGACAAATTAACATAGTAAAATTGTTAAGAATGTGGGTTCTGGAATCAGACTGTTGTCTGGGTCCAAAAGCCAGCTCTTGCTGTCTGGCCTTAGACAAGTTATTTAACCTTCTCATACCTCAGTCTCCTCACCTGTACGTTAGAGTAGTTCCATATACTACATAATTATAGGATTATGAGAATTTAAAGAAGTAATGTGTAAAGCACTTAGGACAGTGTCTGGCAAATAGGAAGCACTCAAAATATTAGTCATTATATCTCACGAAACAGGTTTTAATCTGTGTGTGTCTATAAAATCAGCCCTATGTAAAAGAAATTTTGCATAAAGGCCTTTGCAAAGAGAAAAAAGCTTTTAACATAATGAATTTCAATTTAAATTGTAAATTATCAAGTAACACTTTACAAAATGAACCATTTCTAAATTTCTACTCTTAGAAATGCCTCTCTTTTTGGTATAAAATAGAGACCCTTTCTTTTGATTTAGAATTAAGGGCTTTGGATACATAATATTTACAGTAGAGGTAGATGCTCTAGTGGTTGAGTATGATTGTGGAGAGAGACTGGCTAAATTGGAATGGCCTGCTATTCTGCAGCTATGTGACTCTTGGTCAAATTACTTAGGTTTTCTGCATCTCTGTTTTCTTATCTGTCAAGTGAAGTTAATACCTACTTCATTGAATTGTATAAAGATTAAAAATTAGTGTTTTTGAAGCACTTAGAACACTACCTGGTGCTTAGTAAACATTACACAGTATTATATATTAGTTTTTTATGGCAGAAATAATCAATACATTTATGTACATACTGTATTATTCTATTGTTGAATATTATCTAATCTCATATTAAGACATAAATTGGGAAATTTTGCCAGAGTCTAGATTTTCGGAGTTTTGTTCTCTTGGACTTTAGTAGTACATGGAATTATATTGTCTTTTGTTTAGCCTGTGTATTATTTTTCTAAGTATCCAATACAGAATCATATAAATATTTCTGTTAAGAGAAATGAAGAATGCAACTAAGTAAAATATAGAAATACTTCCAGTAATGAAGAAGAAAAACAAAAAAAATTTCCTTATACTTTATATTCTTCCTAACCTTTACCAGTGGTACGTATTATAGAATTATAAAAGCATATGTTGAAGTAGTGAAAAGTTTGAATTTTCTCCCTCTTTTTTTAAAAGGGAAAAGTTAGTGTTGTCATTATTGGTCATGAAGAGCATATTTCGAAACTTCTCTTAACTAAACTGTCTACTTTTCTGGCTTAACTATTGACCCTGATATTTTATCTACTTTCTAGTTGAGGGGAAATTGAGATGGGCCAACTTCTCATCTCTATTGTATCATAAGCTGTTATTAGCAAGATCTATATCTGCTTTTAATTTATATCCCTTATAGCGTGTTAGTACAAAGCCTTACTTTTTGGAGAAACAATAAATATGTACTGAATTAATAAGAGAATGATAAAGTCATAACATGAGAATTTTCCGTTCTTTTTAGAGAAAGGAATTTAAAAAATATCCCCTTCCAGTGCATGAAAGTAACAGCATTAATACCAAAGAGAGGCTGTATGAAGGAATTTTCTTCCATTTGGGTTATTGTACGAGAATATTAACCTTTGCACAATTCATACACTTCCTCCCGTGTATCACTAACAGGTAGATTGGAATCAAGGTCACATATTCTTGGTTTTTAGAATGTATTGTTTCAGGGTAGAAATATTTGGATATTTTTTGATAGTAGTTTGACATGTTACTGAATATAATTAAATAATTTGCCTAATTACAAGCTGTGTAAGAAAGTTAATGTGGGAAATGTGATGAAAGTGGTAATTTTATAAATGTTTTTTTTATTTACCTTTCAGTGCATCCTGCCTGAGTACACATTATTAAAGGCAGAATATAAACTTTGAACTCGTGCCTGTTTAAATAGAGCCCTGATTAAATATAACCAGTAATGTTATAAAAATTAAAAATTTTATGCCAAAGAAAATAAGAGGAACAAAGCAAAATTAGACCCTAATATAAGGATTCCTAGTTTCCAATAACTAATATAAATTTTTTAGCAACTTAGGAATAGAGTACGTTTAGAAGCCTCGTTTGAACTCCAGGCAAAGCGAAGTCTCTTATCCTCCCCCAGGTTGTGTAATCTTTTGGAGATACAACTTCCGAATAAAATACGAGGCATTTTGGATCTTTTGAATATGGTATCCTGTTAATTTCACCCTTTTTAAATGTGATAATTTGTTTTTGAATTAATGTATTTGGTAGAAAGAATCTGAAAGTAACTGAGGAAAACACGTATAAATAAAAATGTTTATATTAACTAAAGAATAATGCCAGAGTAATTCATTAGCTCCCGTTTCTTCTCTTTGTTCAGAGCAGCATTGTCCAGTGCAAATATAGTGAGTTATACATGAAAAAAAGCTAAAAAGAAGCAAGTGAAATTAGTTTTAATAGTATATTTTATTTAATCCAATATATCAATTACTTTAACCAGTGATCAATACTAATTAGGTATTTTATATTCTTTTTCATGCTAAGTCCTCCAGATAGACACTGAGTCTGGTATATATTTTATCTCTCAGGATATCTCAATTAGAGCAGGCACACATCATGTGCTTGATAGTCTCCTAACCTATTTTATTGGACAGTGCAGATCTAGAAGATGTGACTTTCTCCAGGAATAATTTTATTTATCTTACTTGCTTTCACTATTAATAAATGTTAAATGTTTTATGTTGAAAATACTTACTGTGGAAACTCAGATATTTCAAAAACCTGTAAAAAGTAAAAATTCCTGCCCTGGCTGGTTTAGCTTAGTAAGTAGAGCATCAGCCCTCTGATTGAAGGGTCCCAGGTTTGATTCTGGTCAAGGGTGCCATCCTAGCCCTGTCAAGATGCATGTGGGAGGCAGCCAATCCATGTATTTCTCTCACACCAATGTTTCCCTCTCTCTGTCTCTCTCTCTGTCTCTTTCTCTCTCTGTCTCTCTCTTTCTCTCTCTCTCTCTTCCTCCCTCCATTCTCTCTAAAAATCAATGGAAAAAATCCTCCAGTGAGGATTAACAATAGAAAAGTACAAAATCCTGAATTCTATTAACATTTTGGTGTATGGGATGATGCTCCAACTAACCGCCAGGGCACTTTTGACAATTTTGAGTACAACTGACTCTTCTTCATTTCTTTAGGGATTTTTAGATTGCATGCTTGTTGTCACACATACCCATATTCCCACCATGGAAACTACTTTATTGCTTTTTCTAATTATAAAGATCATGTATTCTCACTGTAAAAAAATTTCACATCTATTTATATAAAAACCCTGGGTGTAACATCACGACTGAGGCTCGACCAACCGGAAGGAAGTCAGTCCTGCAGGGGTTGTCTTGGAAACGGCTGCACCCTCCTGTGGTATTTCCCGCGAGGGCAGTGAGTTTTCAGGCAGGAACCCGCCCTCAGAGCATGGACGCACTGAGTCCTGGGTCCTCTGAGCCACAGCTGTGCCCTCCCTGAGCTGTTTCCCGGGGAGGGTGAGGTTTGAGGCAGGAACCAGCCCTCGGAGCGTGGAGGCCTATCTTTATAAAGTTTTAATACATTATATTAGAGGTCGTGGTAGTACTGTTTTACCCACAGCGTCTACAGGAATTGCTGCAAATTTACTTCTCGGTGGAAGCACCTTTCATTCCCAATATAAATTACCCATTCCACTAAATGAAACTTCAATTTCTAGACTCGATATAAACAGTGAAGTTGCTAAAACTATTAAAAAGGCCCAACTTCTCATTATTGATGAATGCACCATGGCATCCAGTCATGCTATAAACGCTATAGACAGATTACTAAGAGAAATTTGAATGTTGTATTTGGTGGGAAAGTTCTCCTTCTTGTTGGGGATTTTTGACAATGTCTCAGTATTGTACCGCATGCTATGCAATCGGCCGTAGTACAAATGAGTTTAAAGTACTGCAATGTTTGGGGATGTTTCAGAAAGTTTTTTCTTACAACAAATATGAGATCAGAGGATTCTGCTTATAGTGAATGGTGAGTAAAACTTGGAGATGGCAAACTTGATAGCAGTTTTCATTTAGGAATGGATATTATTGAAATCCCCTGTGAAATGATTTGTAATGGATCTATTATTAAAGCTACCTTTGGAAATACTATACCTATAGATAATAGTAAAAATATATCTAAATGTGCAATTCTTTGTCCAAAAAATGAGCACGTTCAAAAAGTAAATAAAGAAATTTTGGATATACTCGGTGGAGATTTTCACACATATTTGAGTGATGACCCCATTGATTCCACAGATGATGCTGAAAAGGAAATTTTGTCATCAAATTTCTTAATAGTATTACTCCTTCGGGAATGCTGTGTCATAAATTAAAATTAAAAATGGGTGCAATTATCATGCTATTGAGAAATCTTAATAGTAAATGGGGTCTTTGTAATGGTACCAGATTTATTATCAAAAGATTACGACCTAACATTATTGAAGCTGAAGTATTAACAGTATCTATAGAGGGAGAGGTTGTTCTGATTCCAAGAATTGATTTGTCCCCATCTGACACTGGCCTCCCATTTAAATTGATTCAACGACAGTTTCCGGTGATGCCAGCATTTCTGATGACTATTAATAAATCACAAGGACAAACTCTAGACAGAGTAGGCATATTCCTACCTGAACCTGTTTTTGCACATGGTCAGTATATGTTGCTTTCTCTAGCGTTCGAAGACCATGTGACGTTAAAGTTCTAAATACTTCAGCACAAGGGAAATTAGTCAAGCACTCTGAAAGTGTTTTCACTCTTAATGTGGTGTACAGGGAGATAGTAGAATAAGTTTAATCACTTTATCAGTCATTGTTTGCATCACTGTTGTTTTTATATCATGTTTTTGTTTTCTTATCATGTGTTTGTCATTTTTATATCATGCCTCTGTTGTTGTTATATCCTTTTGTTACTGTTTATTTATTAATAAATTTATATATTATTTTCATATACATTTTACTAATTTCCTTTCATCCCTCACACTTCTATTATAGAGAAAGGGCAAATAGCAAGATTAAAATATTTCCGCTAATTAATTCCCTTTTAATGTGCACGAATTTTGTGCACCGGGCTACTAGTGAAATTATAAAAAAGAAATTAGAGCCATCACTATTAACCACTATGAATATTTCAGAAATATCCTTTTTACTCATTTCTATAACTCCCACTCCAAATTTCTACAAGTAGGGTAACGCCGCAGTATCCTGCTCTGGAACCTGCATTTTTTTCATCCAACATGGTGGATATCTCCTTCTACATGAATAAATACTACTGTACATTGTCATGCTGTATTAATTTAGTCCAGGGCTGATGAGCATTATATCCTGTATAATAGAAGGCTGATATGCAAATTGTCCTCTTGTCCCCTTGAATGGGAGTTTGACTGGGAGTTTGACCAGGGGCAGGGCCGGCCAACTGCCCGCAGTCCCTCCCACTTGCTGGCCCCACCCCTGATTCCCCCCATCCTGATCGGGGCTGGGGCCGGCCAGACTTCACCAGTGTACGAATTTGTGCACTGGGCCTCTAGTTTCTTTATAATTATTTGTAACTATGCCCTATTATAAGAAATGTTGTAGTGAATTTCTTTGAGCATATCCATTTGTACAAGTGTTTACTTTTCTCCTTAGACTAGAGATGGGTTTGTTGGATCAAAGAGTGTATTCACTTAAAATTTCTATATTACCCTACCTCCTTCCAGAAAATTTAGACCTATTTTTGTTGCCCTAGCAGTCCATTAGCAGGGTTTTATTATTATTGAAGTTTTGTTTATCAGCTGTCATCACTAGTCTTCAGGTAAAGTATCTCTAATTCTTTTTTTTTTTTTTAGCTCTTTCTTTTGGTGAATTATTTCTCCTCTGTGTTTGTAGCAAGAACTATTAAAATTGTGTAAGATACAAGATCATAAACTGGACATGAAGTCAAATGCATAGTAATACGTGATTGTCTCATAGTAATTACCTATTGCTGCTCGTTATACTTACCATAATTGTCATATATGTTTTTAACAATAATGTTGAATATTATACCTCTTAAATCCTTAATCACATTTATACAAAAGGCGCATTTAAAAATGTCATCCTATTTACATCTGCGTGGAGAACCTAAGAGAATATTAGAACTGTCTTTTAATTTCTTAATTCTTTTTTTTAAAATATATTTTATTGATTTTTTACAGAGAGGAAGGGAGAGAGATAGAGAGCTAGAAACATCGATGAGAGAGAAACATCAATCAGCTGCCTCCTGCACATCTCCTACTGGGGATGTGCCCGCAACCCAGGTACATGCCCTTGACCGGAATCGAACCTGGGACCTTTCAGTCCGCAAGCCGACGCTCTATCCACTGAGCCAAACTGGTTTCGGCTTAATTTCTTAATAATGTTTCAGTCCATACTCCTTTATTTCCCAAAAGCCTCTTGTAGGGGAAAGAACGTGTGTTTGGAAGTCTGAACTGTATTCTGATTTCAGCTTTGCCACATATTTGGTTGTATATGAAAATTCCTTAACTTTTTGGGGCCGCAATTTGCTAAATTGGGGTACATTTATTTGAATGATTGCTCTAAGGGTCAAATAAAACATTGTATGTGAAAATACTTAGCATAATAGCTAACAAATATTAATAATTATATCTCTTTTGTGATATGTTTGATAGTGTTTTTAGCTATGTATTCACTATCGTGTATACTATTGCCTTCACAGAAATCTTCTCTATGTATACCCTCAGAGCCTCAATTTTGCCAATCGTCAAGGTTCTGCCAGAAATATAACAGTGAAAGTCCAATTTATGTATGGGGAGGATCCAAGCAATGCCATGCCGGTAATAAATGTTCTTTACTTTTCCTATTCTTCATATATAGTTCAAATAGACACTTTTGGGGTATCACTGGGTTGGCAGGTTATTATAAATTTATTTGCAGTCTTATTTTTTGAGGATTTGGTATATGCAAGGCACTCCCAGAAATACAAAGATGAATAAAGACTTATAATCTGGAGGATATAAGACAAATACATAAAATTCTAAAATAGTTACTTTCAAAAGAAGGTCAGATCATAATTTCTTCGGCTACTCTAACAAAGCACAGATACCTTTCCTCTATCTTGGCATCTGGATTATTCTCCTCCTTTAGAATGAAAGGCCAGATAACGGAGGTGGAGAGTAATGGGTGGTATAATTTAAAAATGTTTTCCAGCTGATTTTAATATGATGGTTCTTCCCATCTTTTTTTTGAGAAATTCTGGCTATAGATCTCAACCTTGGCTGCATATTATACCCACCTGGGGAGCTTTAAAAAACATCAGTGCCCAGACTGAATCTAATTCCAATTAGATTAGAATCTCTGCATGTGGGAACCGGGCAGATATCAGTATTTTAAAATCTTCCCTAGGGATTACATTTCATAGCCAGTATTGAGAACCAAGGTCTGTGCTAATTATAGACTAGTGGCCTGGTGCATGAAATTTGTGCACATTAAAAGGGGATTAATTAGAGGAAATATTTTAATATTGCTATTTGCCCTTTCTCTATAATAGAAGTGTCATAGATGAAAGAAAATTAGTAAAATGTATATGAAAATCTTCCTTCTGTGAGAGTCTGGGGTGTGCCGTGGGACCCAGAGTCAAGTCCCCGCCTACCTGTGGCGCCTCAAAATAGCGCAAGACCCAGGCCCAGCCAGCCCCACACCCATTGGGTGAGATCCAGACCCGGCCGGCCCTGCCCTTGTCAAGCCCCACGAGGTGGGGGGCACAGCCTCAGGTCCCCTGTCAAGCTCTGCCAGGTGGAGGGTGCAGCCTCAGGGCCCCTGTCAAGCCCCGCAGGGTGGGGTTCACAGTCTCAGGTCCCCCGGCACGCCCTGAGGTCCCCCATGAACCCCCGCCGGGCAGGGGGCGTGGCCTGAGGTCCCCCAGCCTGGCACCAGGGTGGGGGGCATGGCCTGAGGTCCCTGGCCTTGTGCCATAGCGGGGGGTGTGACCTGAGGTCCCACGTCAAGCCCTGCCTTGTGGGGGATGCAGCCTGAGATCCCCCGTCAAGACCCGCCAGGTGGGGGGGCGCAGTATGAGATACCCCGTCAAGCCCTGCTGGGTGGGGGACGTGGCCTCAGGTCCCCTGGTCCGGCGCCAGGGTGGGGGTGCAGCCTGAGGTCCCCAGTCAAGCCCCGCCGGGTGGGGGGCACCACCTGAGGTCCCCTGGCCTGGCTCTGGGGCGGGAGGCACGGCCTGAGGTCCCCTGTGAAGCCCCACTGGGTGAGGGGGCGCAGCCTCAGGTCCCCTGCCCTAGCCCAGAATTAGGGAAGTGCCTTCACCTACTCATGGCTTTTGAACCAATGACTCCCTCCTGGGCTTGGAAACCACCTGTAAGTAACTAAAGGCAATGCATCGAGTGCCACATCCAGCCTAGGACATTACACCCTATGCAGGGTGGGCAGCCACCCTCCTCCCAAAGATATTCGTGTGGGGTCAATTTTTAGAGCCTCAGGTCCCTGCTGATTGCTTGCTAAGGCTCGTTATGGGAACTCGGCCTCCGCTGTTGGTGCAGCTATCTTGTGTTACGGAAACCCCTCTGCTATGGGAGACACCATCTTTGTGATGACATGATGGTCAATTTGCATATTCCCTCTTTATTAGATAGGATTGGTATAGGGATTCAAAGGCACAGGTGCTCACTGGTAGGAGAGAATGCCTTAAAGGTGGTGAAAATGTTAATGGCAATAGGTCTAGATGGTGGGGGTAGGAAAGCAATTCAGGTTGGAGAATATCCTTCAACTGAGGTGAATTGCCAGTGAGCTAGAGCAGTGGAAGGTTGAAATAGTAGATTGAAGCCAGACTGGGGAAACTGACCAAATTATGACTTAGTATTTGTGGAACACTAATAAGTGCAAGAAGATTTTTTACTCAACTCTAAGTAACATACAGAATAGGGGCACAACTGTCACTGTAGATGTTCAACTTCTGGCAACTCTAGTGGAATGCAAATGAGCTAAGAATAGGTGCATTGTTAACAATTTTATTTTAGCCTTCTGTATCAGACATTTGAATCAAGTTCTGATTTTCTACCAACTAGGAAAGCTGTATATTTTCTTCTTCCCTATTGCCTCAATTTCATCAGCATTTTTAGAACTTGATAGCAGCAAGCACAAATTATTCATCTTTGTATTCTGTGGCAGCTATTTCAGATCCTTGCATATAATACATATTGAATAAATATTTGTTGAATATGCAGAATTTATTTTTGAGATTCTAATTAGCATTTCACGTTCTTTATGAGCTCTTTATTTCTGCTGAAGAGATGAACATGCTATCATAGTTGATAAAAAGATACTGGATTGTAAAAATAGATGTGTTGGTATTTTATGTGAATTGCCATATAAATTTGAGTTTATGACAAATGCAATATATATAAAATAATCTGTTTTACTGTTTGCCTAACAAACTCTTCCTTGTCTTACCATCTGTATGGCCTCCTCTACAGAACCGTAGCTGCATCCAGCCACATTGCAGTTACACCCCTCTCCCTTTTGGTGCTACCAAAGCATCTTCTTACTTCCGTTATGGGCCTTATAAGTTTATGATTATATGTTGATTTCTTCATCATGTCCACTAGACTGTGAGCTCCTTGAGGGCAAGGACCATGTCTTACTCATGATTATATCCTGATGCCTATCTTAGTGCTTGGTACATAATTGATGCTCCATTCATATTGATGAATGATTAAACATACATATCGATGATCAAAAAAGGAATACATTCTACTGTAAATCATTCATGTTATGAAAATAAATGAGTTATTCTGTGAAAAATGATAGCTTCTCAATGGGGAAAAAAAAGGTACCACGTTCCTTTATTTGTATATTATTAGTCATATGAAAATATAATGTTTTTTATGTTTATGTGAGTGGTTGGTTTGAAAGTATATAAACAGACACATTTTTGTTTGCTTATTTAAAAATAATAAAGACTAAGATAATTTTTGATCATATAATGTCGGTGTGATAAAACCATAAACTCTAATTCTGGCACTGGAACAATCTTTAAAAAATGTTTTTTAATCCTTACCCGATAATAGGTTTTTATTGATTTGAGAGAAAGAGGAAGAGAGAGAGAAAAACAGTGTGAGAGAGAAACATCAGTCAGTTGCCTCCCATACGCCCCCAATTGGAGATTGAACCTGCAACCTGGGTATGTGCCCAGACCAGGAATCAAACCCACCACCTTTTGGTGTACAGGAAGACACTCCAACCATTTGAGCCACATTGGCCAGGGCTGGAACAACCTTTTATAAAAATATAGTGAAGTATTCTTAGCAAATTGATTAAATTAGAGTTTTCTAGGAGAGTCATAATTATTACATTTTAAATACACTTAAAATAAAAGGGTCAGCTTGAGATACTGCAGAAAGAGACAAAATACCTGTTAATATGTTCTTTTTATTTTGGGATGGTGCCAATTAGTCCCTTTGTATAGGAATACATTTGAGTTGTTTTACCAGTTGTGTTGATGAAAGTGTGCTGACAGGACTGCATTCCTATTCATGCATATGTAGAGATGGCTGGCCAGACGTAAGAGTTTAATCCGTGGCTAGATAACATTGCAAGCCTACCTGTCTCCCACTGGAATCATAACTGTGATGATGACATCATTAAGCCAACGTTCTAATCAGCTGCCCTAATTAACCACCACTTGCTGTTAGCATTCAAGAGGCAGATATATAAGACTGTATTATTTTACTGCTAAACCTTCTTCAAAAGTAGTATTGTATTTTTTTGATATGTTGGATTTTTAAAGTACATGTTAGAATATAAAATGGATCTGTATTACTTTCAACAATAAGGATAAATTTTTAAAAATAATATAAAATGGAGCTCCCCTCCATTGTAGAGTAGCTTGCAGGTAGTACTAGGAGCAAAGGATACCTAAAATAGGATTTTTAAATATCATTTATAAATAATAAATATTTGACTTTCAGAATGACTGCTGTCTTAGTGGTGAAGCCACCAATTTG
The DNA here is from genome assembly GCF_014108235.1 of Myotis myotis. NCBI lineage: Eukaryota > Metazoa > Chordata > Mammalia > Chiroptera > Vespertilionidae > Myotis > Myotis myotis. Next base: position 43,424,118 of record NW_023416324.1, on the reverse strand, counting down.
TATAGTAGATATATGCCACCATTTTAGGACCATATTTCTTATATAAATTCCAAATGATGTGCTGTATCCAGATTTTAAGATGAATTATCTTCTTTCAAAAAAAGAAAGAAATGTACCTCATTGCCCAATATATATAAATATAATGGATAGAAATTTTTTGAATGTTTGAATGTCAGATGGGTCTATAGTTGAAAAGAAATTTAGAATTAAGCAATTGAACTTATTAATGATCGTCAGTAGGCACATTGTTCTTCATTGGGCTGATTTTGCCCATTGTTCTCAAATAGTTATTAAATCAGACAAATTCTTACATAGATATGAAACATCCAACATTTATTACAACAAAGTTTCAACATGCTGTTATTTGTTACAGGTAATCTTTGGTAAATCTAGCTGTTCAGAATTTTCAAAGGAAGCCTATACAGCCGTAGTATATCATAACAGGTACTGAATTCAAATATTTCTTTCAAAGTTACTCACTTCTCAGTGGCATTGTTAGCACTCACGTTAGTGTGTTTCCCAAATGCTTTGCTGCACTGAATGTGCAAATTCAAGACAGCTGACATCACAGTTATAATTTTCAATATGTGGATCCATATTTTCTATATACATCTCAAATAAAAGATTTTATACACAAAACATTTTTTCTGTCCAATTCTCTGATTCTTTCATTTTTATTATATTATGATTGATTATCTTTGTAGCTTCTGTTTTTTCAGTCTTTTCCCTATTATATCCCCCTAACATTTTGCAGCTTCACTTAACTCTTTACTAAGCTTGAAACTAGTCAATTAAATTGATGATAGTTTCAACATCCAATAATCCTTTAAGTTGGTGCCTTTCCATTTTACTTCTTTGAGAAATTAACTTTAGATAACCTTAAATTTCTGCTTTTGTTCTTTCTTTTTTAATTGAATGCTGTTGGAGAAAAAGCACAAAATTGTGCCGATCAGTACTTTCATAGTTATTTTATCTTCTTTTGGCCCCAAAAGATAACTTTTTGTGAATTTTTTTGTCATCACTTTTTTACCCTCTCTCATTATGCAGTAGCTGTTTTAAGTTTTTCTTCCCCTTCCTCTAGCTGCTACCTCTTTTCTGTTTGCTTTTACTCTTAGCTTTTCTATTTTATTAAGTTGATTGAGTCCATCCCACTTAAGATCCATCAACTTTTCTGCCCTTCACCTCAAATATCTTTGCACTGATCTGCCTTCCGTTTCAAAGGCAGTAATGGCCCACATCCTGCTCAGTGTGAATCTGCTCTCAAACAATCTTATCCAGCTTCTTCCAGAATGTGACTTCATCAGTATCCCTTCGCTTGCATCATCAATCTCCTGTTTCATTCGCTCCATCTCTTGCTATCAAAAAGAAGCTTAGGTTTTCTACTCTTAAAAACAAACAAAACAAGTCTTTCTCCAGTGCTGTTGTGCAGCATGTTTTCCCCCGATCTCCTTAAAACTTTATTCTTTCTCACCGTCTTGTACAGCCCTCTCTCATTTCCTTCTATCTCTTTGAAAGTGTTCTGTAGTAATTATTCTCAATTTTTCTTTTCTTTTAAGTACAGACATTCCATACAAAAAACTAAGGTTTTGTCCTTAACCTTACTATGCTCTTCCTAAATAATTTTATGTGTTTCTCAGACTTACACTCAATGAAAATGCTTCTACTTTTACCTTTATGTGTACTGCTCACAACTTTTATTTTCAGCCAGAACCTTCTTTCTGAGGTACAGACATGTATTTTTGATGGCCTATTGGGCATATTCATTTGGATTCCCTGCTGCTTTTCCAATTTCCATGTATTTTCTCCTGGCCCTCTTCCTGACCCTATTTTTTTTTTTATTAGTAGTACCACCAATTTTCCAGTTAGTCTGACTCAAACTTTAAGACATCCTTGCCTTCCTTCTTCATTTCTCTAATATTCAAGTATCTTTCTTTTACATCTTGATGATTTTCTTCCTATCTCATCACCAAACATAATCTGTGCTGTCCTATTTCTGGGCCTTTCTTGGATCTTTATTTCTATTATACTAGTATACAGATTCCCTCTCCCTACTGAGCTTTTACTCATTCTTTAAGGCCCATATTATAGATCTCTTCCTAAATATAATTCCTTGACCTAAAATTTTAAGAAATCTGTTGAATTCTGTTCTTGAAGCATTTAACTTCATATGCTCTATCCCAGGAGTTGGCAAACTTTTTCCACGAAGGGTCAAATAGTATATATTAGGCCCTCTGGGCCATGTGGTCTCTGTTGCAACTACTCAGCCCTGCTGTTGTAGTTCAAAAGCAGCCATAGCCAGTAAGTTAAGTTGCAAATCAATGGGCATGACTGTCTTCCAATAAAATTTTATTTATGGGCACTGAAATTTGAATTTCATATAATATTTAAAGTGAACCAGTATACTTTTGATTTTTTCAACCGTGTAAAAATAAAAAATAAAAATTCTTAGTTTGTAGTTTAAACAAACGAGGCAGATGACTGGATTTGGTCTGTGTGCATTAGTTTGCCAACCCCCACTTTATTTATATTTCTACTAAATTATATATTTTTGAGGGTAATTATTTGTTATGTTCATCTTTAAACGCACCACAAAAGTAATACAATGCCTAACCTAAAGGTGGGCAATTCACGTGCTTGATTGGAAGATGTTTAATTTTCTGTAACAGTCTTCACATAATACAATTTAAAGAAAGGCATTAACTAAAACACTCCATACAAGGAAAAATATTGATAAAGAAAGTAGTAATTTCTAAACGTATCTCAGTTTGTGGCTAAGTCTTTATTTTTGTTCTTATCATTAGCAGAATTTAAATGACAGTATAGTGTAACATTGCTAGTAAATTAAACTTTCTCATTAATTCAGTGATGACTAGTAAGATCAGTAATAAGATGTGTAGCATCTTTTTACCCAACCAGAGTCATCAAATTCTCAGATGGCTAGCATTGGCTGTCTTTCTTGTGGGTATTACAAGCCTCATTCCACTTACTATTTCTGTGATCGAATCTGTACCCCTTAGCACTTTGAGGCTTATTTGAAAAGAATATTTGACCTATAAGCATCAGAGGAAAAAAACCCTACTTGGTTTTGGATGAACAGCCTTCTCTTTAAAGGTAGTGGGAGCTCTATGGTTTGGATGCATTTTCATTGAAGATAACTCTGAGAGATACTAACTCAACCTGGAAGATTGGGATGCTAAGATTCTATCCCTTTTAAGTCTATATAATAAATAGTAGCTATGCTTTCCTGTAAAAATTCTCAATGGATATTGAGACAAAAATTCCATTGGTTTGATCAAATATATTTGCTGTATTCTTTATAATGACTGGAAACACTTCTAAAATGTGGAGCAAATGTAATTTGTGTGTATTCCCTGATTTTTTTTTTTATTTTCTTTGAGCTGTTAGTCAATGTTTTGGTAACATCATTTATTTCTTTAGCAATGGGATAATTGATGTAAGACATTTCATAGAGAGCCCTACTTGATACTAAGTTGTCTAAAGTTACCTTTTTCTTTTTTTTACAAAAGGGTAATATAAATTAGTCTTAATTTGAAGCTGTACTCCTATAACAGAAAAATGTTTTTCTGTGGTATGGTTTTAAAATATACACTTACAAAATTCTATATTATTTTTATGTGATGTGTATCAGAATTGGCCTAGAAATAATAGAAAGCCTTACCCTAGTCTCCTCTTTTATAGTTTCCAATCTGATGACGGTCTCAGCATCAAGGTGGTAATTATTAATGAATTTTCAAATAATAGGATTACTCAGCCCACTAATAAAAATGGGAGGAGAAATTTTAGAAACAGTGACAGTTCCCTCATCTGGAAGTAGGAGTTAGTTAGTTATTTTGGAATAAAGAAAAATATTTGGACTAGAAGAAAAATTAAGCATGAATCCTGAAATTAATTTTAAAATTACTCAAATATACAAATTCAGTAATTCTTTATTTTGAACAAATTACTGACTATTGATCTGTTTTGTTGTTTTTGTATGAAGGTCTCCTGATTTTCATGAAGAAATCAAGGTTAAACTCCCTGCTACTTTAACTGACCATCATCACTTGCTTTTTACTTTTTATCATGTTAGTTGTCAACAAAAACAAAATACACCTCTTGAAACTCCTGTTGGATATACAGTAAGTATATTTTTGTTAAATAATTAGCTCTTTGATCTTAAAACTAGTACAATATTTAAGATATATGTAGTTGGTATAATAATTCTTATCTGATTCCCCACATTGGTTAGGAAGGATCACTATAACAATAAAATGCTCATTAATGTAATTAATTGACTAACAATCTAAACATTAGGTGTTAGTCCTGATTATTATGTTTACCCAACTGTACAATATAAATATAATAATTTTAAGGGTTCTTCAGAAAAGAATAGTTTGAATGTAAAATGATTAAAAAGGACTTTTGTCAATTAAATATATTTTTACTTTAATTAAAGGCAAACCCTTGAGTACTTTTTGAAAAATCATTATGATTGAATTGCAAAAGCAAACCGAAGATGAAGGACATCATAATATGCTATTACTACTTTGTTAGAAAATTCATGCCTCCACCCAATAGAGAAAAGTCAACATTTGATTTATGTTTTGTCTTTTGCAGTTTGTGACATGAATTTTGCTAAATGTAAGAAAATAAATTCATGTTCATACTTGAAAATTTTCTTTTCAACAGTCATATCTAATCAAATCTTTTTTTTCTTATATTGACACTGCTATCCCAGTTTAATATTGATACACTCTGTGGCCTTTTTTTACTACCAGTTTTCCTTTGGCTAAAAGGACCTTGTATAGATTTAAAAATTGTATAGTTAGTACTAATAATATCTCACTGATCATTCTTAATAAATTATTGTCAGGGAAACTTTGGGGAAATTATGAAAGCTCATAATTACATAATTAAATCCCTTTGGTGTTTGGGGATGTGAGACAAATGTGGCTCGTATTCAGTTCTTTAAAACAGATTTTCCAAGCAATTACTTTTAAAAACAATTTAAATGAATATTGTTTCCTTTTTATTTTAAAGTGGATACCAATGCTTCAGAATGGACGATTAAAGACTGGGCAGTTTTGCCTACCGGTCTCACTGGAAAAACCACCACAGGCTTATTCTGTACTGTCTCCTGAGGTCAGTATCTCTCACATTGAAATTCTTCAGATTGAACGAAATGGGTTTTCATTACAAAGGTGTTTTTCTCAAACAAGACCTTGTGATTCTGTTTATAAGTATGTTGATAATGAAGTAATAATATTATTTTCCTCTTATAATTAAAATTATAGAATACTAAGAAGCTTTCATACTATTTTAAAAAATGTAAGTTTATTCATTTTAAAATAATAATACATGAAAATAAACTCAAAGAAAAGATACATTTGGAAAATTTTTATATTGTAACGAGAAGTTTCTTTAAATAAATAAGTCTTTCTTTTAGTAGATAATATTTAACTACAAGGCTAGAGGGAGAACAGATTTAAAATACTTTTTAAAGAAATTTTTTATAATTACTGATCATTGATCATATATGTGAAAATAAAGTGGCTATAAATATGCTATAAATATAGTGCTTTATTTTAAGAGACATTAGCAGCTTTGATGATTATATGTGACTTGAAAGAAACAAAAACATTGGAAAAATCTCACTCAAGAATCAGTAGCCACTGTTCAAAAACCAAAGTGCCCTTTGAGAGAACTACTACATGATGATTACCAATCCACTTAATGTGTTGGCCATCAATATAAACATTAATCTGAAATAATGTATTGTGAATGTTGTCCTGGTGGAATTTTTTCCAGAATAGAACTCAGAAAGTATTCACAAATAAATTAGTATTGTTTTTATTTCTTAATACAGAAGAAGAAACAATATAATGCTACTGCTTTGACTTCATTTCTCACTATTATCTCACTCTGCTCTAGCCATGTAGCACAGTCACCTTAGCTGTTCTTCAAACATGAAAAGAGCATTTTATCCCAGGCCCTTTGCACTTCTGTCTGCTGGCAATGCTTTATCATAAGGCCTGCTTCTCCGTTTCATTCAGGTAGCCACTTAAATGCCACCTCTTCAGAGAGGTTGTCTGTGATCATAGTTAAGCGCCCAGCCTGTTTTGTCTTCCGGACAGAAAGTACAGTGTCAGTCACCAGTGACTGACATAGCGCTTAACGTGTTAAATGAATGAATAAAGATAGTATAAATTAAAAATATGACTCTCCCCCTCCTTCCCTAATCTGTCATTTAGTTTTTCATGAACACATTTTTTTAGTAAATAAGTTAGTCGTCTGCCAGGGGTAGCATTGTATTTCAAAAGGAAGTATTTTGAAAGAAAATAGGATTTTATGGAAATTATGTTTTTGATTTTCCATGTTTTGCAAATGCAAGGTCAGCTTTCTAAAAGCAAAGTTGGTGGTTTCTTTTAGCTATGTTGTGTATGCTCATATATAAAAAATATGGTGATGATTTGGATTTGACTATAGACATATAGTATGGCTGATTGATACTGAGATAAACCACCTGATTAAAAATGCTTACACTTTTGTATATTTTAATTACTATATTAAAATAACAGTATATATTCTTCGCTTTTATTTAAAAAATAGTAAATATTACTGGTTTTAGTGCTTAATTTAAAATATGTGAAGATAAGTATTTCAACATTGAACTTTTATAGGTCATGGCTTAACGCAATTTTTCGTTTACTTTCCTGGCTGAGGTTGAGCTTTGTTTGAAGGTCAGAGACCTTCTGATACGTGCTAACTTCAGTAGTTCTTTGGGCCTTAGAATATGAGGCTTGCCATATATGTATGCTTAGATACTGGTAAACTATCTATAACCAATGAACTATTGTTTTATGATATTTGACCATTTCTAGTGATCAGTGAATCATTTTCTTTTTAAAACTGGGTAGAAAGGAAGGTAAACCTTTATGTGGCTTTGCTTTGCCTCATCTTCTTGATAACTATTTTCCCCTTAAGTTTTCATGTTCCTTTCACTCTGAACCTATAAGTACTCTTCCTAGGCAGGACCACTGGCTGCAGTTCATGTGAACGGTACTCCCAAAGTGTATAACTTGTACAAAAATCAAGATGTTCTTGACACCTACTGTTAGTTGATGAATCCTAAATCTGCATCTCTGCTCATCCGTATTTTGCCAGTTATTTTCTTTACCGGGATATTCCACAGATACCTCAAGCATAAAATGCCTAACATTAGATTTTTTCTTGTTAAATAATCTTTGGAACCTTAGGGTGAGAGAAAAACCTTGGCCACCAATGTACCTCAACAGACTGATGGTACTTTGGTGACTTTACCTCACTTCAGTGTCATCAGCTTTTCAGGATCAGTGTTTATTGGGCTCCAGGAAGCAGATTCATACTTACAAAATTCGTGAAGATAGATGTAGAGACCATCATGGCAGTCTGTCAACAGATTTTTTTTTCTCTGTAGGATTATGGCATTCAGCACTCATCATAGTCACTTGGACCTTAAAATAGTTTTGTTTGATTGTTTTTGCCTGATATATGTCACAATGAAAAAATATACATACCCTTTATCTCATTAATTATACTTCTAAATATTTATTCTACAGATATATTTGTATAAGTATGCAAATATCCTCATATAGCATATTTCTAAACTTCACAGTGGTTAAATCTATATATGGATACTTACATTTTTCAATTTATTGTTATTTTATTTAATAATATAATAAACAATGATGCATCCACCATGCAATCCAAGAACTAGAACATTGACAATAACTTGCATCATTTATTTGTTCCTCCCCATCCCATACTCTTTTTCCCCTCTATAAAAAACTAGCTTTCTTTTTTAAAAATTGTGGTAAATATACATAACATAAAATTTACCATTTTAAAGTGTGTAGTTCTGTGGCATTAAGTATGTTCACATTATTTTGAAAACTGGCCTCATAAAAACAACTTTGTGTGTGACTAAAGAATACATTTTTTAATTTGCTTATGTTATGAATTTAACAAAAATTTATTATTTGTATGTAATCCTCTGGGACTTGCTTTTTCTTTTTCTTTCTGTTTTTAAATATATTTTATTGATGTCAGAGAGGAAGGGGGAGAGAGAGAGAGAGATAGAAACATCAATGATGAGAGAGAATCATTGATTGGCTGCCTCCTGCACACTTTACACTAGGGATGAACCTGCAATCCTGTTATGTGCCCTGACCTGGAATCGAACCGTGACCTTCTGGTTCATAGGTCGACGCTCAACCTCTGAGCCATGCCAATCAGTCTGGAACTTGCTTTTTCCATTCAGCATTATATTACCAAGATTTAGTATTTCTTTTGATTAAAATAAAATATTCCTCTGGCCTTTTGTTGTCCTTAAAATTTAGTCCAGATTTTTTTCCCATGACCTTCAAATCTCTGAATGATCTGAGGGCGTGTCCACCTCTCCAGCATTGTCTTTTACCGTAACTGCAGCCTGTCTTTGTACTTAGACTTTCTTCCAAAATTTTTCCTGCCTCCAAGTCTTTGAATCATCTTACTTCTCTTCCTGTTCTTCACATGGCTGGATTCTTATCATTTTCTGAATTGTATATAAACCAGCACCTCCTCAGAAAGGTCTCTCTTCACTTCATGAACTTTCGACCCTTTCCTCCTCTACATTGCTGATATACTCTATCATATTATTCCAATTTTATTTTCTTAATATTTATCACAATCTGAAATTATTTACTTACTTGTTTTTCTCTATTCCTGCCAGCTGTCTGAGAGTAGACCTTATGTTTACCATGAAACCCCAAAACCTAGAAAAATAGGTAGAGACTTTAGTAAATATTTGTTGTTTGAATTAAATAGAAAAAAATACGAAATTATTGGTATTAGCAAAAAATAAAACATGGAAATTACCTGGATATCGACCAAGAGTTTAATGTTTAATTAAATTTTTGTACATCCATACAATGAATGGTATAATTGTAAGAGGAATGATATAGATTTTAATATCCCAATAGGATATTTAGAATAAAACATAAAAACAGCTTGAAACGGTTTGGCTCAGTGACTTGGAGCTTCGGCCTGTAGACTGAAGGGTCCCGGGTTCGGTTCCAGTCTGGGGCATGTACCTTGGTTGCAGGCACATCCCCAGTAGGGGGTGTGCAGGAGGCAGCTGATCGATGTTTCTCTCTCATCTATATTTCTAACTCTCTATCCCTCTCCCCTCCTCTCTGTAAAAAAATCAATTAAATATATATTTTTAAAAAACAAACAATATAGCGACGACCAAACTTAGTATGTAGGTATACATCAGTAATTGTGTGGGAAATAGTTTGGAAAATATATATCAAATTTAGCAAAGTTAGTTATTGAAGCGCTGTGCAATTGTGAGCATTTTTGTTATTTAAACCTCATATACTTTGAAAGACAGTGTGGCGTAATTACCAGGGTTTTACTCTTGGCTCCACCACTTCCAGTTGTGTGTTCTTGGGCAAGTGTCTTAATTTCTCTGTTATGGACTGAATTGTGGTCCCCACTCCCAGCTCATATTTTGAAGCCCTAACCCCCACATGTGATAGTATTTGGAGATTTGCTTTTTGAGAGGAATTGAGTTTACATGAGGTCATGAGGGTGGGGCCTCATGATAGAATTAGTTATAAAGAGACACCAGAGAGCTTGCTCTCTCTTGAGGACACAGTGAGATGGTGGCCATCTGCAAGCTAGGAGGAGTTTCTCACCAGATACTGATCGTGTTGGTGCCTGGATCTTGGACTTGAGGTCTTCAGACTGTGAGAAAATAAATTTCTGTTGTTTAAGCCACCCAGCATATGGTGTTTTATAATAGCAGTCTGATCTAAGGCACTACACTCTCTGTGTCTGAATTTTCTCATCTATAAATTAAGAGAATAATTAATGCTTATAATAAAGAGTTGTGTTGATGATTGTATGATTTAATGGCATGCAGAGCATTTAGAATGGTGCCAAACACATAAAAAGTATTAAAGTAATATTTGCTACTATTACACCATTCCTTTTACCGCACTGCTTGTTAGAATTTTTTAAGACGACAATTATTACGTTAGCAAGCATCAAAATCACCTCGAGAGTTTGTTGTAACACCAGTTGTTGAACCTTACTCCCTCCACGCCCACTCAACCCAGTTTCTGATGCAGTAGATCTGGAAGGGATGTTAATTATTTACATTTCAAACAAGTGCCCAGACCATGTTTGTGTTACTGGTCCTTACTTCAAGCTTTGAGAACCGCTATTTTTAAAGAAGTATGTTTTCACACTTTATTTGTGTGTCTCTTTTTTTTTTTTGGTAACTGAAAACAGTATTTTGGGCTGATAGAGCCAGTACTGATTTTTGCTTTGAGACATTTAAATTCACTTTTTCTTTTTTTCCAGAAATATTTCTAAATCTATATTACTTGCCTCAATAGAGACATTGCATGTATACCTATTCATGTTGAATTATTTAACAGTGAATTAACTTTATTTCAGCGGTTCTCAACCTGTGGGTCATGACCCCTTTGGCGGTTGAACGACCCTTTCACAGGGGTCGCCTAAGACCAGGCTGCATATCAGATTTTACATTACGATTCATAACAGTAGCAACATTACAGTTATGAAGTAGCAATGAAAATAATTTTATGATTGGGTCACAACATGAGGAACTGTATTTGAGGGCCAGAAGGTTGAGAACCATGCTTTATTTGATTTTCTTTTCTGCACATAAAAATATGAAACCATGGAAAAGAAACCCTTTTATTTATTATTTATTTATTTATTTATTTATTTATTTATTTATTTATTTATTTATTGCTGAGTGTATAATTTTGTCATGACTTTCACAGATATTTATCATTGCTTATTGTAGTTTTTTTTTTTTTTTTTTTTTTAATGATGGCTGCTTTAAAATTCTGTCACATCTGTCCAACATTGATATCATCTTAGTGTTGGTATCGGTTGTCTTTTTCGCATTTAAGTTGAGATTTGCCGGGTTCTTGGTATGATGGATGATTTTTTATTATATCACTAGAGGCTGGTGCATGAGAATTCATGCACTGGAGGGGGGGGTGTCCCTCGGCCCGCCCTCCCCCTCTCACAGTCCAGGAGCCCTCGGGGGCAGGAGGTGTGATGCCCCATCACACCTCTGCTGCTGCCACTGCTGGCAGTGCAAGCCTCAGCCAGCCCTGGTTACCTGAGCCTCGGGCGGCCCTGGGCGGCTGGGCAGCCACCATCCAAGGCTTGCCTGCGCCTTGGGCCAGCCTTGGGCCAGCCCTGGGCGGCTGGGGGGCTGAGGGGACTGGGGGTCTCCGGAGGCAGGCGCGCAGAGTGGCCGGGCCTGCCCCCAGGTGTGCGCCTGCCACCCCTGAGTGGCTGAGGGGACTGGGTGCCACTATTCTTGTGGCTGTGGGTGCCGCTATCTTTGTGACAGTGTGAGGGTCAATTAGCATATTCCCTCTTTATTAGAATGGATGAACATTTTAGGTCACGACTCTAGATCTTATTTATGCCTTGTGTTTTAACAGTGGGGGTAGGGCTGTTACTAGGTAAAGGTCCATATTCCTCATGTAACAATGTGTTGAGGTGAGGGAGGGCTTGTATTTCAGGCTTCCCACTAGGCTGTGCTAACAGCTCCCTGGCTATGGGAGTGGGGGCACCTTACAGCCAGCTGAGGATAGAGACCCAGGCTCCCCACTCAGCCTGTGGAGGTGCCATGGGACTGCAATTTGTTTTTGCCAAAGTAGGGCAAGTATTGGCTTTGACTAAAGAGAGCAGACTTTCTTAGAGCTCTTTTATGTCTGCTCCTTTTGACGTTTCTGGCTCGATAGCTTCTCTAGCACCTAGTCCAGGATATATCAGGCAAAAATAAAACCCAGGAAACACTGCCTTATAGTTCCTCCCCTCCTGAGGTTCCTTGCCTGTCTGCATTCCTCTATCCATGCTTCTATTTTTTGGCAGTACTTAGCAGGAGGAATAGAAACAACAGATGTACTCTCTTTAAAAACTAGATTTTATTATATCACTAGAGGCCTGGTGCACGAATTTTGTGCACCGGGGGCAGAGGAGGTGTCCCTCAGCCCGGCCTGCATCCTCTCCAATCTGGGAACCCTCTGGGGATGTCCAACTGCCGGTTTTAAAGTATTTTAAACCGGCAGTCAGACATCCCTCTCACAATCTGGGACTGCTGGCTCCTAACCGCTCACCTGCCTGCCAGCCTGATCACCCCCTAACTGCTCCCCTGCCAGCCTGATTGATGCATAACTGCTCCCCTACTGGCCTGATGGCCCCCAACTGCCCTCCCCTGCTGGCTTGATCTCGCCCCCCACTGCCCTCCCCTGCCGGTCATCTTGTGGCAGCCATTTTGTGATGATGTGAGTGCGTCCCGTGAGGGCGGGAGGACCACCTAGGCTTTTATTAGTATAGATTTTAATTAATTTCTAGCAAAAAAAAAAAAAAGTTTTCTCATCCGTAAAACAGAATTTCTTGGTTTATGAATATTTTAAAGCCCACTTAAAACATAAGAGGAGTGTTTAAAATAAAGAAAATAGAATATTATAAACCATTAAGATGATATTGTGGATATGAAAAGAGATTCACAATGTAATATGTGAAAAACAGGTTGTAAAATATCTGTGATAGCACCTATGTAAGGGAATGTATAGAACTATTTTCCTAGAGGATGATTTGGAATTATATAAAGGGATATGTCTTTGGGAAGATGCAATTTTGAATGTATATTTTCTGTTTTTGACTCTTTGAGCCTCTTCATCTAGAAAACATTGATTTTGTAATAAGAATTAAGCATACATTTTACATTCATTTACAGTGCATAAAAATATATTTCACAGATTTTTTTTCTCATCAAGATACTGTAATTTTAAAATTTGTTTTCAGAGTTTATGATCAACTTAAGTATCTGTGATTATTGTATTTTATATTTTATAGGTTCCTCTCCCTGGCATGAAATGGGTAGATAACCACAAAGGTGTTTTTAATGTTGAAGTTGTTGCTGTTTCATCTATCCATACACAAGTGAGTGTTAGTAATTTTTATGATCAAATTTCACTTGAATGAATTGAACATATTGTCTAGTACTTAAATCAGTTTTGTTGCCTGCTGTTAGACTCAGGAATATAAGTCAGTTAAAAATGTATAGATTTAGAAATTTCTTTTTATCAACAAAATGTTAATGTCAACCAAAGCAAATATTTTACTTTTCAAAATATTATTGACTTCATTTTGAACAATTAATTTTTGTCCCTAGGTTTTTGGTACATAGCAGTACTTTAAAGTTCAAAAAGCATCATCCAACATACTTTATTTCTCACAGACTCAGATATTTCAAATGGAAAGAGTTCTTAGGGATCATTTACTCCACATTCTTTACTGTATTTCTTGAATATGCCTTCTCCTTAAAGCCTGTACATTTACTATTTCTCTAGCTGGAATGCTTTTCCTCCTGACATTCATTTGACCTCTCTTCATTAAGGTTTCTGCTTACGCCAGAGAGGACTTTTCTGGTGACTCTTAAACAGCAGCCCCATTATTCTGTGTCATTCTTACCTTGCACTTACTACTGCCTTTTGCTCTCATGCACTCAGGCACTTTTGCTTCCTCTCACACTTTCTGTGTGTCCGTGTGTGTTTGCATGTACATATGTATACATACATAACATGCTTTTGTTTATTGGTTCTTTTTCCCATTAGACTGTAAACTTCATGAGGTCAGGGATGTTGTTACCTGTCAGGGAAAGAGACTTTCCTTTAAGGACCTTAAAATAGGGGAAATGTAAAAATAATTACAATACAATAAAATTAGTACTATGTTAGACATATGAACTAAATCAAGTACAGAGGAGTTGTCTGTTTTGCTGGGAACTGAGGTGTTTCGCTGATAAGTAGGCATTTACCATACAGAGAGAAGGTGAGCAACTCAGAAGATAAAAAGTGCAAAGAGACAGTAATCTGTTTAAGGATGGGCAAACAATGTAAAGTGTATGAGAAATTGTGATAGGTGAAGATGGAAGACCAGGATGGTAACAGATTATGAAGGAACTTGAATGCTTTAGAGTTTAGAGTCCAGGTAGATGGTGATTTCTGACCTAAATGTAGGAAACATGAGAGAAGTAAATTTGGGAGCACATTAAGGGGGAGCAGTTTGGAGCTATACGTAATGAGTTTATTTTTTAGCTTGTTTAGTTTGACATGACTATGCAATTCAGATAACAATGTCCTATAGGCAGTTGTAATTTGTTTGCTATTCAGGATTAGAGGTAATAGAGTAAATACATAGTGGGTATAGATGGAGCTGAGAGCAATAAATTAGTAATGGGCACAGATAGTTTACTAACACATCTATCCCTATAATTGAGCTCTAAAACAATAAGACAGACTCACTGGGAAACATATCCTGAATTAGTATCAATATATTTCTTAATTAGTAGTATTTGAAGTGGCTACTTTACAATAATAAGTGAAAATACAGAGTGGGACAAAAGTAGGTTTACATTTGTAAATATACAAAACACAGTTTATTATTATTTACTAGAGGCCCGGAACACAAAAATTTGTGCACTTGGGGGGGAGGAGGGTCCCTCAGCCCGGCCTGTGCCCTCTCACAGTCTGGGACCCCTCAGGGGATGACCACCTGCTGGCTTAGGCCTGCTCCCCCAGGGGATTGGGCCTAAGATGGCAATCAGACATCCCTCTGGCAGCCCGGCAGCCCTCAGGGGATGTCCACTTGCCAGCGGGGAGCAGGCCTAAACTGCAGTTGGACATCCTTAGCGCTGCTGAGGAGGCAGGAGAGGCTTCCACCACCACTGCTGTACTGGCAGCCATCAGCCTGACTTGTGGCTGAACAGAGCTCCTCCCATGTGAGAGCGCCCTGACCACCAGGGGGCAGCTCCTCCATTGAGCGTCTAACCCCTGGTGGTCAGTGTGTGTCATAGTGACCAGTCATTCCCAGTCTTTCTGCTGTTAGGGTCAGTTTGCATATTACCCTTTTACTATATAGGATAGAGGCCTGTTCCATGGGTGGGGGCCAGCTGGTTTGCCCTGAAGGGTGTCCCGGATCAGGGTGGGTGTCCCGTTTGGGTGCCTGGCCAGCCTGGATGAGGGGATGATGGCTGTTTGCAGCTGGTTGCACCCCCTTCAGGGTGGTGGTCCCCACTGGGGTGCCTGGCCAGTCTGGGTGAGGGGATGATAGCTGTTTGCAGCTAGTCACACACCCTTCAGGGTGGGGGTCCCCACTGGGGTGCCTGGCCAGTCTGGGTGAGGGGCTGAGGGCCATTTTCAGGCTGGCAGGTGACTGAAGCTCCCAACCTCTCCTTTTTTTCTTTCTTTTTTTTTTATTCTGGGGTTTATTTACCTTCTATGGCTGTCACTGGAACTGAGAGCCGGCTTTAGCTCTGAAGCCCGGCTCCAGCTCTGAGACCTCGGCTGCTGAATGCAGGTATCTGGGGTGTTTGGCTTCTATAATTGAAACACTGTTTCAGCTCCAGCTCTGACGGCTGAAAGCAGGTTTTTGGGGTTTGTTTAGCTTCTATAATTGCAACAATGTTTCTTAGAGTGCAAGCTCAGAGCCCAGCAGCAGCAGGCGGGGAACCTTGGCTTCCTCCTTCACTGGAGCAAGCAAGCCTCCTGTTTGCTTCAGCTGCCTGGCTGCGGGCCGCCATTTTGGTTGGCAGTTAATTTGCATATCTTGCTGATTAGCCAATGGGAAGGGTAGCGAAGTTATGGTTAATTACCATGTTTGTCTATTATTAGATAGGATTGTTTTTTTTAAATATATTTTTTATTTCAGAAAGGGAGGGAGAGGGAGAGAGATAGAAACATCAATAATGAGAGAGAATCATTGATCGGCTTCTTCCTGCACGCCCCCTACTGGGGATAAAGGCAGCAACCTGGGCATTAGCCCTGACGGGGAATCCACCTGTGACCTCCTGGTTCATAGGTCGACGTTCAACTGGCCGGGCTATTATTATTTTTTATTTAACAACTATAGACCTATTTACTAATATGCCCCACCCTATAGATTTAGTGTTTAATTGGAAACAATGCTTATATATACTGGTATGTACTTTTTTGTATTATCAGTTAATATGAGACATTTTATTAGTGTTTTATAGTTTGGAGAATTTATAGAGCTATACTTGCTTAGTGCTTTTGTTCGTTCTTTGTTTTAGGATCCTTATCTTGACAAGTTTTTTGCTCTGGTCAATGCTCTGGATGAACACATGTTCCCTGTTCGAATTGGAGATATGCGAATCATGGAAAATAACTTAGAAAATGAATTGAAGAGCAGTATTTCAGCATTGAATTCATCTCAGTTGGAACCAGTGGTCCGATTTCTTCATCTTCTGCTTGATAAACTGATACTTTTAGTTGTTAGACCTCCAGTCATTGCTGGCCAAATAGGTAATTTACTTTTGTTTGGGGAATCATAGAATTTATAATTTGGTATTTTTTTAACTTTTGCAAAATAGAACCATGATTCCTGTTTGTTATTTATAAGGATGCATTTGATTGGGGGGGGGGGGGCGGGTGAGGGTTGTTATTTACTTGTCTCAAATGCCAAAAATGATAACTTACTTTTGTTTTTTATAAAATATGCCATATAGACTTCTACTCAAATTATGGAAACAAATTAATTTATTCACCAAGTATTTTTTTTAAAATTCTTTATTAGTTAAGGTATTACAAATGTGTCCTCATCCCCCCGATGAACCCTCGTCCTCTACCCCCCCAACCCCCCCAACCCCCCCACTCATGCTCTCATCCCCCTGTTGCCCATGTCCATTGGTTTGGCTTATATGCATGCATACAAGTCCTTTGGTTGATCTCTTCCCCTTATCCCCGCCCTCCCCTACATTCCTTCTGGGGATTGATAGTCTGATCGCTGTTTCTCTGTCTTTGGATCTGTCCCTGTTCATCCGTCTATGTTGTTCTCTATAATCCACAAATGAGTGAGATCATGTGGTATTTATCTTTCTCTGACTGGCTTATTTCACTTAACATAATGCTCTCCAGTTCCATCCATGCTGTTGCAAAAGGCAAGAGTTCCTTCTTTTTTACCGCAGCATAGTATTCCATTGTATAGATATACCACAGTTTTCTAATCCACTCATCTGCTGATGGGCACTTAGGCTGTTTCCAGATCTTCGCTATGGTAAATTGTGCTGCTATGAACATAGGGGTGCATATATCCTTTCTGATTGGTGTTTCTGTTTTCTTGGGATGTATTCCTAGAAGTGGGATCACTGGGTCAAATGGGAGTTCCATTTTTAACTTTTTGAGGAAACTCCATACTGTCTTCCATAATGGCTGCACCAGTCTGCATTCCCACCAGCAGTACACAAGTGTTCCTTTTTCTCCACATCCTCTCCAGCACTTGTCGTTTGTTAATTTGTTGATGATAGCCATTCTGACAGGTGTGAGTTGATGCCTCATTGTTGTTTTGATTTGCATTTCTCGGATAATTAGTGACTTTGAGCATGTTTTCATATGTCTCTTGGCTTTCTGAATGTCCTCTTTTGAAAAGTGTCTGTTTAGGTCCTTTGCCCATTTTTGATTGGATTGTTTATCTTCCTTTTGTTAAGTTGTATGAGTTCCCTATAAATTTTGGAGATTAGTCCCTTATCAGATATAACATTGGCAAATATGTTTTCCCACACAGTGGACTTTCTCGTTGTTTTGTTTTGCTGTGCAGAAGCTTTTTATTTTGATGTAGTCCCATTTGTTTATTTTCTCTTTAGTTTCCAATGCCCTAGGAGCTGTATCAGTGAAGAAATTGCTTCGGCATATGTCTGAGATTTTGTTGCCTTTGGATTCCTCTAGTATTTTTATGGTTTCCTGTCTTACATTTAAGTCCTTTATCCATTTTGAGTTTATTTTTGTGTATGGTGTAAGTTGGTGGTCTAGTTTCATTATTTTGCATGTATCTGTCCAATTTTCCCAACACCATTTATTGAAGAGTCTTGTCTTACTATCTTAAGTTGATATTTTTAATAATCTACTTTCATTGTTAATATTTTTATATTTTTAAAACAAAAGTCACATGCTCATTGTGTGCTATATAGGTTAGTGTGGTGAAGGCTTGGGAGGGGCAGGTGCAAAATGGAGGGGGTCAGTGGGGAATAAAAAACAAAGGGACATCTGTAATACTTTCAGCAATAAAGATAAATTAAAAATAAAAATAATGAAATAATAAAATAAATGAATAAAATGAGAATTTACTTCTCCAAGATAGATTTTTTTTCCTATGTGCTTTGTATTGTTTACAAAATTTAGGTATCTGTGGGATGATCTTTTGTTTTTGACTAAACCCATACAATATTCATGTTAAATTAGTAAAATTAGTTTTTTTCATTTTGTTTAGAAAAGTAATTTTGATTTATCTAATACAAGATAATCTTTAACATCAACATCAAATTGTTTAATCACTGTGTTGTGTACCTGTTATTGTATGTCAACTGTAATTGAAAAATAAATTTTAAAAATCAATATCTTTATACAATTATTATGTATAATCACTATACTTAATGCATGTAGAGAGGACAAAACCTTGATCTCTTTGGAAGTTATAGTCTAAAAAAGTTAATGCAAAAATATTTTCCTCCTTCTTAAAAGTTAATCTAGGTCAAGCATCTTTTGAAGCGATGTCATCAATTATAAATCGGCTTCACAAAAATCTGGAAGGAAATCATGACCAGCATGGCAGGAACAATCTTCTTGCATCATATATCTATTATGTTTTTCGCTTACCAAATACTTCCCCTAATTCACCATCACCAGGTATTTTATTCTTTTTACTATGAACAGCAAACATTTATTGAATGCCTACTGAGTGGCATGGACTATATTCAGTGCTGGAGGTAAAATAAATGTTACATTTTAAAGCACCATTATTTACACAGCTTCCTTTAATTAGATCTTGGTTGAATTAATTCTTGGAAATGAACCCTGCAAATAACTTCTTGTCTCTGGAAGCATTTTATTTCCTGTTAAGATTAAGAGAATGTTGTATTTGTCATTGCAGACCTATTGGACTTTAAAGAAGAAATAACCCTGATAAACGTTTGAAACCTCTATAATATAAAAGATTATTTTCTAGAAAAGTTCTGATTTCTCCATTATTAATAAAACTAGAGGACTGGTGCATGAAATTCGTGCACTGGGGAGGGGGGTATCCCTCAGCCCAGCCTGCACCCTCTCCAATCTGGGACTGCTGGCTCCCAACCGCTCGCCTGCTTGCCTGCCTGATTGCCCCTAACCACTTCTGCCTGCCAGCCCGATTACCCCCTAACCACTCCCCTACCAGCCTGATTGATGCTTAACTACTCCCCTGCCAGTCCGATCTCCCCAACTGCCCTCCCCTGCTGGCCCGGTCGCCCCCAACTGCCCTTCCCTGCCGGCTCGGTCGCTCCCAACTGCCCTCCCCTGCCGGCCCAGTCCCCCCCAACTGCCCTCCCCTGCCAGCCCGGTCGCCCCCAACTGCCCTCCCCTGCCTGCCCAGTTGCCTCAAAGTGCCCTCCCCTGCCGGCCCAGTCCCCCCCAACTGCCCTCCCTTGCCGGCCCGGTCACCCCTAACTGCCCTCCCCTGCTGGCCATCTTGTGGCTGTGGGCACCACCATCTTTGAGGGCAGGCAGTCAATTAGCATATTCCCTCCTTATTGGCTGTGGGTGCCGCCATCTTTGCAATGGCGTGAAGGTCAATTAGCATATTCCCTCTTTATTAGATAGGATAAGATAGCTTTCAGAATACTAGAGCCCAAAGTAGCTATTTGTTTTTTATGATAGTGGTGTTGGAGGTGGTGGATGTATCTTAGTTTGAATAACTCATTAGATGTTCAGTTAGTTAATGAATATATCATGCATATCTTTCAACTTGCTCATATATTTGTCTGTGTGAGTCATCATTCATCACTAGTGATAATGGTAAGTGCCCTTTCCAACAATTGACAAGGTTAACATTAATGGTGAAAATTAATTATGGCATTTATTATGAAAACTAAGCATAACAGTATATGAGTTTTAGCTCATTGTTTTTCTTAATTGCAAAAATAGTAGTAATTAATTCATATCACATATGTTTCATAATTTCTTCTCTTGGTTTTTAAAATTATAGTATTTGAGGCTCTGAATGTGGAGGTGATTATGGACTACATATAATACTCCTCCATTTACTCTTTCATTCAGTACACTGTTAGAATACCACAGATTATGCAAAACATTTTTTATATGCTGATGTGAAAGACATAATTAGTTGACAGGTATTTGTCATTTGCAAATATTACATTCAGAAAGATTTCTTTAAATAAGAAAAATGGAGATAAATTGTGGATGCAATCACTGGGTATATTTATGTTTATAGAACATGGTTGAATAATGGTGTCAGGCTTGATTTTAGATGAAAAGGTTTCCATTGTTTTTTTTTATATAAGGTGGGCTTTTAGAAAAGCTTTCTTTAGATTTTTTTACATGTATATGGCACAAAGGTGCCCTTTTGTTATAGTTCAGATTTTCACTGATGAAGATAGAGAAGTAAAGCACAATCTCTTTCAAGAGATGTTGACAGTAAATTGACTGTCCCTCTATTGACTGTATCAAGGGGCATAGCAAGGAAGGATAGAGGAAAAAGAAGAGACACAAGCTGAAGCATTTTGGATGTTAGATATACTTACATTGTGTGTACTAGGTGTATAGGTTACTAATGTGGATTTTGTAATCAAAGAAAACACGATAATTTCAAGAGAAACATCAAAAGTGCCTTATTCAAAGTACTGTCCATTGCTAGCTACACATTTCCCCCATCTTTCGGGTAATTTGTGGATACCGTCCCAATAGAACTTTTCTTGTTTTGAGGCAAACCATTCAGAGACCCAATTTTCCACTTCTTTGTACATTTTGAAGTGCTGCTCAGAAAGTGCGTGTGCCATTGATCAAAACAAGTGGTAATCTGAAGGAGCGAGGTCTGGTGAATACAGCGGGTGGGTTAATACTTCCCAGGCAAGATCTTTTAATGTGTCTTTAACTGGCTTTGAAGTGTGTGATGGTGCATCATCATGAAGCAAAATTACTTAGCCATGTCTTCTGGCCCATTCTGGTCGTTTCGTGTTCAAAGCGTGGTTCAAATTGATTATTTGTTGTCGGTAGCGATCAGTATTAATGGTTTCACCTGATTTTAGAAGCTCATAATACACCACACCTTCCCAATCCCACCAAACACAGAGCATTGTCTTCTTTCTGAAGCGATTTGGCCTTGCAGTCGATGTTGATGGTTGACCTGGATCAACCCATGATTTTGTGCATTTGGGATTCTCAAAATAAATACACTTTTCATCGCCAGTCACAATTCGATGGAAAAAAGACTTTCTTTCGTGCCGTTGAAGCAACATTTTATTGATGACTTTTCGGTTTTCCATTTGTCTTTCGTTCAGTTGATGCGGCACCCATTTTCCTTCCTTTAAAATCTTTCCCATTGCTTGTAAATGATCGGAAATTGTTTGCCGAGCAACGTTTAATCTTTCTGCAAGTTGTTTTTGAGTTTGACACGTATCTTCCTCCAGTAATGCTTGTAATTGTTGGTCTTCAAACTTTTTGGTTGACCTGGACGTTCTTTGTCTTTCACATTGAAATCATCACTTTTAAAGCAGTCAAACCAGCGTTCACAAGTATTTTGAGATGGAGCATGTTCACCATAAGCTTCCCGAAGTATACAATAACTTTTTCTTCAAAATAATGAATTAAAACTTCCTACAAATGCTCTTTTTTTGGCACAAAATTTGACATTTTTAAGCGTAAAAATATTTATGATGTTAACACCTTCAGAAAATTTGACATATGAAGTTTTGAAGCTTGCTGTCAATACAACAAAATAGCATACATATCAAATCGCATATGTATCAACATATGTGTAACTCCATCTAGTGAAAAAATCCGCATTATTAACCGGTACACCTAGTGTCTCGGTAATGTATGTGACTGTTTTTCTATTATACATGTACTCTATAATCATAGAAACATTGAAGAGAATTGTTTTTATAATTCATACGGTATTGCCAACTGCTGTGAAATAAGAATATCTTTGTGTATTTATTATTAAGTCTTTAGTCTTTTTCTTTCTTATTTATAGTATTTTTCATTCAGAAACAAAAGCAATTCATGGTCTTAGTGAAATTCTGTAAAGTGACAGAGATTAAGTTCATGTCCTTTCTTGACTAATTTCCTTTGTATAATTATGTGCTGTTTTATATTCAACTCTAGGTCCTGGGGGTTTAGGAGGATCAGTGCATTATGCCACAATGGCTAGATCTGCTGTGAGACCTGCAAGCCTGAATTTAAATCGTTCTCGGAGCCTTAGTAATAGTAACCCAGATATACCTGGGACTCCCACGTCACCAGATGATGAAGTACGGTCAATCATCGGCAGTAAGGTAAACTGAAGATAACCGCCTATAAGTTGGATTTTCAGTTCATGAACAAATGAGAAATGTCCAAATGTTTTAATTTATTTTGAATTTTTAAGTGTATTTGAGTTAGAAATTGTACATTTCCATTTTGTCAGTAAACACTAAGTGTTTCATGTTTCTATTAAATATGCTTGCTATTGCAAACTGGTTTGTGCATTCTGCTAAAAAAAAAATCTGCCAAATTCTAAAATTTGTCCAGGATGACTAGTTATATATTACTCACTTTTATCTGTCTTTCATCATGTGAAAAATGATTTTTACGTAGAATCAAAACAGATCTATGTGACTGCTGGGTAATAGGGCTATATCATCAGTGATACAAAATGTAAGTCCTTCTCCAAAAAAAATCTAGATTGGTAATTGAGCTACATTTCTTATGAAAAACTCTATGTAAGATGCACAAGGATTAGAATTATATGATTTATTTAATGATGGTTAATGATTACATCAGATAATAAGGGAGATGCCAGCTAATCTAAGATCTAGCTATATTTTATTTATTTATAATCTTTATTACCCAAAGAAATATACTTAAGGAACAAATAGTTAATTCCCTTTTTATATTTAAAGTACAAAAATATTTCAGAGTTTAAGCAAGCTGGACAAACAACAGTAAAGCCAAGAAATCACGTCATGTTGTGTTTTGACCAAACCATTGCAAATGTAAATACATTTCCTATTGTAAAAGAGGAAGATATTATGGTTATGGAATCATAGCCAACTTTTCTTTGGCATTTCAGTTTGGTAATAATGATATGAGGAAGAATTACTAAACATGTACTAGGGTCTGTATTTAACAGTCTGAACTACAATAGAATATATTTTTTTAAGATTTGGGTTTGTTTGTTAGGTGAAATACTTGAACATTGATAAAAAAACATCAGAATTACTTATAGCTATTCATATAGTTACAGAAATGTTACATTTTCAGAAGCATTGTTCATTGTAAAATAACTTTTTAAAAAAAATACATTTTTATTGATATCAGAGAGGAAGGGAGCAGGAGAGAGAGATAGAAATATCAATGATAAGTGAGAATCATTGATTGGCTGCCCCCTGCATGCCCCTTACTAGGTATCGAGCCTGCAACCTGGGCATGTGCTGTTGACCAGAATCAAACCTGGGGCCCGTGAGTCCACAGGCCAACGCTCTATCCATTCAGCCAAACCGGCTAGGGCATAAAATAACTTTTAAACAATTTTTAAGTAATTTTCACAGATCAGAAATACATTTTGTAGCCTTACCTCACATACATTTCCATGTTTAGGAAAAATACTCAAGTTCTTTATCCTTGTCTTTATTTTTTATTATATCTCGTAATAGAGAGAGTACTTAGCATTATTTACATACTTATAAAATACAATTCTTTAGTAGAATGAATTTGATTTGTGAATTATAAGAAATTCTGTTAATCTATAGAAACCATTTTCTTTAAGGCTATACTTTTAAAATGTCTCAGTTTCTGTAAGATTTGCATTATGCGTCATTTAGCATGATTCTAGAGTTTTCTTTTATATGATGTATGTGATAACTTACAACATCCACGATTTACATATATTGGAATGATTAGTTGCCTTTGTTCAAGTAGTTTATAAAATGGGATATAATGACATAAACTTACCTTTGATGATATTAAAATGATAAACATCAACTTTTGAGCAAGCCATCATAAAATGAGAAATTTTTTATGACAACACAGCCTTGTATGAATTGTTATTTAAATACTTTCTATGTTTTCTCTTTGTTGCAAAATTTTTGCTAGCTACCTTTATTTTGGAGTATCCTTTAGTCATAATCCCTTATAATAGTATGTAATTTTATTTTATTGAAAAATTTAAGGAAGCTTGAAGTTTATTTGTAGCTGCTTTTCATTTAGTTTGAGTTTATTGGCCTAGACCAATGGTCGGCAAACTGCGGCTCAACAAACCATGGCTTGCGAGCCACTTGCGGCTCTTTGGCGCCTTGAGTGTGGCTCTTCCACAAAATATAGGCTCTTCCACAAAATACCAACTTCTGCGCATGGGCCATGAAGTTTTGA
Organism: Myotis myotis; assembly: GCF_014108235.1. NCBI lineage: Eukaryota > Metazoa > Chordata > Mammalia > Chiroptera > Vespertilionidae > Myotis > Myotis myotis. The sequence continues at coordinate 43,399,621 of NW_023416324.1, read as the reverse complement.
TTGCACTGTACGTGCGCGCCCGCACGTGGTATTTTGTGGAAGAGCCACACACAAGTTGCCAAAGAGCCGCATGTGGCTCGCGAGCCGCGGTTTGCCGACCGCGGGCCTAGACATTTAAGTAACTCTTTTTTTTTTTTAATATATTTTTATTGATTTCAGAGAGGAAGGAAGAGGGAGAGAGGGAGAGATAGAAACATCCACAATGAGAGAGAATCGTGGATCGGCTGCCTCCTGCAAGACCCCCACTGGGGATCGAGCCCACAACCTGGGCATGTGCCCTTGACCGGAATCGAACCCGGGACCTTTCAGTTCGCAGGCCGACGCTCTATCCACTGAGCCAAACCGGCTAGGGCAAAGTAACTCTTCTTTAATGATTTTGTCTTTCACTTTGCCTCCGTCATGGTCATAACCTAGATCTTCTCATTACCAATAACTTTAATCCTCATAATCTTAATTTCATGCATTTTGTTCTTTAACCATTAGTTGCTAGTTTTCTCTTTAGTATCTCAATTCTAACAATTTTTTTATTTCTCTACAATCTCCAATTACTTGATTCAGTGACCTTTATACTGTGTCTTACCACCCTAATGTTATTTCTTCCAATTTAGCCAGCTAAAATATCATAATCATTATAATTATACCCATTATAATCGAACCTCAATTCTCTTATCCTTCTCCACTTCATTTTACTTGCTTAACCAAACCATAAACCATAGTTCAATCCAGTTGACTGCCCTTGCCATGTCACCACCTGTGCCACTGAACAAGACTTGAGAAATACCATGATGACTGGTCTCATTTGAAATTAAAGACCATAAACCTCAGAGAGCCCTAATGTTATCAAGCAGTTATATATATTTCTGTATTTCATTTACCTTCCCATTCTCCCAGAAAAGGTATCATGCCATTTTTTATTACTTTAAGCCTCATAAAACCTCCTCACCAATCCTCCTTCTGACTTTATCTTCTACTTCATTGAGAAAATTGAAGCCATCAGAAGAAAACTTTGGAAAACTTTTATCATTGCATCTACTTGCTGATTACCATCTATTACTACCGAATACTTAATACAGTGCTATAGATGAACTATCCATTTCCCTAAGTGATACTGTCTATACAGAATTGCTTAACATTGTGACTACTCTTTCTTTTCTTTTACCTCTTCTTCCTTTGATGTTTTCTGGTTTGCGTCCATACGCATGTCCTGATATTTGTAGTTCGTTTCTTTTGGTTTGTCTTTATAAATCTTACTCCAACAATCCTCAAAAAATTTGTTATAATTTGTTCCAGTTCTATTAGCAGATTCCCAGGCCCATATTGCTGGATCAAGATTTTTGGGAGTAGGGCCCAGAATCTGAATTTTATAAACCTTCCCAATTAATTTTAATGATCAGTCAGGTTTTTTTAAAAATATATTTATTTTTATTGATTTGAGAGAGGAAGGGAGAGGGAAAGAGAGAGAGAAACATCAGTGACAAGAGAGATTCATTGATTGGCTGCCTCCAGCACACCCCACACTGGGGATGGAGCCCCCAACCCAGGCACGTGCCCTGACCTGGACTCAAACTGTGACCTGGTTCGTAGGTCGACGCTCAACCACTGAGCCGCCGGCCGACTGCTGACCAGTCAGGTTTAAGAAATTGAACTAAAGCCCCAGTTTCCTTCACCTGGATCATAATGACCTCTTTTAGAGACAGATAGACATAATTCACTTCTGGTTGTACACATTAGTAGCATATTAAATTAACTTTAAATTAGTGATAGTAATGATGAAGATATAATTACTATAAATAGCTCCAGAATGTTTTTTTCTTAATATGTATAGTAGCCCATTAGATTTCATTGCAATAAGCACAATAAAACTGAGCACAACCCCAAATTTACCATCATTTTTAGAAAGGAACAGATATTAGGCATTATTTTCTTAAATTTTTACTTAATTTCTCCTGACAGTCCCTGAAAGAAAATAAAAGGCAGGATCAAGTAGAATTATGGAGTATTACTGCACAGAAGTTTTCAGTGATGACATATGGAATGAAATTAAATTCTTTTAGAAAAGAATGAAATGTTTTTTCTCCCATTTTTTTCTTTGATTCCCTAGTTATATTCGGAGTAAATTAACTGTTGCTAATTCATACCATCTTTAAAGAAAATTGAGGGGGGAGGGGTGTGCTGTGGGAACTTTAGTTGTTGGTACTTCAAGGTGTACCAACGCCTTTACAAAAAGAGAAATCACCTTTAAATGGTACAGTTCATGTTCTTGGTGATTCTTTAAAATGTATGTAATAAGATAACTTTGGTGAACTAATAATACTCTATAGGTGCCTAAAATTTTTGGTTGCTTTAACAGTACTAATTTAAAAAATGTTTGCATTGGAAATTCTGGATTTCTTTAAGAATAATTTATAGCATGCCACATGTAATATTTCTTTCCTTTCCAACTGCTTTCTATTATATGCTTAGGGTTTAGATCGCTCCAATTCCTGGGTTAACACTGGTGGTCCAAAAGCTGCCCCATGGGGATCCAACCCCAGTCCAAGTGCAGAATCAACACAGGTGGTGTTTATATCAGAGGTTTCTTTATTGGCTGCTGATGTTTCCCTTTAGAACATTACTTTTTAGTATATACTGTGATTTCAGTGGCTTGCTTTTTTAATTATTAAACAGTGTGTATTTTTGTTTACTTAGCACATTCTTCAACTACTATGCATGAATTCCACCAGTTGCACCAGTATTGTTCTGCTTTCCTATTTCCTGTCTCCTTCTCCCTCCCTCCTTATACACTCTATCATTATATCAGTTCCTGTTGCTTATGCGATTGATGACTTTGATAACAGTTTCTACTTTAGGGGTAGCATATCTTCAGTAGGAATTTAAAAATATTTTATGTGGAAAAACCTGACAGTTTTCCATTTGCTTTTGGTTTAAAGTGTAGCTATTGTATCGTTTCCATTTAGCATTTACTATCTTGTTATTTTTTTCATAATCACTGACTAAAAATACTGGTAATAAAATAGAAATTAAATGTGAACAGTATATGCTCCCCATCCTATAAGATTAAATACCAGAAGCAAAAAACTTTTTCAGTTTGTGCTGTGTTGCAAAGTATGAAATGTATTATAACTTAGTTGAATTAGGTTTTGATGACTTAAATCTAATTGCTTGATAGCTAATACTGCATGATGCCTTCAAATGTACTTCTCATCTGTTTATTGACTTTGTAGGAAAATGTTTTTGTTCTTGTAGAAACAATTTAATTACATTTTAATATTAGAATTGATTTGTATTTCATGTAGTATATGGCAAGCCTGAATACTATTTTTGATAATAGTGAAAAGTGAAAGAAATCATTCTAAACTTTTAATAATTTTTTATTGAATATAAAAGTTTTGGTGGGGTTTTTTTTTGTCTGAGACCAGTTGAGAAGTATGTTTTTACATTTTCTTACTAGATATGTGCATGTGTATAGGTCACACAAATAAAAGTTTCATTCTTTGCAGCACTCTGAATTTATATAATTATTAAAATACTCATCTAAAAATTTTAGAAGCATTTTGATATTCCTAAGGCATTAAAATAACTTAAAATGGTAAAAATGAGATGAGCAATAAAATAGATGGTTGCTGAAACCACAATAAAACACTATTTAAAAAATTCTATGTATTCCTTGAGCTGCAAAGTCATTCCACAGCGGACTTTAATGTTATCTCGTCATCATTCATCTTCACTCCATAGGCTATGGATCGAAGTTGTAATCGTATGTCTTCGCACACAGAGACGTCAAGTTTCTTACAAACATTAACGGGACGCTTACCAACTAAAAAGGTAGATTCATATGAAGACAATCCATATAGGGGGAAAATAATTTCAGCAATTAAATAGATAATGAGATATTGCAGAATTTCCATTGCATTTTAAAACACAGTTGAGCAAGCTCTGCTTGTCTGATGCCTTTTGGGGCCTCCCTTTCCAGTGTAGGCTATTTTACATTATTTTAATGTGTATCTTTGGGATTGGCTGCTTTTGGACTTTAGTGCATTGAAATTTGATCATTCAATCAGAGTGCCAAAAAATGTACCAAATTAATCTGTTTCTGTAACTGCTTCTGTTTTGTGTTTTAAATCTCCAGGAAATGGAAGATGAGTTAGAAAAATTATCACTCTTAGTAAGATATGGTGATTTGCTTCCCTTATGCACAGTTTTGTTAGTCCTTTTTCTTATTAATATACACTACTTTGCAAATGCTTTGTATGCATATCCATTGCAAGGCAGGCATTTCTGCCATTTTTATAAAACGACTTTCAATACCTGAAAACTTGAAAATTAATGTGTTATGTCAAAGTTTAAAATTTTAAAGGTATTTTCTAAATTGTACCAGCAAAGTTCACGAATGTATTTGCATATGTTGAAATATGTATGTAAAGCACAAACAAGATTTTATTTGTAACTTTGAGTTTTTGGTCTAATTTCTGTTTGCAGGTACAATTTAGGAGGCTATTTCCCACCTGTTTTTTAAAAATTACATTTTGCTACAAGATAACATGTAATTTTTCCAGCTATTCAACATGCCACTATCTTACATGTATAAATAGCCGTTTCGTTAATGGGTGTCCTCACTGCATCATTGAATGGTTCACATGCCTTATTTTGCTTATTCTCATTATATCTTCATTTGCAGTTGCATTATTATTTGGTTTGTGTTACTAACAGACTTGACTTTGATAATAACTTTGGATTTACTTCTGGATAGCTTTTTCATGAGGAGCTGGCTTTGCAGTGGGTTGTTTGCAGTGGCAGCGTTCGGGAATCAGCTTTGCAACAGGCCTGGTTCTTTTTTGAGTTAATGGTGAGCAAAATAAACACTTTTTTAAAAAATATTATTTTCCTTAGTGAACACTTTTGTGTTAGCTCATCATACTAGAAATCTTTTTCTGTTGTCTTACGGTTTTACATGTTCCTCCAAGGCAAAATTACATATATTATATCGCTAAATAAACATTGTGAACACTCAGCACAAGTTAGTTGGAATGATAAAGTTCATTTTTTTTTTTTTTAGGGATGGTTACAGAAGCTAGCTACTTTTTAAAAGCACCTGTGATACATTCTTATTATGAATATGCTGCTGTATAATAGCAATATTTTAGATTTCATACCGAACATAGATAGATACTGCTTTTATGGTTAGAAAGCTTTTAGGGAAATGCTAGTTAAAGCCAATTAAAAAAAACCTTTTTGCTTCATTCAATAAATGATATTAAAAACAAAGGAATCAGTAACTTAATATTTATGCACACACATCATTGTTTATTGCTTTTGTGCATATATGTATTATCAGGTGTATACAATGTGGTAGCACTGTCTCCATGGGCTAAATATTACCAAGGCACAGAGAGATTAAGTAACTTTAAGTATACACTGCTTGTAGATAGCAGAGCTGTGTTTCAAACACAGACATTCTGGTGCTAGGGGTCTTTCTCTTCAGCCTCTAGAAAGCTGAAATCATTGGAACTTTTTCTTCCGGAAAAAAAGTATGTAAAAAATAAATAAGAAACAAAGGAAATCACAGCAAAAACAGGTAGAAAAGAAACAAAAGGAGCTGAGTCATAGGGTCATTCTCAGCATTGAATGTTACCTATATTGAGAATAGAAAGCCATTTCTTCTAGGGATTTACTAACCAAATAAGTGAAAAGGGACCATCCATAAATGATAGGTAACTCATTTTTTCCCTAGAAAAATAAACACCAAATTTGTAATTCATGTACTTTTAATATAAGTTCAAAATTATAATTCGATTTATTTTTTGATAGTTGTAAATGTATGTTCAGATTTCTTAAATATAAAATAGTCAAAAGGTTTAGACTTGAATCTGCTATTGACTAAATGTAGAACTTCGCCTTCAATTTCCCTGAATATTTCTTACCATTATCACATGGGGATAAGAATCTATACCCAAAAACATTTTATCAACTTAAATCACTTTGTTAATTTTTACCTAATATTTTATATAGGTAATATATTTAGTCATTCATATTTAATGTACATCCACCATTTGATACTAGGTGCTAGATACCATAGGCACTACAGTGAAGTCCAGGTTTCTAATCTCTCAAAGCTCACAGGGATAAGGTATGGCAAAATTATTGAGTCTTGGAAAGACTTAATTTAAAACAATTTCAGAGTGCTATTTTTTTTTTCTTTTGCATACACACACTTTTTTTCCCCTATTCTCAGCCAGGGTAATTTTATGAAGATGGTCCTGTGATTGGATTGCATTTTTTTAAAAAATATATTTTATTGATTTTTTACAGAGAGGAAGGGAGAGAGATAGAGAGTTAGAAACATCGATCAGCTGCCTCCTGCACATCTCCTACTGGGGATGTGCCTGCAACCCAGGCACATGCCCTTGACCGGAATCAAACCTGGGACCTTTCAGTCCGCAGACCGACGCTCTATCCACTGAGCCAAACCGGTTTTGGCTGGATTGCATTTTTTAATATTTCTTTGGAATATACAAAATATTATAGGGAACTTTTCAAAATATTTAAGGAGCTAAAGGTCTTTCAGCTATGTAATAAATCACATGGTATATTGAAAAAAATAGCCCTACTGTGCAGCGGTTCTCAACCTGTGGGTCGCGACCCCTTTGGCGGTCTAACGACCCTTTCACAGGGGTCGCCTAAGCCCATCCTGCATATCAGATATTTACATTACGATTCATAACAGTAGCAACATTACAGTTATGAAGTAGCAATGAAAATAATTTTATGGTTGGGTCACAACATGAGGAACTGTATTTAAAGGGCCAGAAGGTTGAGAACCACTGGTTTAGAGTCTCTAACTATTAATTGCATCTGTAAGAAATTAAACTAATGACTTATTTATTTTTTTCAGGTGAAAAGCATGGTGCACCATTTATACTTTAATGATAAACTAAATGCAGCAAGGAAATCTCGTTTTCCAGAGCGTTTCATGGATGACATTGCTGCTCTTGTCAGTACAATTGCTAGTGATATAGTTTCACGATTTCAGAAGGTAATGATGACTTTTTTTTTCTTAATCTTTTTCAAGCTCACATTAAACTCTCATACTTTTATTTGTTTTTGCTTTTTATTCTCTTTCTCAGGACGCAGAAATGGTTGAAAGACTCAACACAAGTCTTGCGTTCTTTCTCAATGATCTGTTGTCTGTTATGGACAGAGGATTTGTCTTTAGCCTTATAAAGAACTTCTATAAACAGGTAATTCATAATTAGTAATAATTAGTAGTCAGATAACCTAAATACAGTATTTGCTCTTTGTACAGCCAGAGCTAAGAGACCTTCATATACATGCATATACTAATATTTTTTTAAATAGCATAGTTTTATTAGTAAGGCAAAAGTAAGTTACATTTGTTAATCAGGACACAAGACTGACAAGCTGATATCAGTAAAACTGGCCTTTCCTTGGGTTACACTGGCTCATTCTGGAGCACACCACCAGGTCAGTAGTAACTGCAAAGCAGCCCGAGATTCCATTCAAGAATAATGTTTACACTAAATGAAGAACTAACTGCACCTTTTGTGTCTTCAGTGATTTTTAAAGTAGCTGCATTTTGCTATGTATTCCTCCTAACACAGCTTTGGACATTGTAGAGTTTAGAATGGCAAACAGATGTTTACCCAAGTCCCAAATTTCATTCATTTTGTTCTTACTAAACTAAAAACATTCTGGAACTTTTCCACAAACAGCTGATTTTGTTTTTAAATTTTTATCAACTTATTAATGAAACCTGACTTTTGGAAAACATTAGTATTGGACCTGATAGGCAGTTTTGCTAGTAAGCTAGTAACTCATCCTAGAGTTCCCTTTTAAAGAAGCTTTAAAAATATAGAGACCTCTGGGTCCCATCTCAGCATTCTTGAGGAGTTTGAATCCTGATGGTGGGCATAGGGAGTGAGGGACACAGTGCTTGTGAAGCACTTCCCAGCTGGCCCACAGATTAGATTTGGGGAACTACTGGTTAAGAATGCTATTTGGCAGTGAAATATTTAGACTTTTGAAGATCTGTTCTATTGGATGCCTTTACTGTATGTTTCTTTTATTAGAGAAGTTAAAACTATGTGTGGACACTGACCCACTTATAATTATTTACAATAGTATGCATTATTTTTACTCTGTCCCCAAAATTTCATGTACTGTTGCTTCCAAAACCTATTCTTGTCTTTATTCTTCAAGTATTAACTTCCTACATTTGCTGAACATTGAACTAGATCCTAGGGTTGCTAAAGTTATTAAGTCCATTCATATATGTCCTCAAGTAGTTTATGGTATAGCTGGGGAAATAGACAAATAGATCATTATAAATATAGGTTAACACAAGGTACTGTAAAAAGAATGGATACTTTCTTTTATGAAGTTAATTTGGTGGTGTACTTTTTCCTCATAAAGTATATCTTTGAAAAGCAGAATATTAATGCTGTATTGGAAATACAAGAATGTGGCTTTGCCCTAGCCAGTTTGGCTCAGTGGATACAGTGTCGGCCTGCGAACTAAAGGGTCCCAGGTTCGATTCCGGTCAAGGGCACATGCCCAGGTTGCAGGCTCTGTCCCCATTTAGGGGCGTGCAGGAGGCAGCCGGTCAATGATTCTCTCTCATTGACATTTCTATCTGTCTCACCCTCTCTGAAATCAATAAAAATATATATTTTTTTTAAAAAGAATGTGGCTTTTAGCCTAGTCAGTGGAATTCTACAGTAAATCTGTAGTTCAAAATTTTGCATTTTAACAGTAATTCTAGAGAAAGCTGATACTATTACTTAAATCACAAAACCAAAGCTGCCCACTGAGTACTGCTCTTTAATTCTTTAATCTGTCATTCTGGTGTTTGTATTAAGGAAATGATATATTTGATTGGTTTTCTCTTATTTATGCATTGCTTACAAGGTGTCTTCAAAGCTTTACTCATTACCAATTCCAAGTGTCCTGGTGTCCTTGAGGTTGGATTTTCTGCGAATCATCTGCAGTCATGAGCACTATGTTACATTAAACTTACCCTGTAGCCTGCTTACTCCACCTGCATCACCATCACCTTCTGTTTCTTCTGCAACATCTCAGGTATGCAAAGTGTAAGAAAGAAATATCCTTAACGTCCACATTTGTGAAAAAGCATTTTAAACACTGGGGGAAAATTATAGGTAACACTATTGAATAAAAGCTGTATAATAGGTTCTGTATTAAGTGCTTCATAAGTATTAAGCATTTAATTCTCAGAGCAACTCTAGGAGATAAATTCTATTACTATTCCTATTCTACAGATGGAAAACTGAAACACTGTAAGGTCAATAACTTAAGGTCACACAGTTAAATGGCACAGCTATACTTTGAACCAAGTCACATGTTGACATTATTTTAAATTTATTTTTCAATTATAGTTAACATATTATATTAGTTTCAGGCATACAACATAGTGATTAGATATTTATATACCTTATGAATTCATCACCCGTTAGTCTGGTACCCATCTGACCCCGTACATAGTTATTACAATATTATTGATTATATTCCTTATGCTATACTTTGCATGTTGGGTTTATTTTAGATCCTAAGCTGTTAACCACTATATTCTACTCCTCTTACAGATTGTGCATATGTGAGTGAATTCATCCACATAAACTCACTTATTTAGATGTTTTCACAAATTAGGATTTTTTGAAGCAGACAGACTGAATTTGGGGTATAAGATGTTTGTTAGGGATTAATACTAGTGAAAGGAATGGGGATGAAGCATAATTTAGCAGAGAAAGAATCCAAACTGTTACAGAATTATCTCCCAAAATTCAGGTTTGTGTACCCAGTGCACTAGTAGGCCCAACTAGTGAGACACCAGTGCTCAGAGACAGAAAGATTTATTTGATTGGGAGGATGGGAGAGCAAGCTCTCCCAAATCCATCTCTCTCAAAAAGCAAAAGTTGGTGGTTTTTATGTAAGTAGGGAATGGGGTTAGTTCCAGGAACTGAGAGAGAAGATCATGTTTATTTAGTCACAGATAACACTTTTTCGTATCAGACTTCTTGGAATCAGCAGCTGGTCGCAGTTACCCTGAAGATATTCTTTTCTTCTACAAAACAAACTCATAGATTCTTCTCAAGACCCTGAAGTTATTTCCTCCTGCTTGACAAAGAAACAGTACATCAGCACCACAGAATTATATAGTGAGGACAAGTGGTGCAGCATTGAAGGACCAGGATTCTGCAAAATAGCTCCTAATTGTGTGTCAGTGATATTATCTTAAAAATAAACGGCAGAAAGTTGACGTCTTGTGATTCTCGCCACTAGGCTATCATTGGATTGAGGTTGAACTAGCTATATTTTTCAGTTATCTCAAGCTAAGTATACTTTTAGACATTTCTCCTGGAACTTCATGTACAGTCAGAATATGACGCACATACTTTCTTAATCTTTGAGTAGAAGCTATCTGACAACCAAAGGAATTAAAACATTTAGTTAAAGCTTATACCTATAGCCCTAGCCAGTTTGACTCAGTAGATAGAGTGTCGACCTACAGACCAAAGGGTCCTGGGTTCGATTCCGGTCAAGGGCATGTACATTGGTGCAGGCTCCTCCCTGTCCTGGCGCTGGTCAGGGCTCGTGCAGGAGGCAACCAATCCATGTGTTTCTCTCACATCGATGTTTCTCACTTTCTTTTCCTCTTTCTCCCACTCTCCCTAAAACTTAATGGAAAAATATCCTCAGGTGAGGATTAATAAAAAATAAAAAGCTTATACCTATATCCTAATTTAGTTGTAGCTACCAAAAATACTAAGGGTATTAAAATCACAAAGGCTCTGTTATAAAACTGTAGTGCAAGCCTGACAGAGCCCTGCTACCTCTCTTGTATCCAGAAAACCCAAAGGAAACTAGATGGATATTTATAGGCACTTGACTTCAACAGCTAGTAGTTTCTCTAAAGATGAAAAAGGGCTATCATAGCAATTATTATGTATCCTGTCATACACGTTGAGATTAAGGGATTTTGTGGTTTTAGTATTAAAGAAGCCTAGATTTTTCCCTCCTAATGAAACACCCTTTCTGCTGTATAATTCCTGAGGCAAACAAACTGCTTCCTTAAGCTCTTAATGTCTGAAGTCTAAGTCGATTTTAACTCTACTTAATTTTATTTTTGAGACATTTAATTCCTTAATGCAATTCTGTAGGCTAGATCAGTGTCAGATGCGTGATAAAAGAAAAAATTAAACTTCACTTAGAAAGATGGAAAACATCAGAGAGCACCCACAACTTTTCACTTTACTTTTGCAAAACATCATATTTCCACACACTCTTTTACCTGGCTAGGAAACACTTCTTCCTTTAATGGATGAAGTTTTGCTTTCTTTGCCCAACTTCTTCCAAAGATGTAGCTACACAGATACAAATAAAGCACAGGTGCAGTTCTAAAATCTTTAATGAAACACACTTGTTTACCCCTAACTCCCTGCTGAACATCACATTCAGCAAAGAAATTCACAGAAGTTCTTTCATTATCTTGTTCCCCACCTTGTCATGTAACTACAGTGCATAATTTTCAGATTCTAATATATGACAGAGATATCACTTTTTCAGGGGTGGGGCAGAGGAATTTTATATAGTTATTAGGAAAATGATTTCTGCATGGAGAAATCTGAAATCTATTGTTCTTCTAAGAAACCTCACATAGATGATCTTGAATTATGGATTAGGGGATGAAGGTAAGGACTTTCTTGCTTTGAACTATATCTTACGGGTTGCTATTTTGCATATTAAAAACTTTTTAAAAACTTACTAAGTGCACCATAAAATTATAGTGATTTTTTTTAGAGATAGTATTTTGTCTGAGAAATAATTTTACCCATATTTGAAATTTCCCTGGAAACCAATAGCCTTGACTATGAATATTTCCCGCACACTCAGCAAAGAGTACATAATACAGTTTGGGGCAAACATAGATGTACAGTTGTTCATATGGGAAATAACATAATAATTCATAAATAATAATTCAAGAATAAACTGTGTTTCACATATTCACAACTCTAAATCTACTTTTGCCCCACCCTGTATATTATTTGGACTTAGTTGCTTTTTTTTTTCCATTCACAGTATCATATTAAAACATTATCTTACTCATATGTTGAATCTAATGAACAAAATAAACTGGTGAACAAAATAGATCTAGAAACATAAAAGCATGCAACAGACTGACAAATTTCAGAGGGAAGGTGGGATTGGGGGGTAGGGGGAGTGATTAACCGGGGAACTTATATGCATATATGCATAGCCCATGAATATAGACAATAGAGTGGTGAAGGCCTGGGAAGGGAGGGTGCAGGGTGGAGGGGGTCAGTGGGGAAAACAAACAAAGGGGACATCTGTAATACTTTCAACAATACAGATAAAACAAACCAGAAAAAGGAATAAAGAAAAAAACGGATAGGAGAGGGGGACAACAAATGGAAACTTTTAGTATGAGAAAAAAGAAATTGAAAGTATTTTTCATCATAGTTTCCTATACCAAAAGTAAGAATAGTTACTTTCTCCAATCTATGTATATAAAAACCAAGCGACCAGAATGACTGGTAGCTATGACATGCACTGAGGCCCCAACCAACTGCAGCCCCTCCCCATCACCAGCCAAACGTTTGTGGCCCCTCCCCCCACCAGCCTGGACCCCACCTGTGCACAAATTCGTGCACTGGGCCTCTAGTGTTAATAATAATCATCTGTCATAAACTAGGCAAGCCCTAACCGGTTTGGCTCAGTGGATAGAGCATCGATTCCAGTCAGGGGCATGTACCTTGGTTGCGGGCACATCCCCAGTAGGGGGTATGCAGGAGGCAGCTGATCGATGTTTCTCTCTCATTGATGTTTCTAACGCTCTATCCCTCTCCCTTCCTCTCTGTAAAAAATAAATAAAATATATTACACACAAAAAAACCCTAGGCAATAAATTACTCTAGGCAATGTTTATCTCACTTTCAGATAATGCTCACATTCTCTTTATTGTAATGTGTGTCTGGGATTTTTTTGTTGCACAGCTATTATAGTTTGTTCTACCTCACTCCCAAACAGAGTTCTGGATTTTCCACCAATGTACAGGACCAGAAGATTGCAAATATGTTTGAATTGTCTGTGCCTTTCCGCCAACAGCATTATTTGGCAGGACTTGTATTAACAGAGCTGGCTGTCATTTTAGATCCCGAGGCTGAAGGGTGAGTAGACCAATTTTTACCTTGTAGAATATCAGCTTGATTTTGAATGATAGGACAGAAGTATCCCCCTTAAACTTCCTAAGAATCAAAAGATTAATCTTTCCCATTCTTCTACTTGAGAGAAATGCTTTTCTTTTTATTCCATCAGCTTGCTAAGTAACCAAGAGTAATTCCTTGAGTGGCAATAATATGTTCTATATTGATCACAGATTTGCTTTCTAGAAACTCTCATTATAGGAAGAAAGTTAAGACTGAAACAATACACTATGATTAAATGCTAATTTTGTAGTACAGACATAATTGTGTAGAAGAGTAATGTCTTTATTATAGCATTTGTAACATTGAATTATTACTTTGCTGTCTGTTCCTCTCTTACTAAAACAAGCTATTCAAGAACAGAGACAATGTCTTAGCTCCAACATATAGAATAGGATATTGCAGGGCCTGCATAAGTGTATATTTAGTTACTGAGTGTGATTGAGTTTAGATAGGTTGAAGTCTGGAATTGGGAGCTGTTAAGAGATAAGAAATAGACAATCAGGTTTGGGAATCATTGGTGATACAGGAAATAGAAAGGGGGAACATAAAAAGCAAATGACGAGAAGGGGAGGAACTATTTGGAGAAAATACTGAGAAAAGAACAAATAAGATGACAGTGTCAAGTAGAAATCTAGAGAATGAAATCTGACATATGTTCATTAGGTGTGGTTCGTGACAGTATTTAAAAATATACTTTCTGAATAAAAATCTGGAAGGGAGAAGAATCTCCAGCTAGATTTCATAGGCAGCTATATAAAATGGCAGATAAGATCAAGGGCTCTGGCTACTTCATAAGACTACTTCATTTCAGATCCCAGCTATTAAATCTGTATGATCTTAAGAGATAAAAGTTAATATTTATTGATGGTCTCCCTCCCAGGAGCATGCCCATCCCTTTCCCTTCCCTACTCTCTCTCTCCCCATCCCCTTCTCCCTCCCCGAGGCACAATAGCTTCCTCACTCCCAAGCTCCAAGGGCCCTTCCTTTACCTCCGTTAACTTGTTCCTACTAGTAAGCCCATTTCTTCTAGGAATTAATTCTACCTCTGTAATTTACCCAATAAACGTTCTCTTGCAAAAAATTTTTTTAAAGTACTATTTACTGAGGAAGGCAATATGCAAGGCACTGTATTAGGCATTTGGCATAAATTATAAAACTTAATTTCAAACCACCTTAGGTAGGTTATTACCCTCATCCATACATAAGGAAACAGAAGTTAAGTATCTTCAAAAAATCATTTAGCTATTAAATGATGAAGCTAGTAAGTACCATATTATGAACATGCAAATACTGTTAGTTACAAAGAAAGGAAGTAAATAGTAGGAATTAAGTGGAAACACTTGGTATAGACTTAAAACATTAAGGAAGTTTATTACTGGGGACATCATGTAATAGTTTATTACTAAGTGAAATACTGTATAAGTTAGAGGAAACTAATTTCAAGTGAACATATATTTTCAAGGTAGGAAAGAAAAATAAAGGGTAGGCTATTGAAGAAAGATGGGGTTTATTGAATATATGGGGAAATTACTTTCTGAGAGAAGATACAGCTTTTTCTGAAACAAAGGAAAGATGATCCTATAGCTATATAGATGGAGATGTGTTAAAAGATGTGACCAGCCTGGCCGGAGCGGTTCAGTTGTTGAGCATCATGAACCAAGAGGTCACGGTTCGATTCCTGGTCAGGGCACATGCCCAGGTTGTAAGCTTGATTCCCAGTAGGAGACATGCAGGAGGCAGCCATTGAATGATTCTCTCTCATCATTGATGTTTTTATTCCCCTCCCTTTTCCTTCCTCCCTCTGAAATAAATAAAAACATATTTTTTTAAAAAAATGTTTTCACCAGAGCAAATTTGAAATGGCTTTCTTTCCTAAAAGAAAGAAGTTGAAGTAAGGTTTTTTACTGATATTGATGGTGGAAGGCTTAAGGAGAGATAATGTAATATGAAACTGATACCAGGTGCAGCATTAAGGGCCAGTTGAAGTTGTATGAATTTTCAATTGGAATGGTTTGCATAGTCAAAGCACCTTCAATTTAAGAAGAAAGGCAAAAGTATGAAGATGAGAGAGACCCTTGCTAGTTTATTAGCTCAGTTGCAACGCAGGTGACTGGGAGTCTAGAAAAGTTGTAAGGGCCCATATGAGGTATATGAGCAAGGAAGTTCAGTTTAAATAGATGCCAAAGGCAATCCCAGCCTGTGAACTACAGAATCCATTTCAGTGGTTCTCAACTTTCTGGCCCTTTAAATACAGTTCCTCATGTTGTGACCCAGCCATAAAATTATTTTCGTTGCTACTTCATAACTGTAATGTTGCTACTGTTATGAATCGTAATGTAAATATCTGATATGCAGGATGAGCTTAGGTGACCCCTGTGAAAGGGTCATTTGACTGCTAAAGGGGTCGCGACCCACAGGTTGAGAACCGCTGCATTAGGTAGAAGATTTTCTTCTGGAAAAAGGAAATAAAAGTTTACTTATGGTAAATGTGAAAAGATTTCATTTGATGAAATAAAAGTTACAGCTACTTAAAATGTAGCTTTTTTTTTTTTGCTTTAAAATATAACCATAACTGCTCTTAAGTTATTTAACATTAAAATGCACTAACAAGGAGTTAATGTAAAAATATTCAGGTTTACTCTTAAGTGAATTTATATAACATTTCTTCTTCCTCAATTTTTATTTAATCAGAAAGACATTTATTAATTTTAAAATAGAAGTGTTTTTATTTATAGGAATAGATGCAAATATGTGGCAAAGTTAAGAAGTTGAACAAGATTGATTCAGTACCATTGCTTACTGTTTGCTTTAAAGGTATTAAATAATATCTGTGACCTTACTGCTTCTTCTCCATCTTCTTTTTAAATAGACTGTTTGGATTGCATAAGAAAGTCATCAATATGGTACACAATTTACTATCCAGTCATGACTCAGATCCACGGTACTCTGACCCCCAGATAAAGGCTCGGGTGGCCATGTTATATCTACCTCTGATCGGCATTATCATGGAAACTGTTCCTCAGCTGTATGATTTTACAGGTACTTAGTGTTTGTAAGACAGATTTTAATGGCAAATCACAATATATAATGAAAGTGTTAGAAAGTTTCTCAAGAATAAAGATCTTATTTTAGGAAAAGAAATATAAAGAAATGTACACTAACGTAAGTAAACTGTAGATACTTAATTATATTACTGAAAATCTTTTGACTTTGTGAGAGAATCCACTGCAAGGTTTCTGTAAGTAGTTCTTATGAAATTTTAAATAATGATTGTATAGTAGTTCTATTCCTACTTGTTAGAAAATAGGGTTTTTGTGTACTTACTGTTCCTCTAAAAAATACACAAGAAAGCTGAAAGCTGTCTATTACCCTCAGTATCAATTTTATTCATATAAATATAATTTCAATTGATCTTCACCTGAATATCATTAATTAGGTTTATTGCTAACATTGGGTTAATAAGATGAAGTTTTGTTGCTTTTTGAAAATTAGGACCCACAAAGTTTTCTTGCTCTTGCTTTTCACATCAGAATTTACTTGAATTCCTTCACTTGTTCTAAAGAAAACACTGTAGGTTGCATTTAAACTAGCCATTAACTGGATAAAATACTTCCATTCAATCAAAACAAACATTTACTGAGTACCTAATGTGTATTAAGAACTGTTTATTAAGCTGTTTAGAAGTTTTATGTATTTATTTATTTATTTTGGATTTTCTCTCCCCCCCACCCCAGAATCTCACAATCAACGAGGACGACCAGTTTGTATAGCCACTGATGATTATGAAAGTGAGAGTGGAAGCATGATAAGCCAGACAGTTGCCATGGCAATTGCAGGAACATCAGTTCCTCAACTAACAAGGCCTGGCAGTTTTATTCTCACATCAACGGTAAAAACAACCCTCCTACAGAATTATTTTCCGGAAAGACAAATACTTACAAGGATGTACCCTTAAATAACTAAAATTATTTGTTAATATTATTTGATGCAGAAGTACTCGGAGCTTTATTTTGTGGAAATGTTAAGGTTCTGAGAATAATACCTATCTTTTACAAGTTATTTTAAAAAGTATTAATTATTTCAGGTTTATGGTATAAAGCTCTTTTCTGTCATTCAGAATTTTGGAAAGTTGCTTATTATATAGCCTATTCTTTTAATCCATTTTACTTTTTTCCTCTTTATTGAATTTATTGGGGTGACACTGGTTAACAAAAGTATCCAAGTTTCAGGTGCACAACACATCATCTGTTAACATTCTGAGAAATTTCTAAACTCTTTTTCACAGTGGCTGCACCATTTTACATTCTCACCAGCAATGAATAAAAGGCTCCTGTTTCTCCAAATCCTCACCTACACTTTTTTCGTATTTATAGCCACCTTAGTGGGTATGAAGCGGCATCTCATTGTGGTTTTGATTTGCATTTCCCTAATATCTACTAATGAAGAGCACCTTTTCATTGCTAATTGGCACATCTTTTTGAACAACTATCCTATTTAGAGAAAAGTCCATTCAAATTCTTTGCCATTTAAAAATTGTGTTATTCTTTTTGTTGCTGACTTAAAAGAGTCCTTTATATGTTCTGAGTACAACTTCCTTATATATGATTTCAAATATTTTCTCTCATTCTGTGGCTTTTTACTTTTTTTATGGTGTCTTTTGAAATGCAAATTTTTAAAATTTTTATGAATTCTAATTTATCAAATTTTTCTTTTATTCCTTGTACTTTTTGCTTGTTAATCCTCATCCAAGGACATTTTTCCCATTGATTTTTTTTTTTTTTTTTTTTTTTTAAGGAAGGGGAAAGAGGGGGAAAGATAAATGTAGATGTGAGAAAGACATTGATTGGTGGCCTCCTGCACGTGTCTTGACTGGGGCCGGGGATCCAACCTGCAACCAGCTATATGCCCCTTGACCAGGAATCGAACCCGAGACCTTTGATGTGCAGGCCAACACTTAAACTACTGAGCAACACCAGCCAGGGCTATTCCTCGTACTTTTGATATTATACATAAAAAAGAATATATAAACTATATGTACAATTAAAATAAAAGAAACAGCAGCATATGTACCACCCAGTTTCAGAAATAAAACATTGCAAACACTTTGGAAGTTCCTTTCTGCCCTCAATTCACTCCATCTCTCCCCTAAAAGTGACCACTATTCTCAATTTTATTGACTTTTAAAAAATTTTCTTTATGTAAAATATACTGCACATGAAAAAGTACATGAAACATAAATGTACGAGTTAAAATATTATAAAATGAACACCTTTGTAGCCACCACTCAGGACAAACGATAGAACACTGCCTTTTAGAAATCTTTAGCATGTTTTTCTCCACCACAACTACTTACCAAGCTCCCACTAACATGACTAATGATATAATTCCTTAATTTTATCTATAGTTTTACCATCTACGTTTGCATCCCTAAAAATTATAGTGTAGTTTTTACATTATGTCTTTAATATTTAAGCAAGTTACAAATTGTACTATAATTCACTTATTTTATTTCTGTACTAGAGGTCTGGTGCATGAATTCGTGCACGGGTGGGGTCCCTAGGCTTGGCCCACGATCAGGGCTGATTGGACCATCTCGCCCAGTCCCTATTGGGGCCTGCCAGCCAGGGGGAGGGACTGGGGGAGGTTGGCCGGCCATGGGAGGTTGGCTTTGGGAGCGCACTGACCACCCGGGGCAGCTCCTGCTTTGAGTGTCTGCCCCCTCATGGTCAGTGTACATCATAGCGACTGGTTGACTGGTCATTGGGTCGTAGTGGTCATTTAGGCTTTTATATATATCTTATATAATAAAAGGCTAATATGCAAATTGACCTAGGGGAGCAGGCCTAAGCCGGCAGGCGGACATCCCCCAAGTCGTCCCACACTGTGAGATGGCGCAAGCTGAGCTGAGGGACCCCTCCCTCCCCCCCCCCCCCCAGAGAACAAATTTCATGCACCGGGCCCTCTAGTAGATGATATCCCATTACCTGTATATAGATCAGTTTATTTACCCATTCTGTTGATAGATGTTTGAATGGTTTCTGATCTTTTGTTATTGTAAATAGCAACCCTATATATTCTCTTATTTGTATCCTGTATGCATGCCTATACTATTATTTAGGGTATTTACTAGGAGGGGAATTTGCTGGGTTACACAATAGTTTCTTCACCCATACTAGATGTGCCAGGATGTTTTCCGAAGAGTTCGTCTCAGTTTATACTTGCACCTTTGAGAGTTCCATTCATATGTTCATCATCACTTAGGATTTTCAGACTTTTCAACTTTTGTCAATCTGATAATTTATAGTTGTATTTCATTTCCCTGGTGTGTTCTGAGGGTACACACTCTTTCATATTTGTGTTGGCCATTTGGATTTTCTCTTTTAAAGTGTCTAGTTTTGTTCATTTTCCATTGGGTCCTCTGCCTTTGTGTGTGCTTTGCAGAAGTTTATATGTTCTGGATCAAGCCTGTTGTCAATTATAAATGGGTCTTATAATTTATGGGGCTTGCTTTTTCACACACTTAATAGTAAATTTGGTGATTGGAATGTCTTATTTTAAAATCCTTGAATTTGTCAATCTTTTCCTAGTATTTTTTGTATTTTTTTTAATATCCCTATTCCAAAATTTTGAAGGTATTTTAAAAAATATGTTTGTATTGATTTTAGAGAAAGAGGGAAAGATAGAAACATCAATTAGCAACATCAGCTGCCTCCTGCATGCCCCCTACCTGGGATTGAGCCAGCATCCCAGGCATGTGCCCTGATCAGAATTGAACTAGTGACCTCTTGGTGCAAGGGATGACTCATGCTCAACCAACTAAGCCTTACCAACCAGGCCTTACGTTATTTTTAAATGCTTGTTTTGTTCTTCCTTTTATATATAACCCTAAAATCTGCTAGTTCATGGAATTTATTTTTATGAACAGTAGAATTTGGGCGCCCAAGTTTGTTTACTTATTTTATATATCATATCAAAACATTTCATCATCATGTATTAAAAGATTATTTTTCCACCTTTCATCTACATGAACTGTAAAACTTTTTTTTTTGCCATAAACTCTGTTTTATATAATATTAGTATAGCTATGTTAGGTTTTACTTCCCTAGACTATATATGGCATGAATTTTTTCACTTTTTAATTTCAGTGTTTTTGCTTATGTTTTAAATATTTGAAACTTATGTTTTCAATGTCTTTTATACATAGTGTGTAGTTAGATTTTGCCTTATATTTTTTAAATCTGGTATGTTCATTTTTGTCTTTCACTAGACTTCTTAATCCATTTGCATTTAGTATAATTAAAATTAATATATATACATTTTAACTTTACTTCAAATTGTCTCACCCACTATGTGTGAATTATATTTTTTCTCATTCCACATTTTCCTCTAGTTTAGAAATTATTCTGTTTCTGTCTTTCTGTGAGTATATTACAAATCATAGTATGCTTCCTTAAATTAAATGATAGTCTAATGTAAATCATCATTATATTCACTTTGGTTAATAGAAGGATCTTAAAACTAGTTGACTTTATTTACCATTCTCCCTAGTCACATTCTATTTTATGTATTTTTAATTTTGAATATTATTAAACCTGATATTATATTAAAACAATCCATTGAGCCCAGCCGAAGTGACTCAGTGGTTGAGTGTTGACCTATGAACCAGGATGTCACAATTCAATTCCTGGTCAGGGCACATGCCCATGTTGCGGGCTTGATCCCCAGTAGGGAGCATGCAGGAGACAGCCAATCAATGATTCTCTCTCGATGTTTCTTTCTCTCGCCTTCGCCCTTTCTCTCTCTGAAATCAATAAAAACATTTTTAAAAAAACAATACATAAAGTTCTTAATTTGGTTACTGTGCAAGGTTTTTTTTGTTGTTGTTGTTTTGTGGGGTTTTTTTTAGTTTTTCTAAATTCTATTTGTTTCTTCTGTTTTTTGTCAAGTAACCTTTTCTTTATACTTTCAAATTTCCTGTCAGATTTTTTGGGGTATAATACTTTTAAAATATTATTATTTTGTGGTTTTATTACTTGATAATTTAAGTATTTCAAGTCTTTACATACCTGTTTCTGTTGTCTGTTTTGAAGTTCTCACTCATGATCTATTGCTTCCTGTGTACCTGATTCTTTGGCTGTATACTGGACTTTGTATTTGCAGTACTATTTATAGGTATAATAAGAGTCCTGTGATTGTGAATTCTTCCCACAGAGAAGTTTCATTGATTGCTAGTACCAGACCAGAATAATCTCCCCCAACCCACTTTTTTTAATGCCTTGGGAGAATGGGAAAAATAGTCCCTCAGTCATTCTTTGGAGGGCTTAATTTTCTCATGGAAACTTGGTTGAGAAAGGCTATTCTCGATACTAATCTCAGGTTGGTTTTATATGCAGCAAATTTCTACTAATTTATCATGTGCATTTTCTATCTATTTGAATGAACACATTGTTGCAATTTTAATTTAGGCAAATTGACCATCTTTTTTGTGGGTTTATAGTTTATGCTTTTTAGGTCTTATTTAAGAAGTTCTGTTCTACCCCCAAGGTATAAATATAATCTCTTATATTTCCTTGTAAAAGTTTTAAAATTTTGCCTTTTACATTTAAGTTCTTTCTTTTTTTTTTTTTTAATATATTTTTTATTGATTAAGATATTACATATGTGTCCTTGTCCCCACGTTACCCTCTACCCCCCACCCCCCCCACCCCCGCTCATGCCCTCACCCCCCCGTTGTCCATGTCCATTGGTTAGGCCTATATGCTTGCATATAAGTCCTTTGGTTGATCTTTCCCCCTTACCCCCACCCTCCCCTACCTTCCCTCCAAGTCCCGACAGTCCAATCAATGCCTCTCCGTCTCTGGATCAGTCCTTGTTCATCAGCTTATGTTGTTCATTATATTCCACAAATGAGTGAGATCCTGTGGTATTTATCCGCTCTCAAGTTCCATCCATGCTGTGGCAAATGGTAAGAGTTCCTTTTTCTTCTTCCTCTTCTTAAAGAATACCTTTCAGCATTTCATATAATGCTGGTTTGGTGGTGATGAACTCCTTTAGCTTTTTCTTATCCGTGAAGCTCTTTATCTGACCTTCTATTCTGAATGATAGCTTTGCTGGATAAAGTAATCTTGGTTGCAGGTTCTTGCTATTCATCACTTTGAATATTTCTTGCCAGTCTCTTCTGGCCTGCATGGTTTCTGTTGAGAAATCAGCTGACAGTCGTATGGGTACTCCCTTGTAGGTAACTGACTGTCTTTCTCTTGCTGCTTTTAAGATTCTCTCTTTATCTTTTGCTCTTGGCATTTTAATTATGATGTGTCTTGGCGTGGTCCTCCTTGGATTCCTTTTGTTTGGGGTTCTCTGCGCTTCCTGGACTTGTAAGTCCATTTCTTTCACCAGGTAGGGGAAGTTTTCTGTCATTATTTCTTCAAAAAGATTTTCAATATCTTGCCCTCTCTCTCCTTCTGGTACCCCTATAATTCTGATGTTGGTACGCTTGAAGTTGTCCCAGAGGTTCCTTACACTATCTTCATATTTTTGGAATCTCTTTTCTTTTTTCTTTTTCGGTTGGGTATTTTTTGTTTCTTTGTATTTCAAATCTTTGACTTGATTCTTGGGATCCTCTTTTCTGCTGCTGGATCTCTGTAAATTATTCTTTATTTCAGTCAGTGTATGCTTAATTTCTAGTTGGTCCTTTTTCATGTCCTCCATGGTCTCCCTATACTTATTGAGGGATTCATTAAATTTATCGGCGGTTTCCATAAAATTCTTGAAAAACCTTATAACCGTGGCCTTAAACTCTATATCCAATCGTTTGCTTTCCTCCATTTCTGCCATTTGTGACCTGTTTCTTTGTCTCCGCATTTTGGCAGCTTCCCTGTGTTGATAGAGTGGCCCTGTGCGCCAGGTGTCCTGTAGGGCCCAGTAGCTCAGCCTCCCCAGTTACCTGGGGTGGACACTCTTGGTGCACTCTTGGTGCCTTGGTTGTTGTAGAATCACTGGGAGGAATTGACCTCCAGGCCAATTGGCTGTGAGAATCAGCTGTGTCTAAAGTGGGAGAACTTCTGTGCTGAAGACACCCTTCTGGGGCAAGACTTGCTTCAGTGGGGCTTTGGTGCTCACTGAGTCTGCTCCCTGAGTGCGTCCCTTATGGATCTGAGGAGTTGCAGTCTGGATGGACCCCCTCTGACCACTGGGAACAGTGGCTCCTGGATCTAAGGAGGTGCTAATTCAGCCTCTGCCTGAGGCCACACAGCAGGAGCCACGAAGAGGCTCAGCTGTGAAGCAATGCAAGCCACTGCGGGGCCTTGGGCCTTCTCTTGGAAGTTCCAGGTCTGCCTGGTTCGGCTGCAGTTAGGTACATTCACATGCAAAAGCCTCTGCCGCAGCCTGGGTGGGGCGGGGTCTCAGGGAGTCAGAGGGCGGAGAAAGCGGCCATGGCCGATTCTCCGCCCGGAGTCGCGCGTCTCAGTGTTCCGGTAACGGCTGCAAGCACCTCTGAGGGAAAGCCGCCCTCAAGTTCGCTCGCTGCCGGACAGACCAGCTTCTCCCCGTGTGAGACCTGGGTCCCCAGAGACTTCCCGGAACCGGAGTTCAGAGCCGTCGGGAGTTTGTGATTCAAAAAGACAGCCGCGTCCTCAGGCGCCACCCCCTTTCCTCGCGCGCGCGCGCCGCCGTACCTCTGCACTTCACCTCCGCAGCGCCTCTGGCTCTCAGCGTGCTTTTCTTTCCTTCTAGTTGTGGAATTTACACTCAGCCAGCCTTCCTGTTGTTCTGGATGATGTTTGCTCAGTCCTTTGCGGTAATTTTCAATTGTTGTGTGAGGCAATAATTTCCCGGTGTTTACCTATGCCGCCATCTTAGTTGCTCCGAGCAAACAATTCCTTAAGTTCTTTCTTTGTCTTGAATTTATTTTTTGTACAATTGTGCAAGGTAGGATTCTTATTTTTTTTCTCTAGTGAATCTATCCACACTTATAATCCATCCATCCACACTGATCCATAACTCTGCTGTATATCAGATTTTCATATATGCATAGGATTTTTTATTCTTTCTATTCTATTTCATTACATTATTTGTCTGCCATATGCCAATATGAAACTGTCTTAATTATTCTAATTCTAGTAAATTCTACTAAATTTATTAATTTAAAATAATTATTCCAACAGTTAAGTATGTTCAGCTTTCCTTTGTCTTTCGTCTCTACATCTCTTTCATTGCTTTTTTGTTATTTAGTATATTTATTAACTAAATATGAGAATGTAATATAAAGGTAAAGAGAAAGAGTTGGAGTCTGGTTAACCTGTATGAAAATCCTGGCTTTACTTTTTTTTAGTATGTGATTTAGAGTAAATTAATTTCTAGCCTTTAGTATCCTTACCTATAAACTAGAAATAATAATAGTTAATACTGTCTCATAAAATTATTGTGAATTAAATAAGAAAAAGTTATCATACTGTCTAGCACATTTCAAATTTTGTTATGTTTAGTCATCATCATTATCACCATTGTCATCCTGTATCTTGTCTGTAAAATTGAGATGATACTACCTGCTTGGTGATATTGTTAGAGAACTAAATGAAATAATGTATGTAAAGAGCTTGGCATGATGACTGGAGTAGAATAAATATCCAATAAATGATACTATAAACAGGTTCTTATTCTTAGTTTTTTGTTTGTATTTTACATACTTATACTAACGGAGATTGAAAAAATTAAATGGCACCTTAACTTTATATGCTCTATGTAAAAATGGTTTTTATTTATACAGTGTCTAAGACTTTTCTTTTTTGTCAGTGTCCCTGACAGGAAACAATGGTTCTCTCTCTACACCTGATAAACTTTTTGTTATTACTTTCTATTCTTAAACTTCTCTCTTATTTTTTGAGTCAGCTGTTTCTTTTTTCCCTTTCATCATGTTTGATATTATGTGGTAGATATGTTAGTTTTTAATAGTAAGATCTTTTAGTTTTTTGCTTTATAATTTCTATTAACATCTGCCCAAATTAAACAATCTTCTATTGCCAGGAAAGATTCAATAAACTTCAAGACCTTAAGTCTAAGGTTCAGTATGACGTATACAAGTGTTATCTAAATCAGATGGTTCTTTTATAATATTTAGTTTATAAGTAATTTTGGTTTTTTGCTTTTAGAAGAAAACAATTGACAACAGCCCAAAAAGGAAATGGTCATTGATCAATCTGACTCATTCTACTGTTCTTAATTTTCAGAGTGGCAGGCAACACACTACCTTTTCACCAGAATCAAGTCGGAGCCTTTTGATCTGCCTCCTTTGGGTTCTCAAGAATGCAGATGAGACAGTCCTACAAAAGTGGTTTACAGATCTCTCAGTCCTGCAGCTCAACCGGCTGTTAGATCTGCTTTACCTCTGTGTATCTTGCTTTGAATACAAAGTAAGTGATCATTATGCCATTGCAAAGAGGAACAAGAAAGGAAATTATGTGGAAAAAGAAGAATATTTTCTCAATGCTTCTTCTTTTCTAATGTTTAAATTTTAGGGAAAGAAAGTGTTTGAAAGAATGAATAGCTTGACCTTTAAGAAATCAAAAGACATGAGAGCTAAACTTGAAGAAGCTATTCTTGGAAGCATAGGTGCTAGGCAAGAAATGGTGCGCCGAAGCCGAGGACAGCTTGGTATGTACACAGTATCTTCTCCTTCTGGTGAGAATTTCTTCATTTTCCTTCAAGTTTATTTTATAGTGCTCATTGTTGCAAGTCTTCAATGACAGTTCTACCCTTTTAAAAAAAGGGTTTTAAATGTAACTGTGAATTAACTGAAATAACCATTTCTCTGCAGGAATTCAAGTTAAGGGCTCTGATTGAAGTAGGCTAAAACGTACTTTGTGATTTTCTCTGGATAGTCTCAGTTTATTCCTGTTGCCCTTGTGTGATTATTAATAGCTCTAGTTTTAGAGCCGTTTTAGGTTCACAGTAAAACTGAGCTGAAGGTACAAAGATTTTCTTGCCTGCACATATGTATAGCCTCTTCCATTAACAGCATCATTAATGAACCGACACTGACACATCATAATCACACAGAGTCTATATAGGGTTCACTCTTGGAGTCATAAATTCTATGTAGCATCTCCTTTTATTCTTAAAAGTTTCCTAGTTTGCACAATGAATTAATGTACCCTGTATCTAAGGCAAAGATAATGGCCATCAAACTCAAATATCAGGGAGAAGAAACAGTTAGTTGCGTTAGAGGCCTGATTCTAATCCCAGGTCTGCTAACCATTAGCCATATAATTTTGACCAAGTCACTTAATCTCCCCACTTTCCTTTTCCTCATTTACTTGTTATAGTTTGGAGAATTTAAAAGATAGTATAACTAACTGAGCTTATCATCTTTGTAGTGACCATGTGTGTAAACATTTCATAAATTCTAAAGTGACATGTAAATGATATTGTTGCTGTGAACTCCTTAAGGTCAGGGTATGGCTTAGTCATCTGTGTACATGACACATGCTAATAGCCCCATGTATATTTGTTGACTTAAAATATGACTATACATTTATAAGTATACTAGGGGCCCAGTGCACAAATTCGTGCACCTTGAAAGGAACTGTGGGCTGCGAGGCTGTGGTGGGCACAGGGGCAGGTCTCAGCCCATCCTCCACACCCCCGCCCAGCCCCTCCCACTGTGGCCCTCAGTCCCCTCTCTGCCAACAGCCCCGCTCCTGCTGCCGCTGATCCCACAAGCTGGCAGCGCCGGCCCCACTCGCACCCACTGTTGGTGCAGAGCAATTCTGGCCAGCGCCAGCAGCGGTGTGAGCAGGGCCAGCACTGTCAGTGGGTGCAAGTGGCGGCTGCTGCCCCCATTGCCCCTCAGAAGCAGGGGGAGGTGGAAAAGCCCTCAGGGGTGATCGAGACCGGTAGCCACCACTCGCACCTGCTGACAGCGTCAAGAGATTGGGACTGGCTCCGGGCATCAGCAGCAGGTGCGAGCAGTGGCTCCAGCGCTGGCAGTGGGTGTGAGCGGGGCTAGCGCCAGCAGCAAGTGCAAGTACCAGGCGGGACCGCAGTGTTCGGGAGCAAAGAATTTTCAGTAACCACCAGAGGCTTACCCCGATGACAGCTACCGGCACCCTGACTTGGTCTGGCGCCCCCACTCATCTGCTCCACCATCCCACCGAGGCCAACACCTGCCACATTCTGCACTCTGCTGCCTGCTGCCAACACCTGCCATGTTCCACGTGCACCCCCTGGTGGTCAGCGCACATCATAGTGACCAGTTGTTTGGTTGTTCTGCCATTTGGTCTATTTGCATATTAGGGTTTTATATATATATTTAGATTCTTTATTTATTGTTTTCCAAAATGCTGTTACCATGGTGATCATTTATTTAAGTGAACTTAAATATTCTTTATATGCTATGTATGTTTGGAATTTAATAATGAAAAAGATAAAGTCTTTGCCTTTAATGGAATTAATAGATCACCGATTTTTTCACTGTAGTTATATATAATTCAAAATGTACCTATGTATTTTTTAATTCATTTATTATGTAAAACAATCTTCTAAAAAGGCATGAAAATTAACTTTCAAGTAGGTCATTTAATTATTACCAAAATCTAATGTATATTATCCTCATCTTTAAGATGAAGAAAATAAAACTCATAGAGATAAATAACTTGCCTTAGATCATAAACTAAGTGACAGAAGCAGGATCTTTTGACTTCCAATTTAGTGTTCTTCATATTATACTACAGCTCTTTCTGAAGTTTATTGTTGGAAAGGTGAAACTATTAACTAATATGTAACTAATATGTTACAATTTATGAAATGTTTACACATTTCCTTTCTTGTTTCTCCAATTTGTGAAATGTTTACAGAACTTTAGAATTGATGAAATGTTTACACATATGGTCTCTACAGAGTTAGTTACACTACCTTTTAAATTCTCCAAACTACCACAAAAATATGTTACATTTTTAAACCTGTGGCCTTAAGACAGCTATCATTATTTGAATTAAGAACTGAAGCTCTGTTTGTGGAATTTAAAACAAATAGCCCTAGCCAGTTTGGCCAGGGTATAGAGCGTTGACTTGCAGACTGAAGGGTCCCGGGTTCAATTTTGGTCAAGGGCACGTAACTCGGTTGCTGGCTCGAAACTAATGTTATATGTCAATTATATCTCAATTTAAAAAAAGAATTGAACTTCTTGTTTTTAAAAAATTAGGCCTTTGTAATTCTTATTTGCATTTTGACATTTAAGCTAGGTTATCTAATGATAGACCTTCTTAACTAAAGAGATAAAACAGTTTCATGAAAAAAAGTTTATGATAAAAATGTAAATAGACTACACATTTATTTAGTTTAACTATCTTAATATAGGCATATCATTCTTGTTTTCTTTTTTTAAATTTCTTAAAGATAGAAATTTTAAAATTAAAAAGAGGTAAGTAGAGAAGGAAAGAAAGAGACGGGAAGGGAGAGAAAGCAGAAGAAATATCCAGACATGTCCTTTATTGTGTGGCAAATTACATTTTTTTCTCAGTATTTTTTAAATTAGTATTTGAACTCTGAATTTTGACTTTCATTAGCTTCTCATTGAAAGCCTAAAATCATGGCATTCTATTGTTTAAGTATTTTTATATTTCTGCACAATTCCCAATGCCTTCTCCACTTCTGCTGGATTTGTATAAATCAGTTCTATTGCTACTGCCCCTTGAAAGAGTCTATGCGATTCAGTCCACCTTCCATCCTAGAAACCTCCTGGGAGAAAGCCCGTTTTCTCTTGCTCTGCTTTCCGTTGTCCAAAAGAAGTAATTACTCTAGGAATTATCCTTATTTTCTTTCTTTATCAAACAAAAACTTATTGAGCACTGACAATGTGCCAGAAACTTTGTCAGCCTCAAACATTAAGTGCTGGATAAGTAAACAATCTTTGTTCTTAGTAGTTTATAGTCTTGTATTTGTAAGTGCTATGGAGAAAAGTAAAGCAGATTAAGAGGAAAAGAAGTTGGAGAGTTGGGAAAGGCCTTTCTGTGGAGGTAAGGAATGATTGGCCAGTGAAAATTTGGGACGAACAATCTGGCAGAAGGAAAAACAACCCTTAGACAGGTTCTAAATCAGGAGCATATATTCAGAATGCAACACACACACACACACACACACACACACACACACTGTATGTGTGTGTGTGTGTGTGTGTGTGTGTGTATATATATAACATATATAATATATATATAATATGTATAATATATATTATATGTATAATATACATATATAACTGTAGTGGTGCAAGCAAGAGGAATAATGGTAGGAAATAAGGTTATATCATGTTGAGCCATAGAAGCCATGGTTAAGATTTTGAGAAAGTCAGTATTAGAAAATGTGCTTATTTAAAAGGGTGTTGTTGTTGTTGTTGTTGTAATACATGTAGCAAACATATTTCTTCTGTAACTGTTATGAAAGCTTTGAATAAAAAGCACTATTGTCAGGTTTTTACATTGTTATTGAGGATAAAATGGCTGTGTATAAAATTATTAACATTGTGCAGTATTTCTTAACTGTTTGCAAGTATACACATAAGTGGTCCAGTTGAAATAACATTTTTAAAAATGGTTTTGAAATGTACTTGACAGAGAGAAGCCCATCTGGAAGTGCCTTTGGCAGTCAAGAAAATCTGAGATGGAGAAAGGATATGACTCACTGGCGGCAAAACACTGAGAAACTTGACAAGTAATATAACCTTCTATTTTATGTTAATGATAGGCTTGTTGAATTTCAGATGCAAGAGGAAAAATGACTAATTTTAATGTTATTTATGTATATGTTAGGCATTCAAATCTTAGAAGAAAAAATTATTGTACTTAATTTTTAAATTAAAGATTTAAACAGATTTGGAGCAAGAATTTTTAATGTGGTACAGTAAAGCATAATGTTATATATCTTAAATGTTACCCCATTTTCCCCTTCGAAAGTTGCATTCTAGAACATTTTAGAATATATTTTGGGTGTCACACTTAACTAAATATTTCAAGCATTACCAAAAATTAGAAAACTATTATTTGCCCTCTTGGAGCCTAAAATACAATTAAAGGAAGACAAAACACTCTGAGTCTTCTGGTTCTAGCATGGAGGCAAGCCAGGTAAAAAAACAACCGAAAATGCACTACCATGAGTCCAGGAGCCTAAAGGACTACACCGTCAGTGTAAAGAGAACTAGAAATGAACCCTTCTCACTGCCTAGGTGACTGCAGGTAAAATTGTGTGGCTTGAAACTTGGCATTGAATTAAGGGGCTAAATATTTTCTCTTGACAATTTGTAATTACAAGTTAGCCCTCAAGTAGCTTGACTGGCCCGAAAACTTTAGAATATGGTGACCAGCTCATTCAGGTTTTCCTAGTACTCCTGATTTTTAGCACTGAATGTTTCATATCCCAGGGACCCCCTCAGTCCTGTCCTTAAGCAAACCAAGATGATTGGTCACTCTGTCCGAAACCATCTTCAGCCCAAGAGTTAGAGGATTCTTACAAATAAACTTCCAGAAATATTAGTTCACAGCAGTGAACTCATAAAACACAGAAAGCAAGGCCCTATGCAAGCCAGTAGAGAAAAAACAGTAACAGCAGACTCAGTACCATATAGATGAGAGTCTGGAATTATCAGAAATTCTTAGTCTCTTTAGGCTGCTATAACAAAATACCATTTGCTGGGGCCACTTATAAACAACAGAAATTTATTTCTCACAGTTCTGGGAGCTGGGAAGTTCAAGATCATGGCACCAGCAGATTTGCTGTCCGACCCTCTCCCAGGTTACAGACTTCTCTCTCGCTATGTCCTCATATGGTGGAAAGGCAAACAGATTCCCCAGGGCCTCTTTTATAAAAGCACTAATCCTATTCCCAAGACCTCTTCCCCTCATGACCTTTGCCTCACCTCCTAATACCATTAGCTTGGGCATTAGATTTTCAACTTAAGAGTGTAGTGGGGACACAAATATTCAGACCAAAGCAGATAGTGAGTATAAAATTAGTATGCTAAAATTTTTGAGCTTAGAGTGTTCATTTTTCTCCTTTGTCTGCTTAAGTCCATTTCTTTGATTACTTTTCCACATATGTTGTGGAATTCACAAAGCAGTCAGCATATATTGCTTTATTTCTGCATTTGTATAATGTTCTTTCTGCTTATCTTGCCGTGTTCTAGGGAAGCTGTTTTTTAGTGTTTTCCTGATTCTTTTTGTTTAAACCATATATATATATTTAAATATATTTTTATTGATTTCAGAGAGGAAAAGTGAGGGAGAGAGAGAGAGAGAAACAGCAATGATGACAGAGAATCATTGATCAGCTGCCTCCTACATGTCCCCTACTGGGGATGGGCCACCAGCACGGTCAAATGTCCGTGACTGGAATCGAACATGGGACCCTTCAGTCCACAGGCCAGCGCTCTATCCACTGAGACAAACCAGCTAGGGCTATACCATATTTTTGTCATGTTTCTTTACAGAAGTCTTTCTGGATTTTAAGTTTGAACAATGCATTATTTTCTTTTTCAATTTAATTCTAACTATGCTGTATTTTCTCTTTAATTTGTAAAATGTAAACTCATGGACTTTTCTCTTTAATGGTAGTAATAAAGATTCAGAGACTTAAACATCTAAGAACTTCAGTAAGTTAGCATTTAGTATGTCCTTGTATTTTTGCTTTGATTTTGTGTATTGTTTTGTCTATTTAGATTTAATATATAATTCCTATATATTTATTGCTACTAAAACAAATCTCAACTTTACCCATAAATCATTTATAGTTCTTTTTAAATTTTATTTATTTATTTATTTATTTTTAAATGTATTTTATTGATTTTTTACAGAGAGGAAGGGAGAGGGATAGAGAGTTAGAATCATCGATGAGAGAGAAACATCGATTAGCTGCCTCCTACACACCCCCTACTGGGGATGTGCCCACAACCAAGGTACATGCCCTTGACCAGAATCGAACCTGGGACCCTTCAGTCCGCAGGCCGACGCTCCATCCACTGAGCCAAACTGGTTAGGACTAAATTTTTTATTTTTATTACATAATACTTTTGTGTATATTAGATAGTCAAGTAAATGACTTGATTGGCATCAGATGTTTTATTTCTAATGCGTGATTCCATCCAGAGTTTCATTGAAGAGCTAATTTATTTTCTGCATCAAAATTTAAAATTTTTGAAACTTTAGGGGGGAAAAGTACATTTATCCTTTAACATTTTGAATAATGCTACATGAAGCAGCCCTAAATGCAAGCCCACATAGCACCACCTAGTGTCTATTCCACGCAGAATAAAACACTTTCCTGTGTTTGCTGTTATCTCTGGAAGCTAAGTATTTCTGCTTTCAGTGGCATCGTGATAAAATGTGTATAGGAATGGTCAACAAAATGTAGGGTAAAACAAAACATTAATATGTAAAATATTGCCTTTTCCCTTATTCTCTTATAATTTTCAATTCAGGCAAATACTGAAAAATGGTTCCAAGTTTTGTTTCGTTTTTTTATGAATCTTTAAGTCTTTTTTCGAATTGTGGATCTATTGTTTTGTTTTGTTTCTTTTTAACATAAATATAATTTCTTATACTATTTTGCATTAGGTCAAGAGCAGAGATTGAACATGAAGCACTGATTGATGGAAATCTGGCTACTGAAGCAAACTTGATCATTTTGGATACACTAGAGATTGTTGTCCAGGTAAGAACACAAAGGAGAGGAATTTAAAGTATAGATTTGGTTCCCTCGCTGGTTTTGTTCAATGGATAGAGTGTCAGCCTGTGGACTGAAGGGTCCTGGGTTCGATTCCGGTCAAGGGCACTTGCCAGGTGCAGGCTCGATCTCCAGTAGGGGGCGTGCAGGAGGCAGCTGATCAAAGATTCTCTCTCATCATTGATGTTTCTATCTCCTCCCTTCCTCTCTGAAATCAATGAAAATATATTTAAAAGAAAAAAAAAGTATAGATTTGGTAAATTGGGATTAGGGAAAAAGTATTTATTGAGCCATATAATTACATTTAAAATATAAGTAGTTCCTAAAAGTTACATCCTGGCTCTCCCTGCCCGCTTCATTTAAATCCTGCCCATTCTGTTTTTCCCTTTTTTCTTTTATCCAAATCCCGGAGCTCCTTTTTTTTTAAGTCCTCCTAGATCAGTGATGGCGACCTTTTGAGCTCGGCATGTCAGCATTTTGAAAAACCCTAACTTAACTCTGGTGCCGGGTCACATATAGAAATTTTTTGATATTTGCAACCATAGTAAAACAAAGATTTATATTTTTGATATTTATTTTATATATTTAAATGCCATTTAACAAAGAAAAATCAACCAAAAAAATGAGTTCGCATGTCACCTCTGACACGCGTGTCATAGGTTCGCCATCACTGTCCTAGATCTTATATTATCATTTTCCTATTTTAAAAACAGTATTTGTTTGTGTATACATATTCTGTCTCCTTAACCAAATTGCAAGTACATCTCTTTTTTATTTATCTATCTTTAAATTGCAGACAGTTTCTGTAACAGAATCCAAAGAGAGCATCCTTGGCGGGGTGCTGAAAGTGCTACTACATAGTATGGCTTGTAACCAAAGTGCAGTTTATCTACAACACTGTTTTGCTACACAGAGGGCCCTGGTTTCAAAGGTAGGTTAATTTTGTTCCTTTAGTCTTATTCGACTTCATTAACATTGTCTAAAATCATTTGACATGTTCATTGGTTAATGTATTTATATTTAAAGTTTTTATAGAAACCCAAGACCCTTGAGTCTTCTTTGTCTCTCTTTTATTATTTGCCTTTTGGAATTCTTATTTGGATCACCTTTAACCAGTTTCTGGCTTAAAAAATTAATTTTGATGTGGAGAAAGGCCTAAAATTAATAGCTAATTTTAAATTTGGGGCTTTCCTTATTTCTTGTACTGCCTGTTCCTTATTAACTTGATAAATCAAGAATTCAATGAATAAGTAGTTCAGTCCATTCAATTTAAATTAACTTAAAATATGGTGAATGGAAAATAAAGTACATTTGTTTGTTCTAGGACTTCAAATACTTATTTTCTACATTCGTTTCCTCCGAAAAATTTGTATATTCTTAAATCTCAAAGGTAGCTATTTCTTTTCTTTTTTTTTTATATAGTATTACAGATATCTCCCATTCGCCCCATCCTTACTTCCCTCCTCTCAGCTCCTCCCTAACACTCCCAGATCTTCACTTCCCTATTGCCCATGTCCATGGGCTATACGTATAAGTATATAAGGTCTTTGGTTTATCTCTTCTCGTCCCCTCAACCCCACATCGAGGTATGTCAGTCTGTTCCTCCATGCTTAGGTCTTATTTTTTGGTCAATTCTTTTTGTTCATTAGATTCCACAAATAAGTGAGATCATATTCAAAGGTAGCTATTTCATTTTATACATCTTATAAGATGGAATACAGAGCTGTTGATGAAACTTAACCAGTGAAAATAACTTATAGTACTATTTTGTAATAATAAAAACATATTACAGAATTATACATGTTTGTTACTATATCAAGTGTTTTATGGGCATTATCTGATATAAGATAGTCATACAACCCCATGTAAATAATATTATTAGGCTCATTTTCTCGATGAGAAAACTTGTCCAAGGTCACACTGCTACAAGCTAGTCAGTGCCATAGTTAGTATTCAAACCCAGTCTGTCTGACTCTGGTCCACATTATTAACCACTAGAGGCCTAGTGCATGAAATCCATGCATGGGTAGGGTCCTGCCAGCTGGGGCCTTCCTTCGTTCCATGCTACCCCCTGGTGTTCAGCGCACATCATAGTGAGCGATCGAACTGCCGGTCAGTCAAACTCACGAGGGGATACCTTGCATATTAGCCTTTATATATATATATATATAGATAGATTAGCAAATATTATCCCTTCACCATTCTTTTGATTCTTGGCTATACTAACAAATCTCTAGTTCAGGCTACATAACTTAAATGTTGGTGTTGTTTTTTTACAGTTCCCTGAACTCCTGTTTGAAGAAGAGACAGAACAGTGTGCTGATTTATGCCTCCGGCTTCTCCGACACTGTAGCAGTAGCATCAGTACAATACGGTCACATGCTAGTGCCTCCCTTTATCTACTGATGAGACAAAACTTTGAAATAGGGAATGTAAGTATTTTGCCTCTGGATTCATAATGGAATATAACTCCTGCAGCTGTCTTTTTTATGGATTTGGGGAGAAGAATGGAATTGTTTTACGTATTTTGAGCCTAATCCTAGACTATCTTGATAGTTCTCATTCTATGGATATCTTATAAAAATTCAAATCCTTAATTTTGTTTTCTATATTAAAAAATAACATACAGCCCTAGTGGTTTGGCTCAGTGAATAGAGCGTTGGCCTGCAAACTGAAAGGTCCCGGGTCCGATTCTGGTCAAGGGCACATGCCCATGTTGTGGACTTGATCCCCAGTGGGGGACTTGAAAGAGGCAGCTGATCCATGATTCTCTCTTATCATGGATGTTTCTGTCTCTCTCTCCCTCTTCCTTCCTCTCTGAAATCAATAAAAATGTATTAAAAAAAATAACATGCAGTAGTAAACTTTGAATATAAATCTATGTTGAGTCCTTACCGGTTTGGCTCAGTGGATAGAGCGTTGGCCTGTGGACTGAAAGGTCCCAGGTTCAATTCCAGTCAAGGGCATGTACCTTGGTTGCAGGCACATCCCCAGTAGGGGGTGTGCAGGAGGCAGCTGATCAGTGTTTTTCTCCCATGGATTTTTCTAACTCTCTATCCCTCTCCCTTCTTCTCTGTAAAAAATCAATAAAATATATTTTAAAATAAATAAATCTATGTTGAGCTGTTATAAATTTTAATTGTTATCATTAAGTAAAATGAAAGAGAGAGAGAGAGAGAGAGAGAATATGCAGATTAGACCGGGATGCTGTAACAGGTCACGACCAGACAGGAGGAAGTTGCACGTGCAGGTGAGGCCCGGGC
The DNA here is from genome assembly GCF_014108235.1 of Myotis myotis. Taxonomy (NCBI): domain Eukaryota; kingdom Metazoa; phylum Chordata; class Mammalia; order Chiroptera; family Vespertilionidae; genus Myotis; species Myotis myotis. Next base: position 43,363,389 of record NW_023416324.1, on the reverse strand, counting down.
GGAGACGGAGACGGAGGGGGCCTGCCTGAGCCGGTACAGTGGCTCGGGCGGCCCCGGAGCGGGCACAGGCAGGGGGGTCGGGGGACGCTGCAAGTGTCAGGCGTGGGTCCCAGCCCCCTGTGGCACCGGTCGGGCTTGACTCCTGCGGCAGCCGGTGTGAGTCAGGTGAGGGTCCTGTACCCCGGCGGAGGTGCGATTTCAGTCACACGCTGGGCCTCTAGTAATAAAGAAAATTAAATGTTTAAATATCTTGCTTGATATTTTATGATTATATGCCAGACTGAGGAATTCCATTTTTTCATTTAAGTATTTATTTGATAATACATTCATGTTTGTATTTTTTATTTTAGTTTTTTGTGTGTGGTATTTTTTTTGTTTGTTTTTTTTAGTCAGATGTTTAATTCACTCAGGTAAGTATTTAAAAATTAAATTTTAGAATTTTTCTTTGAGCACTGTTTTGGGTATCTTATTGGGTCTGATATGTAGTATTTTCTTTTAATCCAAACAGTTGATAATCCTTTTTGTTTTAAAGTTTTTTAAATTATTTTTTTTTAAATATTGATTTTAGAGAGAGAAAGAGAGGGGAGCAGGGAGGGAGAGAGAGAAAGAGAAACATTTATGTTATTTATACATTCATTGGTTGATTCTCATATGTGCCCTAACCTGGGATCAAACCCACAACCTAAACATTTTAGAACGATGCTCTAACCAGCTAACCTACCTAGGTAGGGCTTGTTTTTAAAATTCTTGGTTTTTGTTGTTGTTGTTTTAAATAATGTATTTATAGGTTTTAGAGAGAAAGAAAGGGAGAGAGATAGAAACATGGATCCACTGCCTTCTGCGGCCCCTGCTGGGGATTAAGCCTGCAACCTGGGCATGTGCCCTGACCAGAATCGAACCAGCAACCTCTTGGTGCATGGGATGATGCTCAATCCACTGAGCCACACTGGTCAGACATGTTTAAGTTTTGATGTTAGTTTTATTGCAGTGTGATCAAACATATATCTCTTTTGTACCGTGTGTGTTTGTGTGTTCATGTATGCAATGTTTTTGTAAATGTTACACAAGCATATAAAAAGAAGGGGTATTTCTTATTTTTAGAGCATTGAGTTAAACAAACAAAAATACCTTATTAATTACATTATTCTGTCTTTCTATATCCTTGTTTATTTTTGGTCCATTGCTGGACTGAGAAATGATTTTAAGCCTACAAATTATATATTTTTCTCCTTTAGCTCTTATTGGGTGAATTGATATTCATAACTATTACATCCTTTTTATGAATTATTATTCCCTTCAGAATTGAATAGGCTTTATTTTAAGCTTATTTTGGTCTAAATTCTACCTTGTATTAAGATACCTCTGATTTCTTTTTAATTTGAATCCTGTTCATTTTGTGTGCTTTTATCTTCCCTATACCTCTTATGTGTTCTTCAGTTACCTTTGTTTCTTTATTTTTACTTTTAAGAATCTGTTTTAGGTGTGCCTCTCATATACAAGATAGAATTTTTCTATGTAATACACTCTAAGTGAAGTAAATCTTTTCATATTTGCTATTATAACAAATATGTCCTTGAATTCTGTTGTATTATGTTATTATGCCTCCCCTTCTTTAAAAAAAATTTGTTGGTTGTTTTTACCTTGAACTATCTGCTTAGTTCACTTTATGTCTTGGGTATAATGTTTATTATATTCAGGAAAGTTTATATTGCTCTAACAATTACCTTTATCTAGTTATGTAATATCTTTAGTCATCTATTTTGTTAGACTATGAATTCTTAGTGGGGGTAATATTGCCACCAAGCAAGTACAAATTGGTTCTTGGGAAAGAAAAAAAAATCTTAACTATCACAATGGTTTGTAGCCTTACAAAGCACAGCCCTACCATTAGCATTTCACTCTTTAGTACAGTTGATCCTTGAACATCATAGATGTTAGGGGCACTGATCCCTGCACATTCAAAAATTCACGTATAACTTTAACTCCTCCCAAAACTTAACTACTACAGCCTACTGTTAAACGGAAGCCTTACCAATAACATAAACAGTTTATTAACACATATTTTGTATGTTATGTGTATTATGTGCTATATTCTTATAATAAAGTAAGCTAGGGAAAAGGAAATGTTATCAAAATCACAAGGAAAAGAAAATACATTCGCAGTATTTACTGAAAACAATTAATGTATGAGTTCAAACTTTTGTTCAAGGGTCAACTGTAGTTATTTCTCTCATTGGGTTTTATTGAGCAGCACTGGCATTAAGTTCATAGACAATAAAGAACAAAATATATGCAAAATTGGTGCTGCAAAACAATGGAGGATATATGGCTGTGATTTGGAGGGACTTTCAGTCAGTTGCGGGATCCTAATATCATATGGCAAGAGGTGGTCTATATGTGACTGTTGGCTTTCATTGGCTTCTTTATGGATGTTGTTTATGTTTGATCCTCAGTGCTTCTGTGTGTGGGTTGGGCTTCGAAATTTTTTTAAACTTTATTATTGAATTCAAAAAAGTTATTCAGCTTTATCATTAATTATGTCAAGTGCCAAAAGGAAAAATGTCAAACATAGCTGAATGAATATCAAGCAGCTAAATACTATTCTGTAGCTATTTTCTCAAGAAAGTTCTTGGGAAACTTTCCCAAGTTCTTGATTATTCAAAGTTGTTTCTACTTTTAAGACAGCAAGTGAAATTTTTGCCTCAGACTTTGAATAATAAAAAGGGCAAGAAAGCAAAACTTAAAACATAAAGAATACTTAATAGGATAAAAAAGGTACTTGGTTATCATTTTATTCTGGCATTAAATATTGTTGTAGAGCCATCTGAATATAGCCTGATATTTTCTTCCCTTTACATAAATTTTTCCCTCTCAGCTGCTCAAGTGATCTTTTTTCTTTTTTTAAAAAATATATTTTTATTGACTTCTGAGAGGAAGGCAGAGAGAGAGAGAGAGAAAGATCAATGATGCGAATCATTGATTGGCTGCCTCTTGCACGCCCCCTACTGGGGATTGAGCCCACAACCCAGGCATGTGCCCTTGACTGGAATCGAATCCAGGACCCTTCAGTCCACAGGCCAACGCTCTATCCACCGAGCCAAACCAGCTGGAGCAGTGATCCTTTTCTTTATATTTGAAATTAAATCCCTTTTGTAGAATATGTTATGGTGTTGACTGATTTTTGTTAATTTTCTCAGGCACATGTCTACTTTTAATTCACTTAGTTCAGAAAGTTTTCTTGAGTGTAGAACTGAATATTTGTTTTTTTCCAGGGTTTGGATATTTTTTTCTGCTTGCTACCAGTTATACATATGTTGGATCTGTTTTTGCTTTACCTTTTACCTATCATTTTCTCTTTCCTTTTTTAATACTTTATTTTTGTTAAAATATATTTTTATTGATTTCAGAGAGGAAGGGAAAGGGAGAGAGAGATAGAAACATCAATAATGAGAATCACTGATCAGCTGACTCCTGCACCCCCCATACTGGAGATAGAGCCTACAACCCAAGCATGTGCCCTGACCAGGGATCGAACTGTGACCTCCTGGTTCATAGGTCAACGCTCAACCATTGAGCCACGCCGCTGGGCTCCTTTCTTTTCTTTTTTTATTTTTTTTTTAACACTTTTTGAATTTCTATTCATTTTAGGTGCTTTTCTCTCCCCTGTACATACTTTTATGTTCTTTACATCTTTCTTTTACCGATTTTATCTTTTGTGTTTCTATTTCTTTTTCAAGTAGTGTCGACTCTCATGTGAACTCCTGTTTCATAATCACTTTCTGATTCTTGCTATCTTTCCTTAAATTTTTATTTCTGTCTTTTCCTTTGTAAAGTTAATGACTTCACACATTTTTTTATAATGTAAGGCGAAATATTTCATTAGAACTTTCATCTGTTTCATGACAGCATTTTTATAATAAGTGTTCTTTATCTGGTGAGTTTCACTGATCTTCTTTACCATTTTATTACTCAGTATAGAATAAGCTGGCCCAGGTATTTGTAGGCAAATTCTTTAAGAATGTATTTCTCATGGAACTTTGCTATTATACATACATCTTATCTAACTTTCTAAGTTTCTGGCCAATCTGTTTCTGTCCACTCCTCACAAATTTTTACTCTTTTACTTTTCAGGACAGATAGTTTTATCACTTCAAAATTAGTCTTTTATTTAAAAGAAGTGTTTTTTTCCCCATTATTTCTGGCATCTGTACCTTAGGATAAGTAGGTGAATAGAGCTTTTTAAATAATTAGAATGGCCTGGAGATAATGGAAGGAGACGGGGAAAGAGAAAAAGATACTTTTTAGCACTGCTTGATGATTATGGCTGGAAGAGAGAGTAATAAGAGAGAAAGTTATCATTGAAAAGGCCTAGAGTAAGGTTTCATAGGACAGATATTTGTTTTGTTTGTTATTGTAGTCTCAGTTCCCACCATGTAGTTTGACACATTTACTGAGTTGATACTTGAATTTTATCCTTAAAGCTATGCTCAGCAATTTAAGGAGAGATGTGTTTAGATTTGCATTTTAAGGAGAGATGTGTTTAGATTTGCATTTGACAAAAAATTTTCTGAAGCTATTTAGAAGATAGACTTGGGGGATAAGAGAAAAGGCAAAAAGATCAGTTAGGAAGTTATTACAGTAATTCAGGCAAGAAATGGTAAGGGTAGAAACTAAAGCAATGGCATTGGGCATGGAGAAAGAACAGATTGGAACAGATCAGGGAACTGTGAATTGGATTTATAGTATGAGTAATAAGGGAAGAGTGATTTCTAGATTTTTGGCTTGAATGAGTACATTTAATCAATAGGAAGAGAAAGTATTTTAGTGTTAAAATTGCGGTACCCATGAAACACATCCAGATAGAGCCATCTAGTAAAATATAATAGCCTGGAACTCTAGAGAAAAATATGAGCTATGAAGACATAGGCATGTATCTATACTAGTCAAAAGCAAAGAAATGGATGAGACTATTTAGAGTATGACAAGTAAAAAGGTTTCTTGCCAGGCTGGCGTGGCTCCGTGGTTGAGTGTTGACCTATGAACCAGGAGGTCACAGTTCTATTCCCGGTCAGGGCACGTGGAGGCTCAATCCCCAGTGGGGGGCATGCAGGAGGTCAATGATTCTCTCTCATCATTAATGCTTCTCTCTCTTCCTCTCTGAAATCAATTAAAAAATATATTTTTTTAAAGTTTCTTGACAGAATCTTTGGTATCAAAAGAGTGGATAAAAAATAGGAAAATCAGGATAAAGTGGTCCACTGAAGATAAGCTAGGAAATTTTAAGTAATACATTTACATATACAAAGATGTCAAATAGAATTTTGACAAAAATATCTTCAATTTGAAAATTACTATGTTATTATTGATAACCTCTTAAAAATAGTTTCATAGTGGGGGATGGTGAAACAAATAAATTTACACTAAAAATGGAAGAATATAAACTCTCTTATAGGCATTATTCTAAAGATTCTACTTTTAAGTTACTTTATGAATGATTTGTGTTAAATTATTTATGTCATAATAATGGACAATGAAATGGGCCAGAGTTTAAAGACCATATCTACCATTTAAGAATTTTGTAGTGGCCCTAGGTGATTTGGTTCCATGGATAGAGTATCAGCCTCCAGTCGTGGCACTGGAGGTCCCAGATTCAATTCCAGTCAAAGGTCCGTACCTTGGTTGCAGGCTTGATCCCCTGCCCTGGTCAGGGCATGTGCGGGAGGCAAGCAATCCACATGTTTCTCTCACATTGATGTTTCTCTCTCCCCCCCATCCCTTACACTCTTTCTAAAAGTCAATGGAAAAATATCCTCGGTTGAGGATTAACAGATTTTACCTTTTTATTTTATTTTTTTAAATTTTATTTATTTTTTAATATATTTTATTGATTTTTTTACAGAGAGGAAGGGAGAGGGATAGAGAGTTAGAAACATCAATGAGAGAGAAACACTGATCAGCTGCCTCCTGCACACCCCCTACTGGGGATGTGCCCGCAACCAAGGTACATGCCCTTGACCGGAATCGAACCTGGGACCTTTCAGTCCACAGGCCGATGCTCTATCCACTGAGCCAAACCAGTTAGGGCAAGGATTAACAAATAAAAAAAAAAAAGAATTTTGTGATGGTTGGTTAAGCTCTTTAGTCTGTAAAAATTGTGTTATTATTAATAACATTGTATATAATAAAAGCCTAACATGCTAAGTGTCTGGTCGTCTGGTGACCGGTTGACTGTTCAACCAATCTCAGTATAATATGCTAATGATATGCTAAGGCTGCTTAATCGCTCTCTATGACGTGCACTGACCACCAGGGTGCAGATGGTCTGACTCAGCCGTGGGCAAACTACGGCCCGCAGGCCGGATCCGGCCTGTTTGAGATGAATAAAACTAAAAAAAAAAAAGACCGTACCCTTTTATGTAATGATGTTTACTTTGAATTTATATTAGTTCACACAAACACTCCATCCATGCTTTTGTTCCGGCCCTCCAGTCCAGTTTAAGAACCCATTGTGGCCCTCGAGTCAAAAAGTTTGCCCACCCCTGGCTCTGACTGGTAGGTTAGCTTGCTGCTGGGGTCCGGCCAATTGGGACTGAGCAAGATGTGCCGGACATCCCTGGAGCTCTCCCCCGGTCCTTTTCCGGCTGGCCAACCTCCCGTGTCTCTACGGCCAACCCCAATCGGGACTGGGCAAGATGAGGCCGGACACATCCTGGAGCCCTCCCCAGCCCGATCGTGCACCACAAGGGTCCCTCAGCCTGGCCTGCGCCCTCTCACAATCCAGGACCACTCGGGGGATGTCGGAGAGCCAGTTTCAGCCCAATCCCACAAGCCACTCCCTTCAAGAGGCTCTCCCCTCCTATTCCCCTTGTGCCACTCCTCGAGTGGGGCCAGGATGAGCGGGAGCGGCAGGTAGGAGCTGCAGGCAGTGTTGGATTTCGGGTTTCAGCCATATCCCCACAGGCCACCCAGAGGGGCCCCACCTGTGCACAAATTCGTGCTCTGGGCCTTTAGTATTTCATAATAGGTCAATGTTAAGTCTAGGCACAACTTCTAATTTAACTGTAAAACATGGCACTTTTTAAAACCCTGTTCTGTAGCATAGTGTTCACAGCAAAATTGTAAGTTTTATGTTCTTTTTAAAATAAGATTTTAATACGCAGATCTCATTACTTTTTAAAAGTATTTTGCTTAGAGTGGTATTTTTTTTCACTAACTAACCTTTTCTTTTAGACTGTTCCTTTAAGCTCTCCTATATTAAATGGTAACCTGACAATTTCTCTGTTACAGAACTTTGCCAGGGTTAAAATGCAGGTAACCATGTCACTATCTTCCTTGGTGGGTACATCTCAGAATTTTAATGAAGAATTCTTAAGACGTTCTTTGAAGACTATCTTGACCTATGCTGAAGAAGATCTAGAATTGAGAGAAACAACCTTTCCTGACCAGGTCAGAAATGCCACTTTCTAGATCATTAATTGAAAAAGGATTGTACAATAGGCACTTTTCCAAACTGTTAAATCAATCTTTGTTTTTTACTGGAGGAACCTGTATTTTTCTTTCAATCCACATATCATATGCCATAGACAGGGATGAATTTTTTATTTCAATAAGCTACTCTTCCTTCTTGGATTAAATAAAGAAGGGTTTAATTCTGTGTATTTGTCACAGAAAGAACAGTAGACAGGCAGTATGGGCAACCAAAAAGTTTTATGATGAAACGTTATTTCCACTTATTATTGAAATAGTAATTTGCCTTAAAAACTAGAGTTTTCTACAAACTACCTTTTGGGAGAATCAGAAACATAGGAGAGAATTATATTTCGTATTCTTTTTTATATCTATTCTATCCCTATATTTTATTTCTACTTATAGTTCTACTTGTTTCCAACTGAAAGAACTGAAAAAAACAAACAAACAGTCTGCTGAGGAATTTGTGGAAAGTTTAGTACCCTTACCCCACCATACTCCAGCAATTCCACTCTTAACTATATCAATTATTTGTTTTGAAATCTTCAGATACTCTTCGGAAATATCTTCTAAACTAATTTAGTAATTGTGAATGAATGGCAATTGAAGAATGTTTTTCATATAATTCTCTGTTGCAGGTCCAAGATTTGGTTTTCAATCTTCATATGATCCTTTCTGATACTGTTAAAATGAAGGAACACCAGGAGGATCCTGAAATGTTGATTGATCTAATGTACAGGTACCATTTGTTTGAATCACTTATAATAGCTTCTATAATGGGCTTAAATTAGTAAGACACAGGAAACATTAGATAAAAAAATACAAATATTAAGTGATTTCCTAATGGTAGATTGAAAAGTAAAAATGCACTTTTTTTAGGCTGCTTTTTTACATCCCTTGTGTACCCCTTCTTTTAAGAACTATACATAATTGTTGAGTATATTTATTGATTGTCAAAAAACGAGAGGGTTTTAAAAAATAATCAGAACACATTTAACACCTTGGCGTCTTGCGCCCTAGACTTCCTAAGAAGGCTCAAGAACCCTATTTTAAATGTAAAAATCAATCCTTTAGTAATATTTATCATAACCATTTTCCTGACTATAAATATGCTTATGCTATAGATTATGTCTAGGGGCACATTTTGAGAATTTTGTAATTCCTATTATATGATGAAAGATGTCAGTAAAACTTGAGGCTTTTTCTTTGCCACAGGACCCTCTCTTTTCACAGTTTTGGAGTTCTTTAAAGAGCGTAAATAAGACAAATATATTTATAAGTCTTTTTTTCTTGAATATAAAACGTCTTTATGTTTTTTCATAATGAACACATAAATTCTCATAGTTTTCCCTTATTGTTTTCTTTAATAGCCAGATTTCAATATGGCATGTCTATTTTTAGTACTCCCCCCCCCCCAAAAAAAAACAAAAAACTGATATTGCCCATTCCATGGGCCCACAGCTATTTTCTCTAAGCATACACACAAAGACATTTCCATTCCCCTAAAAAACTTGTCTTAATTGGTTGGGTTTTTTGTACCTTAATTTCCCTCATAGGGAAATTTGTAGGTAAACACTACCAGGAAAAAGCAATCTAAACTCCCTTTCAGCTTAGGAAGCAAATGCTAATTGGGGAGAATTTCTGTTCTGTTTAGAATTGCCAAGGGCTACCAGACCTCTCCAGACCTGCGACTGACCTGGTTGCAGAACATGGCTGGCAAGCACTCGGAGCGCAGCAATCACGCTGAGGCTGCGCAGTGCCTGGTCCACTCAGCAGCACTGGTTGCGGAATATTTGAGCATGCTGGAGGACCGCAAATACCTCCCTGTGGGGTGTGTAACATTTCAGGTAGGAATCTGCCAGACTTACATTAAATCGAGGTATGCCCTTTTTTGGTTGTAATTTTTCTCCCTGGTGTTTAGATTAATTCGTCTGGAAGGGAAAGCATAACGATGGAAGGTATGCGAGTACTTCTTGCTAATTCCCTCCACATGGTCTTACCTCTGCATTACCAGTGCCATGTATGTTTTTTCTCTTTGCCTAAAGTACTATGGACTTTATGTCATCTATGGAATACACTCAAAATACTGAGAATCAAAATTCAGTAGAGCCGAACCGGTTTGGCTCAGTGGATAGAGCATCAGCCTGCGGACTCAAGGGTCCCGGGTTCAATTCCGATCAAGGGCATGTACCTTGGTTGCGGGCACATCCCCAGTAGGGGGTGTGCAGGAGGCAGCTGATCGATCTCTCTCATTGATGTTTCTAACTCTCTATCCCTCTCCCTTCTTCTCTGTAAAAAAATCAATAAAATATATTTTTTAAAAAATTCAGTAGAAACTCTTCCTTGGCTTTTACTGAACACACCAGATAACCAACATTCTCCATCCTTTGTATAAAATATGCTAATACCTCGCTCAGAAGTGGTAGTTTACTAGGGTTACATACCTCTGATTCACTAGTTGAGTTCTTTGCTTACAAAGAGTCAGTTATGTGTTACTTTTCTTAAAAACCTATTATGCCAGGTTTGGAAAATGTCTAATTTTGATTAAATATTACATGCTGTGATGAAATCCAAATGCAAAAAGAAAGTGAGTTATTGTTTCTTTGAAAACTAGGTCGAATGATTTGCAAAGACTTGATAAAAGTGAGTCTCCAGAACAGTTGAGTTAATTTTGGACCCGATGGATATAAAAGATTTCAGGAAAAGCTCCTAAAATTCTAAAATAATTTTATAAACTTTTTAAGTTCAAATCTTTACTTTATAAAAACTGAAAATATTAAATAATGGTTGCATTATAGGTATTTAGTCAAGAGTACGTACATGGAACTCTGATCTCGAGGCCCATACTCAAAGAAAAAGTCTTAGACTTACTTGAAAAATTGACAAAAGAGTGTATATCTACTGTCAGTGTTTACATTAAAATAAAATATTTAAGGTATTTATTTATCATTTCTTTTTTAGAACTAATGATTGATCCCAATCTTAGGGAGTAAAGGGTTTTTTTTTATTATACCTGAGTTTTTTATTAACTCAATGTATGTTGGGCAAATCAAAGAGACCATATGGTTTTTTGTACCTTAATTTCCCTCAAAGGGAATTTTGACAAGATCAATTAAATACTATTTAAATCTCCTTAGATGTCCTATGTCATATTAATATTTTTCTTAGCACATGATTTTTAAAAAATTTCTTTCTCACAACATTTTACTGTCATCTCCAAAATTACAAAAAGGTTTTGGAGATTTGTCTTTTCTCTGTGCATAGACTACCCATAAAATTTTTTTTTTATTGATTTCAGAGAGGAAAGGAGAGGGAGAGATAGAAACATCAATGGTGACAGAGAATCATTGATCGGCTGCCTCCTGCACCCTTCTTGCCCCTCTACTGGGGATCAAGCTTACAACCCAGGCATGTGCCCTGACCAGGAATCCAACCATAACCTCCTGGTTCATAGGTCAGTGCTCAACCACTGAGCCACACTAGCCAGGCTGACTACCCCCCCCCTTTTTTTTTAACCTAAGCTGATCACTATATTTTATCTTAAATTACTTCTTCATATACATCTTCTATGCTAAGAAATTAATTCCATTTCACAAACCTTTTCGATTTTTTTTCTCCCTAGAATATTTCATCTAATGTTTTAGAAGAGTCTGCAGTCTCAGATGACGTTGTATCTCCCGATGAAGAAGGCATCTGCTCTGGAAAGTACTTCACTGAGTCAGGACTTGTGGGATTGCTGGAGCAAGCAGCTGCTTCTTTCTCTATGGTGAGTGACTCATGCTCATTCTCCTTCCCTAGTTACATACCTCTGGATTATTAGTGATGTGTATATTTATTCTCTCTGCTTATGATCCTGCTTTTCCTTTACAGTAGTTTTCTCTGAGTACCTTAAGAACTATCTAGGAATAAATCTTCTTCATCAATTTATTATTGCTTACTCTCCTTTTAATCTTAATAATCTGCCACTTTTAGTGTTTATTTGCTTGTTTATGGACCAACCCTTAATCTACAACAAATTTTTATTGTTGTTTATAAAACTTTCACCACCAAACAGAACAGAATTTTATTTAAAAAACAGAACAGAAGAAAACAAGGACTCTAAACGATTTCAGTTCCTGCTTGGGTAGACTGGCATGGCCTGTGTATTAGATGAAAGGGAAAATCTGTTTGTGTGTGTTGAGTATCCCCCTGGTACTCAGGAAGATCATGGTTTCTCATCTCATTGGTAGCCCTATTGGTAGGTGTTAGTGGCCTGGAGCTCACATATCAGGAATTTCATGAAATATATTCTAGATCCCTGTGTGACCTACTCTACCATGCTTTAACCCCAACCCTGTCCCTCCACATCTGTATGTGAAAAAATTAAGTATTCATGCGGATCTAGGATGAGAGGTTTATCAGAGAAAGGAGAGATAGCTAGCTGAATCCCCTTCTTTAACCAGGATGATAGGGTCACCTACTTTCTGTGACTTTTCTGCTGAGTGTTTAGTGTCCCAGCACCAACGTTTAGGAGGCAGTGGGGTACATGTTAATGTAAGATGGTAGCTTGAGTTAATATGCAATGCTGCCCCAACTTCCCCATTGCACCACGATTAGAAATTGGTCATTTCTTCTCTTGACCTTAACCCTATCTTGCAATACATTGGTTAAGGTTATAGATTTAGAAGGCATACAGCCAGAATTCAAGTCCTGGTTCTGCCACCTTAGTAATTAAATCACTTTAGGCACTAATTACTCAACCTATTGGTACCTTACATTTCTTATCCATAAAATGCATCTAGTAATAATACCTACCTCATAGGAATGTTGTCAGTATTAAATGAGTTAATATATGTAATGTGGCTCCAGATTAGTAATGTGTGCTGAACCATTGAGCCACACTAGCCAGTTGACTATCTTCATCTGCATTGTATTGGCACTTAGAACCAGGTAATCTGAATATAATGATTCTTAGCCCAGCCAGTGTGGCTCAGTTGGTTAGAGCATCGTCCGTGCGTGGAAAGGTTGCTGGTTAGATTCCCAATCAGGGCATATACTTGTGTTTTGGTTTTGATCCCTGGTCAGGACTCATATGGAAGGCAACTGATCAATCTCTCTCCTCCCCCTCCCCCTCCTCCCCCCCCCCCCTCCTCCTCCTCCTCCTCCTCCTCCTCCTCCTCCTCCTCCTCCTCCTCCTCCTCCTCCTCCTCCTCTCCTCCTCTCTCCCCACCCCTCCAGCCTTTCCTTCCTCTCTAAGCATGTCCTCAGGTAAGGATTTAGAAGAAGAAGAATTTAAATTAATAAATATAATTCTTAGACTCTAAGGATGTTAGGTGTTGGTCCACTTTAAAATTTCTTGTCTTTGAGAACCTTGACAGTCCTGATTTCCATGGATTTCTGCTCCACGAGTTTCAATATAATTGATCTGAACTAGCAGGGGGAAAAGGTTTTTTGCTTTTAATGGAATATTTTGACAAATATACACTGTGTGTATTAGTGTGTGTGTGTGCTTGTAATTTTAATAATTCACAGTAGTGAATTCAAATTGTGGTACAATGGCCCAATTACAGAATTTCTTTTGCAATAAATAGCATGTAATTATGAATTTCATTTTTTTCCATTAGTCTATTTAATCTTAATTAAAATAATTACTGAGGCATTTTAGTTACACTAAATATATTTCATTGTTATAGCTACGTGACTGCTTAAACATACACCTGTGAACTGACTAGAAAATAAGAACCATATGTTTATTTCCTTGGGAAAATATGTTTGCTGATTTGTGAGGCAATGGGAACTCAATGGCTCTTGGAAAACCTCTCTTCCCTCACTACAGCTACCAACCCATGATTAAGGACAAGAGAATGGAAGAGTAGTACAAACACATTTCGTCACTCACTCTGAGTATAACAAGAGTAACCCTTGGCCAACCATTGGCCAACTAGCCATAGTGGAATAAAATCTGAAAATTTGATGACTCAGGACCTTCTCATGTTTTGTTATAAATCAGTTGTTTTTCCATAGGCAATTTCCTGTGCCAGTTTAATATTTTGGAAAAGTTAAATAATTTTAGTTTCGTTGGAGGCCACAGGTTATCTGATATCTATGTATCTGTGACCAATGTAATAATTGGATTTCTTTTATTTCTTTGCTTAGAATTAGTTTCTGCAAAAGTTTATCTGCAGGTAGAAGTACTCAAACATACACATATTTACCTTAGCGAAGTAAGGTAATAATTAATAATTAATAATTCTACCTACCTATCCTGGGTAGGTAGAAGCAGAAAATCCAATTCAGATTATATAGAAGTATAAATATGCATATGTATGTTAAATGCACACACATATATATATTCGTGTATATCTATCTAGAGAAGATAATACATTGTGAAAAATTCTTCTAAGTTTTAGTAAAATTAAAATTAGTATTGTTTGTTTTTATGTCCTATTGGAAAAGCTTCAGTTGGTATTGTTTTAGCAGAAATATTGTGAATTCATAAAGTGTAAGTATTTACTTTCTTGTTGATATAAAAGAAAGCAATATCTTATTCTTATAGGCTGGCATGTATGAAGCAGTTAATGAGGTGTACAAAGTACTTATTCCTATTCATGAAGCTAATCGGGATGCAAAGAAACTATCCACAATTCATGGTAAACTTCAAGAAGCATTCAGCAAAATTGTTCATCAGGTAATGATTGCAATTTCTAGCTTCAGTATAAATGGAGAAACTGTCTAAAAGCATTAGTGTTGCATTGTATTGATGTCAAACTGGATCCCATGGAATGACCATTTTAATCAGGTTACAAATGAATGGTGTCAAAATGATGGTTCAGTACCAAAGCAAGGCTCATTAACAAAAAATTGAATTTATCCAAAGTAGATTAAGATCATCATAAGCTTCCCACACAGCTTGTCTTTTTTTTTTTTAATCACTTTTTTTAAATGATTGCTAGTTGCCAAATTTTTTTTAATTGTGTGTTATTTTCTGTTTCATAGTGTGAGTTATAGTTATGAATCTGATTTTTAAATTGATTTCTATTTCTAGGCTGCCAAAAAAGTTTTTTAAGTTAATTTTTTATTAAATGATAAGAAAATTTAATAAACTCCTAATATTTTGTGATTTCAACTAGCCTTCACTGTTTATCCTAGATCAGTGATGGCGAACCTTTTGAGCTCGGCATGTCAGCATTTTGAAAAACCCTAACTTAACTCTGGTGCCGTGTCACATAAAGAAATTTTTTGATATTTGCAACCATAGTAAAACAAAGATTTATATTTTTGATATTTATTTTATATATTTAAATGCCATTTAACAAAGAAAAATCAACCAAAAAAATGAGTTCGCGTGTCACCTCTGACACGCATGTCATAGGTTTGCCATCACTGCCCTAGATGTTTCCATTCAATCATTCTTTGATATATTTCTAATATAAAAATAATGAACAAAATGGTTGTCTTATGTGTATTGAATTATAATAGTATAACTTCAATACTTGTTTATAGTTCATGGAATCCACAAATCACAAAAATTAAAATTAAAATAAACTTAGTTTACAATTAAACTATTAGCAATTGATGTCCCTGAAACCCTTGGCTCCTTTTAAATACTCCGAAATACGCTATTGAGCCTTCTCCTCCTCCACTTTACTGTTCCCTTTCCTGTGCTCCCCATGCTGTTATCTGCTACTGCCATCATCTAAGAAGGAAGTGGAATCTGAATATCAGTACTACTTCTTTATTGTCTATCAGCTTGACTTCTTCTTTCTTGCCATGGACTAAGATGAAATGATATAATCTAAAAACTTTAACAGTCTTAAAATAAGGCTGCTGTACTGTTATGCCAGAATTTTATTGTTGTCTGCTAAAATACTGAAATTGCAAAAGATTTACTAGGAATCATAAGTGGGTTGGGGGGTGGTTATAATCAATTATACAGATACTGTCAAAGGAGCCTTATCCCAGCTTCTAGAGCTGTAAACTGCAAATTACACAGGTCAGATCTGGAACATCTAGAGCTAGTAGATTCCAAGAAACTTTCATCCATTTGTGCCAAAGGCATTTGAGCAAAATTGCAATTTCTGTTCCAGTTTACCCCAGGTAGTTCAGCTGAGTTTAGTGAGAGATCTAATTTAGACAGACAAATGGAACAAGCAGTAGGCTTTCTTTCCCCAAAATATGTACTTTCACTTTTAAAGTTTTTAAAAGGTAAAATTTTAGCTACCAGGTTTTGAACAAGCAATTTATAAAATTATCAGCGGTCTTAAAAGTGAAAGAATGTGGTGTTTAAAAAATATCCTAGTGTCTTCTATCAGTGGAGAAGAATTTATGGTATATGGTGCCTTTCTTTATACTACTGAACTTCTTTTGGCCTTTTTTTGTTCTTTTTAAATAATTTTTTTATGACCTGCCCTTTTTTACTTTTTATTATACAGAGTACTGGCTGGGAGGTAGGTAATGTTTTAGTTAGTTAAAGACACTAATAGATTGATTTGATCAGATTTCTTATGCCAATGCTTTGCCCACATGTGCTAGCTGTGGGCATTCTGTTGCTATCTGCTATCAACTGAATTCATTAACCAAAGAAATTTTGTTAAAATACTGTAAGTTTTTTTTTAATTTATTATTAAGAGGTGTAGGCAGTGCATGGAAATCCATATTACACTAATGAGATTCTTTGGTAAATGAGCCACTTTGTCATCACTTTAGTTTGTTTTGATCCCTTGAAGCATTTTCTTTCATCAACATTTACACACAGATTTCTTTTTTTAACCATATTGTTTCACCTCATTTTACAGAGGTCGATTTATGTGTTATTGCTCAGAGGTGTAAATAGAAAATACTGTATTTCATCTGATCTAAGATGCCATCAATTGTAAGACATCCCATTAATTTACATGCATTTAAGAAAGAAAAAAGAAACCTGTGTATTAAACCACAATATCCTACCAGGTGAAAGATTAATGCCAACTACAGAGATATTAAAATGTATGCAAAAACAATTATGCATCTTAGAATTGATGAAAGAATGTATTAATTTGATCTTAAGTCTCTTCACCTTGAGTATAAGCACTCCTGAAGAAAGAAATTCACTTTTGTTTTTTCAGTTTTGTTGGGGGGAAAGATTAAAGAGATTGAGAGAACTTGAAATTTAATTTGACCTCATATTCTGACAGTGTTTGATAATTAATGTTTAATGAAAACAACATGTGCAGCCTTTTATGTAGTAAGTGGTTAGGCTCATGAAAGTTATATATAAATCAAATCTTAAAATGCCAGGGAGAAATTGATTGCCATTATTTTAAATTTTTATGTAAAGGAAAGAATTCTATAAAATGTGTTTCAATTTATTTTGATGAGGTAAAGCAAAATATTAATAAATCAAATTTATTTAAAGCTAGGTGTACTTGTAAAGTTGTCTGCTTTGCCTTCTCACTTCATAGTCACGTTCATGTTGACTAAAGAGCTTAGGCTTTCTGTTTGATTTCAGTATTGCAGCCCTTGTTTTGGGACCCAAATAGAAAACCTTGGGAATAAATGCTACTACTGTGTTTTCTTCCATTTCTGAATTGGTTCCCAACTTTTTTTTTTTTGTACTTTTGCATCTACCTTAATTCTCTAGATGAAATGTGTATGACCTTATTAATATTTAGTATAGAATCCCTCATTTCTGTGGCTCAATTAAGACATATATAGACTTGCCATGGTTATCTATGAGTGATAACATTCCTTATGGATTTCCTATCGTGAAATGGAATTAGCTGAAAAGTAAGCATAAAAGATATATGGAAACCTCTGAGCAGTTTATTACTAGTCAGCTTGATGCTAAATCGACCCCTGAAAGGTATAATTTTCACTGGTTATGACATTAATATCATTCTGTCATCATGTTTATTGCATGGTAAAAGTCACAGGCTTTATTTTCTTGTTTATATCTTGTCACTACCTTTCACTGGATCTTTAGCTTTGTAGCTTCTAAAATTGTTGCACGCTTGTTTTTTGCTTTTTTCCTTGTAAAACTTAAATGGATGCTTGCATTTTTAAAAAATGTGTTTGCTACCATTTGCTGCTTATTTGTTTTGAAATTTCCTTAATTAAAATGCCTTCTGTTTTCTCTTCTCTCTTGCCCCTGGTTGCTGACCCTACTCCCTACTTTTACTATTGTCTATTGTGGTAAGTTCCTATCATGTGAATATTTTTCTTTTTTACTCAGAAAACTTCAGTAATTTCATTTTTTTCTAAACAACTGTGTTTTCTAGCTAATTTCCTAGTATTCTCAACTCTCACTGGGTTGAAATTCAGTAAGGATAATTTATACATTGTAGAATGACTCTGACTTAGAGGAAAAGCCTTTTGCACTTATATATTTGCAATGTGTTTCATTTTTCCTTATTCTCCTTGATTTGGTATAAATTGTTTGAGTTGGTGAAGCTTTTGGGGGATGTGTGTGCAGGTTTGTGTATGTATGTAAATGGTAACTCTAAAACTTGACACTTATTAGTAAAGTATTTACCATGCAAAATAACCAGTCACAAACCCTTTATGAATCATGGTGACTGTTAATCTGCTATCCAGTTTCAGTACCGCGATGGCTGTTTACTCTTCACTTTTATTTTTTCTTTTCCCACGTCCATATTTTTAAAATAATAGGAAATACGATGTGCTTTAATAATTTCTTATTATCGCGTTTTAAATTATTTTTATTAAAGAGAAATGTTGAATTTCTGTTTGGAAATTTTTATAACCGCCTCATATTTTGTATGTGTATTTCATTTTAAAAAGATATCTTTACCAAATAGTGATCAATTTATATTCAAAAATAGACAATTTGTATTCATAGTAGAGAATAGTTGTAAGATACAGAAAGACAAAACATAGGAAGAGAAGTACCAAGTAATTACTCAAGGAAATTCTCAAAAATTCTCAGGGAAAACATAAGAGAAGTGTCAAATGATATATATACTTATGTCCCAGTTTTTGTATACCAGTATATACAGTATGGGAATTATATAGCCTAATTAAGAACTTGGACTAAGGTGTCAAATATATTGGGATTTTACTCCCAACTCCACCACAGTATGGTCTCCGAATGTGATCTTGGGCAAGTTATTTTTCCTTCTCTTAAAATAAAGGGGGAAGTAATGGTACCTCACTCAAAATTGAGATAAAAGTTGACATACTACATGTAAAGTGGATAGCCAGTGTCTAGCACATGCTAAGTACTCAAAAATATTGGAGATTATTGTTTTTGTTGTACTATATTTATTATCATTATTTTTACTATTACTTGAAATCTTAACACAATCCTTTATAATAAAGAGCTGATATGCAAATGGTCATCACGCTGTCATGCTGTAATGGCTCAGATGCTCAACACTGGAGAGAGAGGAATGGGGACCCGCCAGGCACAAATGAGCTCGCAAGAGAGGAAAAGGTACCCACCAGGCACAAATGAGCTTGCGAGAGAGGAATGGAGACCAGCCAGGCTGCGGCCCAGGAGAGGGACAAGCTGCCCGCCCCGCAGTCCCGGGTGCCAGCAGCTGTGCCTGTGCCTGTGGCCCAGCCCGGGAGAGGGACAAGACGCATGCCCCATGGTCTCCGCAGTCCTGGGCGCCAGTGGCTGCGCCTGTAGCCTGGGAGAGGGACAAGCCGCCCACCCATGGTCCCCTGCGGCTGCAGCCAGCCCGGGCCAAGCCAGCTCAGGTCCTGGGTGCATGTGACCAGCCAGAAGGCGAGAATCCCGGGTCCCTGGTGCCTGCAACCAGCCAGAGGAGGGAATCCTGGGTCCTAGGTCCCAGGTGCGGGGCGAGGCAGAGGCAGTTAGGGGCGATCAGGCCAGCAGGGGAGCAACTAGGGGTGATCAGACCGGTAGGGGAGCAGTTAGGGGCGATCAGGCAAGCAGGCAGAGGTAGTCAGGGGCAATCAGGCAGGTAGGCAGAGGGGTTAGAGGCCATCAGGCAGGCAGGCAGGCAGGCAGGCAGGCAGGCGAGTGGTTAGGAGCCAGCGGTCCTGGATTGCGAGAGGCAGTTGGACATCCCCCGAGGTATCCCAGATTGGAGAGTAGTGTGCAGGCCGTGCTGAGGGACTTCCTACCCCCTCCCCCCATGCATGAATTTCATGCACTGGGCCTCTAGTTTGGTTAATAAAATCTAAGAGGTGTTATGTCCCCAAGTTGAGACCTGTGACTAAATAAACTGATAAAAGTGTGTAAATGTTCTCTCTCTTTTTTTTAAGTATGTTACTTTTTTTTAATGTTACCTTTTTTAAAAAAGTTTTTTTTAATTGATTTTTAGAGAGAGAGAAAGGGAGAGGGAGAGAGAGAAACATCAATGTAAGGGCATCACATTGATCGGCTGCCTCCTGCACACCTCCTAGTCGGGATTGAAGCCGAAATCTGGGCATGTGCTCTGACTGGTAATCGAGCTGGCAATCTTTTGATGCATGGGATGATGCCCAACCAACTGAGCCACACTGGCCAGGGCAGTGAGTTCTCTTAAGAGGAATAGATCTAATAGAAGGGAACTACCACTGTGTGAAACACTGGTATGCCTTTATGGAAATCAGTTAACTTGAAGGAAATATAGGGGAAAACAATTGAGTGAGGATAAAAGAAGTTATAGAAGTGATGTCATTGTAGAAATATATAACTAGCCCAACAGAATGTTTCTTATGAAATACAGATTTAACATATATTTCTCATAAGAAATTTCAACCATTAGAGAAATGGATAGATGAGTAGATGGATTTCCTTGTCTGGGATAGTTTCATCACCCACAAGATTGTGCAAGTCAGTAAGTAGAACTGCTAAGGAAGAATAAGTTGAAGTATGTAGGAAGTTCCAAAAGAGTTCATAACAATAAAGGAAGATTATGTTAGGAAATCATAGGCTAGGTTAAAGAAAAGTGGATCTTTATTTTTCAAATTCAAAGGAAAACAGTTATCATTCTGTGGTCCAAAACTCTGAAGAGAAAATAAAGATGGAAGTGACGTTTTTCCTGAAGATAAAGCTATGTGTTAATGTTTTCATGAGCCTGATAGCGTCAGTGGTTTGACACTGGAGAACTCTAAGTTGAAAATAAATTTACTCATGGGGGTTGGGCGGGGGACATATGTAATACTTTCAACAGTAAAGATTTATTTTTAAAAAAAAGAAAGAAAATAAATTTACTCAGACTCTTAATTTTCCTGCCTCTGCTGCTCCCTCCTTCATTTTAGTATGCACACATTCATTTTTAATTCCAGCCACTCCATATAGTTACCTCTTAACTCTGCGTCAGTCACAGGACCACCTTCCTGTTCTCAGAACGCATTAGGTAGGCACCTACCCCTGGGCCTTTGCACTGCTCTTTCCTCTGCCTGGAATCCACTTCCCCCAGAGATCCACATGAATAACTCACTTTCTTCATGTCTTTGCTTAGATGTCACCTTCTTGAGGAGACCTATCCTGACCACCCTCTTTGTCTCTTTTGTTCATTGATTTATCACAAATGTCTAGGATAGTTTATTGACACACAGGAGGCACTCAAATATGTGAATGGATGGTTTCCCTTACAGACATTCTATTTCAAGATTTTCCCTCTTTCCCTCTTTCTCTGCTGGCCTATTCTTTCCCCCTCCCACGTCCATTCTCAAATTGTAGAACCCTGTCTGTGTGTTACCGCTTTTGTGACCTGGCTCCAATAGGGTTAATATTTTTCGGTACAACTTTTTAGCACGTAACCCTTCGTATTGTAATTATTTGAACACATCTTTTACTCTCTTGAGGAGCCAAATCTTATTTGTATGTTCCTGTTACTGATGAATAGTGGCTAACATCATAAGCACTCAATGTCTTTCCTTGAACTGAATGTTATTACGGAAAGTAAATAAAGAGTTTTAAATGGTTGCTCAATTTTAAAGTGCATTAATAAAATTCAAGTCCAGATCCAGGGAGGCAGTCAGCCTCACTGATCAGATCAGTTTATAGCAGTCTTGTGTCTATTTCTGAGGTACCACACTTTAAAAGATGGCACTGAAAAAAACACAAATAAAATGCACACAGGATAGTGATTACTCTCATATGGAAAGTATAGCTAAAGGAAATAAATTTTAATAGCTGTCTTCAAATATTTAAAAGGCCATGATATTGAAGATTTGAAATAGTATCTTTTTTTAAAATATATTTTATTGATTTTTTACATAGAGGAAGGGAGAGGGATAGAGAGTTAGAAACATCAATGAGAGAAACATTGATCAGTTGCCTCCTGCACACCCCATACTGGGGATATGCCCGCAACCAAGGTACATGCCCTTGACCGGAATTGAACCTGGGACCCTTCAGTCCTCAAGCCGAGGCTCTATCCACTGAGCCAAACTGATCAGGGCTTGAAATAGTATCTTAAATTCAAAACCTCTGAGAGGAGTACAGCCAGAATAACAATATTTTAATATTTGTGAGAATTTTCATGTATAGAATATTTTTGAAAAATAATCACAAATCATTCATTTTTTAAAAATAATTTTTATTTTCCATGCAGTATTTTCTTTGTTCTCTAATTATGTCAAAATTTGCTATTATTCCATTAGCATGTTGATAGTTTTTATCAGAATTTTGGTTGAATACATTTAATCTATCTAGAAAGATATCTTTTGCTGTAGAAATTAGTTAATTTTTATGTCTGTTAAATTTTGAAATGAAATAACTTGTGAAAAATTTTTAAATTAGAAACCTCACATTTATTTGACTCCAAAGACTTTTTAAAAAACAACAACAACTTTAAATATTGACAAAAATGTGGGTATTTTAACATGTACTTTTCTAAAAATTGTAAAACTGGTAAATTAAGGATCAGACTTTTCCATTTTGCTTGATTATCTGTGACATTTATGACTTATTTTACATGCCCTTTGCCTTTACAGTAAGAACTCAATATAGGAAAAATAAGTATGGGACAGATTAGGCTTAAAATACTTATGTGTGCTGTGTATGTAGGAGCCACCACAAAATCCTTCTAAAATATCTTTGTATCTAAATTGAAAGAATTGCATAGAAAGCTTCCCACTATTTTATCTTTATTGAAGGAATTTGTTTCCAAATGCACTGTGTAAAAGTGACTGTGGTGTACGTCATACTTGAAATGAATGTGTAGTTAATGTATGAAGTGGGTGGTTTGAGGACTGACAGATAACTAACTCCTCTCAATTTTTTCCCCTTTTAGCTTTCAGTTTACATTTTTCCCTTCCTATTCCATTTTTACTTACTCATCCAAATAAAAATATTTTTATCAGCACAGGCTACTGACTATAAATTTTTTGCTTAAGTGCTTCTGGATGGTCTTGGCATTTACTGATTGTCTGCTCTATGCCAGGTGCTATACTTGGCTCCTAACTTTTATGATCTAATTTATTATATTTAGAGATTATATAAAGCTGTTAACTAAAAACGTTAGTGTTTTTATGTAGTATGCTCTAATTTCAGCACAGTTAAGACACGGTCTATGTCATACTGAGCATCTTTTCTTGCAATAAGGAACATAAGTTAATTTATTTCAAGTGTATGGACTTAAAACATAAACCAATGTGAAGTAGTCACTTGGTAGAAACCTGAAAAAGCATATGTGATTTATTCAGTTGCTGAAAGCCCAGTTACATAATGTTATTTGTTAAAAATATTGAAAATGAAAGGTTATTGCTTTGTTTTTATCTTCATTTGGGAAATAACAAAGTATTGTAATTTTTAATTAAAAGTTTTTGCAATGTTTTGGGAATTTTATAGTATAGCAATCTAAGCATAATGTCAAAAACAAAAAGACTTTGTATTAAAGTCTCTTTATTTTCCTAAACCTAGGATGGGAAGCGGATGTTTGGCACCTATTTTCGTGTTGGTTTTTATGGAACCAAGTTTGGGGATTTGGATGAACAGGAATTTGTTTACAAGGAGCCTGCAATCACCAAACTTGCAGAGATCTCTCACAGATTGGAGGTGAATGCTATGGTGGTTCATAAAATGTCATCTTTAATTTGCAATGATGAATAGATTTTCAGATCCAAATCTGATCATCTGATAATCTATATCATGCCAAATAAACTGTTCTAAAGAGTAAAGGGAATTATCTTTCCTGCTATAGTTCTGCTTTCCAACCTTTCTCTATTCTTATCACTCAAAGTGTGGTTCAGGGACCAGAAGCACTGGCATCAGCTGGGAGATTGCTTGGAATGCAAAGTCCCAGGTCCTGCCCCAGACCTTCCTAATAAAAATCTGCATTTTAACCAGATACCCAGGTGATTTGTATTCACATAAGAGTTTGAGAAACACTGCTCTAGGCTTGTTTGTATTCTCAACAAAATGGTTAATTTCTTAAATGTTTTATTCTTATTGATGACTTTACTGGTCTCTATTTCTATAAATTGGCTTAAACTGTGACTTTATTTTTCAAGAGGCTAGGTAAGTCTTGGGAAATATTAAGTAAGACAGTGTTTCTCAAAACTTAATCATAAAAATTACCTTTGGAGGAAGAGTAGGGTTTCTCCTTTGAAGATTCAAATTTAATTTTTTCTTTTGAATAGCTCCATTCATTGCCCATGCTGCTACTCAGTGTCATATGGAAAAGTCACTACATTCTTGACCCAGGGTTGCCTTTTCAAAATCTAAACCTATGTAAAACTTCATCAAGTTAGTGCTTTTATTTGAAATTCTAGGGCATTGCATTTAATCATAAAAATGAATGCTTCTTCATTGACCCATGTCTGCAAGAAATCAGGCCTCATCAGACACAATAAAAGATCCTATACATCAAAGATACTGAACTTCTTTTGTTTCTGCTTTCTGTCCCTTTTTGTTTTTCTTGAGGACCTCTTGTGAAACCCTGTATTTTTATTGAAGAAAATTGTTGTTTTCTTCTACTTTGTGTTATTTAAAGTGAGTGGATGGGGATAATATCAAATAAATATGGACTGAGACTGGGCTAATTTGTAGGCTAAATATAATTTACTTTGTAATTATTAACATGGTTGTACATAAGCTTACTAAATGGCCTAATTTTGTCAGGAGTCTCCCTCAGAGGCCTTCTCTAGTCTGTAATACTGTAAACATCATGTAATAGATTTCCTTTTCTTTATTGTAGGGATTTTATGGAGAAAGATTTGGAGAGGATGTGGTTGAAGTAATCAAGGATTCTAATCCTGTAGACAAGTGTAAATTAGATCCTAACAAGGTATGGTTGATTGAACTGTAGTGACACGTAGCCATATTTTTGAGACTGTGATGTTGTTGGAGAGAGACTGTGTGATGATTTATCAGTGAGAAAATGAAGGACTTTTTCCTTTCCCAGGCGTATATTCAGATTACCTACGTGGAGCCATACTTTGACACGTATGAGATGAAGGACAGAATCACATATTTTGACAAAAATTATAATCTTCGCCGTTTCATGTACTGTACACCCTTCACTTTAGATGGCCGTGCCCATGGGGAACTTCATGAACAATTCAAACGGAAGACCATACTGACTACTTCTCATGCTTTTCCTTATATTAAGACAAGGGTCAATGTTACTCACAAAGAGGAGGTAAGTTCACAAATGGGGAAACAGAATTAGTGAAACTAATACATTGGAGCCATGTGAGAACAGTGTGGATGTGCCTTTATGTACCACCCTTCATGTGTTAGCACAATAGAACTTTATCCATTTTTTAACTTTAAGCTTCTTTTTTAAGTCCCTAGTTCACACTCAGCTTTTACTTAGAAAGATGATTTTTTATTAAGGCATCCAAAGTTTGGGATTTTATTATTAAATGATAGTTTACAATTGGTCTCCACTTTTTTTATTTTAATTGATTATATATAAAACTCTTTTTTTTTAAATTAAATCTTTATTGTTCAGATTATTACATTTGTTCCTCTTTTTTTCCCCAAAAAACTCCCCTCCTCCCAGTTCCCACCCACTGTCCTCATCCATAGGTGCACGATTTTTGTCCAGTCTCTTCCCGCATCTCCCACACCCCTTTCCCCCCCAAGAACAGTCAGTCCATTCCCTTTCTATGTCCCTGATTCTATTATAATCACCAGTTCATTCTGTTCATCAGATTATTTATTCACTTGATTCTTAGATTCACTTGTTGATAGATGCATATTTGTTGTTCATAATTTGTATCTTTACCTTTTTCTTCCTCTTCCTCTTCTTAAAGGATACCTTTCAGCATTTCATATAATCCTGGTTTGGTGGTGATGAACTCCTTTAGCTTTTCCTTGTCTGTGAAGCTCTTTATCTGACCTTCAATTCTGAATGATAGCTTTGCTGGATAAAGTAATCTTGGTTGTAGGTTCTTGGTATTCATCACTTTGAATATTTCTTGCCACTCCCTTCTGGCCTGCAAAGTTTCTGTTGAGAAATCAGCTGACAGTCGTATGGGTATTCCCTTGTAGGTAACTGAGTTTCTTTCTCTTGCTGTTTTTAAGATTCTCTCTTTATCTTTTGCTCTTGGCATTTTAATTATGATGTGTCTTGGTGAGGTCCTCTTTGGATTCCTTTTGTTTGGGGTTCTCCGCGCTTCTTGGACCTGTAAGTCCATTTCTTTCACCAGGTGGGGGAAGTTTTCTGTCACTATTTCTTCAAATAGGTTTTCAATATCTTGCTCTCTCTCATCTTCTGGCACCCCTATAATTCTGATGTTGGTACGCTTGAAGCTGTCCCAGAGGCTCCTTACACTATCCTCGCATTTTTGGATTCTTTTTTCATTTTGCTTTTCCGGTTGGGTGTTTTTTGCTTCCTCGCATTTCAAATCATTGACTTGATTCTTGCGCTCCTCTGGTCTGCTGTCGGGAGTCTGTATAATATTCGTTATTTCAGTCCATATATGCTTAATTTCTAGTTGGTTCCCCAATATAACATCGAGGGTCTTATTAGTTTTCTTGTAGATCTCATTTAGTTTATCGGCGGCTTCTAAACAGTTCTTGAGAGACCTTAAAAGTGTGGTTCTGAACTCTATATCTTCCTTTGACAATTTTGTCCTGTTTCTTTGTCTCCGAATTTTGTTATGCTTCCTTGGTGCACCCCCTAGTGGTCTTTGTGTGCAGCTTATAGTTAAACCTTGATTGTTGTAGCTACTACCAGGGAGGGTTTGACCTCCAGGCCAAGCGGCTATGAGAATCAGCTGTGTCAGCAGTGAGAGAACTTCTGTCCTCTAGGGAGGTGCTAATCTAGCCTTTGCCTGAGGCTATCCGGCAAATGCCTCTGTGCAGGGCTTGGGCGGGGCGGGTCGCACAGGATCAACAGGGTGGGCCGGAGAGAGCAGTTATGGCGGCTCTCAGTCCTGTCCCCAGGGGCTCTGCCTCTGAGTCCCAGCAACTGCTGCAAACCTCAGAGAGAAAGCTGCACTCGCTCTGACCGAAGCCAGACAGTCCCGCTTCTCCCGTTTGAGTCTGGGTCCCTAAAGACTCGCCTGTATCTGGAGCTCAGAGTCTGCGACTCCCTCCCGATTGAAAACGCCAACCGCGCCCTCCGCCGCCAGCCCGCTCCGCGCACTCCGCACCTCAGAATTTGACTTCAGCACTGCGCCTCCTCTGAGTGTCCGTATGTGTTTCTCTTTCCTCCTAGTTGTAGGACTTCCACTCAGCCAGCGTTCCTGTGGTTCTGGGTGATGTTTGTTCCGTCTTTTAGTTTCACTTTTGAAGTAGTTGTTCAAAGCAGCAAACTCCGGCATTAACCTATGCCGCCATCTTGGTTCTTCCTGATTATATATAAAACTCTTTAAATAGTTTTCTATCAGTACCCTGACCTAATAGATGTTATTTCACCCAGATCATCTTAACACCAATTGAAGTTGCTATTGAAGACATGCAGAAAAAGACACAGGAGTTGGCATTTGCAACACATCAGGATCCGGCAGATCCCAAAATGCTCCAGATGGTGCTCCAGGGGTCTGTGGGCACAACTGTGAATCAGGTTGGTGCTTTCTGCTGGCACTGTTTAGTTTAAGTTATGAATGGAATTTGGAGTGATTTTATTATTATACTAGAGGCTCAGTGCACAAATTTGTGCACAGGTGGGGTCCAGCCGGCCCACCTCAATCAGAGCCGATTGGGGCTGTGGGCGGGGGGTGGGCGGGGGGAGAAGGGGATGTGGGAAGTTGGCCGGTCCCACCTTTGATCAGGGTTGGGGGGGAGCAATCAGAGGCTGGGCTGCCTGAGGAGAGGGGCTGTGGGAGGTTGGCTAGCGGCAGTGTGCGTCATAGCGACTGGTCTTTCCAGTCACTTGGCTTTTATATACAGTGGGGCCTTGACTTACGAGTGTCCCGACTAACGAGTTTTTTGAGATACCAGCTGTCTCTCGGCCAATTTTTTGCATTGAGTTGATAGAGTAATTTGAGTTAACGGGCTCCTTAACGAGCTCGGTCTCGGAACAAATTAAACTCGTAAGTCAAGGCCCCACTGTACATAGACTAGAAGCCCGTTGCAGGAGGATTCCTGCAAGAATAGGGCTTCCTCGGGCCGATCACGCCACCAAGCCCCTTCGCCCAGGGCCGCAAACGGGGGTCCCGCCCGCCCAGGGCTGCACACAGGGGTCCCGGCTGGGGGGCAGGGCTTAGGTGCCCCGTTTGCACCGCCAAGCCCCTCCGCCCAGGGCCGCAGACGGGGGTCCCGGCTGGGGGCAGGGCTTAGGCAGCACATGTGGGCCCAGATGGCGGCTTGCGCTGGCCCGCCCTGCCTGCAGTATGCAAATTAGCTGCCATAATTTGTTGGCAGTTACTTTGCATATTGCACTGATTAGCCAATGGGAGGCATAGCAAAGGTGCGTTCAATTACCATGTTTGTCTATTATTAGATTAGATTTTACAAAGATCATAAATAAGTGCCAAATCAAGTGAAAAAGATGTTAGAACTGGTTGCAAAAGACACTGAACATATAAATATAACGGTAAACTGAAAAAAGTTTTTATCATCATCTCAATGGTAAAGATTTTCATTCCTGCCTTCTACACTGCCTACACTGTCTGTTCTTAAACATTCCATTAAGAAGGAATTGGGCCCCAGCTGATTTGGCTCAGTGGATAGATTGCCAGCCTGCGGACTGAAGGGTCCTGGGTTCAATTCTGGTCAAGGGCACCTACCTCAGTTGTAGACTTCTCCCCAGCCCGGGCCCTGGGAAGGGTGTGTGCAGGAAGCAACCAATCGATGTGTATATCTCACATCAATATTTCTCTCTTTCTTTCCCTCTCTCTTCCATTCTCTTTAAAAGATCAATGGAAAAATATCCTCAGGTGAGAATTTAAAAAAAAGAAGGAATTGGTTCACTTAAAATAGCCTTTCCTTTTTGTACTGAAAGAATGTGTTCAAAAAAGCAAGGTTCATTTTCAGAGCTATGTACACACATGTGAACGCCTACTGTCTTACATATTTCCTGATGTTATTTTCTCCAGATTGCCACACTGAACTGTGAGGAATAAATAAGTAATGTAGGATCATTTTGAAATTGTTAATAATATATGTACACAAAAGAGTACTGTAGACTTGTCATATTTAGATTAGAAGGCATCCCATTGTCTCTCTGATGATGATTAGGGAATATCCAAGGTAAGAGGAAATCCAGACAGGCTTCAAGTAAGATTTCACATAATATGTCTTACACTATTTTTTTTCTTTATATTTTTATTGATTTCAGAAAGGAAAGGAGAGGGAAAGAGAAATAGAAACATCAATAATGAGAAAGAATCATTGATCAGCTGCCTCCTACACACTCCTACTAGGGATCGAGCCCACAATCTGGGCATGTGCCCTGACCGGGAATCGAACCATGGCCTCCTGGTTCATAAGTTGATGCTCAACCACTGAGCCACACCAGCCAGCTGTCTTACCCTATTTTTTAGGTTAAAGGAATAAAGCCAAAAAAGGAGCAAACACTTTAAGACCTTTAACCCCCTAAAACACACAAATAATATAACTTGCAAAAGATTATCTTCTTTAATTTACAGTGCTGGGAACAGATTTCGTATACTGAGGAAATGTTTCAGGAAACCAAGTCTAATAATCTGAATTAACAATTGATTGCCAGTAGCCCAAGAATTTAATTTAAATGTAGTAGACAAGAATATAGACTTGACATTAGGAAAAACTAAAAACATATGGCCAGAACCTGTCACATACACATATGCATTAAGCTTAAATGCAGCCATTTTAATGCTAAGAAAAATCATTCAGGTAACTTCTATCTCTCTAATTTTAGAGAAGACAAAACACTCCTCTTGTTTTTCTTATTTTACAGGGGCCTTTGGAAGTTGCCCAGGTTTTCCTATCTGAAATACCCAATGACCCAAAACTCTTCAGACATCACAATAAACTGCGACTCTGCTTCAAAGATTTTACTAAAAGGTATTCCAGGCTTCCTACATAAAGATCTTCAAATTGAGAACGTCTAAAACCACACTGTAAAATAATGTCTTAAGGGACAATTGAAAAGAGAAAATATAGGAAAGTGATTCACAATGAAAAATAGTTGTGTATTTCTCCATTTACTGACATCTTTTAAATGTTTTCTTAATATTATTTTAATTTTCTGTAGAGGCCTTATATATCTTTTGATTTATTCCTTGGTATTTAATACTTTTATGTTTTTGTTAATGGTATCTTTTAAAATTGTGTTTTGTTTACTGGTATACAGAAATGCATTTGAATGTGATATATTTTACATAAGAATGTTGCCAAACTTACTTGTTAATTCTAATAATTAATCTGTAGAATATTTTTACAGTGATGTTTAGGATCTTTGGCACTATGTTGAATGGTAATAGTAATAGAGGCATCCTTTTCTTGATCCTGATCTAAAAGGAAATGTTTTCACTATTGAGTGTAATGTTTACTTCAGGTTTTTTGTAGATGTTTTAACTAAAGAGGCTCCCACTATTTGTACTTATGCTAAGAGTTTTTTTGTTTTGTTTTAAATATATTTTTATTGATTTCAGAGGGGAAGGGAGGAAAGATAGAAACATCAATAATGAGAGGGAATCATTGGTCGGCTGCCTCCTGCAGGGGATTGAGCCTGCAACTGGGCCTGTCAAGAATCAAACACTGACCTCCTGGTTCATAGATCGGTGCTCAACCACTGAGCCACACCGGCCAGGCTATGCTAAGAGTATTTTATAATTACAAATTTAAAACTTTTATTAAATGGTGTGTGTGTGTGTGTGTGTGTGTGTGTGTGTGTGTGTATAATATTTGTTAACAGTTTCCTATTATTTTACTTGGGAGTTTTGCAATTGTTTCTAAGGATGATTGAAATACAATTTTTTCTTGTAGTTCCCATTAGGTTTTGGTATCCCAGCCTTGAAAAATGAGTTGGAAATCTTCTCAAGAATAGTTCTTCTCTCCCCTCCCCCCCCCGCCATATACTTTGGATTTTTTTTTTTAATACTCTGGAATTGTTACATTGGGATTATTCATCGTCACAGTGTTTGCTAGAATTTACATGTTGGTGTTTTCTTTGGGGATAGATTTGTGACTTGGCTGATTCTATGTATTTGATGGTTTTAGGATTATTCATGGTTTTTCTTATTAAGTCTGTTTTGGTAAATTATATTAATCTAGAAAAGTATCATTTCAGATTTATTACATTAAATTGTACATAATATCATCTGTGCCTTTATAAACTTCTGCTGTATTTGACCTTATATCTCATTTTTAATTTCTAATAGGTATTATTTAGCCTTCTCTCATTTAATCTTGCCAGTGCTTAGTCTTTTTTTTCTTTGAAAGAACCAACTTTTGTATTGATATAGAGCTGTCATACTTTTAAATTTATTTCCTTCTTTTACTTCAAGTTTGTTCTGTTCTTTTTAGATTGCTTAGCTCTTCAGTTTTAGCCTTCTTTTCTAATGTAAGCATTTGGGGCTATATATTTTCCTCTGAGCATCAAGTGGCGATCTGTATATATTGTCTTTTAATACCCTTTCATTTACCTATCAGAGTCCAGATATTTTTTCTCAAGCATCTGAATAAACTGTTATCAAGAGCTATTCCTTTAGAAACATTTATTAGGACACAGGCAAACCACTGTGCCAGATGCCATTGGTGCCTCATAAATGAGTATGGCTATTACATTTCTTTCAGTGTAGAGCTTCAAGTTTAGTGGTAATAGGAGGGAGGAAAAATGGCTTCAGAATTAATATTTAAAAATACACAATTTTTTCCTTGTTAAATTTTTATTGAATAAAAGTAATTTTCAATTAAATGAAAACTGGAAGTGAATGTTAGATTTTTAACAGCTGATCATCTGTTCCCTTTCTTAAACCTAATACAAGGCAGGATATTTAACAATCAACCAAGAAACTGAATGTCCTCATCATGGGGAATGTGTATGTATATATCTCACTAACCCCTCAAACTATGCCAGAAGAGTTTTTGACATCACTGTTTTTTCTAGATGTGAAGATGCCTTAAGAAAAAATAAGAGCTTAATTGGGCCAGATCAAAAGGAGTATCAAAGAGAACTGGAGAGAAACTATCATCGCCTTAAAGAGGCCCTACAACCTCTGATAAACAGAAAGATCCCTCAGTTATACAAGGTAGTATTACCCGTCACCTGCCACAGGTATGCTTATTTTTCTGTTATTTGGTTTATGTTCAGAAAAATAAAATCTGCTTGAATTAATTTTTTTAATAATGAATTAGTGTACTTTTATTACATGGTTTTAGATATTGTGTCTCCTGACAAGTTCAACTAATATAAGCCTTTTATATCTCTACATGAATCAGCCTCCAAGATATGTATGTAATTCAGGAGTCACAAAGTTGTGTTAAATACTCATACTAACCAGGACCACATATAAGTCTGGCCTCTTAAAACTATTCCTTTTATTAAAGTCCTGTCACACTTCCTAGTATTTTTGTGGGAGAATTCACTGGAATAGATCAGGAACCGGGTTTTGTTTCCCTCAGCCCTGGCAGTAAATAGTATGCAGTGTTCTTTTTCATTTGTATTAAAACACATAACCACATTGAGTATCAAGAAGGCTTCAGTGTTTTTCTCTACGTTCCAAGTGTGACACAAAAAGTTAGAAATAGAAATAACTTGGAATTTTCTACAACTGATCCTAGTTTACTTGAGCAGTTTTTAGATTTCTCCTCTAAAATTTCTTACCTTGAAAAGGTTGTTGTGGACATTAAATGGCATGTACATTTCCAAGGATGGCACTTAACATTGTACTTTTTAGTGCCTCAATTCTGGACAGGGCATGATAAGGTAAACCGCTTTTGCATTTTGAAATCTAAATATATATACAAATTGAATTATTGTGGCACCAGTATGTTACCACCTTCTGAATTAATAACAGTAAAGGCATTAAATTATACTTACCTAATTAATATTTAGAAGGCCTTTGAAGTTGCTTGTAAGAAAACAGAATGTAAATGCATGCTATACTACAAAAGAAAATTATTTGATCATCTGGGAATTAGTTCTTATTCTTCAGTAATCTATTTCTGTACTTCTAGGCCTCTGAAAACAATTGTGTTCACTCAAAAAATGCCTACCTGCCTGCTATATGTCATGTCCCCTAAGAAAGCATGTAGATTATTTGCATCTGTTCCACAATCTACAGGAGCAGAGGGAGATCAGAGGGCCTGTTTTAGATCCTTCCTCTGGCAAATATTATTTTGCTTCCACCATCCCATACAGATGTGAATACCCAAGGTGGCTTCCTCTTAAAATTGCCAATGGGAAGCAATACTAGTCCCCTCCACTTTTGGTTTCTCCTTTAATCACTTTGGAGTTTTTCTTCTTGCTGCCTCTAACCCCCTTCCACCAGTTTTACACTCTGTTTACAAACGACCTAGAATGAGGGTGCTGGGTCCCTGAGGTCATCAGGCAGTTTCCTAATGCTTGTCTCACTTCCTTCAAATCTCTCCCACTCTTTTTGATGGAAAGACTGTATTCTTCCTATCTGAAGGGAACTCCCTTACACTGTTATCCTGAGCTTTTGCCTTCTCAACTATCTGATTATGGTCACTCCCCCAAGATTCAATTCTTAATGTTTGCAAGAAGTTCTTTGGAATTTAGAAAAGCTCTTATGAACATTATCTAGCTTTTAATACTTCTACTTTCCCTGGAACCAAAAAAACCACACTAAGAAATTCAAAGCTGAACATGACTTTTTTTTTATGCCTGCCCTTTCCTTTCCTGGAGATTGTTATAAACCTCAAAGATTAACCTTAATACTAGGAAGGATAAGTGAAAGAAATTAACTTAAGGATAAAGGAAAATACATTATGAGGTATTGAAGAATATTAGTCTCCTCACTATTAACTAAATCTTCAAAACTTAGAAAATAAAGCTTCCTTACAATTTAAAATGTTTATTTTACTGATTTAAAAAATCTAGAATATTACTTACTTGTAAAGTATTAAGATAGTTGTCCTCAAAGTGTGGTCTGGGACTTCTGTGAGGGTGCCCCTGAGACCTTTTCAGGAAGTTCCTGAGTCAAAACTAATTTTATATTAACACCAAATATGATTTGCCTTTCTCACTGTCATTCTCTTGAGAAAGTACAGTGGTTTTCCAGACTACATGCAACGTGATACTGTAAAAGACATGAGAACATAGGCCTTTTATTAAGCCAGACATTAAATATGTAAGCATGCCACTATCCTAAAGTTTCTTGCAAGTTATTTTTAATAAACTATTTATGTAATGGGTTATTTTGTAAAAATAAGTTGACTTTTTCTTAGTTTTAATTTCTAATATGGTAAATATAATCCACATAAACAAAAGCTTCCTGAGTCCTCAATTTTTAAGTGTAAACATGTCCTAAAATTCAAGTTTAAGAATCACTGACTTGAGACTTGAAATTTAGTGTTTTAAATAAACACCTGCCTTTTGCCTTTATATATATATTTTACTGATTTTTTTTACGGAGAGGAAGGGAGAGGGATAGAGAATTAGAAACATCAATGAGAGAGAAACATCGATCAGCTGCCTCCTGCATATACCCTACTGGGGATGTGCCCGCAACCAAGGTACATGCCCTCGACCGGAATCAAACCTGGGGCCCTTCAGTCCGCATGCCGATGCTCTATCCACTGAGCCAAACCGGTTAGGGCTGCCTTTTGCCTTTTAATAATCGCAAAAAAAATATTTTCCTAAAATCTCTCCCATTATCCCTTCGTTCCTTATTTTGTCATAGCTAATGCTTCTGTTGCACAAGTGACTAAAAGATCAATGCATTTGATAAAGTGTTTACTGCAATATAGTTTTAATTTATAGAGGTCTATAAACCAGAATATACATAAGGCAGAGTAACTTGAAAGTTAGTAACAACTTTGGTACAAAAAGTTTTAAGTTATTAACTTTTTGGTGGCAAAACTTTGAGATAACTTTGGCAGAACAAAAAAGTAAACCTAATCTACAGAAGTTTGCAAAGTTTGTTTGCTTATAATTATATCCTTTTTCTTCCCAGAGATTCCTTCAGTCGAATGAGCCTGCGCAAAATGGATCTCTAAAATAAACACTTGTTTTATTAATTTGAAAAGAGCCACATATTCAACATTGAGTGTGAAAAGAAGTTAAGATCTATTGAAAAATAAGACTTGGGACTTAAATCTGAAAATTGTAGCATTAATTTACTCAATGAAGAATGCAGTGGCCAAATCAAATGTAGATTGTTGAAGTTTGAGAATCATGGCTATGGCTTCTAATATTCTGGTAATATGCTGTTATCTTTTTAAAGACATTTTAATGACTCAAGGGTACACTATACATTTACCATTATTTATACCATAGCTAATGTTAATTTTATTTACTTTAAGTTTGTATTTTTTAATTTATATGAACATTTATAGATTCATTTTGGAACCATTTTAAATGTAGTAATGCTTATTTTAAAGGTACTATTAAATATGTGAACGTTTACACTAATTTTATTGAGTGGGACTTTACAAATTTTCTTTATTGACAAAGGCAGAGAATAAGTTAGAGTTGATTCAAGAACCAGCATAATGAAAACAAAAGTTGAAAGTCACTTTATGGCCCCAAAGTTCCAAATTGAATGAATTAATGGGTAAAGACATTGATAACTGGTTTGTGAAGTCTTAAAACTGGTTTCTAAGCTATTTTGCATTTAGACACCAAAAAGGCGGGGAGGGGGGTTAGAGTAAATTGTACAAATAACTTTTAAGTACTGGGATAGCCAATACCAGTGACAGTAGCTTGATCTTTTACTCTCAACTTTGTTATACTAATGATAATGGTATCAGCTTAATGACTCTCAGCAACTAAAATGAATGATTCCTATTTCAAATTAAACAAGCCAGTCATCAGTTTTTTCGTGACAAAAACCATTACATCATAAAGCTATTACACCATAAAAAGAACATGAAGAACTGCTGTTTGACTTTAATTTACCAGCTGAGAAGTTACATTTGATACTTGTATAGATTTTACAAAATATATGTAAAATTAGTTCTTTTAACTGAAGTTAAGACGAACCTATTAACTTAAAATTTTAACTTTATAAGAAATTAATGCAACAATTTTGGGGGAAATATATTTCAATTACTTGGCAAATTTTTCCAAGAAAATGCATTGATTTCTGGAAGTGTTTTGACAATGTTTTCTTTGTGTAGTATTATAGCTTATAGAAAGTCATCATTTATAATCTACTAGAGGCCTGGTGCACGAATTCATGCATGGGTCGGGTCCGGCTGGCCCTCCCCGATTGGGGCTGGGCCGGCCAGGGGGAGGGGCCGCGGGCAGTTGGCCAGTAGCAGTAGGCAGCATAGCAACTGCTTGTTCCGGTCATTCCAGCATTCCGGTCACCGGCTTTTTATACATATAGATTCCTCTGATCTGACCAGTTACATGAATCACTTAGGAAAATAAGATCTCCAAAACATGATTCTCCTGAGTGCAGCTTTCCTTTATAACTGTATCATCTCAAATTCTTACCTACATCAATTCAAACACTGAATTATGCAAAGGATTTTCAGATGAGTCTACAATGTTGGACCACAAGGGGTTATCCAAGGAGTCAGCAAGGTATAACTTCAAAAATATATTTGGGGACAAAGGATCCAGATGGACAATAAGGCAAGGCAGGAATGTAAATTCTTTAAAACAAAAAAGGTAACATATACTTTACTATGGGTGCGGAAAGGAGGTAGATAAAAAGGGAGAGGATATTAAACCCCTAGGTCATTTCTCATTAGGTTGCATTTATGTAAAAGTTTGAATAGTTTCAAAGAAATCTGTGACATCAAGAGCTTTAAAATCTATGATTTAATTAGCACGCATTACTGATTATTTTCTGACTTAATTCAGAAGAGGCTTTCTCTTACCCTTAAGATATCAACACTTGGTAACTTACCATGAACTCCCAATTTTCTTTTAAACTTTCTCATATCAGGAACCTCTGCTAGTGGTTCTTAACCTTGGCTGCTCCTTAAGTATTGGAGGCCTAGAACTACTCCATCAGAAGCTTATGGGTAGTGTTCAGGGCTGTTTCTTTTTAAGAGTTCTATTAGTGGTTCCTATTTCATCAGATAATGTTCATAGCTGTTTCTTAAACAGTTCCATTAGTGATTCTGAATGTAGATCGAGGTGAGAGCCATGACTTTTTATATAACACCATCTTATGGAAGAATTTAAGACATTATTTATCTATGTAACTAATTTATTAGTTGACAGGTACTCTTATTTGTTGAAATGGGGTAAAAGTGTTATTCCAATAGTGTATATTCTTTAGAATTATTTTTAAATACCAAACGTGTCTTTTAACAAGTCATAAGATAATTGACCACTTACCAACTTAATATACTATATTTAAAATGAAAATTTAACCAGGTTTTTGTGTGTGCCCAAAGCATCATCTTAAGTTCTCCAGTTCTGGATTCCATAAAGTTGTATGTCTACTTTAAAGGACTACCTACAATTTTTAAGTATGACAACTTAGATGGACTAATAAGTAAGCACAATTTGAATTATCCTACTTCCAAGTTTCTTCATTCCAACAGTCAAAAATATTAAGTATTAAAGATAATTGCCTGTTTACTCTCTTCTCTGAATGTGTGTAATGTATATATATGTGTATATATACATACACACACACACACATATATATATGTATATATACTAGTATACATACATTCTGTTCTTTAAGAGAATCCAGCTATATTTATAGTAAAAATAAGCAAGTTAAAAAAAAAAACACACAAGCATTTGTATACATAGTTTTTAAGCATTTAAAATTTTATTGACCTTATTTTTTAAAAAAGTTAAACTTAAGGTCACACCTCTAAGTTTGATATACTATATACAGATCGTGCAGAATATGACTATGAAGAGATACAAATTAGTCCATGCCCAAAAAGATTTACTAAAGAATCATCTTCATAAATACATATAAAATTCTTGTGAAGATAAGACTGTCCAGGTTTTCTGAGACACTTTCAAAGCAACCCAAGGCACAAAATGTACACACCATTGTGAATACATACATATTCCAGACTTTGTGCCTCTAATACAGCCCATCAAAGATTTGGCTTCATGACTTATAAAACTAAATGTACTGAAATGATATTCTGCTTCTTAGCTGAAAAACCACAGGACCTATAAACATGTAATTACTCCAAAATATGGAGATACAAATACAAGCACTTTATTTTAAAAAGCGAACACAAAAAAGGTGTAAATTGAAAAGTGTTTAAATGCTTCCATTTTGGATAATTCAATTAAGAACCTATACAAGTTTTTTCCCAGAGCTAATACATCACTAGTCTCTACTACAGAAAATGAATTCTAAAAATTAACATGGTTTTCAGTAATTCAAATTTCACTATACAAAAACCTAGAGACCAATAGTATCCAATAGCTTCAAAAGATAAGCTATTCTTTTTGATGTAATCAACGTTATCAATGTTTGTCTGGGTCTGTTTTTATATATATATATACACATAAGGAAAACGTACACTCTATAGTTTCTTATAAAATAGCAAATAAGGAGTAGATGTAGGAGATGTAGAAGGGGAAAGAGAATTTAAAAAGTCCTTCTCTTCAGTAACTTTTACTTCAGAATCATCAAAAAGCAACCACTTCCCCTCATACTCCTTTAAGCTTTGCACTACATATGAAATTTTGTTCTCGAATCCACCAATGTTAATGCCTGTTTGGTCACTGGATTCCTTGTTCCTATCAGATTCATGCGTCCCATTAGTAATGTTAGTCTCAGAATTTCTATTTTCAGCAAATGCTGTACTGGTACCTTTGTCAGGATTAGCTACTTTGTTGTATAGCTCATAATCTGCTTTGCTCTTTTGTCCTCCAAGAAGTCCAATAGCTTCTACATTTTTTTTGTTCAAAACTTTACTTGGCTGTGTGTTTCCATTGACTCTAATTGACACTTCATCATCGTAATTTTCAGCCATACCCCTTGCTTCCTCCTCATTCAGTGGTTCTGGCTTACTCATTTCACACAACTGGTCAAGCACAAAATTTCCCTTATCTAGTTCTAAACTGTTAAGGTCTGTGACTTTAACAGAAGCAGTGTAGTGCCCACTACTAATTGTAATGCCACTATGCATCACAACTGCAAATAATCCATAGCTGTCATTGGTTGGCTTTGTACTCCATTCTTCTAGTGACAGTTTGAGAGGTGTCAGTAAAGGAGTGTTGATCTTGGAAAGTCCACCACCGTAACAATCAAACCTTTGGAAGAAAAATAAAATAAGGTTTTCTGCTATTCCACTTTATATTTTTTATATACCCAATGTGAAACCAACTAAGAGTCTGAATGAACCCTTAAAATTTAGTGTTCCTATGAGTAAACACAAAATAATAAAAAAGACCCCAACTTATGTACTTAAAATATTTCCACAAAGAAAAATATTGAAAATGCTAATTAATATTTAAGTGTTTCTGTGAAGGCTCAAGGCATCCCTCCCACCCCCCCAGTTAAGTAAATGAAAGGATCATGTCGTTCTTCTGGCACAAAATAAAGTATATGGAGAGTTACTGGGAAGCTCTCATACTAATTTGAAAAATTCATTGATATAAAAAGGAATAAAATCTACGACATGTATACATGTCAGAAAAGTCAGACTATTCAAAATGCAACTAATATTTTTATACTTTAATTGCTTTTAGATATTTAAATTTTCAACTATATAAGAATCAAATTGTTCAGATTCATTTGATTTCCTGGCTTACCTTAAAACTAAATAATTTTGCCTTTTTTCTCCCCTTATAAAAACCTTACTGTATATAAAATTTGTTCTCTGCTTTCATCAATTCAACTATATTTGATAAGGAATGAAAAGGTGTGAAGAAATCAGAATATGTATTCATACTGATGCATTTTTACAGGGAAACTTAAGAGAACAAACTTTTTAAGGCAATCTTTATAAATTACTTCATTTCAGTAGTTTATATTATACTATTTTGAACAGAACTTCTCTTATATATCAGCTCATTTTCTTCATATAGCTTTTATTTATAATACTCACTCCAAGCCACTAGCAGCAAAACACTTCAAATGAATGGTTATAACTTCAGGCATTTTGTCAAACAAAAGACTTCGTTCAGCTTCAGTATAATGATGGCAATTTTCACAGAAATATTTATCTTCTCCTACAATCCTCTCCACTGAAGCAAATTGTGAAATTGCCCACCTCAGGGTCTTCATTTCTGTTTTTGGCTCTGGAGAAACTACATAAGAGAATCCTTTCACTCACAAATGAAAAATCTGTCCAACATTTAAAAGTTAAACCACTAAGTTCTATGTTCAAAATTAGCATGCAATTTCAACTTACTAATCCTTCCAATAATAAAGACAATAACTAGTTTCAGAAACTCTATCATAAAGTTCTCCCTCAACTGTGCACGTCCTTTAAATACTTGTATTTGATCAGCATTTGCTAGAGACAGAAAGAATATGACAGAAAAACCTAGTCTCTGACTCATTATAAGACAGACTTTAGTTTATATTTAACACATTGTATGCGGGAAAGATATTTATACGTTTTACTTACACGTTTTACGTTGACTGGTAGTAGAGCGCGGGACACGTATTAATACGTTTCTTATAGACTAGCGGTAGAATGCGGGTAACGTATAAATACATAAACTAAAGTTATCGTAATTTTACTGAACGTTGCCATTTGCGCAAAAAATTAGCAAAAATGGCCCATGCCACCTGTTAGCGTGCGATAAAAACTACCCGCAAACTATGTGTTAACTAGAGGCCTGATGCACGAAATTCATACAAGGGGCTCAGCCCTCACAGTTGCAGCCCCAGCTTCCTCCAGAAGGTCGTCCGGAAGGATGTCCGGCTGTCTGGTCTAATTAGCATATTATGCTTTTAATATTATAGAAGGTAGCCAATTTCCAATATCTGAGCAAGTAAATCAGTCTCATGATCATTTCTTGTTACATTTCCATGCTTTTTGTGGTTTATACTAGACAAAACAATGGCTCAAATATTGTGTTAAAAATATCCTCGGTAGCTCTGAGAAATTCAGGTACCCAAATGTTAACTTACAAAAGCATTTCATTTTCTCATTATACTCTACACATCAAAATAAAGGTTCCACAATTTTCCAAATGCTAACTATTGACAAGTGAAGCTATATAAGCAGAAAGATATTATACAAAAGACACGAAAAAAATAACTGCTCAATAATTATGCAAGCTATTTACTATACTGCTTATTGAAGAAGACTGTAATTATTTCATGGTCCTTACAAATACTCCAGTTTTTGCTTACTTTCAGAACTCTCCTCTACTTTAGAAAGCTCATCTTCTTGTACTGGCACACTGATGTCTTGAAAATCTTCTCTTCTTTCTGTTAAACTTTCACATTCTAAACAACGAGTTCTTAATACCAGCTGACCTTGAAATAACTTCTCTACAAGCTCAAAACCAATTTGCTCTGTGCCTAAAACAAAAACAGGAAAATATAAGTCTATATATATTAATTTTTCAGCATAGCCCAAGTAACCAATATTCATTTAAAGCATATGTGAATAAAAAGGCTGATTTTCAAATCTCAACCTGCTTATTAGCATTAAAAGG
Organism: Myotis myotis; assembly: GCF_014108235.1. Taxonomy (NCBI): domain Eukaryota; kingdom Metazoa; phylum Chordata; class Mammalia; order Chiroptera; family Vespertilionidae; genus Myotis; species Myotis myotis. Next base: position 43,321,918 of record NW_023416324.1, on the reverse strand, counting down.
TGCCTTATTCATGAAATGTAAATTCTATAAAGGTAGTTTAGAATATGAATTACTGTTCTCTAAATAAAGGAAGTCACAACTGTGTCTTCATAATTCCCACCCCCTAGAGAGTAACTCTAAAATAAAGATGACACTTGGTAAAGCCATAACCACATCAATACTGGTTTCCCTGAGAGCTGTAGATCTGGAAGAAGGTAGGCAGAAATCCAGTCCAAGCATGATGCATCTACTTAGTTCTCTACTTTAAAACTGAATTACACTAAATACAATACCTTTCGTGTGTTTGTCAAATATTGCTTATATAAAGGGGTAAAGTATACTCTTCCTGTTAAAATTTATTGAACTCCCTTATTTTATAATCCATAAACTAACATTACCTTAAGATTGAGATTTATACACACGAAACATAGCAGTGCTTAAAACACCACAGTACAAAGTATTAAATTTTTCTTTAATTTAAACAAAACGTCAGCCAGATTTATATTGTACATATATCTAAGAGAATAATTCCAATTCTGCAACTATTAACCTGCCTATCAATGTCAAAGAATAAATTATACTGACCTTTGTTTATGGGCTTAACTTCATTATCATTAATGGACTTAACATTATTTCCTGGAGATTCAAGTCCACAGCCATTAATTGTGTTATCGTTTTCACACTTCCCAGGGTCCTCTTCAAGATCATATTCATTTTCTTTAGATTGTCCTTTGGATCCTTGGTTTATTTTCCCCAAACTACAGAATTTAGAAAGGATGCTGGGTTGCTTAGTTGCAGACTTTAACCAACTTATTTTAACTTTTGATTTCTTCTGTGAGGGTCTTGCACTCTCATTTTCAGGAATGTGCTTAGTGACTATTTTAGGAGGAATCTCTAATATATCACCTGTAGCTTTTCTTTTTGATCTGGTTTGTCTCTGGTTCTCTTCCAATGACTGGTGTTCCTTGGATACCTTAACTTTTTTCTTCATGTTACCAAATTCAGTGTCACTTTTTCTCTTCCCATTTCCTTTTGGGAGTTTTTCTTTATAGTCTTCAGCATGCCCCATATTGTCCATCTCTGTGCTATTAACCCCATTAATTGCCTCTCTCTGATTAGGTTTTTCTTCTACCTTGTTGGTTAATTCTGCCACATTTTTTACTTCTTCTTTTTTTAGGAGTTGGCATGTTTCTTGAATGTTTCCCAAAATACACTGTAATACTTCCTGTGCATCATGCTGTAGATATCCTTCATACATAGGGTTGAGTTCCCTATTAAAAAAATATATATATTTCCCATTTCATATATTATGCTTATCAAGAATACAAGTAAGAAAACTTTCCTATATAGAAACTAGAGGCCCGATGCACGGAATTCCTGGACTCAGGGTGGGTTCGGGGGGAGGGGGGGTGTCCCTCAGCCGAGCCTGCGCCCTCTCATAGTCTGGGAGCCCTTGCTCCTTATTGCCCTCTTGCTCGCTGCTCCTTAGCGCTGCCACGGAGGTTGGAGAGGCTCCTGCTCGCCAGCTGTGAGCCCGGCTTCTGGCTGAGCGATGCTCCCCCTGTGGGAGCACAATGACCACCATGGGGCAGCTCCTGCATTGAGCGTCTGCCCCCTGGTGGTCAGTGTGCATCATAACGACCGGTCATTCTGCCATTTGGTTGATTTGCATATTAGCCTTTTATTATATAGGATGATTTAATATTTATAGGGATATCATAGCTTTATTTTTTTAATTTTAATATTTTTTAAAAATTCCTCACCCAAGAATATGCTTTCACTGAGTTTTAGAGCAAGGAAGGGGGAGAGAGTAAGAGAAACGTCCATGTGAGAGAAAAACATGAATCAGTTGCCTCTCATATGCACCCCAACTGGGAATCAAACCTGTAACCTTTTGATGTATGGAATGACTCTCTAATCAAATGATCCACCCAGCCAGGGCCATAACTTTATTTTTTAAATCTAAAAGCATTCATTCAGCTACAAATGTGAAACTTTCAAACTAATTCTTAGCCCTAGCTGGTTTGGCTCAGTTGATAGAGCGTCGGCCTATGGACTGAAGGGTCCCGGGTTCGATTCTGGTCAAGGGCACATACTTGGATTGTGGGCTCTATCCCCTGTAGGGTGGTGTGCAGGAGGCAGCCAATCAGTGATTCTCTCTCATCATTGATGTTTCTATCTCCCTTCCTCTCTAAAGTCAATACAAATACATTTTTTTTAAATAATAAATATACTTTTTAAAAAATTGCTCTTATTCATTATGCTACACTGCCTGTTAAACATATAGCAATGTATTACATCTAGGTCTATTCCTAAACCAAATGAGTAGATCATTTTTTAAAAGGCTTAACCTATAACATTTTAAATAAAGCTCTTTTATATATGGGATAAAGTTTTATTTTTAAAGACAATACTACAAAGAGATCTAATCCAGTTAACAGCTCTCTTCTAAGTACACACAACAACAAAAAATATTTGTAATTTATATTTCGTATGCATATTCTGAATACAAACCTACAATTCATAATCTGAAATCTTTAAGACAAAATATGTTTCGGTATTCGGATCTTTTCAGATTAAAAAAGACAGTATGACACATAAGTAAAATATATATCACCAACATAAGGGACACTATAAGCAAACACATTACTATTTCTATTTTAAAATATGTATGGATCTTATTACAGGTAAATATGAATAAAGACTATAAACTCATATACATTTGGGTTTAATGAGTTTAATACCAAACTTATTAAAAGTGTTCCAGTTTTTGGAGTCTCTGGGATAATAAGGACTATAAAAATGTAGTTTCTGTTTTCTTTGCCCTTTATTACACCCCCATTTGTTCATGTATCACTCTCCTCCAAGGAAAGCAGTAACTAAATTAGAATCCTAAAATTATATTATAGGCTATACCTGAGTGTGTTAAGTAATCGTCTTGGCTGAGTAGCAAGTTCATCAGTGTATTTTTCTGGATTTAAAAGAAAACTAGCCTGAAGCTGTTCAACTGAAATGATTAAGGACTGTAAACTGCATATTAGTTCATAACTTGCCAAAGAATCTTCTTTACAATTTCCCTGTCAACAAAGAAATAAACAAATTAGTATTATTTATGAACAAATTAAGTACCTTCCCCCTTGTCTTTGTCTCACTAGACAAAACTAGTTTTTCTAAATTTAATTTCATCATAGCAGTAATTTTATGGAGGTATACAAATAAACTTTTAAAATTTTTTTTTTTATTTATTATGTGGATAATGGTTTTCTAATTATGTAAGTCAACAGTTCCTTTAATTAAATTTTAAAAGTGAGTCAATTGGAAAAACAATGAGTGACAGGTGATACAAAGGTATGATAAATTGTGATGGTGGGTATACAAATGACAATGTTTATTGGTAAACAATAAATTAAAGGCCTGGAGAAGACTTAGTAAATGGGAATAATCTAGCTAGCTACCCTACAAGAATGACAAATAATTCCCTTTCTGACTGTAAACTACTAAGAAATTTAATTCTAAGTTATAGTTTAACTGAGAAATAATCTTTGTATCCCCCTCCCAAATCCTCTGTGCATCTAATTACTTTATTATGAAGCAAGTGAGTTTCCATTAATTCACTTTTTATATTTAGTTATTTTGATGTTTTACCTTCTCTTTTTGATTGGCTTCATCTTTAAGAGCTTCCTTCTTCCTTGAAATAATATTAAATAAGTGCTTCACTCCAGATTTAAACCCAGGACAAAAATATAATACCTATAAAAAGTGAAATTGTCTGAGTGTTTACTGAACAAACAACAATAGTATAGTGTTTAACATTATTCAAAAATTATGCTTTTTTAAGTAGCGCACTTTAAAATGTGCATTACTGAAAATTCTGAGATTATGATTTGTGTCAAAAAAATTGTTCTTGCCCTAGCCAGTTTGGCTCAGTGGAAGAGTGTCGGGCCTGCAGACTGAAGGGTCCCGGATTTGATTCTGGTCAAGGGCACATATCTCGGTTGTGGGCTCGATCCCTGGCCGACTGGGGCCCTGCAGGAGGCAGCCAATCCATGTGTCTCTCTCACATCAGTGTTTCTACGTCTCTGTCCCTACCTTCCCCTTCCTCTCTCTCTAAAAACCAATGGAAAAACATCTTCAGGTGAGAATTAACAACAACAAATTTGTTCTCTATTTCATCATTGTAGCCCACTCTCTTCCTTCACTGGCAATAAAGCATTGAGCCTGAGCAGATAGTGCTAAGACTTATGGTTTTAAGAATACAACATAAAACAGACATGGTTCCAAGGGTTAAATACATATCACCATAGCACCAGGAATTGAGAGAAAAACTAAACATCTGGCATCTTTCCACTTAAGGTCTACTCAACTATGCTCTCCCAATTTTAATGCATCACTTTCTCTTACCCCAAGGAAGGTTATAACATACAACTTAGAATCATTATTCTTATTGTAGCCCATTCCAGTTTATTTACAATCAAAGGCAAAGGTAGTATGGACAATTAAAATACTCTAATAATCTGAAATTCTCAGAAGCATTAAATGTTCTATCATTCTTTGCCTACTAAGGTTTTATTATATATCAAAATTGTCAACTTACCTGAAGTATACTATTAAGATAACAAGTATTGCCGAGATTATTTAGCCCCACAAATGGTAACAAGTTTTCTCTCTTCTCACAATTCATAGGTGAGGACTGTGCCGCAGGAACAACTTGATCACTATTAAGTATAGAGGGGAGAAGAAAGATATAATGAAATAGTATCTTAAAGAAACAAAGCAGAAATATTACTTCCCTAGATTTAGTCTTTTCCCAAAAGTTATATGATCTGAAACCATATGGATTTTACTCAAATGACATTTTAAGAAAATATGCAGAAGTGAAAAATTTGCTGTACACCAGAATACAAATTTTACAAGCACTTTAAAATTATTACAATTAAGATACCTCAAAGTTAATTCCATCAAGAGGCTATTAATCCTATTTTACAGATCAGAAAATAGTAATTCGTAGTGATTTGTTAAGCCATCATGACACTTTTATCAAGTACTGCTGACTCTTGAACAATGCAGGGTGTGTGTTTAGGGGTGTGAGAGGTGGGTAGAAGTACTGACCTCTCCCCATGCATGGTTGGAAATTTCCCTATAGCTTTGACTCCCCCAAAACTTAACTATTCATAGCCTACCAGAAGCCTTACTGAAAACAAAAACAGTCAATCAACATATTTTGTACGTTACATGTATTATAAACTGTAGTCTTATAATAAAGCAGCGGTTCTCAACCTGTGGGTCGTGACCCCTTTGGGGGTCGAACGACCCTTTCACAGGGGTCGCCTAAGACCATCGGAAAACACATATATAATTACATATTGTTTTTGTGATTTACCACTATGCTTTAATTATGTTCAATTTGTAACAATGAAATTGGGGGTCACCACAACATGAGGAACTGTATTAAAGGGTCACGGCATTAGGAAGGTTGAGAACCACTGTAATAAACTAGAGAAAAGAAAAATGTTGAGAAAATACATTTACGGTATTTATTGAAAAACAGCCCGGTACACATGGACCCACATAATTTAAACCCATGTTCAAGGATCAATTGCAGTTTAACTCTGAATAGAAACCTGGGAATAGCTTGACTATGACAATATTTGGGAGAGGCTTCACTAAGAAGTCAGATTCTATTAATAAAAGAGGAGCCCTAGCCAGGTTGGCCTGTGGACTGAAGGGTCCTGGGTTCAATTCCAGTCAAGGGCACATAACTGGGTTGCAGGCTCGATTCCCCATCTCCAGCATGTGTGGGAGGCAACCAATTAATGTATCTCTCTCACATCAATGTTTCTTTGTCTCCCTCCCTTCCACTGTCTCTAAAAATCAATGGAAAAATATCCTCAGGTGAGGATTAACAACGCCCCCCCCCCAAAAAAAAAATAAAAGAGGAAAAAGAGTCTATGAAGAGAATTACACATCTGTCCCTCACTTAAAATGAATTAAGTTTATAACTTTAACAAGCATTAGGTCATTATAGCATTTTTATTTTATAGCTGCTATTACTCTGGCACCCCAAAGTATTTATAGGCATGAATGCTGGTAAACAAAAGCTTCACACACAACCTCCTAAACTGATTATTGGTTAATATTACGAAATTACACATAAAACCAAATCTACTTTAGTCATACAGCAGAGTGCCTATCTGTTGAATGGAGAGCTGGTGTAGACTCCAACTGGAGCAACTATTGATGGAATAAAGTATTTCATTTTGTTCTGATCTCCTTTTAGTCACCAAAGGATTTTTATCAAAAGCATTTGTTTTTAATTTTATTTAAAATAAATTTGCCATTGTACATCTCCAACAGGTTTGCTAATTCACATATCAGGTATGACTATAAGTAAAGTTTAAATATCTCAGGTAACTGTCAAGTACAGTATTCTTAAAAAAATCACCCATTTATTTACCCTTACACTAACCGTGTTATACTACAAAACAAACACGTTTACATTAAAAGCAGTGTTAGTGGATAAATATTTCTGCCAGTTAGTCAAATTGGCTGAACACAATGTATATTGAGTTAACATGGAAGTGATCCCTGAAGGGAACCACCACTAGTTTTGCTATTTCCACCATATACTGTTAGACTTGTCTCACAAATATGTGTGGGTGGTGGTGGTTGTTTTTTTTGTTTGTTTTTGCCTCTATGGACTATCAGGTAGGAATGTCTGAAGATACTGACTTAATTTCCCCAGTTTTTTGTTGATGTAGAATTTTAAAAGTACAGAAATATACTTACGATACCTACATTTCAGATCCTCTATAATCAGAAGAAACCTTTTCTTCATTTTCTTGAGAATCTGTGAAATCCAAGGCTCTCTTAGTTTCCTTTTTCTGAAAAAACTTCAAGGAAAGTCTGTTTTTCTTTGATGGACTACCTCTTGAAAGCCCATTACTTTCATTAGGTATGACACCAGGCATTTTTTCTTCAAATACCAAAGAGTTGACAAATACTGATTTATATACGGACGTTATAATCACCAATCATATCTGTGAATCACAAAAAGTTTTCAGTCAATAAACTGCACTCTGCTGCAGTCAATAAAATAAAATTTGAAAAATTTACTAAGGAATAATTACTAATTAGAACGTCATATTTGAAAACCTAATGCCTGGCAATAATAAGTGCTCAATGTTCTATTGCTTGCCATTTGTCCTAGCTTTCTTACCCAACAAAACTATCCGATAGCTCCACCGGTGTGGCTCAGTGACTGAGCATGGACCCACGCACCAGGAGTCCTGGTTCCGGTCCTGGTCAGGCACATGCCCAGATTGTGGGTTCAGTCCCCAGTAGGGGGCGTGCAGGAGGCAGCCAATCATTGATTCTCTCTCACCATTTATGTTTCTATCTCTCTCTCCCTCTCCCTTCCTCTCTCGAAAATCAATAAAAACATTTTTTTTAAGAAGCGGAGAAATAATATTTTTTTAGCCTGCTATTAGAGTAAGGGTCACCTCACAAAAGACCTCATTTTAGTAGACCTACAGTAGATTAATAAGTAAAACCTTAATCTTTATTATTAATTCACTCAGAAAATATTGACTGAGCAACTACCATCTCTAATTTACAAAGTAGAGAGTGGGAAACAGGGATGAATGGAAAATCAAAGGATGCTGGAATAAGTTTTCCTTCCAAGGTCTTTTCTACTTACTAATATGGACACATGAAATAAAGTCTCTAAAAAGTACCTTTAAAATGCAATTTGAATACAAGAAAAGGCAAAGACCTGGTGTTGTTATACCTAAAAACTAGAGTGAAAAGTAACAGAACAAATCAAAGTTGGGATAAGTGAGCAACTTCGTGTATATAACATTCTTATGCACTATGACTAGACGCAATATAGTACTAATTTTCCAAACATTTGTTAAAGTATACATGTTTTAAAAAAATAATGCTTTATGTAGGGGAAAAAAAAGGGTGATTTGTTTTGCCTTTTGCTATTTTTCTTCCCAGTTTTAAAGTAAAACTTCTAGGTTAAAAAATGGCACTACTGCGGTGAAAGCCTGAGGGTAGGGTGGGTGGGGACGGGAGGGGGGAGGAGGAAGTCAATGGGGTTTGGAAAAGAGGACAACTGTAATACTTTCAACAATAAAGATTTTTAAAAAATAAATAAAAGCACTATTTGTGGTAGTTACTTTATATGTTAATCCTATTTGTCATTAGGATATCTGGAGGTGGGGGAGATTACCTAAGAGAAATTATTTAGAAACCAGCAACTTTCCAATATAGATACAGAGTAATACCACGAACTAACAAAACTCACTCGAATTCCATCTTTCCCGAGCATTTCACTGGATGCTTCTGATGTGGGAATTCACGCACTGAAATCGGCAGTGAAACCGCATTTCTGAGACTGAGCTCAGGAATGTGGAAAGCTGCCCCGCTTCCCCACCCCCTCCTCCACCGGAGGCTCCCGATGAACCGCGCCGGAGTGACAGCCCGCCCGCGGGTGTCGGCCCTCCAGCACCCGAGGTTGAAAAGAGCCGCAGACACTGGGCTCTGAGAAACGGAGGAACCGGGCTTCACAGAAAAGCTCATCACGCCGCTGAAATAACGGATTACCAATCAGTCCTGGCTCCCTCCAAGTCCTACTAAACACCTAACACTAATGAGAATATAACATCTCTTGCTCTTGGCTTTCCTTAAAACTGGGGGTTGTTACGTAAAAAAATAAGTCTCTCTCGTAAGTCTCAATCAAATTTCATAGAAAACACAATGAATCGAGCATTAAATGTTCCTCAACAAATGACAGCGTTGACCACTCGGTCCCATTAGTTTTAAAAGTTCTTTCCTCTATCAAATGACGCGACTCAATTCCAATTTTTCAAGAAAAATGCAAAACCATAACACCTCCGACCGAGGTTTAAGGCACGGGGCGTCCTAAACACTTACTTCTAAGGAAAAGGAAGACACGCTCGCTGCGCGTAACCCCTAGTTACCCCAGGACCAGCAAGGGGCTCCCCTACGCCGCTCCGCTCCACGAGCGGGCACCCGGGGAAGGACGTCGAGACGGTGTGGCGGCCGGTGCCCGTCCCAGCACCGGGCACGGCGGGGGCCGGCCCGCGGCGGAACCACCGCTCCCGGCCCCCACGCCCGCGGGGACGGCCAATGTGCGCCCAGCCCGCACCTGCTCTCCCGAGTACTGCCGCGGCAGGAGGGGGCGCCCCGCCCGGCGCCCACGGGGCAGCTCCGCCCCGGGCGCAGCACCACCACGGCCCTGGGGTCTCGCCCGCGCACCGACGCCGGCGTCCCAGGGCAGCCCCGCTCCGGAGCCGGCCCCACTTGCGTCGCGCCCGGCAACGGCCTCTCCCCGCCAGGCCCTCCTTACCTGGTCATGGCCCCCAGCGAGGTCCGCGGCGGTGACGCCGGCCGGTCCAACCGGGACGAGTGTGGGTGCGACCGTGGAGACCTGGTCCCGAGCCCGCGGAGTCCCCCGACCCAAGAAAAAGCTGGACAGATCGCCCTCCCCGCGGGGGAGTGACCATTCGCTTTCAGGAGCGGGAGCCCGGGCCGCCGCTTGGTCCTGCCTCGCGCCGGCACCAACTACATCCCCGGAGCGGCGCCCGCCGCGCCTGCCCCGGGACGGGAAGGAGCGCAGAGAAGCAGTCCCGCTGGCGAAGTGCCTCAACCGCTAGGGTCGTCCCCACTCCACCACCGAGGGGAACTTGGCGCGTTTTCCTCCGTCTCAGGACCCCCGTGCTTTAGCCTCCGCCCGCGCCAGCGCTGCGATTGGAGGGTGGTGCCCTTCGAAAATGCCGGCTGTAGTCCCCTCGAGGCAGAGACGAGAAAGGCAGGAGCCGCCTCGCGACCGCCACTAGCCCCCTGGTACGCACGTGCGCAGGAATCAGCGGGAACGGTAGTTCCCCCAAGACCGTAACGGGCTCTGCAGTTTCAAACAGCGCAGGCACCGGCGCGGGCAGCTCACGCGGGTCCTCGCGGAGGGCGCGCGCGAGGCGCCGGAGGCCGGGCTGGCGCGCTCGAGCCTCACACCTCCCTGCCCCCCCGCCCCCGCCCTGCTTTAACCATTGGTGCGCGCGAGTGGCCCCTGAAAGGCGTACGGGTCGGGAGACGGGACAGAGAGGAGGTGGGACGGGCTCCTTCGCGGAGATGGAGCCGCCAGGTGCTCAAATCCACCAATCCGTGAACACGCCCCGACCTGGCTCCCTCCGCCAGCCGCCGGTCGAAAGGAGCCAATCAGAAGTACCCAGACAAAGAGCCCCCTGGGTGGGCGGGGGAAGGAAGTCCAGCCAATACCAAGAAGAAAGGATTAACCAATGTCACCCCAATACATTCAATAAAAATAAAACTTAAAAAAAAAAAGGAGGGCTCCAGCCAATCACTGCCGGACATACAGAGTTTTTCAGGAGCTGCTCGCCTCCAACCGCTCTCATTGGCGCTCGAGGGCGCGCTTCGCTGCCGACTGTTAGGATTGTGCGGGGCGCTTTGTGGGTCCTCCCGGCCGCCGAGGGTGCGGCTTCCGGCGCAGGGCCCTCGCCGCAGGCCCCTCCCCCTTCCTCGCGTGCACGCTCGGGCGGGGTTTCCAGGGAAACTGGTTTCAGAAAATGGCTGCCCCGCTCCCTCTTCGCGGGGCGTCAGGGGCAGGTTCTCCTTGCCGTCGCAGCCCCGGCCCAGGCCGGTCCAGTAACAACAAGGGCTGACGTGGATGAACCGTGCATCCTCAGTAGGACACTGTAGCGCTCCTTCCTCAGTTCCCCCACTCTTTTCCGCCTGTTTACCCCTTCCCTGCGGGGCAAGGAAACAAAATAGCATTTTATGGCTAGGCTCTGGCGGCGGGAGCTGCGAAGGATGCCTGCGCGAGCCCCTGCGAAAGGGCGCAGACACGGCGAGGCCGGCCTCACCTGGGTTTTGCTTGCTTCTGTGTTTGCTGCTTTGTGAGCTGCAATTAAGCGGGATGAGTTCAGACTCAGGTCGCTTAATCAAGCAGGGCTTGGCGCTTACTGTGTGCCAGGCTTATATGTAGAGATCATTTTTAAAAATCCTCACCCAAGGATATTTTCCATTGCTTTTTAGGGAGAGTGGAAGAAAGAGGGAAAGACTAAGAGAAACATCCACGTGAGAGAAACACAGATGGGTTGTCTACAGCAGGAGCCCTGACCAGAGCCCCCAGGGGAGGCACCTGCAGCCAAGACGCTGCCCTTGACCAGGATTGAACCCGGGACCCTTTGGTCCGCAGGCGGATGCTCTGTCCACTGAGCCAACGTGGCTACGGCTGCGCCAGGCATTTTTCACGGCGCTAGGCATGCGGTGTACATGCATTCCCTGCGCTGAAGGAGCCTGACATTGTGGGCGGGGGCCTGAGTTAGGCTGAAATGATACTATGTGAATGACAGGGGAAGGAGAGGAAAGTGTCGTCTTAGACAGGATAGTCTGGAAAGACCTCTTTGCGTTGATATTTGAGCAGAGAATGAAGATGGAGGGAGCCTTGGAGGAACCCAAGGGGAGGATGGTCCCGCAGAACAGCAAGTGCGTGGCGCCTGGGAAAGAAGCGGAGGCCAGGACGTTTAGAGCACAGGCAGCCTGGGTGAGGAGGTTGTGGTGTTGTAATGTACCCTGCGAATCACAGAAGGACGCCTCAAGAAGTCAAATTAAAGAGTCACATTTATTGCAATCCGGGACTATGAGGGGCCATTCCCCAAATCTCATAGTAACAAGATGGTCACAGCTCCAAGGTTATATAGGCAAAAAAGTCACAAAGGTATTGATTACATCCCAGGGTTTGGAATGAGGAACCTGGTTCGCAAAAAAGCAGTTTACAGAAGCAGAAACAGCATGTTATCTAAATTACAGTTTTGGGTCTAGAGCCCTCTGACCTTGGGATAACTGTGCTGTCCTTCCCAGGTAAAGGAAAATGTGCTTTCTAAGACCACTATGACCACAACCCATGGGATAGTCACATTACAGTCAATAAGGCATTTAATCGAATGGGATGATTTATATAATTCAGAAAATCAAAATAACCTGCCCATTCTTAAAGCAAATAGGTACATAAGCCAAACAGCAGGGTTAAACTACAGTTTCTACCTGAGATGATTGCTACCATACTTCAGTGGGAAATAGGATTATTTGTGACATGGCGGGGCTCTGATTAAGCCGGGTAGAGATGGAAGCCATTGGATGGTTTTTCGATGGAGGGTGGAATGATTTGTAAAGTGGTGGATAGACAATTGAGCTTAAAAAGTGCAAGCAGGAAGGTCAGCTAGGAGGCTATTTCAGTAGTTCAGGGACTAAAGCATGGTGGCTTGGAAAAAGCTGGTAGCAGAGAGACTGTAAGAATGGTTGGATTCAGAATACATTTTGAAGTAGAGCCACCAGGATCTGCTGATGAATTGTTTAAAAAAAGCGGGGGGATGGGGGGGGGGGAGGATTACAATATTTTTTTTTTTTTTGAACCAAAGCAACTGGACCATGGTTGGTTATTGCTAAAATGAAGATCATTGGAGATCTAGGGGGTTTGATGGGAGGGGCCATTCTTCTTAGACTTTAAGATTGAGATGCCTATTTTACATGCAAATAGAGATGTTGAACCAGCTGATACCAATTTTGGAGCTCAATGGATCAATTAGATTAGGGGATATAAATTTGGGAGGACCAAATGGTATTTTAAACCTTGAGTCTACGAGAAATCACTTAGAATTATAATATTCATTCTAAAAAATCTGCAGGGGGTTGATTATCCTTGCCAAGCCAGGAGTCCTGAATCTATATAACGTCCCCTTAATTTGCCTATCTTAGCCATCCCCCAAAAAAATTTTAAAATGAAACTTAAAAAGCTTTGAATCATTGAATTTATATTTTTTTAAAAAACCACTGTGATCTCTAAACTTTCTAAAGAGAAGTTAATTCTGCTATCATGTGGTAAAATGGGCTCAAACCTAGTGTTTTACTATACTTTCAAGGGATTTGAGAGAAGAAGCAACCCAACTCATTTTGAGGCCAGTATAATGGTGATGCCCAAAATAGATAAGGACAGAATTAGAAAATATAACAATGTCAGTCTTTTCAAAAAAAATATTGTTGAAAGTATTGCATATGTCTCCCCCCCCTTGTCCCCTTCTAGCCTGTCCCACCCACCACTACCACCCCCGCCTTCACCACCCTATTGTCTGTGTCCATGGGTTATACATGCATACAAAGATGTTGATCTCTTCCCACCCCCCATCCCCCCACCCCGCACCTTTCCTCTGAGGTACCACAGTCTGTTCTATGCTTCTATGTCTCTGGACCTATTTTGTTCATCAGTTTATTTTGTTCATTAGATTCCACATATGAGTGAAATCATGTGATTCTTGTCTTTTTCTGACTGGCTTATTTCACTTAGAATAATACTCTCCATGTCCCTTCATGCTATCTCAAAGGGTAAGAGATCCTTCTTTTTTTATTGCTGCATAGTATCCCATGGTGTAAATGTACCACAGCTTTTTTATCCACTCATCTACTGATGGGCACTCGGGCTGTTTCCAGATCTGAGCTACTGTAATAGGTCAGTCTTTAGTTTGACATTGTGTACCATGGCCTGATGTGTCTCTTTCTCTCATACTAGCAAAATCATTGCTACTTTCAAACTCTACTAGGATGGATAACCAATTCTGATTTCCTATTCTAATTTTCCCAATTCTAGTTTTTCTATCACCATTGAGATCCTGTTGTCTTATAGCCACTATTCTTCCCATCAGGGTTCACAGAGAGAATAGAATCCATTCCACCTGGCCTAAGTATAAAGGGCATTGAATACTTGGGAGTGTTGATTAAATAAACTCTAAGTTTCTGTGTTCAGAACTGAGTCCCAAAGTCTCACAAAGCCAGGCCATCAAGAGAACAATGACTTTCCTATGATCAGGGAATGATGATTTCTGATTTGTGTTGCTCCTGCAATTGCCTTGGAAACCACCACCATCAGAAAGCTGCTTGTGTTGCCAGTGCTGTGCCCACTGTGATCTACACCAGCACAAGTAATGTACGTCCTAAAGCCTGCCCGTCAGGGCCCACAGAACTAGTGGCTGGATGCCTAGACTTTGCTAATGTCCCTTCAGAAATACCAAACTTGCTTACCACAACAGCGGAAGCCCATGGATGCAGATCCAGCTTGGTGTATCTCTGGCACTATAATTCACCAAAAATTTAAAGGGTTTCTAATCCTTTTGCTTTCCGTCAGTTCTGTGTGGGAGAAATTACAGCTGCAGTTCTTGCCTAGATACCATTTTTAAGCCCAAAGACTATTTACTTATTTATTTAATCTTATTGTTGAAAGTCCCTAACACTCTGATCTTTTCTGGCTTCTGCGTGCTGAGCAGCTACCTCACTCTTAATGAGAGCTAACTTGGGGGCACCTGAAACAATGGGCTTTAACAGATTGACAGCATTGCTAGCCCATATTGTCAACTCTATGGCTGAGTGGCAGGCATATTTCTTTCCAAGGCTTTTCACAGTTCACAGGCACTGTTTCTTTGATTTGGAGGTGGAGAAATAGTTGGTTGTTTTTTTTTTTATATAATAATGCTGGGGTTTTTTTTTTTAACATATTTTTATTGATTTTAGAGAGGAAGGGAGAGGGATAGTGAGAGATAGAAACATCAATGATGAGAGAGAATCATCGATCAGCTGCCTCCTGCACGCCCCCTACTGGGGATCGAGTCCACAACCCAGGCATGTGCCCTTGGCTGGAATCGAACCCGGGACCCTTTAGTCCGCAGGCCGACGCTCTATCCACTGAGCCAAACCGGCCAGGGCGAAATAGTTGGTTTTCATCAGCCCTTTAAGACTCCAAATTCTGGGACTCTTTTTTTCTTTTTAAAAAATATGTTTTTTAAAGCTCAATATTTTTTAAAACTTATATTTATTGTTAAAAGTATTATAGATGTCCCTCCTTCCCCCCATCCCCACCCCCCATTGACCCCTTCCACTCTGCTCTGCTCCCACATCCTACCCAGGCCTTCACTGCTCTATCATCTGTGTCCATGGGTTATGTCATTGGTTTATTGATTTTTTAGAGGAGGGGGGGAAGAGCGGGAGAGGAAGAAACATCAGTGAGAGAGAAACATTGATCAGCTGCCTCCTGCTTGCCCCCTACTGTCGATCAAGCCCGAAACCCAGGCATGTGCCCTGACTGGGAATCCTCTTGGTGAATGGGATAACACTCAACCAACTGAGCCATACTGGCCAGACTGAGACTCTTAATCCACTTAGTTATAGACAGAGTACCCCCCTTAGCAAAGCTGTATTCCTTCCCATATCTACTTGTAGGTCAGCTAGTGCTGGCCTAATTTCTCATAGAACTTTGCTAAAAGTGGCAAGAAAAAGCCAGTAAATACCAAGTTTATAAATCTTTCCAATTATCTCCCTTCATGCGACAAATATCTTGCAACTGGACATCAAAGGTCACCAGTTTTTCATCTGGCAATATCTGAGTCTGCCCAAATGCTTCCACTAAGCCAACATGACATTTTTTTTAAGGTTATTCTATGTACATCGTGAATCTATAGTCTTCTGGCCACTAGACCTATAATAGGGTTAAGTCATAGTATTACCTACCTACTTGGGAGGTGCTGTGCCTGATAATGGAGGTAAAAGACTATTCCCAAAAAAAGATGCAAGACCTATTAGGGGCAGAGATAGAATATTGTGGAAAAAAGCACTTGAGAGAACCAAGATGGCAGCATAGGTTAACGCCGGAGTTTGCTGCTTTGAACAACTACTTCAAAAGTGAAACTAAAAGACGGAACGGACATCACTCAGAACCACAGGAACGCTGGCTGAGTGGAAGTCCTACAACTAGGAGGAAAGAGAAATGCATACGGACACTCAGAGGAGGCGCAGTGCTAAAGTCAAATTCTGAGGTGCGGAGTGCGCGGAGCAGGCTGGTGGCGGAGGGCGTGGTTGGCGTTTTCAATCGGGAGGGAGTCGCAGACTCTGAGCTCCAGATACAGGCGAGTCTTTAGGGACCCAGACTCAAACGGGAGAAGCGGGACTGTCTGGCTTCGGTCAGAGAGCGAGTGCAGCTTTCTCTCCGAGGTTTGCAGCGGGTGCTGGGACTCAGAGAGGCAGAGCCCCTGGGGACAGGCCTGAGAGCTGCCATAACTGCTCTCTCCGGCCCACCCTGTTGATCCTGTGTGACCCGCCCCGCCCAAGCCCTGCACAGAGGCATTTGCCGGATAGCCTCAGGCAAAGGCTAGATTAGCACCTCCCTAGAGGACAGAAGTTCTCTCACTGCAGACACAGCTGATTCTCACAGCCAGTTGGTCTGGAGGTCAAACCCAACCTGGTATTAGCTACAACAATCAAGGCTTAACTACAAGACTGCGCACAAAGACCACTAGGGGGTGCACCAAGAAAGCGTAACAAAATGCGGAGACAAAGAAACAGGACAAAATTGTCAATGGAAGATATAGAGTTCAGAACCACACTTTTAAGGCCTCTCAAGAACTGTTTAGAAGCCGCCGATAAACTTAATGAGATCTACAAGAAAACAAATGAGACCCTCGATGTTATGATGGGGAACCAACTAGAAATTAAGCATACACCGACTGAAATAAAGACTACTATACAGACTCCCAACAGCAGACCAGAGGAGCGCAAGAATCAAGTCAATGATTTGAACTGCAAGGAAGCAAAAAACACCCAACCAGAGGGGCGGAATGAAAAAAGAATCCAAAAATGCGAGGATAGTGTAAGGAACCTCTGGGACAGCTTCAAGCGTACCAACATCAGAATTATAGGGGTGCCAGAAGATGAGAGAGAGCAAGATATTGAAAACCTATTTGAAGAAATAATGGCAGAAAACTTCCCCCACCTGGTGAAAGAAATGGACTTACAGGTCCAAGAAGCGCGGAGAACCCCAAACAAAAGGAATCCAAAGAGGACCACACCAAGACACATCATAATTAAAATGCCAAGAGCAAAAGACAAAGAGAGAATCTTAAAAGCAGCAAGAGAAAGAAACTCAGTTACCTACAAGGGAATACCCATATGACTGTCAGCTGATTTCTCAACAGAAACTTTGCAGGCCAGAAGGGAGTGGCAAGAAATATTCAAAGTGATGAATACCAAGAACCTACAACCAAGATTACTTTATCCAGCAAAGCTATCATTCAGAATTGAAGGTCAGATAAAGAGCTTCACAGATAAGGAAAAGCTAAAGGAGTTCATCACCACCAAACCAGGATTATATGAAATGCTGAAAGGTAGCCTTTAAGAAGAGGAAGAGGAAGAAAAAGGTAAAGATACAAATTATGAACAACAAATATGCATCTATCAACAAGTGAATCTAAGAATCAAGTGAATAAATAATCTGATGAACAGAATGAACTGGTGATTATAATAGAATCAGGGACATAGAAAGGGAATGGACTGACTGTTCTTGGGGGGGAAAGGGGTGTGGGAGATGCGGGAAGAGACTGGACAAAAATCGTGCACCTATGGATGAGGACAGTGGGTGGGGAGTGAGGGCGGAGGGTGGGGCGGGAACTGGGAGGAGGGGAGTTATGGGGGAAAAAAAGAGGAACAAATGTAATAATCTGAACAATAAAGATTTAATTAAAAAAAAATAAAAGCACTTGAAAAAAAAAAGAATATTGTGGACTAGCTATTAGTTATAAGAAATAAAATAATAATAATCATGCTTTGTTAACTGTGATTGTTTTGTTCTGATTAAAGAAAGCACATTCTAACATGGCTGGGAGTTATTCGCCCCCGGGCCCTGGGAGTCAACCTTGGAATGCGGTCCATCCCCATTCAAGAATTGTCTGTTATCATGGAATGATTAATAACCTTGTTACCCAAACAATGGAGACCTGCCCCAGCCCGCAGCCTCCCCCTCCCTCCCACCCCACCCCCACCCCCAGCCAACCTTGACTACTTCCCCATGCCTGTGATTCCAGCTTCCCCATGTAATCTTTGTCCTGCCCAATATAAGCAGCTGGCTTATGGGGGACTACAGAGCAGATTTTTGTGGATGACGTGCTGCTCTCCCATACTGCCAGCATTATTGGAATAAATGCTCATATATAATTCAACCCTGTTTCTGCTTAATTGACTCAAGTGACAGGCAGCCCAGACTCATTGGTTGTCTGGTTTCAGACCTACCATCGTACACCACCAAGAGCCTGGGGTACGCATGACTTTAAGCAAGTCCCAGCTGAAGGTAGCTGAGACCTCTTAGAACTTGGCCACTGAGAGCAATGGGGATTACAGGGCCCCAAAACAATAGAGGCCAGGGGGCAGTGCTCAAATACCAGAAGCAAGAAAGTTACAATGACGATAATGTAGACCTGACCCACACAGTTATGGAAATGGTTAACGGAACTTCCTGGTGTAAGTTAAAGAAAGACAGGCTCAGTATGTGAACTTGGTGTTCCTAGGGGCAAAATAGGCAACCAACACAGGTCTTATGAGTTTGTATCAGAAGAAAAAATCAAGAACAGATGACCAGGAGGCTAAGGTCTATCACCCAGTACAGTCACAATTTCTTAACCATTTTCTGTGCCTACCCCAGTGTATAGCCCTGGAACCCATTTACTGAAGAGGTCTCCACGAAGGAAGAACCTTGCTACACTTCAAGTATAAATGGTAACCATTTCCCTAGCCCATCCCCAAAGTACAGGGTTGGGCAAAAGTAGATTTACAGTTGATCCTATGAAAAATAATACAATAATCCTATATAATAAAAGGGATGCAAATTGACCCTAACAGCAGAATGACTGGGAATGACTGGTCACTATGACACTCACTGACCACCAGCAGGCAGACACTCAATGAAGGACTACCCCCTGGTGGTCAGTGCGCTCCCACAGGGGGAGCTCTGCTCAGCCACAAGCCAGGCTGACAGCTGTCAGCATAGCGGTGGTGGCGGGAGCCTCTACCACCTCCTCAGCAGTGCTAAGGATGTCCGACTACAGCTTAGGCCTGCTCCCCGCTGGCAAGTGGACATTCCCCAAGGGCTCCTGGGCTGCCAGAGGGATGTCTGACTGCCAGCTTAGGCCCAATCCCCCAGGGAGTGGGCCTAAGCCAGCAGGTGGACATCCCCTGAGGGGTCCCAGACTGTGAGAGGGCACAGGCCGGACTGAGGGATCCCCCCCGCCCCGAGTGCACAAATTTTTGTGCACTGGGCCTCTAGTTAATAAATAATAACATAAGAATAAACTCTGTGTTTCATGTACTCATAACGGTAAACCTAGTTTTGCCCCATCCTGGATATTTGGTCACTTACTTGGGTGATTGTACCTTGGGGAAATGGGAATACCCAGACATTCAAGGACTGTTAGACATAGCGTCTGAATTGATACCTGGAGACCATAAGTATCGTCATGGCCCTCTGTTAAACTGGAGGCATAAAAAGACCAGTTAATGAGTGGGGTCAAGGCCTGTCCAGCTCCGTGTAGGTCCATTGGGTCTGTGGCCCACATAGTGGTCATTTCCCCAGTCCTTAAATGTATAATCGGAATGACCCACTTGGCAACTGGTACAAAAACATTGGGAAGTTTGTGGAGTAAAAGCTATCGTGGGGAAGGCCAAGTGGAAGCCTCTGAAATTGCATACTCTGCCCAGCCAAACATGGCAAAGGAAATCAAAATAATGTTGTTTCTCAGGAGATGAAATCAGAGCCACTCTTATGAATTTAAAGATACAGAGGTGCTGATTCCTAGCATATTTCCATTTAACTGACCATGTGTCCCTGCAAAAAATAGATGGACCCTGAAAGATGACAGTAGATTATGGCAAGCTCACCAATTAGTGGGCCTGATGCCAGGTGCTGTGCCAGATATATTTGTAGAACAGATTAATACAGCCTCAGGTGTTTAGTACACATCATTGATCTAGTGAATGCATTCTTTTTTTTTTTTTTTCATGTTTATGATATTTATTCTTCTTCCGATCAGTAGGCTGAATGCATTCTTTTCCAATCCAATTGTAAGAAAGGATCAGGAACAGTTAGCATTCCCATCAAACAGACAAAAGTACACTTTGACAGTTTGACCCAGGGCTATGTTAACATTCCTACCACCTGTCCCAAAGTAGCTTGAATAGATCTAGACCTTTTGGACAGCTTGTAGAACAAGCATGTCAAACTCAAAGGCTAACACAGGCCAAATAAACAAGGTTAAGTTTATGTGAGTCACAAAAAAAGAAAAGCTTCAATTTTCATAAAAATGTAGGTTTATTTCGATGGAGACGTGCTAAATACAAAGTGCTGAAATAAATGAGTAATCGTTAACAAAATAATAGAACATTTTAATAAAAATTAATATTTTTTCTTGAACATTAACTTACCAGACACTGAATAACTGCACAAATTAATAAGCGTAACACAAATAAACCTATTTTTCTAGTTCTCTGAAAGTGAAATATTTCCTGTTGCACACACCAAACAAGTCAGTCCAAGACTAATGACATGGCAATCAGCTGCTAAAATATTCGCTGCTAGTATTAGTGGAGAGAAATGGTGCGCCTGCATGTAAAACACATAAGGGAAATGGATGCAACACGATTATAGTAATCAGTCATTAGCGAACGTTGTAGTTCACTATTAATAATTACACATAACAGGATAGTGTAAAAATTAAGTTACGAAATTTTTATTAAAACATTTCTTATACACTGTTATATTGGCCGGACCGCAAAAATATTCACTATGGGCTGCATGCAGCCCACAGACCGAGAGTTTGACATGCTTATTGTAGAATATCATGTTAATCTCTTACATCAATGACATCTGGCTGATTGAGCACCATAAGTAAATTATTTGATAACTAGAGGCCCGGTGCACAAATTTGTGCACCAGTGGGGTCCCTCAGCTTGGCCTGCGGGATTGGGCCAAAACTGGCTTTCTGACATCCCCCAAGGGGTTCCAGATTGCGAGAGGGTGCAGGCCAGGCAGAGGGACCTCACAGGTGCACAATTGGGGCCGGACACGGGAGGTTGGCCAGCCAGGGAGGGATCACGGGAGGGCTCCAGGGCGTGTCTGGCCGGTCTTGCTCAGTCCTGATCAGCTGGACCCCAGCAGCAAACTAACCTACTGGTCAGAGTGTCTGCCCCCCCTGGTGGTCAGTGCACATCATAACACTGGTCGACTACTCCCTAGTGGTCAGTGCACATCATTGCGAGCTTTTGAGCACATTAGCACATCATTAGCATATCATGCTTTGATTGGTTGAACGGCCGACCAGTTGACTGGACACTTAGCATATTAGGGTTTTATTATATAGGACTAGTATCCTGGTGCACGAAATTCGTGCACTGGGGTGTGGGGGGGGAAGGGGCCCCTCAGTCTGGCCTTCACCCTCTCCAATCTGAGACTCCTCAGGGAATGTCCAACTACCTGTTTGTGCCCACACTTTTAACAGATAACAGCTCCATTGTTGTTTCTTTCTTATGCTTAAAACCATTGGAATTAGTAGGTCTTCAAAGTGTGTATACATTTTGGGGGGACACCCTGTATATCTCTAGTCAGTGGTGAAAGAAACCAACAGCAGATTTGGAACCCCCAGACAGGGAAACTCGCTCACTCCCCACATGTCTTCCCACTTCACTTTCCACCTTCGTGGGCAGCAGGAGAATCAACATTTTCTCTCATTAATTCGGAAAAGCACATCCTGTCACCCGCTGCCCGGCAGGAGTGCGCTAGGCTCCAAGCAAGCGAGGCTCAGTCAGGGCAGCCTTCGCTCATGGGTGCTGGCACCCAAAGTGCACATTCCTTCTCTACAGTCGCCCCGACTATCCCACTGTTTCACTGAGAGGACAGAATTCCTCTCCGCCTCTGGGTTCTTGATATTGAACGCTGACCGAAGGCACCTCAGCGAGGGCTGCCCACGCCCACCAGGTGTGTCTGTCTGCACCTGCTCCTGCTCCTGCCTCAGCACCTGCATTAACCCCCCAGAGGTGATCTCGTAGCTGCACTGGCCTCCGTGGGAACAGGGCATCACCACTCCGCCCTCTCACTGTCATCTCACAGGCGCCCACCCTCAGCACCCAGAACACCCAGACACTCTCCAAAGGACATGAGCGCATCAGAGGGGATGTGTGCACATCCTGTGGGGGTGTTAGGCATGCCAGGTTGATGGTAGTGCAGTGGAGAGGTGGGGGGAACTTGTGCACGCCTTGGTTTGCAACTGTTGCAGGTGTGGGAGGGTGACAGTGTGCTGGGGGATGTTCGCATGCCGGGGGGGGGCGGGGAGGATGTGCACACCAGAGGCCTCTGGCTTTGCAGATCCACAAACCCCTGTGGTGCAGCCAGGAGGATGTCAGTCTGGCCCGCCACGGTGGCTGTCCCTGCGATCCTGCACCTTCTGGGCCAGGAGGCGGATCTTGCGCAGCCACTCCTGGGCGCTGATGGCCTGCAGGCGCTACTTCAGCTCAGCCTGCAGGCTCCGCTTGGCGCGCTCACAGCTGTCACCACTGCCATGTGGGGAGTACAGGCCGCCCTCCACTGGCCTGCCTCCCCTGTCCAGAGGCTCTGTGCGCTGCTCACCTGCCCAGAGTGACTGGGGCTGGGCGGAAGCCAGGTGTCCTGCCCTGCCCAACCCCGGCCGATCCGCCCCTGTGCAAGCTGCTGCCCCACCAGGAAGGGTCACAGATCCGGGTCCTGGGACCGCGGACAGTCTCAAGCGCTGCCCTCCGCCCAGCAGGCTCACAGATCCATGTCTTGGTCTCGTGGACAGCCTCAAGCACTGCCCCCTGCCCAGCAGGGTCATGGATCCAGGTCCCAGGACTGCGGACAGCCTCAAGCGCTGACCCCCACCCGCCAGGTCATGGATCCGGGTCCCAGACCGCCGACAGCCTCAAGCACTACCCCCAACCCGGCAGGGTCACAGATCTGGGTCCCAGACCACAGACAGCCTCAAGCACTGCCCCCACCCAGCAGAGTCACAGATCCGGTCCCGGACCGTGGACAGCCTCAAGCACTGCCCCTGGCCCAGCAGGGTCACAGATCCGGGTCCCGGACCGCAGACAGCCTTTCCTGCTGCCGCCTGCCTTCAGTATACAAATTAGCTGCCATCTTGTTGCTTCAGGGTGGGGGTCCCCACTGGGGTGCCTGGCCAGCCTGGGTGAGGGGATGATGGCTGTTTTCAGGCTGGTGGGCAACTGAGGCTCCCAACCTCTCCTTTTTTTCTTTTTTTTTTTTTGTTCTGGGATATATTTACCTGCTATGGCTGTCACTGGATCTGAGAGCCGGCTTTAGCTCTGAGGCTCGGCTCCAGCTCTGAGACCTCAGCTGCTGAAAGCAGGGATCTGGGTTTGTTTGGATTCTATAATTGAAACACTGTTGCGATCCTGCTGGCTGAAGTCCGGCTGGCTGAAAGCAGGTTTCTGGGGAATGTTTACCTTCTATGATTGTAACAATGTTTCTTAGAGTGCAGCTCAGAGGCCAGCAGCGGCAGGCAGGAACCTTGGCTTCCTCCATCACTGGAGCAAGCAAGCCTCCTGTTCGCTTCAGGTGCCTGGCTGCTGGCCGCCATCTTGTTTGGCAGTTAATTTGCATATATCCTGCTGATTAGCCGATGGGAAGGGTGTCGGGGTTATGGTCAATTTGCATGTTTCTCTTTTATTAGATAGGATTGTGTCAGGGCAATTAAGGAACTAAAAGTGTCTATGCCTGGTAGAAGTGCACAGGAGTGTGCACAAGAAAGCTAACTCCTTCTATTCCATACTAGAGGCCTGGTGCACAACATTTGTGCACGGGACGGGGGTCCCTCAGCCCGGCCTGAGCCCTCTTGCAGTCTGGGACTCCTTGGGGGATGTCCGCCTGCTGGCTTAGGCCTGCTCCCCACCACCATTGCTGCGCTCGCCAGCTGTGAGCTCAGCTTCTGGCTGAGTGGCACTCGCCCTGTGGGAGCATACTGACCACCAGGGAGCAGCTCCAGCATTGAGCATCTGCCCCCTGGTGGTCAGTGTGCATCATAGCAACCGGTCATTCCACTGTTCAGTCAATTTGCATATTAGACTTTTATTATATAGGATTGGAAAGTCAATAGATAATGGCTAACTGAAAAAAATCGAGAAGTAGAAATATGAACATGTTATTTAGATATGTGGACATAAATATCAAAGAATCAGCTAAAAGTTGAAAGTGAGCCCAGCTGGCATGTCCCAGTGGTTGAGCGATGACCTATGAACCAGGAGGTCATGGTTCGATTCCTGGTCAGGGCACATGCCTGGGTTGCGGGCTCGATCCCCAGTGTGGAGCATGCAAGAGGCAGCTGATCAATGATTCTCTCTCATTATTGATGTTTCTATCTCTCTCTCCCTCTCCTTTCCTCTCTGAGATAAATAAAATATATATATTTTAAAAAGTTGAACAATAAAGAATTATTTTTAAAAAAGGTTGAAAGTGGTTGCCCGAGGGAACAAGAAGTCTTGTTGCAAGCATTTAACTCTTTCAACCATGTATACGTATTACTTTGAAAGTAGCAAAAAAACTTTTTAAACAAAAAATACTGTAAATGAATCGTTTTCTGATTTCATCCCCTGGGAAAGGTCAGCACAAAGAGGCTCGACAGGAGTAGGATTATTTGGGATTGGTGACAATTCTTCCAACCTCCTCACCCCCTTCTGGGTGCAATTTAAAGAAGACAGGCTCAGTATGTGAACCTGTGGCGTGCATTCAGCATCTTTAGCAACCACAAAAGGCAACCAACCTCAAGACCACTATCCAGTATTTACATTTAAAGATTATTTCCACAAATTAAAGTCTGTTTAAGAGGTAAAATCCATTGCCTTCTTTTTCACCATCTCATGCCCGAGGGTCAGGTGGGAGGACCTCCATGCCTCTGAAAGGAATGCCTTGCCCCACTTCCTTAATGCTTGGTGTCAATTTAATAGATGAATGTCCGGTAAGTGTGGGTGCTGAGGGGGCAGCAGGAAGTCTCAAGAGCCTATTTAGAGCTTATTTATGTTTCACGGGAAGTGAGTCTTGCCTTTCACATACCATTATCATTCTCTTATTCTTTGTGTGTTTCACCGATCCTGAAAAGAGACCTACAACTAAACTTCAACAATCATTTTTCTTCTCTGAATAAAATATTTTTCTCTTCTTTCTCAATAAACATTAATAAAGTACTGAGTATTTGAAGAGAAAAGGAATTCCTATTCTTTTCTTTTGAATATCATTATGGATTCATGGCTTTTTACACCCTTAATTTGTTTTAAGTAAGTATAAGACTAATTTCCTTTTCCAAGCAATTTATTTATTTTTTGTTTTTATTTATTTATTTTTATTTTTTTATTTTAGTAAATCTTTCTTGTTCAGATTATTACATTTGTTCCTCTTTTTTTCCCCCCATAGCTCCCCTCCACCCAGTTCCCACCCCACCCTCTGCCCTTACCCCCCCACTGTCCTCATCCCTAGGTGCACAATTTTTGTCCAGTCTCTTCCCACATCTCCCACACCCCTTTCCCCACCAAGAATAGTGAGTCCATTCCCTTTCTATGTCCCTGATTCTATTATAATCCCCAGTTCATTCTGTTCATCAGATTACTTATTCACTTGATTCTTAGATTCACTTGTTGATAGATGCATATTTGTTGTTCATAATTTGTATCTTTACCTTTTTCTTTTTCTTCCTCTTCTTAAAGGCTACCTTTCAGCATTTCATATAATACTGGTTTGGTGGTGATGAACTCCTTTAGCTTTTCCTTATCTGTGAAGCTCTTTATCTGACCTTCAATTCTGAATGATAGCTTTGCTGGATAAAGTAATCTTGGTTGTAGGTTCTTGGTATTCATCACTTTGAATATTTCTTGCCACTCCCTTCTGGCCTGCAAAGTTTCTGTTGAGAAATCAGCTGACAGTCATATGGGTATTCCCTTGTAGGTAACTGAGTTTCTTTCTCTTGCTGCTTTTAAGATTCTCTCTTTGTCTTTTGCTCTTGGCATTTTAATTATGATGTGTCTTGGTGTGGTCCTCTTTGGATTCCTTTTGTTTGGGGTTCTCTGCACTTCCTGGACTTGTAAGTCAATTTCTTCCACCAGGTAGGGGAAGTTTTCTGTCATTATTTCTTCAAATAGGTTTTCAATATCTTGCTCTCTCTCTTCTTCTGGCACCCCCATAATTCGGATGTTGGTATGCTTGAAGTTGTCCAGAGGCTCCTTACATTATCTTCATATTTTTGTTTTTGTTTTGTTTTTTAAATATATTTTATTGATTTTTCACAGAGAGGAAGGGAAAGGGATAGAGAATTAGAAACATCGATGAGAGAGAAACATTGACCAGCTGCCTCCTGCACGCCCCCTACTGAGGATGTACCTGCAACTGAGGTACATGCCCTTGACTGGAATCGAACCTGAGACCCTTCAGTCCGCAGGCTGACGCTCTATCCACTGAGCCAAACCGGTTAGGGCTATCTTCATATTTTTGGATTCTTTTTTCTTTTTGCTTTTCCAGTTGGGTGTTTTTTGCTTCTTTGTATTTCAAATCTTTGACTTGATTCTTGCAATCCTCTAGTCTGCTGTTGGTTCTCTGTATATTATTCTTTATTTCAGTTAGTGTATGCTTAATTTCTAGTTGGTCCTTTTTCATATCCTTGAGGGTCTCACTTAATTTATCTGCAGTTTCTAGAAAATTCTTGAAAAACCTTATAACCGTGCTTTTGAACTCTATATCCAGTAGTTTACTTTCCTCCATTTCTGTCATTTGTGACCTGTTTCTTTGTCTCTGCATTTTGGCTGCTTCCCTGTGTTGATAGAGTGGGTTTGTGTGCTAGGTGTCCTATAGGGCCCAGTGGCTAAGCCTCCCCAAATACCTGAGGTAGACACTCTTGGCCCGCCCCTTTGTGGGCTGTGTGCACAGTCTTGTTGTAGTTAAGCCTTGATTGTTGTTGGTATCACTGGAAGGAATTGACTTCCAGGCTAATTGGCTGTGAGAATCAGCTGTGTCTACGGTGGGAGAACTTCTGTGCTGAAGACACCCTTATGGGGCAAGACTTGCTTCAGTGGAACTGTGGTGCTCACTGAGTCTGCCCCCAGAGTGTGTCCTTTATGGATCTGAGGAGTTGTAATCTGGAAGGTCCCACTCTGACCACTGGGTGCACTGGCACTTGGATCTCTAAGGAGGTGCTAATTTAGCCTCTGTCTGAGGCTATCCAGCAGGAGCTATGGAGAGATCTGCAGATTCCTCTTCTTTGTTTGGGATTTGGAGGTGCCTAGATGAGGCCCAGCTGTGAAGCAATGCAAGCTACTATGGGGCCTTGGGCCTTCTTTTGGATGTTCTGGGTCTCTCTGACCCAGCTGCAGTTTCTTAGGTAATTTTGCAAAGGGCCAGGTCATTCAAATGCAAAAGCCTCTGTGCACAGCTTGGGTGGGGCGGGGTCTCAGGGAATCAACAGGGCAGAGCAAAAAGCTATGGATGATCCTCAGTCCTGCCCTAAGAGTTCCAGGGTCTCAGTGTCCCATGGTAATCGCTACAAGCACCTCTGATAGAAAGCCGCCCTCGAGTTCTGCCCGATGCCAGACAGTCCAGTTTCTCCCCATATGAGTCTGGGTCCCCAGAGATTCGCCTGGAACTGGAGTTCAGAGCGGAAGCATGTGTCTCCCTCCCGATTGAAAAAGACAACTGCGTCCTCAGTTGCCAGCCCTTTCCGCGTGCACCTCCGTACCTCTGCACTTTACTTCCGCACCTCCTCTGAGTCTCAGTGTGCTTTTCTCTTTCCTTCTAGTTGTAGAATTTCCACTCAGCCAGCCTTCCTGTGGTTCTGGATGATGTCCGTTTTGTCTTTTAGTTGTATTTTTGAAGTGGTGGTGCGAGGCAGCAATTTCAATTGTTTACCTATGCTGCCATCTTGGTTTCTCTTTTGCATTTAATCTTTACATTGCTTTAGCTAATTGGGCCATTGGAACATTATTAATTCTTCTAATTCATGAATATGAATTATGTCTTCCATTTCTTTATGTCTTCCATTTCTTTCAACAATGTCATGTCATTTTCAGTGTACATGTCCTTCACCTCCTGTGTTAAGTTTATTGCTAAGCATTTTATTCTTTTTGGTGTGATTGTAAATGGGATTGTCTTCTTCATTTTTTTCTG
This sequence comes from Myotis myotis, assembly GCF_014108235.1. Classification (NCBI taxonomy): domain Eukaryota; kingdom Metazoa; phylum Chordata; class Mammalia; order Chiroptera; family Vespertilionidae; genus Myotis; species Myotis myotis. Next base: position 43,293,864 of record NW_023416324.1, on the reverse strand, counting down.
CTATTTCATATTCTGTTGGAATGTAACAGATTTTTGTTTATTGATTTTGTGTCTTGCAACTTTACTGTATTTGTTTCTATTTCCAACAGATTTTTGATACAGTGTTTAGGGTTTTCTATATATATAGAATCATGTCATCTGCAAATATTGCCAGTATTGCTTCATTTCTAATTTAGATGTCTTTTCTTTCTTTTTCCTGACTAATTGCTCTAGCTAGGACTTCTACATTTGTAACTTTCTAAATAAACTTTCTCTTATAATTTGGAAGAAAAAAAAAGCAAATGGACAACTGAATAAGTTTCTACCTGTTCTGTCATGCTGTATGTGGTTCAGAGGTCACCTCTGCAGAATCTCACACTGAACTAACTGCTCTGTCATCTCTTTTCTGATTTTAGATATACTTCCATTTTAGAACTTAACATTTAAATATATTTTTCTATTGTTGCTCTCTATTGGGATAATTTTGTTAAACTCTGTATCTCCCATGTCGAGTGCCTGGCATAAAGAAAGTGATCAATGAAGGTGAAATTGAAGTTGTATGTTCTAGTTCATAAATGCAAGCTCACCAAGCTAGTCTTAGAAATGTCAATTACTGCCTTAGCAGGTTTGGCCCAGTGGGTAGAGCGTAGGCCTGCTGACTGAAGGGTCCAGGGTTCGATTCCGGTCAAGGGCATGTACCTCGATTGCAGGTTCCTCCCCGGCCTAGGCCCTGGTAGGGGCTCATGCAGGAGGCAATTAATCAATGTGTTTCAAGGAACGGAGGTGCACGCGGAACACAATGATGTTTCTCTCTGTCTTTCTCTTTCTCTCCCACTCTAAAATCAATAGAAAAATAGCTTTGGTTGAGTATTTAAAAGTGTAAAAAAAAATGCCAATTACTCAAACTACTTAATGTTAATGTAATTTAATTCAATTTTGTTTGTTTGTTTTTAATCCTTACCTGAAGTTATTTTTTCCATTGACTTTTAGAGAGAGTGGAAGAGAGAGGGTAAGACAGAGAGAAACATCAATGTGAGAAAAACACATCAATTGGTTGCCTCCTGCATACGCCCCAACCAGGGCCTGGCAGGGGAGGAGCCTGCAACTGAGGTACATGCCCTTGACTAGAATGGAACCTGGGACCCTTCAGTCCGCAGGCTGACGCTCTATCCACTGAGCCAAACTGGCTAGGGCTAATTCAAATTTTAAAACTTAAAACTTCTGCCCTAACCAGTTTGGCTCAGTAGATAGAGTATCAGCCTGCCGACTGAAGAGTCCTGGGTTCGATTCCAGTCAAGGGCACATACCTGGGTTAAAACGGGGACAGTGCACAAATATTTGCCCAGTTAACTAATTAACTGCTAGTTAAAGGGAACTTTCCAAGTTTTAACTTTTTTTTTTTGAGTGTCAATAATTTTTAATGGGTTTTTCCTTTACAAATACACCAGAGAATCATGCAATGCTGCCAACAGTGGATGCAATCCCGGGCCAAAAATCTGCACACTCCTTTGCAACTGGTCCTGTGATGGCAGAACCTTTCATTTCGCCTTTATTGTTTACTATGACCCCCGCATTATCTTCAAAATAAAGAAACACGCCATCTTTTCTCCGGCATGGCTTTCCTTATCGAATTACCAACACTGATGTACCTTCTTTCTGAGCTCTGGTTTGCCTTTTCTGTCTGTGGCCATCACCATGTCACTTACACCGGCATCAGGAAGTCTGTTGCATCGTCCCTTGATCTCCTTCACAGAGATAATATACAGATTTTTGGTTCCTGTGTTGACAGCACAGTTGATCACGGCTCCTACCGGAAGACCCAGGAAATCGGCATTTCGCCCCGGAGGACCCACCACGTCCTCATTTTGACATATTGGACTCCAGAAAGGGATGGAAAAAACTCAAGTTTTAACTTTTAACTAGATAACTAAAATAAGTATCATCTAAGTTTCATCCCTAGGAAGGATCTCTGGAATAAGTAACACCTTGAACTAATTTAAGACCTGAACCAAGAGGTCACCAGTTCGATTCCCAGTTAGGGCACGTGCCTGGGCTGCGGGCTCGATCCCCAGTAGGGGGTGTGCAGAAGGCAACCGATCAATGTTTCTATCTATCCCTCTCCCTTCCTCTCTCTCTAAAAATCAATTTAAAAACAACAAAACAGACATTAAGACTATCTGCGCGTGCTTTTAAGTTTCTCAGCAGCAGGTGGCGCTCACATCTTAGTGTTGACTGGTCTTTAAGCCTGCTGGTTTTCCCAGATACTGACTTGATGGAAAAGGGTGGTTCCCTGTATTCATCATGTGTGCTGAGGGCAGAGTATGTAATTGTTATAAGGATAAAAAAATAAGTACTGTATTAAAAATACTTTATCCAGCTTCTGTTAGTACTTTAAACACTTCCGTAAGTTTCTTTGCCTGAGGGTTTAATCAATAATCTGCTTAACAGAAGGGCAATCTGCTTGAGTGGCAATTGAGCAGGCTGTGAAGTCATTAATTGGAGTGCTTGGAAGTCTGGAGTTAGGCACACCTACAGTTATATGAAATGGAGATGCTAACACTACTTCACTCTGTTTTTAAAGCTAATGTTTGTTGACTGCTAACTATGTACCAGGCACTAGGCTTAACCCTTCGTATGCATGATGTCATTTAATCATTGCAACAACCCTAGGAGGTAGGAAGGAGCTTGCCAGTTAAAAACAGATCCTTCCTCAAAACCACACATGCCCCTTTAGATGCTGCCTTTCCCTATCCTTTACAACCAAACTCCCTGTAACACGTACTATCCCTATGTCCTCACTTCCCACTCACAATTCTACTGTCTTCAATGTGGATTCCACCCCGTTATTCCATCAAAACAGTTTTCATTTTTAACCAGTGCGCCACAAGAATTTTAAAAATAAGCAATACCTGATACTTAGTCAGGGACACTAACCTCTTTTCCTTAGATTGTTAAATAAAAAACAACAATAGTCAACACAACAATAGCTGTCTGGTGTGAATGAGTCAAAATTATACCTATATTGCCTCGGCTGGGGGTGGATAGAGTGTTGGCCCGTGTGCTGAAGAGTCGTGGGTTGCATGGCCAGTTAACTAATTAGGGTCAGGGTGCATGCAGGAGGCAACCAATTGATGTATCTCTCTCACATCAATCTCTCTCTCTTTCTTCTGTCTCTTTCCCCCTCCTTCCCTCCTTCCAATTCTCTCTGAAGCAATGGAAAAAATATCCTCTGGTGAGGATTAACAAAAAATAAAATAAATTAAACCTATATTTTTTGTCAGATCAGCAAAATATATATTTTACGGTGTGCTGTAGAATTTTAGTAATTAGTTCATGTGTGCCAGGAGATGAAAAAGGTTGAAAATCACTGCTCTAAGGTCATGAGTAGCCTCCACGTTTTCTTCCCACACTGAACCTCCTTATAACATTCTCTCCCCTGGCTTCTGATGGGCCCATGACACGTGGGTCTTCAGCAAGGGCTCAGGGTGAGTGCAAGGTGTGATGTGAATGCTGCTGTGTTGCAGAAGGAAAGGGAAAGAGGCCAATCCATAGCTCCTTTCCTTTCAGTGCTTCCTTACTAATCATTAAGGCGAAGGAGAAGAAAGAGTGCTGGTAGGACGTGTGTGCCTCATGAAATGAAATAAAGCCATTTTAGTTTTGTGCAGTGTCCCCACTGTTCGGGTAAGAACAAAACACATATTCCTGTATGAGCTATGAAATATGGATTGGGTAATTCCAATGGTTCAACGTATGAATTCAGTGTTTCTAAATTTGCATTTAGGACTGCCACTGCACAATATAAAGATGAATGGTCATTCAGACTAATCATTTAAGTTTTTAAAATTTTCTTTGCTCAGAACAATAGTAAATAGCAAATTAAAAAAGAGATCTTGAAAGAAAGGAAAAAGCATTACATTTTTAGTACCTTTAATAGCACATGATTCCTGCTCTTTGAACAAGGGACTTTACATTTTTATTTTGCACAATGTTCTGCTTGTGTTCACAGCCTGACTTGGAGTGCTAAAATGGACTGTACTTTCTATCACTCAGTTCATTTCTGACTCTGAGCCCCAATTCTGCCTGATGCAAAAACCTGATTGCTCCTATTCAAGGAAATTCAGTCCAATTCAGTAATTTCTTTGTCACCTTAGGTTCAAAACTCAGTTAATTCTGGGTTCTTCCCATCCCAGAGTGGCATCCTTTGTCCCCCAAGGAGGTTTCTGTCTTGTCATCCTTGGCCAGCATCTTTGCTGATGTCAGTCTTGTATCTCATCTTTCTTTAGTGGCCTCTCTGTCCACTGTGTTTGATGAGATGAGAACTAATTGAGGCTCTTTTCTAAGTTCTTGACTTATTTCACTCATTTAATCTACACAATAATCCTATGAGATAGGAACTATAATTATATCTCTGTTAGAAGTGAGAAAACTAAGGCACAGAGAGGTTAGGCAAATTGCCCATGGTCACACAGCTAGGAAATATCAGACATACTGGCTCCAAAACCTTCTGTCTTAACTATACACTAGGCAACCTCTCTCAACCTGGTGTTCCCCAAAGGCCCTACTTGGTCATAATGTTGTTGGTTTTTTTGGTTTGTTTTCTTAATATAGTATTAAATTTGATTTAAAATTATTGTAATTTACTTTTTTAATTTATAAGAGACATTGAGATATAATTTTATTTTATTTATTTATTGTTTAAGAGTTTTATTTTATGTTAATCCTAACTCAAGAATATGTTTTTATTGATTTTTAGAGAGAGAGAGAGAGAAAGAGATGTGAGAGAGAAACATTGATTGGTTGCCTCCCATATGTACTCCAGTGAGGAATCAAACCCACAACCTGGGTATGTGCCCTGACCAGGAATTGAACCCATAACCTTTCTTGCAAGGGGTGATGCTCCAACCAACTGAGCCACACTGGCGAGGGTGAGTTTTAGCTTATTTTAGCCAAACTGATCACAATTGCCAGGAAATAAGATCTCAAATGCTTGTATAATTTTATTTTTGTATTTGGTTATCCAAATTACACTATTCTCATAAAATGAGTTAAGTAGCTTTTCTTTTTTTCTTGTCTCTGAAAAAATTATAAGAGCTTATTTATAGCAGCTTTATTCATAATTGCCAAAATTCAAAACAATCAGATGTCCTTCAGTAGGTAAATGGATAAAGTGTGGTACATCCAGAGAAGGGAATATTATTCATCATGAAAATAAATAAGCTATCAAAACATGAAAAGACATGCAGAAAACTTAAATGCACATTACTAAGTGAAAGAAGCCAATATGGAAAGGCTACATATGGTATGATTTCAATTGTATGACATTTTGGAGAAGGTAAAGCTATGGAGACAGTAAAAAGATCAGTGGTTATCAGAGGTTAGCAGGGAGGGAAAGATGAATCAGCAGAGTACAGAGGATGCTTAGGGTACTACAGTGGGGGATACACATCGTTATACATTTTTCCAAACCCATGGAATATACAAGACCAGGAATGAACACTAATGGACACTGTGGACTCTGGGTGATAATGCTGTGTCAATGTAGGTTCATTGATTGGAACAAATGTACCACTTTGGTGGGGGATGTTGATAATGGGGGAGATCATGTGTGTGTGGGGGGGGGGGGCAGGAGATATGTGGGAAAACTGTGTATTTTCCATTCAACTTTCCTGTGACCCTAAAATTGGTCTAATATATATATGTGTGTACATATATATACACACACATATATATGATACTATTTTATTTTATTTTATTTTTTTAAATTAAATCTTTATTGTTCAGATTATTACAATTGTTCCTCTTTTTCCCCCCCATAACTCCCCTCCTCTCAGTTCCCACCCCACTCTCCGCCCTCACACCCCACCCACTGTCCTCATCCATAGGTGCATGATTTTTGTCCAGTCTCTTCCCGCATCTCCCACACCCCTTTCCCCCCAAGAATAGTCGGTCCATTCCTTTTCTATGTCCCTGATTCTATTATAATCACCAGTTCATTCTGTTCATCAGATTATTTATTCACTTGATTCTTAGATTCACTTGTTGATAGATGAATATTTGTTGTTCATAATTTGTATCTTGACCTTTTTCTTCTTCTTCCTCTTCTTAAAGGATACCTTTCAGCATTTCATATAATACTAGTTTGGTGGTGATGAACTCCTTTAGCTTTTCCTTATCTGTGAAGCTCTTTATCTGACCTTCACTTCTGAATGATAGTTTTGCTGGGTAAAGTAGTCTTGGTTGTAGGTTCTTGGTATTCATCACTTTGAATATTTCTTGCCACTCCCTTCTGGCCTGCAAAGTTTCTGTTGAGAAATCAGCTGACAGTCGTATGGGTACTCCCTTGTAGGTAACTGAGTTTCTTTCTCTTGCTGCCTTTAAGATTCTCTTTGTCTTTTGCTCTTGGCATTTTAATTATGATGTGTCTTGGTGTGGTCCTCTTTGGATTCCTTTTGTTTGGGGTTCTCTGTGCTTCCTGGACTTGTAAGTCTATTTCTTTCACCAGGTGGGGGAAGTTTTCTGTCATTATTTCTTCAAATAGGTTTTCAATATCTTGATCTCTTTCATCTTCTGGCACCCTTATAATTCTGATGTTGGTATGCTTGAAGCTGTCCCAGACGCTCCTTACACTATCTTTGTATTTTTGGATTCTTTTTTCATTTTGCTTTTCCGGTTGGGTGTTTTTTGCTTCTTCGCATTTCAAATCTTTGACTTGATTCTTGCGCTCCTCTGGTCTGCTGTTGGGAGTCTGTATAATATTCTTTATTTCAGTCCGTGTATGCTTAATTTCTAGTTGGTTCTTTTTTTTTTTTTTTTTTTTTTTTTTTTTTTTTTTTTTACAGAGAGGAAAGGAGAGGGATAGAGAGTTAGAAACATTGATGGGAGAGAAACATCGATCAGCTGCCTCCTGCACACCTCCTACTGGGGATGTGCCCGCAACCAAGGTACATGCCCTTGACCGGAATCGAACCTAGGACCTTTCAGTCCGCAGGCCGATGCTCTATCCACTGAGCCAAACCAGTTAGGGCGCTAGTTGGTTCTTTATCACAACATCGAGGGTCTCATTAGATTTCTTGAGGATCTCACTATATTTATTGGCAGTCTGATCAGTCTTTTCGAGGGCCTTACTAAGTTTATCAGCGGCTTCTAGACAGTTCTTGAGAGACCTTAAAAGTGTGGTTTTGAACGCTATATCCTCCATTTCTGTCAGTTGTGTCCTGTTTCTTTGTCTCCGCATTTTTTATGCTTTCTTGGTGCACCCCCTTGTGGTCTTTGTGTGCCCTCTTGTTGTAGTTAAACCTTGATTGTTGTAGGTAATACTGGGGGGGGATTTGACCTCCAGGCCAACTGGCTGTGAGAATCAGCTGTGTCTGCAGTGGGAGAACTTCTGTCCTCTAGGGAGGTGCTAATCTAGCCTTTGCCTAAGGCTATCCCGAAAATGCCTCTGTGCAGGGCTTGGGCGAGGTGGGTCCCAGGGGATCAACAGGGCAGGTGGAGCAAGTAGTTATGGCTGCTCTCAGCCCCATCCCCAGAGGCTCTGCCTCTCAGAGTCCTAGCAACAGCTGCAAACCTCAGAGAGAAAGCTGCCCTCGAGTTCCGACCGATGCCAGACAATCCTGCTTCTCCCGTTTGAGTCTGGGTCCCCAGAGACTCACCCGGATCTGGAGCTTAGAGCCTGAGACTCCCTCTGGATTGAAACAGACAACCGTGCCCTCAGCCGCCAGCCCGCTCCGCACTCACCTCCGCACCTTTGTATTTTCTGCACTGCACCTCCTCTGAGTCTCGGTATGCTTTTCTCTTTCCTTCTAGTTGTAGAATTTCCCCTCAGCCAGCCTTCCTGTGGTTCTGGGTGATGTCCATTCCGTCTTTTAGTTGTATTTTTGAAGTGGTTGTGTGAGGCAGCAATCTCTGGTGTTTACCTATGCCGCCATCTTCTATGATACTATTTTAATAAGTACATTTAAGTTCAAATTTTTTTGGGGGGGAGAAATTGTTTCTTTTATTTTTAGGTACTGCCCTTCTTTCTTAATACTTACTTTAGCTCCAAATTCTATTTTATTTAATGTAATTCTGTTACACTGACTTATTTTTCTTATATTTACACTAGAAGCCCGATGCATGTATTTGTGCATCAGTGGGGTCCCTCAGTCTGGCCTGTGCCCTCTTGCAATCCGGGACCCCTGTGGGATGTCAGACTGCCAGTTTTAGCCCAATCCCCACAGGCCAGGCCAAGGGACCCTACCAGTACTGGAATCCACGCACTGGGCCTCTAGTATGCATATAAGATCTTTGGTGAATCTCTTCCTGCCCTCTCCGCTCCCTGCTCCCCCTTTCCAGCTGAGATTCGTCAGTCTGTTCCATGTTTCCATGCCTGTGCATTGAGCGTCTGCCCCCTGGTGGTCAGTGAGCATCATAGTTACCAGTACAATGGTTGCTTAGGCTTTTATATATATACTAGAGACCTGGTGCATGAAATTCATGCACTCAGGGGAGGGGGAAGGTCCCTCAGCCTCGCCTGTCCCCTCTCGCACAGGAGCCCTTAGGGGTTGTCCGACTGAAGCTGTCAGTTGGACATCCTTAGCACTGCCAAGGAGGTGGAAGAGGCTCCCGCCACCATCACTGCACTCGCTAACCATGAGCCCAGCTTCTGGCTGACTGGCACTCCCCCTGGGAGCACAATGACCACCAGGGGGCAGCTCATGCATTGAGCATCTGCCCCCTGTGGTCAGTGCATAACTGGTCGTTCTGCCATTAGGTCAATTAGCATATTAGCTTTTTATTATTTAGGATATATACTAGTGGCCCAATGCACAAAATTCATGCACTTGGGAGGGGTCCTCCAGCCTGGCCTGTGCCCTATCACAGAGCAGGAGCCCCGTGATCCATTGCTCCAAAGAAGTAGGCCCCGGCCACCCATCCGGGGCTTGATAGATTGCCCCCAAAAGGTGGGCCAGAGCCAGGGGTCCCACCTCTGTGCCACATGGAGCCACGGGACCCCCAGGCCTCGCTATGTGGAGGCCTCCGCTGGGCCCCAGGCCTCCTGGTGATGGATTGTGACGGCGTGACGCAAGTCCCCAATGCTGCAAGTTCCCGCCCATCTGTGCCTGCTGCACACGCAGCCTGCTGATCGGTCATTATGCGTGAGGGCATCCCAACCATTTGCATATTACCCTTTAATTAGTATAGATAGATTAACTAGAATTAGGTTCAACTGCAAAGAACTGAGAACCAAAATAACAATAACCTAAGTGAGAGAGATTTTCCCCTCCTACATGGAAGTCCCAAGGTGTGGACAGAGCTGATTCTGTCCTGAAGCTAATCCACATCTCCCTGGGTGATGCCCAGACCTGCCCCCCCCCCCCCCCCCAGGCATGCAACCTACACAAGAACTCTGCTCGCCCCTGGAGTGTGCCACCTTGGACACGATCTTCCTCCTCACCGGCTCTGGCCCCAGAGCCTTCTCTGCACCTGGTGGTCCCCCTCACCTTAGATTAAACACACATTCCTTCCCAAACACGTAGACTCACTGTTTTTAGCTATAAAGCAGAGTCTGGGGGAGGAAGGTAGAACAGTTCCGTGTCCTCATGCCACTGCCCAAGATGCGCCTCCCATGTAAGTTCCTTTAATAAACTCTATGGATTACCAGAATGGAGTGGACAGTCTTTTTCTTTTTTCTTTTTTTGTTCACTGCCCTCCTTTGGGAGTAGATTTTTCAATCTTGGGGCTTTTCCCTGTGGGTATGAATAATTGATGAACCAACGAAGAGATGGAAGAAATGGGCTTTAGTAAAGAGGCATCCTCGGAGTAATTCCCGAGTTGGCTATCTACTTCCATGTGGGGAGAGATGGCCGATATGCTAGATGCCCATGCCTGCCACATGAGCACAGGGACTCCCTGGAAACTCAGGCAGGCCTCGTGCACCTGTTTGAGGAGCTACACTGACTCAAGGCAGGAATATTTATGGTCACAGTCATATTAGGCTGGTCCCTCTTATGGGTGGTTTGGCTTGGTTGGTCACTGATGCCCAGCTAGAGGTAGAAGCCAGGGTTTAGTAAATTAGAGGAAAAATGGAAGCTAGGAAAAGATATTAGAATGTCTGCGACTCTGTTAGCATTGCGACTGGCCAATACAGGTTGAGGGTGGGGTGGGGTGGACAAAGGTCCTTTAAACAGGTCCCACTTATTTTATAAAAGCCATGAGGTCTCTGTTTGCATGTTCTTGTGGGTCTCTATGTGTTGTATCTATGCAGCATTTTCGACCAATGGATGGTAATGCTAAGTTGTAAAAGAGCTATGTTTAATTGACTTAAAAAGTAAACCAGTGCACAGGGATTGGGTATTCTAAAATTCTCAAAAATATAGGAACTAACCCAGTGCTTTTCAGGATCATGTGATCTGATAAAATATTTAACACCCAAGCTACTTTAAGTTTGCTGGCATAATTAAAGCAAACATGCCTTTAGTCTCATGAAGTTCTTGTGGGTAACCTACTAAGATTAAAATAGATTCAATTAAATAAGTGGATTTAAATATTAAAAGTCAGCTGATACAAAACTAGAGTTTGGTTTTCTTTCCTTCTATTAAAAGGACAGTTTTCTTGGACTATGGGTCTTCTCCTGATAAGATATTATGTGGGTCTTTGATTGCTTAAGAATACTGAATCTTCTCAATAGTAAAAGCTAGCCTTCTGTATTTGGAATGCCCTAGCTGACTTTCATAAAAAGGCAGTAGCATGAAGACCTGGGAGAGGTGGATAGGAGCTGGGAGGAAGGGTGTAAAGTTGGAGGGGAATGGGAGACATCTGTAATACTATCAACAATAAAAATAGCTGGTTTGCCCTAGCTGGTTTGGCTCAGTGGATAAAGTGTCAGTCTGAGGACTGAGGATCGCAGATTCAATTCTGGTCAAGGGCACGTGCCAGGGGTTGAGGCTCGATCCCCAGTGTGGGGTGTGCAGGAGGCAACCAATCAATGATTCTCTCTCATTATTGATGTTTCTATCTTTCTCTCCCTCTCCCTTCCTCTCTGAAATCAATAAAAATATATTAAAAATATTTTTCAAAGTCAGCAGCAACACAATTTATGAAGACGGTGGTATACATATGGATGAAGTCCATTCTGCTTCTGCAAAAATGACTCCTTAATGCCAGACTTTTATCATCCTGATATCCTTGTAACATGACAGCAGTCTGCTCCTGAATCAGGAAAATGTAAATGGGTAGACAATGGCTGTAAATTACATAAATAGTTGAGGTTATGAGAAACCCAACCGAGTCACTTGATTCTTCCAGGCTCCTGGGCAAACCCCATTTTTCAGTTTTTTGCATTCCTTCATCCACCATCGGGCAATTAAGCTGGACTTCATGCCACTGCCACTTAGTATGGGTTGTCAATACGTTCTTCTTGTTGTGTGTACATTTTCCAGATGGATTGAAGCCTTCCCCTGATGCAAGGCTGATGCCCTCACAGTGGCAAAGAAACTGTTAGAAAACATGTTTCCCACTTGGAATATACCTTCCAAGTGCTCCCTCAAGGATGTTTACATAGACTGTCTGCCATGGGATAGTTGCTAGAGATTTGTCTTTGTATACACCCTCTCCCAATGTCCAATGGTTTCATTGTATTGATGAGATGCTAACCTATGAAGAACTGCAATGATTACAGCAATACTTAGACATCCTGTTTGCCCATCTCCAAGCCAGATGATGGGCCATCAATCCATAAAAGATACAAGGCCTGAGCATAGCTGTGAAGCTCCTAGGGGTCACCTGGTCAGGTAAATGCATCTCATTCAGGGCACTGTCATTGGCAAGATACAGCATTTTCACACACCTAAAATATTTTTTTAGGCTTTTTAGGATACTAGCAGGCTATCATTGCCCTCGGGCAGCAATATAATGGCTCAATGTTTCTACACATTATATTGACTGATAAAGAAAGGCACTCATTGCCAAAACCGGTTTGGCTCAGTGGATAGAGCGTCGGCCTGCGGACTGAAAGGTCCCAGGTTCGATTCCGGTCAAGGGCACGTACCTGGGTTGCGGGCACATCCCCGGTAGGAGATGTGCAGGAGGCAGCTGATTGGTGTTTTTCTCTCATCGATGTTTCTAACTCTCTATCTCTCTCCCTTCCTCTCTGTAAAAAATCAATAAAATATATTTAAAAAAGAAAAAAAAAGAAAAAGAAAGGCACTCATTGATGTTGGGAAGGGGATCAGGAAGCTGGATTTGAGAAAGCAAAGATTCTAATAGCCCAGGCTCAGGCCGTGGGTTCCCCCCTTGCTGGGGTACTCATATCTTTGGTCGTGACTGTAAGCCCCAGGGGAACTAATTGGGCCTACGGCAAACTCAACAAGGGTAAGCCATTCCCTTGTGTGCTGGTCCCAATTATGGAAGGTACAGAGACCTGTTATTCTCCCCTTGAACAATAGGCCTTAGGAGTGTATAAAAGCACTGCAACCAATAGAACCCATCACTGCCACACTACTGGTGACAGTGCAGATGGGCCTCCCACTAAAGGTTGGATAGAAGGGTTGTTTGCAAGGCCTGCTTGAGCTGCTGCCCACGCCCCCACCTTGTAGAAAAGGCATGCATATTTGCAGCAGTGCCCTTTCCACAAGCCCTTTAGGCAATGGGTTACATGTCGTTTGGATGCCAGTGTATTACAGGAGCCCCCACTGTAGAGTCCCCACAAGAGATACCCTCATCAGGGAAAGGAGGCATGGCATTTAGATGGGCCTAGCCAAGGTAATCCTTGTGTGTGGACTGCGGTAGCCATCCAACCCCAGACAGACACAATAGTAATGGGAGTACAACAGTAGCCAGTGGGCAGAACTAAGGGCCACATGGCTGGTATGTACACATGAACCATGGCCTATGGTCCTCTGTACAAACAGTTGGGCTATATTAGGGTCTCAGTGCTGGCTGGCACAATGGGCACCGGATAGCTGACAAGGACTAAGGAAGCTGTTGTGGGGGCCACAATATGGCAGAAAATGGGAAATGTTCCAGGAGCCAATTGCTAGGCCAGGGGCGGGCAAACTTTTTGACTCGAGGGCCACAGTGGGTTCTTAAACTGGACCGGAGGGCTGGAACAAAAGCATGGATGGAGTGTTTGTGTGAACTAATACATGTTAACACTGCTGCTGGTGAAGGAGCGGAGGGGAGAGCAAGAGAACCCTCCGCTCTTTCGGCTCCGCGTGCCGGATAGAACAGCCGAACGGGCTGGATCCGGCCCGCGGGCCGTAGTTTGCCCATGGCTGTGTTAGTCTGACAGTCTGTCACATCTCTGCTCACTTGTCTGACCCACCTCCCAGAAAGGAGGTTGATGTGCTAGAAAAGATCAGGACACCGGCTCCTTCACAAACACCCAAACCAGCAGACTGGGTGCCAAGGAGAGTGGGCACCGCAGTGCATGGCTGTGATGGCAAATAATAAAGGGGGCCAGACTGCCCCTCTCTTGTGCTGATATAGTGGTGGCCGTAACCAATTGCCTGGCGTGTTCTCGCTTGTGCCCCCCCTGCACCCCACACATACCAGGACATATACACAAAGCATCCATCCCTGTACAAGACTGGCAGGTAGATTACATTGGGTCTGCCAAGGACAGAAATATGCCTTCTTTTTTTTTTTTTTAATATATTTTATTGATTTTTTACAGAGAGGAAGGGAGAGAGATAGAGAGTTAGAAACATCGATGAGAGAGAAACATCGATCAGCTGCCTCCTGCACATCTCCTACTGGGGATATGCCCGCAACCCAGGTACATGCCCTTGACCGGAATCGAACCTGGGACCTTTCAGTCTGCAGGCTGACGCTCTATCCACTGAGCCAAACCGGTTTCGGCAGAAATATGCCTTCTTAACATGTGTGGATACTGCAACCGGACCGCTGCAAGCCTTTCCTTGCAAAAGAACCAACCCAACAGCCACAATGAAGGGATTAGGACAAGTTAGTGTTGCGTATGGTTAACCTCGGTGCATTGGCAGTGACCGAGGTACACATTTTATTGGACATGATGTCCAAGATTGGGCCCAGGAGAGGGATATAAAATGGAGATTTCACTGAGCCTGTAACTCAGAGGCTGCTGGCTTGAATGAAAGAAAAAATGATATTTTAAAAGCACAGCTGTTTGCCCTTTTACAATTCTCTACTTTGCACAGGTGGAAAAGGTCATCGCCGAGGCGATCAGGAAAATAAATTCGGCCAATGCCAGCACGGGGTTGGCTCCCTGGGTACTGTTACAAAGAGAGTTCGTTGAAAAGCTATGGCCTAATCACTAATGCCCTGGTGCCAGAGCTGATAAGGGGGGCTCTGCAGTTCAGAGCTCCTCGAGATGTCGAACCAGGAGAGGGGACACTTGAATGGGGATTGGATTAGCGCCCCTCCCCTGCCCCCCACCAGGCTGGATAGGATATTCATTGCCTGAGAGTGAGGAGTGTCGTGGCCAGCTAATGTGGTGCCTGTCGATCCTTCAGGAGTCTGGGCCCAAACACTCTGTGTATCAGTACAATGGACAGACACCAATACCAAAGGGCACTAAGATAGGTCAGTTAGCATGGCCTTTTGCTACCCCACTCTCTTTATAAATAATCCCGGCACCCTTGCCCCTCACGCAGCATGCCTGGGATGCACCACCTGCCCAGAATCTGCAAGCTGCATACAGTACATTTTAACGAACAAGGGATGCTGTTTTCATTTTGTACCCACTAAACATCCGTATTTTCACCCATAGCTTCTTGTTCCTGATGCCGCTCGTCCCTGCCTGTGGAGAAGTGAATGTTTTCCTACCTTGGGCTCAAAGTGATGCCAACGGCATGTTGCCATTCTCCAGCACGTCCGGCCTGTCCTGGTGAGTATCACCTGCACAACCTGATTGGTTGGAATTACAGGTATTTATAAGGCTTCCTCAAAGCCAAAGCACCATATTTACCACTGGGTTTACTAATGATGAGGCATATAATTGGCCTGTAACTGCCTCTTTTAACAGAACGGGACATGGCAAACCTTTCTCTGTCAATGCCACACAGAAATAGGTGATCGTCCTAGCAACCCCTCAGTTACAAAGAACAAAACTCAGGCTTCCCACCATCAAATCCCAGAACAACCGCTATAAGGAAGGCTTTTGCAAATCTGGGATGGTTTCATCTGGCTCACACCCACAGCAGGGCATCTGAGCCAAGTTGCCCCATTATTCTGGGAATAAGCCAAACACACACTGTGCTAATAGTACCAGAGAAACGGGCGGGCTTCCTAGACAGCAATCTGCAAATGTCACTGTACTCCAAACCACCGACTGGTGCTACTGACTGGCTCGGCATGCTGGCATTGCCTGGTTGGCATGGACTGGGACAGAATGGCTAGGTAGCTCCAACCTATGGTCATGGCTGTCCCTGGACTGGCTTGGGTGGTGCACTCTAGGTTTTCCTTGGGTACAGAGATGTGGACTAAAACAGTTACTAAACCTGTAACTTACACCCATTTAGCCAGTAGGTGGGCAAGGAGTGTTTTCTATTGGGATGACCACCACACAGCTATTTCTGTGCCTTCCCTGGATGTTGGGGATACCTTTCGGCCCACAGAAGCGGTAACTAGTCACACACAATGTGCTGTGAACGACAGATTCCATATTCCAGAGCATTGCACTGGTTCATACAGAAATGGTTTACACAAGGAAAGATGTGCTTCAAAATTACTAGGGGTCCAGTGCATGAATTTGTGCACCTTGAAAGGAACTGTGGGCTGCGAGGCTGCGGTGGGCACAGGGGCAGGTCTCAGCCCATCCTCCGTGTCCCCGCCTGTCCCGTCCCACCGTGGATCCCACTCCCCTGTCTGCAGTCAGCCCTGTTCCTGCCTCCGCCACTCCCATGCGCTGATGGCACTAGCCCCGCTCACACCTGCTAATGGCGTGGAGCGATTGGGGCCAGCGTCGTCAGTGCTAGTGGCAACTGCTGCCCCAACCGCCCCTTAGGAGCAGGGGGAGATGGAGAAGCCCTCAGGGGTGATCAGGGCCAGCAGCCGCCACTTGCACCCGCTGATGGCGCCAAGAAATCAGGACCAACGCTGGCACCAGCAGCGGGTGCAAGTGGGGCTGTTGCTGACAGCAGGTGTGAGAGGCGGCTGCTGGCCCCAATCACCCCTCAGGAGCAGGGGGAGGCCAAGAAGCCCTGAGAGGAGATCAGGGCAGCAGGTGAATGGTGGCTCCAGCGCCAGCAGCAGGTGCGAGCTGGGCCGGCACTGGCGCAGGAGCAAAGAATTTTCAGTAACCACTAGAGGCTTGCCCTGATGACAGCGACCAGCACCCCACCTTGGTCTGGCGCCCCCACTCACCTGCTCAACCATCCTGCTGCAGCTGATGCCCGCCATGTTCCGTGCTCTACTGCCTGCTGCCAATGCCTGCCATGTTCCGCGCACACCCCCTGGTGGTCAGCACACGTCATAGCAACCAGTTGTTCGGTTGTTCCACCCTTTGGTCTAGTTGCATGTTAGGGTTTTATATTTATAGATGACACTGGGTGTTTTAACACCTGCTCAAGGTGGGACTTATGTCATCATTAAAACTCAATGTTGCATATACATTCCTGATAACTCAGGCGATGTCAGCCTTGCTGTACAGGACACACATGAATAAATACGCATCTTGTCAAAACTTTCTTTTTCCCAATGGTTATCATCATGGTTTGTGTCTTGGGGCTATAGTTACTCTTTATCCTTGTTTTATACTAGTTATAGGTATCCTAGCCTGCTGCTACGTCTACTGTGGCTGCGGCCTTTGCCTGCAAGCTGAATAGAATGAATACAACGTGTCACCCAGAGGGCCCTCTCTGAGGCTCAGGGAACATTGCGATGAGATTGTCAGAGGCGATTAGAGGGGTGGAGTGTGCCGACAGAGCTGGCTCATCTTGAAACTAATCTACCATCATGACTCCTGGGGGAAGCCCAGACGCTACCCCCTGCCTCCGGGTCTGTGAATGGACACAAGAACTCTGTGCTTTGCCTCTGGAGGGACACACCTTTGACATTATCTGACTCTGGACCAGCTCTGGTGCCAGAGCTCCAAACCCTTTAAATTATACACACATTCCTTTCCCAGCAAGTAAAACACAATCTGAGGGATGGGAGGCATGGAGGCTATCCATGTCATCTTGCTGCTGCCCAGGATGGGCCTCGTATGTAAGTTCCCTTAATAAACTCTTAATGTCATGACAGAGTTGTCAGCCACTTTCTTTGGTTCTCGGACCCCGGAAATTTCCCGTAACAGCTGAGAGAGGCAGCAGCCTGGGGCTGACACCCTGGCTCTGATTCACAGGTCCTTGGAGACCTAGGTGTTCCAGCCTCGATACTCAGCCATCCGTAGGGAGTGGCGCTCATGCTCACGGTCCTCAGCTGACCTAGAAGCCTTCTCTGCATCGCTGAGGAGCTCACACACTGGCAGTTTAGATCATCCCGTGCAGGACCCCCTTTATGGAGGTCCAGGATGGTGTCTCTGCTCTTCATCATCTCAATGGTAATTATCCCACTTGCAATTCCGACCTGGCCTTGACAGAAAAGGTTTGCCGAACCTGGTGGTTTGAACACAGCTTTGACCTCTTTCTTCTAACAGTAGTTAATGGATTCAAGCTACCTAATCTTTCACCCCAGGACTCCCAAGTTTGCCTCTGACAGCTGATTATGTACAATTATTCTCAGTCAATTTGTACTATCGTATTTTCAAAGGCAGCAGCATAGTTGATTTTTAGGGTCCTTAGGTCACACCCACAGAATGCGTAACTTACAAGGGAGAAGTCCATTCATTAGCACTAACATGTAAATCTGCAGCTGCTAAGAATATAAGAACTTCCTCCACCAAGTTGGTCCTGGAAGCAAGTACAGCCCTTCCGTCAGCTTATTGCCCGGGCGAATTTGGTATACGAGCTTTTGACCCACACTCTGGTTTTTATATCCCTGGACAATTACTAATAGGGAACCCTAGGTTGCTTGTTTCTATCTGTGCTTCCTGGGCAATGACTATTGAAGGGTCCTGATATCAGGCAGGTTTTGTAGGAATTATTTTTCCAATCATAAATGCAACAGAAAACAATCAGCTTTTCCATTTGACTCAGATTTTAATGATCAAATAAAGTATATTAAAAAGTACATTATGGCCTGGCTGGTTTGGCTCAGTGGTTGAGCATTGACCTAGGAATCAGGAGGTCATGTTGTGATTCCCAGTCAGGGCACATACCCAGTGTGGGGCGTGCAGGAGGTAGCAGATCAGTGATTCTCTCTCATCATTGATGTTTCTATCTCTCTCTCCCTCCCCTCTGAAATCAATAAAATATATATTTTTAAAAGTTCATTATGAAGGAACCAATAACCAAAACTTACTTTCTCTGGAACAATATTTCTCAACTTTTGTTGTGGTTATTATTGTTCTCCTAAGGAACATTTTTAGGTGAATTTTCTGAGTCACACTTCTCCCTATAAAAATTTAATATCATAGATATACTGTTTTTCTGTTTATGGACTGTGGCCTTTTGGAAGCCCCAAAGCATTGTAACATTTAAGATTTTGCCACCCTCATTTGAGAATACAACAACTGGCTAAGGAAATAGGAAACTAGCCCTAGTCGGTTTGGCTCAGTGTATAGAGTGTCGGTCTGTGGACTCAAGGGTCCCAAGGCACATGCCCGGGGTTGCGGGCTTGGTGTCCAGTAGGGGGTGTGCAAGAGGCAGCCAATCACTGATTCCCTCTCATCATTGATGTTTCTCTTCCTCTTCTTTCATCTCCGAAATCAATAAAAATATATTTTTTTAAAACTATAAAAAATAAATTAGAAAACTAGGAAAAAAGTATTCAACGTGACATCATCTTTTTTAATCCATAGTCCCCACTCTTCATCTGGCCTCAGGAATGCAGTGATTCTGTGGCTCCCTTTCTGGGCCAAAGCCCCCATTGCACTTGCTCTTCTGGGGTGAATGGCCAGGACTGATGTGAGCTTGAGCGCCCCTGTATAGAATGCCAGGACTACTCTTAGGGCACCAATAACAGCTTCTTCTCTGGTCTGTGTTTACTTATCACCTTGAGATCCTGCCAGCCATCTTTGCTGGATACAGCAGGAAACAGGTGGCATGCCCAGGCACTGTAATTGTAAGGAGTTTAAGAAATGGACTATTTACAGAGGTGCAAACAGAGTTAAGGGAACTAACAAGAGATAATGAAGCTTTGACTCACTACCAGTTAAAAATGGCAGGGGTTGGCCCAGCTGGTTTGGCTGAGTGATTGAGTATTAATCTATGAACCAGCATGTCACTGTTCCATTCCCAGTCAGGGCATGTGCCTGGATTGCAGGCTCAATCCCCAGTGGGGGGCATGCAGGAGGCAGCTGATCAACATTTCACTCTCATATTGATGATTTTTTCAGTCTCTCCCTCTCCCTTCCTCTCTCTCTAAAAATTAATGAAAATATTTTAAAAAAGAGATTGATAAAAAAAAACAACTCCCTGAGTTCTCAAGAGGTATGGAAAGAATTTCTCCCACTGAATCCATTTAAGGGGAGGTTAGAAGACAAAATGAAATTGTGTTCTGATTACATGCCACAAGTCGGGCTTGTGTTGCACAACATACCCCACACATCCAATAATTTCCCTTATGAGGACTCCGTGTAAATAAATTTCAAGTGATTAACAGCACACAGTTCACCTACCTACGGATTCATGAAATATTTTCTGACACATTATTTCTATTAATACCCTTTTACAATTTCCCCAATTTATGCCTGTTGGGAAATGTACTGGAAACCTAGTTCAAGTGACCTCCCTTCAAGGCACATGCCCGGATTGTAGACGCACCCACACCAGGCCACTTGGTCACTTTAACGGGGGACAAAAAATAGATTTGGAAATGGAAGGATTTCCTCCTTGGGAAACAATTGGCCAGTGAGGGGGCACCGACCATCTGCGTCCAGTACAGAAGCAGCTTTCTTCCAAGAGGAATGCTGAGCATATAGACGCCCTGACCCTTGCTGTTCCAGTCCCTGTTAGGGTCCTCTGTTCCGGGGCACTGTAACGGGACTGCAGGTCAGCTCTGTTCTGTGGCCACTGACTGGAGCTTGGGTCCCAGTGGCAGTTTTGTATCTCCAGGCTGGGGCCCGGCATTACTTCCCTCTGCCCACTTCAGCCTGGGTCACTGGCAAAGAAGCGAGAAGATCTCTGAACATATGACTATTTGAAGGACAGGTAGAAGGAAGCAGGACCAGTTATCTCTCATCTAGTGAGCACTGCTGGGTGCTTTACACGCCCCTGTACTTTCACTGAATGCTCTCAACAGCCCCCATGAAGTGGGCGTTACCATCACCATTTCCTAAGGAGACTGAAGTTTTTATTGTCAGGGATCCAGCAGGAAACAGATGGCATGCCCAGGCACTCTAATTGAAGAGAGTTTAAGAAGTGGACTATTTACAGACGTGTAAACAGAGTGAAGGCAACTAACAAGGGATAATGAAACCTTGAGGGATTAGCAGCAGCTGGAAGTCATTGTCACCCCTAGACCTAAAGGAAAAGAGAAAGGGAGTTACCCAGAAAGCTGCAGAACTGGAGCCAGATAGGGAGAGGGTTAGAAGCACCGCAGTGAAACGGGCAGGAAGGAGGGGGTGAGGGGGGATTGATTATCCTCCTCTCTCTTCTCCCACTGCTTCTACCCACTGGTCTCCCCCACCACTGCTTTCTATTGGCCAAACCTAACTGGAAGCCAGAGGACAGGGACAACTGGATGATGCAATCTTTAGAGGTCAGCCTCGTGAGGGACAAATGGAGACCAGCCAGCATGTGTTCTGAGAGATTAAATAACTTGACCAACAGTCTTTTGCTGAGCCCTAACCGGTTTGGCTCAGTGGATAGAGTGTCGGCCTGCAGACTCAAGAGTCCCGGGTTCAATTCCGGTCAAGGGCATGTACCTTGGTTGCAGGCACATACCCAGTGGGGAGTGTGCAGGAGGCAGCTGATTGGTGTTTCTCTCTCATCGATGTTTCTGACTCTCTGTCCCTCTCCCTTTCTCTCTGTAAAAAAATCAATCAATAAAAAAAAAGTCTTCTGCTGAAATTTAAACCTTGGTCTTCCCGAATTCTGAGCATCACTTCCATTGTCTACATTATCAAGAATAGCAGCTGGAAATTGGAAGAAAAAATTGATAAGGAAATTAAATTTTAGTTCATAGACCAACCATATCCAAAGTATAGACCAAAGAACACTAAACTTTTGTTGCTAGAAAGTTTGACAAAAGCTTTATTTTGTACCCCCTAGTTGGAGCTCCAGAAGTGTTTTAACATATTGAAGACTGTGCAGTAATGAAACATGGCTCTCTTTGGGTGATATCAGCAGCTATGTCTAGATCCATTCAGAAATGTAATTTGGTGATAGTCAAATTATATGATTTCCATATAATGTATTTAACTGAAATACTCTATAAAGATAAATTTCTTATCTACTACTTGGCTGAAATATATATCATATAGGATGGAGGCTAAGTGCCTGATTCTTTTCCTGATTTCCCAAAGTGAAAAGTTGAATCCCTAGTATACTCCAAATTAGTACCAGTGCATTTTACTGACCAGTGAAAATTAAATGTATCAGAATGAATTCATGGGTTTTTAAGGCATTTGACAGTTTCAAAACATTGCAGTGATTATTCTTTTTTTTAATTGAATTTATTGGGGTGACATTGGCTAATAAAATTATATAGGTTTTACATCATCTATAATACATCATCTGTTTATTGTATTGTGTATTTAACATCCCAAGTCAACCATTTATTGCCTTTTTACCTTCTTCTACCCTACCCCTGCAGTAATTATTCTTATTGATGTTCAAATTGTTCCATCTTTGACTAGTGGGAATCCTCTCTTTAATTTTTTTTTTTAAATTACAGTTGACATTAAATATTATAGTAGTTTTGGGTGGACAGCATAATGGTTAGACATTTATATAACTTACAAAGTGATAATGGGATCCCTGGGTCCTCTGACACAACCTTACTGTCTTTGATAGGTTCCTTGCTTTCTATATGGCAACACAATTCAGGCTCATATTGTGATTTTCTGCCTCAGATTTGGAATCAGCCATTTCTTCAAGGAGTCCTGGTTCCTTTTGGTGGAAATAGGATTTAAAAATCACAACCTGAGTACTATGTTTGCTCATTTTTTTTAAAAAATATATTTTTATTGATTTCAGAGAGGAAGGAAGAGGGAGAGAGAAATTGAAACATCCGTGATGAGAGAGAATCATGGATCGGCTGCCTCCTGCAAGTTCCCCCACTGGGGATTGAGCCCACACCCCGGGCATGTGCCCTTGACCAGAATTGAACCTGGGACCTTTCAGTTCCCAGGCTGACGCTCTATCCACTGAGCCTAACTGGCTAGGGCTATGTGTGCTCATTTTATTGTGCTGATTTTTTGCTTCTATGGACAGAGCTAGAAAATAGTTTTATTTTTAAATAAAATATTATCATGAGGCCTGGCCAGTGTGGCTCAGTTGGTTGGGTGTCATTCCATTCACTGAAAGGTTGCAGGTTTCATTCCTAGTCAGGGCACATGCCCAGGTTGCGGGTCAATTCCCAGCAGGGGCATGCAGGAAGCAGCTGGTTAATGTTCTGCTCACACATCAATGTTTCTCTCCCTCTCCCTCCTCTCTCTCTAAAAATCAATAAAATATTTTCATGAGTTCATTTGATACTTCCACTTCAAATTCAGGACTTCAGGATTTTTACTTAACCTCATCAATTTGTATTTCCTTTCTGCAGTGTTAATTATTATTAATATTATTGTTATTATTTTAAAACACATTTTTATTTATTTTAGAGAAGAAGGAAGAGAGACAGAAACATCAATGATGAGAGAGAATCATTGATTGGCTGCCTCCTGCCCTGACCAGGAATTGAACCATGACCTCCTGGTTCATGGGCCGAAGCTCAACCACTGAGCCACACCAGCTGGGCTGCAGTATTAATTATTTTCTCTCACACTGATCAATATTATTTTTAAAGATGTTCAGAGAAAGAGATTCCAAAGTCTTCTTGAAACAGAACACAATGCTGCTTTCCTCCCCACATGAATCTGTGGACCAAAAAAAGGGTTCAACAGAAAGTAACCTCATAGGGTGATCTGATCAGAAATTCCAAACTGAGCAGGACCTGGTGAGCAGTCATGCCCCAGGCATATAAGGTCTTTAGTGAATACTTACCTTTGCCATTAGCAATCCCTGTCCATTGTTTCTGTGCATCTAGGTTAACACACCTTTGAAATACTTTTTTCAGACCTCTCAGCAAAACCACCCTCGAGAGAGCATATACTCCTGCTTACTATACAGTAATGCAGGTCCCGCCTTGCTTTCTCCCATCTTCATGTATTCTTCCTTTCGTCTCCTTCTTAATTCCAAATGTGTAAAAGCAGCTGCAAACTGCTATTCTAGGAAACATTTTTCTCAGTCTGCTGAGATCGTGCTTCCAGGCATATCCTCTGTTTGGCTCAAATAAATTTTTATTAAAATTCTCTACAGGTTTGGATGTTCTTACAGTGACATTTACTTGTTGCTTAAGGCAAAGATAAACCTTTTACTAAAGGAGTTATATGCCTGGGGTGTGACCACCCATAATAGCCTGCCCAGTTAGGAATTTATAATCAGATCATCATGTGGGGTTACTTTCCACTGAACCCCTTCTTCACCCACAAATAATTGACTTGGGTAGGGCAACTTAAATTTTATATATATAATTGATTTCAGAGAGGAAGGAAGAAGGAGAGAGAGAGAGAGAGAGAGAGAGAGAGAGAGAGAGAGAGAGAGAGAAGCATCAATGATGAGAGAGAATCATTGATTGGCTGCCTCCTGCATGCCCCCTACTGGGGATCGAGCCTGCAACCCAGGCATGTGCCCTTGACCGGAATTGAACCTGGGACCTTTCAGTATGCAGGCCGACGCTCCCTCCACTGAGCCAAACCGGCTAGGGCACAACTTAAATTTTAAAAATTGGAATTAGGCCTGGCTGGGTAGCTCGGTTGGTTAGAGCATCCTCCCAATATGCCAAGGTTTTTGGTTCAATCCCCAGTTGGGGCACATACAAGAATCAACCAATGAATGTGTAAATAAGTGGAACAACATATCAATGTCTCTCTCTCTCTCTGTGTCTCTCGCTCCCTTCTTCTCTTTAAAAATCAATAAAAATTAAAAATAAACAAATAACAAAATAAAATAAAAATTGGATTGGAAATGACTGTTTGGGAGCCCTCTTCTAGGTTTTCTTTCAGAGAAGCCAAACTCTCAGGAATTTTTAGCCTTATGTCCTCTGATTATCTCAAAGGACTGATTGGAAAACCACTCTCATTCTTTCAAACAGTTTTCAGAAATAGTTAGGTTAGTCTCACAGGGATCAAATGGCTTCCAGAGAAGCAAGAGTGAGTAACCAGACTTGGTGTTTGTAGGAGTTTGGGGTTTGACTGAAGGTCATCACCATCCTTACCTCAGGAGCCATTCGAGGAGTTAAGAGGTTATGAAGCCATTTCTGGATGTTGGAAGCTATCAATCTGAGGTTTGAGGAGGAGGACAGATGGTAGGATCCTGCTTGGGACTAGTATGTAGGAGACACATCAGAAGAGTTAAGGAGAAGGATATTCACAGATCTAATAAGCACAAAACAACTTGGGCTTATTGTTTCTCACAGGGCCTATCATCTTGCTGACTTACGAGAAGTATGAAGATATTTATTTCATGCAAACTTATCTGGATGCCACTTTATCATGGGGGAGAACCTAAGAAACAGAAATTACCCAAAGTCTTATCTTAACTACAATAGCTTCTGATGATGGGCTGGTGAATAATAGAGCCCTAGCTGGTTTGGCTTAGTGGATAGAGCATCAGCCTGTGGACTGAAGGGTCCCGGTTCGATTCCAGTCAAGGGCACATGCTCAGGTTGTGGGCTCGATCCCTGGTAGGGGGTGTGCAGGAGGCAGTCAATCAATGATTCTCTCTCATTATTTTTTTTAAAATATATTTTTATTGATTTCAGAGAGGAAGGGAGAAGGATAGAAAGATAGAAACAGCAATGATCAATGATGAGAGAGAATCATCCATCGGCTGCCTCCTGCACGCCCCCCATTGCCCCCACGCCCCCCATGCCCTCCACTCTCCCCATGCCCCCCACTGGGGATCAAGCCCACAACCCAGGCATGTGCCCTTGGCAGGAATCGAACCTAGGACCCTTCAGTCCACAGGCTCACGCTCTATCTACTGAGCCAAACCAGCTAGGGCTCTTTCTCATTACTGATGTTTCTATCTCCCTCTCCCTTTCTGAAATCAATAAAAATATATTTACACATAAAATAAAATAAAAGAACCATACAATTACAGAATGGCAGAGTTGGCAAGTCCCTGAGTCATCTAATCAAGTTTTCAAAGTCCTTGAAGATAAGGACCTAGAGCAGTGGTCGACAAACTCATTAGTCAACAGAGCCAAATATCAACAGTATAATGATTGAAATTTCTTTTGAGAGCCAAATTTTTTAAACTTAAACTGTATAGGTAGGTACATTGTTATTAACTTAATTAGGGTACTCCTAAGCTGGCCTTTGCTAAAAACGTCCTCAATCTGATTGAGGCCCGTTCACTGAGGTCGACCCCTTCCAACTCTCCCATCCACACTTGTCTTGTATACTTGTTTCGTCTATCTCCTTTCATTCATCCTCTCTATATGTCCAAACCATCTCAACATACCTTTCTCAATCCTCGACACTACATCTTCTTTCACTCCACAACGTTCCCTAAAATTAACTTAATAAACTTTGCTTAAAGTTTTAAGTCAACTTTGCACTGTACGTGCGCGCCCGCCCGTGGTATTTTGTGGAAGAGCCACACTCAAGGGGCCAAAGAGCCGCATGTGGCTTGCAAGCCACGGTTTGCCAACCACTGATCTAGAGCCTTTGTCTTAAAACAAACAAATAAGCCAACAAGCATATAAGCAAGCAAACAAAAACAAACAACCTAGATCCATTTAGTCAGAATTTCAATGAAGGGTTTATAACCTCAATATTTAACCACTACCCCCAATGATTCTTATCTTTGGGGAAGTTTTGGAAACACTGTCATCCACTTCTCTCATTTTTCAGATTCAGAGATGAGATGCATGTAGGGAAATTGATTTGCCAAAGTTACTCAGCTGGAGGAGAATAGTTAATATTCCTGAAGGAGCCCTAACCGGTTTGGCTCAATGGATAGAGCGTCGGCCTGCGGACTCAAAGGTCCCAGGTTCAATTCCGGTCAAGGGCATGTACCTTGGTTGCGGGCATATACCCAGTAGGGAGTATGCAGGTGGCAGCTGATCGATGTTTCTCTCTCATCAATGTTTCTAATTCTCTATCCCTCTCCTTTCCTCTCTGTAAAAAAACCAATAAAATATATTTAAAAAAATATTCCTGAAGGACACATACCATAGAGTTACTACCCAGGAACCCACCCACATGTGGATAACCGAAGTATCTCTTTAACATGTTGGTTATATAGTTGCCCAATGGATTCATAGACAAAGAAGATTGTGCAAGTAATTCTATGGTAAGAAAGAACTTTTTACTTTGTTGTACTTTTATTGAACTTCATAAACTCAGAAAGGTTCTTATCATAGCAAAATGTGTTTTCAGAACTTAGCTGTATTGGGGAAACACAAGACTTTGCAATGCAAACACACCTTGCACAAAGAGTCCTAGTGAGTGAAAGGCCTTGTTTAAAGAAAAGCTAACACTTAAAATGGAAAGTAAGATGAAAGCCTAATACAAGGATTATTTCCCTTATCTGGGACATTGGCCAGCATTTATTCACTTATGGATACTCATTACATTAGATCAGTGTGTCGTGAAGAACATTGTTCTGGAGATGTGCTGCCAACAAAGATTTTTCCTGATCAAAGTTTAGGAAATGCTTCATTAAGTTACCCTCTATTGGAAACACAGAAAACACAGGAGCTTACTGCTGTTCGGCCCAATGCAGAGTAAGAAATAGATTACCTAGCCCAGCCGGCGTAGCTCAGTGGTTGAGTGGTGACCTATGAACCAGAAGGTCATGGTCCAATTCCTGTCAGGGCATATGCCTGGGTTGTAGGCTCAATCCCCAATGTGGGGTGTGCAGGAGGCAGTTGATCAATGATTCTCTCTCATCCTTGATGTTTCTATCTCTCTCTCCTCTCCCTTCTTCTGAAATTAAAGAAAGAGAGAGAGAGAGAGAGAGAGAGAGAGAGAGAGAGAGAGAGAAGGAAGGAAGGAAGGAAGAAAGGAAGGAAGAAAGGAAGGAAGAAAGAAGGAAGGAAGGAAGGAAGGAAGGAAGGAAGGAAGGAAGGAAGGAAGGAAGGAAGAAAGAAAGAAAGAAAGAGAGAGAGAAAAAGAAAGAAATGTTACCTAGACTATGGCACAGCAAGGAATCCCCTCTATGGAAGGAGGCTGACTTTTGAATGCTGATGGCATCTCCCCAGTTCTAGGGATTGGAAGGGCAGCAAGCCACCAGCTCAGGTTTCCTCTGGCTTGGCCAGCTCCTCATTCCCTCCTTCGGCTCCCAAACTTTAGGCATACCTGTGAACAACAGGGATGCACCAAGGAGCTCTGTCTCTCACTCTTTTGGATAAAATGGGATTCTACAGGAAGTAACTTCACAGGATAATCTGATCATATATTTCCAACTGGGCAGGTCATGGTAGGTAGCCATGCCCCAGGCATATAACTTTTTTTAAATAAAAGATTTATCTTTGCTTTAAACAAGTCCTGTTCATTGTTTTTGTGCACCTAGGTTAACATACTTCAAAATAAATTTAACTACTCTCAAGAGAGCACATAATTTTGTTAAATATCCTGTAATCTAATCCCTGCTTTGCTTTCTCCCACCTTCATGTAGTTTTCCTTACATTCCCTCCTTAATATCAAATGCATAAAAGAAACTGCAAAACTCACTCTCCAGAGTATTTGAGTACTTGCTTTTGGGCAATTGTCTTCAGTTTTGGTTCAAATGCACTCTTACAAAAATTCTCTACAGGTTTGGTTGTTTCCTACATTGGCACTTACAGCCTTATTTTGTAATCATTACTTCTCTGTGGGTTGTGCCAAACTAAGATCTAGTACTTCTGTGTTTTTCTCAATTTTTAGGAAAATAACATTAAGTCATTGGGTAGAATTTAAAATTTTTTTAATTTAAAAATTTTTCATAATTTCTTCTTAACATTTGGACCGTCTACTCCATGTGCATATCTGAGTGTAGTATAAAGTGATACATGATTTACACACAATGATGTCCCTGGTTATTATCAGTTGAATAGATCATAAGTAGTTCATGCTAATGCAATGAGCGCTGTGGTGCTTAACCCCATCAGGACCCACAGATTGAACATCCTGTTACTTGCCTTTCTGGGGGCCACACCAAAAGTGGTCACTTAGATTGTGGTCACGCAGCTCCTGCACCAGCTGTCATGAAGACATCGTTCAACAGGTCTTCCCATAGTCATCCTATGAGTAACCACACTGCAAATTTAGCTGAGAGTTCAATGTCAAGAGCAACTGTGTCTTTTAAAAATTTTATTGAATTTGAGAGAGAGAGAGAGAGAGAGATTGGTCGGTTACTTGACCTGTGCCCTGCCCGGGAATCAAACCCAAAACCTTTTGATATATGGGACAATGCTCCAAGCAACTGAGCCACACTGGCCAGGGCAACAAGAGTGTCTTTTTAAAAAACATATGTTTTGGAGAAACTAAGATGGCGGCATAGGTAAACACCGGGAAATTGCCTCCCACAACAATTGAAAATTACCGCAAAGGACTGAGCAAACATCATCCAGAACAACAGAAAGGCTGGCTGAGTGTAAATTCTACAACTAGAAGGAAAGAAAAGCACGCTGAGAGCCAGAGGCGCTGCGGAGGTGAAGTGCAGAGGTACGGCGGTGCGCGCGCGCGAGGAAAGGGGGTGGCACCTGAGGACGCGGCTGTCTTTTTGAATCACAAGCTCCCGACTGCTCTGAACTCCGGTTCCGGGAAGTCTCTGGGGACCCAGGACTCATATGGGGAGAAGCTGGTCTGTCCGGCAGCGGGTGAACTTGAAGGCGGCTTTCCCTCAGAGGTGCTTGCAGCAATTAGCGGGTCACTGAGACCCGCGACTCCGGGCGGAGAATCAGCCATAGCTCCCTGATCCGCCCTTTGATTCCCTGAGATCCCGCCCCACCCAGGCTGCGGCAGAGGCTTTTGCATGTGAATGTACCTAACTGCAGCCCAGCCAGGCAGACCCGGAACTTCCAAGAGAAGGCCCAAGGCCCCGCAGCGGCTTGCATTGCTTCACAGCTGAGCCTCTTCGTGGCTCCTGCTGTGTGGCCTCAGGCAGAGGCTGAATTAGCACCTCCTTAGATCCAGGAGCCACTGTACCCAGTGGTCAGAGTGGGACCATCCAGACTGCAACTCCTCAGATCCATAAGGGACACACTCAGGGAGCAGAGTCAGTGAGCACCAAAGCCCCACTGAAGCAAGTCTTGCCCCAGAAGGGTGTCTTCAGCACAGAAGTTCTCCCACTTTAGACACAGCTGATTCTCACAGCCAATTGGCCTGGAGGTCAATTCCTCCCAGTGATTCTACAACAACCAAGGCACCAAGAGTGCACCAAGAGTGTCCACCCCAGGTAACTGGGGAGGCTGAGCTACTGGGCCCTACAGGACACCTGGCGCGCAGGGCCACTCTATCAACACAGGGAAGCTGCCAAAATGCGGAGACAAAGAAACAGGTCACAAATGGCAGAAATGGAGGAAAGCAAACGATTGGATATAGAGTTCAAGGCCACGTTTATAAGGTTTTTCAAGAATTTTATGGAAACCGCCGATAAATTTAATGAATCCCTCAATAAGTATAGTGAGACCATGGAGGACATGAAAAAGGACCAACTAGAAATTAAGCATACACTGACTGAAATAAAGAATAATTTACAGAGATCCAGCAGCAGACAAGAGGATCCCAAGAATCAAGTCAAAGATTTGAAATACAAAGAAACAAAAAATACCCAACCGAAAAAGAAAAAAGAAAAGAGATTCCAAAAATATGAAGATAGTGTAAGGAACCTCTGGGACAACTTCAAGCGTACCAACATCAGAATTATAGGGGTACCAGAAGGAGAGAGAGGGCAAGATATTGAAAACCTTTTTGAAGAAATAATGACAGAAAACTTCCCCTACCTGGTGAAAGAAATGGACTTACAAGTCCAGGAAGCGCAGAGAACCCCAAACAAAAGGAATCCAAAGAGGACCACACCAAGACACATCATCATTAAAATGCCAAGAGCAAAAGATAAAGAGAGAATCTTAAAAGCAGCAAGAGAAAGACAGTCAGTTACCTACAAGGGAGTACCCATACGACTGTCAGCTGATTTCTCAACAGAAACCATGCAGGCCAGAAGAGAGTGGCAAGAAATATTCAAAGTGATGAATAGCAAGAACCTGCAACCAAGATTACTTTATCCAGCAAAGCTATCATTCAGAATAGAAGGTCAGATAAAGAGCTTCACGGATAAGAAAAAGCTAAAGGAGTTCATCACCACCAAACCAGCATTATATGAAATGCTGAAAGGTATTCTTTAAGAAGAGGAAGAAGAAAAAGGAACTCTTACCATTTGCCACAGCATGGATGGAACTGGAGAGCGGATAAATACCACATGATCTCACTCATTTGTGGAATATAATGAACAACATAAGCTGATGAACAAGGACTGATCCAGAGACGGAGAGGCATTGATTGGACTGTTGGGACTTGGAGGGAAGGTAGGGGAGGGTGGGGGTAAGGGGGAAAGATCAACCAAAGGACTTATATGCAAGCATATAGGCCTAATCAATGGACATGGACAACGGGGGGGTGAGGGCATGAGCGGGGGGGGGGGGGGGGTAGAGGGTAACGTGGGGACAAGGACACATATGTAATATCTTAATCAATAAAAAATATATTAAAAAAATATGTTTTATTATAGATTTCAGAGAGAGGAAGGGAGAGGGAGAGAGAGAAACATGAATGATGAGAGAAAATCATTGATCTGCTGCCTCCTGAAGGCCCCACACTGGCGATCGAGCATGCAACCTGGGCCTGTGCTCTGACCGGGAATTGAACTAGGACCTCCTGGTTCCTAGGTCAATGCTCAACCACTGATCCAGGCCAGCTGGGCAACAAGTGTGTCTTTTAAAGGACTGAAAAGTGTCTGGAAATTGTAGGTATTTACTATACATATATTTTATTGCCTCTCACCCACCCTCCCCCGTCTTCCCTCTGAGATTTTATTTTATTGATGAATAAATGCAAAGGAGTGTGCCAAGTTCAGGGTAAGGGAAGGGAAAACATGGCTTGATTTTTAAAATCAGATATCATATGACACATGCTTTCCATTTTGCCTTGGTTGCTGGGAAGCTTAGATATAAATGAATGCTTGAAACAATAACTATTTTATCCCAGATTCCAGCCTCGATGATTGGCTTCCTTCCCGGAGGCTTTATTTGTTTGTAGCCTTCTATTGTACATGCTTCTTGGTGAGCAATAGTTTCAGACTATCTTAAGAGGTAGAGTAGAGCGATATGAGAGTTCTGAAGTTGGACACACTTCAGACGTTAAATAGGCTGATTCTTGGGCAAGTCGCTTATCTGGTCTGTGCATTAGTTTCCTCATCTGTTACGGGGAATGTTGAGAGGATTCAGTAAGGCAACGCTTAGAAAGTGCTTAGCAGAGTGTTTGGGACATAGTAAGCCCCTGGTAAGTGTTAACTACATAATAACTGTACATAACCACAGTAAAAATCAGGCAGTACAATACAAATGGTAAATACCTTAAATAAACACTTCATGTGCCTATTTTAATAAAATTATTTTATCATTTTAGAATAACTCCTCATAAAAAAGTGAATATTTAAATAATGTTAGGTGCTTTTTTGAGTGCTTTACAATGTTAACTTATGCAAACATATCTTCCTGATGTTTATTGATGAAAACGTGATCCTTACAACCCTTACAATGAGGTGGGACTCTCATTTTCTCTATTTTACCAATGAGACAATTGAAGCACAGAGAAGTCCCCTTAGTGGCCTAAAGTCATAAAAATAGTGGGTGGCAGAGTTGGGATTCACCTCCAACTCCAGAGTGGTTTGAGTGCTTCTAGCCAGTACTTATTTAGCACCCACTGTGTGCCGAGCTCTGTGACAAGGGCATTACCTGCAGCAGCTTATCAGTCCTTGCAACAATCACAAGAGGTAGACGCACTGCAAGGTGTCATTTGAAAAGAACACACACACTATTGGTTCTGATACAAAGATCAAAAAATGAAAGCATCTGCAAGTAAAAAGTGGGACTAAGATTTATACATTATAGCCATACCTCGTTTTATTGAGCTTTGCTTTATTGTGCTTCACAGATGCTGTGTTTTTTACCAATTGAAGGCAGACGCTCCACCGGCAAAAAGATTACAAGTCTCTTTATTGCTATCTTTGCTGTATAGCGATGGTCTGCAACTGAACCCACACTGTCTCGGAGTATGCCTGTATTTCCTCTCTGACCATGGAAACCCCTTATTAATGGAATTCAATGTCTAGGAGTAAAAAAAATCTTATGTGAAAAGGTAATAAAATAATGAACAGAGCCACAAGAATCCTTATACATATTCATCTTCACTAAAATTAAACCCACAAAGACCAGCTCAATAGACTAGCCAAGGCGTTTTCCATCTTCAGTTATGAACAACCCAGATGCCTGCTGTGTCTCACAACCCACGTGTAGGAAAAAACATGACAGCTGCAGCAGGACTTGGGACGATTTGCACTTGAAGTTCACTCAGTGTGAACTTTTGGACCATGTGGAATAACATATAATGTATGTGTGAGGCCTAGAACGTCTCTTAAGGCAAACTTGCATCTGGGGCGGGAATGCTACATCAGTGGAGTTTCAGGGTCCACAGGTATGAGCTGGCCAACCTTGACATCTGTCTCCTGAAGGTGAAAATAGTTGCAAGAAAGAGAACCAGGAAAGGTTCACTCTGCTCTGGGATCACTTTTCTATCCAGCTGATCCTAAGTGCTTGGGACAAACTAGTGCCCGCACATCACAAGAAAAGAAGAGTCAACTTCTTTTTTTTTTTTTTTTAAATTAAATCTTTATTGTTCAGATTATTACATTTGTTCCTCTTTTTTTTCCCCCCATATCTCCCCTCCTCCCAGTTCCCGCCCCACCCTCCGCCCTCACTCCCCACCCACTGTCCTCATCCATAGGTGCACGATTTTTGTCCAGTCTCTTCCCGCATCTCCCACACCCCATTCCCCCCCAGGAATAGTCAGTCCATTCCCTTTCTATGTCCCTGATTCTATTATAATCACCAGTTCATTCTGTTCATCAGATTATTTATTCACTTGATTCTTAGATTCACTTGTTGATAGATGCATATTTGTTGTTCATAATTTGTACCTTTACCTTTTTCTTCCTCTTCCTCTTCTTAAAGGATACCTTTCAGCATTTCATATAATCCTGGTTTGGTGGTGATGAACTCCTTTAGCTTTTCCTTATCTGTGAAGCTCTTTATCTGACCTTCAATTCTGAATGATAGCTTTGCTGGATAAAGTAATCTTGGTTGTAGGTTCTTGGTATTCATCACTTTGAATATT
This sequence comes from Myotis myotis, assembly GCF_014108235.1. Classification (NCBI taxonomy): domain Eukaryota; kingdom Metazoa; phylum Chordata; class Mammalia; order Chiroptera; family Vespertilionidae; genus Myotis; species Myotis myotis. Next base: position 43,260,239 of record NW_023416324.1, on the reverse strand, counting down.
TCTTGCCACTCCCTTCTGGCCTGCAAAGTTTCTGTTGAGAAATCAGCTGACAGTCGTATGGGTATTCCCTTGTAGGTAACTGAGTTTCTTTCTCTTGCTGTTTTTAAGATTCTCTCTTTATCTTTTGCTCTTGGCATTTTAATGATGATGTGTCTTGGTGTGGTCCTCTTTGGATTCCTTTTGTTTGGGGTTCTCCTCGATTCTTGGACCTGTAAGTCCATTTCTTTCACCAGGTGGGGGAAGTTTTCTGTCATTATTTCTTCAAATAGGTTTTCAATATCTTGCTCTCTCTCATCTTCTGGCACCCCTATAATTCTGATGTTGGTACGCTTGAAGCTGTCCCAGAGGCTCCTTACACTATCCTCGCATTTTTGGATTCTTTTTTCATTTTGCTTTTCCGGTTGGGTGTTTTTTGCTTCCTCGCATTTCAAATCATTGACTTGATTCTTGCGCTCCTCTGGTCTGCTGTCGGGAGTCTGTATAATATTCGTTATTTCAGTCCGTGTATGCTTAATTTCTAGTTGGTTCCCCAATATAAGATCGAGGGTCTCATTAGATTTCTTGTAGATCTCATTAAGTTTATCGGCGGCTTCTAAACAGTTCTTGAGAGACCTTAAAAGTGTGGTTCTGAACTCTATATCTTCCATTGACAATTTTGTCCTGTTTCTTTGTCTCCGCATTTTGTTATGCTTTCTTGGTGCACCCCCTAGTGGTCTTTGTTCGCAGTCTTATAGTTAAATCTTGATTGTTGTAGCTAATTCCAGGGAGGGTTTGACCTCCAGGCCAAGTGGCTATGAGAATCAGCTGTGTCAGCAGTGAGAGAACTTCTGTCCTCTAGGGAGGTGCTAATCTAGCCTTTGCCTGAGGCTATCCAGCAAATGCCTGTGTGCAGGGCTTGGGCGGGGCGGGTCGAACAGGATCAACAGGGTGGGCTGGAGAGAGCAGTTATGGCAGCTCTCAGTCCTGTCCCCAGGGGCTCTGCCTCTCTGAGTCCCAGCACCCGCTGCAAAGCTCAGAGAGAAAGCTGCGCTCGCTCTGACCGAAGCCAGACAGTCCCGCTTCTCCCGTTTGAGTCTGGGTCCCTAAAGACTCGCCTGTATCTGGAGCTCAGAGTCTGAGACTCCCTCCCGATTGAAAACGCCAACTGCGCCCTCCGCACCTCAGAATTTGACTTCAGCACTGCGCCTCCTCTGAGTGTCCGTATGCGTTTCTCTTTCCTCCTAGTTGTAGGACTTCCACTCAGCCAGCGCTCCTGTGGTTCTGGGTGATGTCCCTTCCGTTTTTTGGTTTCACTTTTGAAGTAGTTGTTCAAAGCAGCAAACTCCAGCGTTAACCTATGCCGCCATCTTGGTTCTCCCAGAAGAGTCAACTTCTTTTAAGGATTGACCACTAGAAATTTTCCCAAAACAGCGTCAGGGGTTTGAGCTACTCATCAAAGACATGAGTGATCAAGGCGTAATGAGACAGCTCAGGTCACTGCCAAAGTCAAGCATTTCCACGAGTCGTGGCTGTTGCCATTTGGGTTTTTAGGAACCAACTTTGAGACAGACTGTAGAGTGTGGATATTTATTGAGAACATCCTCGGGATCAACACTCATGGGAGGAAAGGAAAGAAACAAGAGTGGATGGAAGGAGACGGCAAACTGTGTCACAGGCTCAACAATCTCAGCCGACACTCACTGGGAACTCTGGGGCTGAATTGGACCGTCAGAGTTGTCCTGCATCAGGCAAGATGCTCAGGCCACATTACATCAGAAGTAGGCTGTCCCTGGGAGGGCGTAACCTTGGAGGAGACATCTCTCCACAACTGAGGCCACCCCTGAAGGTCGCTTGGAGCACTTCCACCAGCTTGGGCAAGACGCCCCTCCTGGGCTGGGACCTGGGTGGCTCATCTCCATGTCCACCGAGTTACTTACAGGAACATTTTCACTCAGTTAAGCAACTCTTGTTAAGCCTCTCTAAAGGGAATAGAGAAAGTTCTAGTATCTGTTGTTATCAAATTCCTTCAACTTAGCAGTGCCTTCCCAAGATCCAGGACTTGAGACTCTGTTTGGGAACTTCTTGCTGGGTTAGTAGCGGGATTAGGTACATTTTAACTGGAATGAGGGCCAATCACTTCAGAACTGGGAAGCCCTCAGTGAGTTACCTAATCAGCCTCAGTGGACTCACCTCTAACGCTGGAATAATTACAGTGACTCCCCCATTGGGTTCGCATGAAGATTAAATAATGCACAAAATATATACTTAGCACAGTGCCTGGCACAAACCAAGTGTCCGAAGTGCAGGGTTTGGGAAACATAGGTGTACAGTTGTTCGTGTGGAAAAGGGCATGCAGGTTATGATGATTGCAAGAGCTTGATGAACTCAAAAACAAGTCGCTCACAACTGTAAACCTACTATTACCCGCCACTATATCTTGGCTATTGTTTGTAACTCTAAAACTCAAAACAGAATGATTTGGAAACAAGTATCCATTGTATTTAATGATTCTCCCTGAGATCTTTCTTAATACCAAGATCCTCCAAGCTATTTTACAAATCGAGAACAGCCTTGAGAAGGGGAGTGTGGTCTCTTCCAGCCGCGCACAGAGAACCTGCTGAGAGTGGACTCAGACGTCGGTAACTGCACTTCACTCCAGTGAGGAAGAGGCTGCATGTATGGCAGGCAAAGGAGCTTCCTGCCTTCTTGAGCAGAGAGAATTTTCTAGAACTCCATACACAGAAGCGAAGGGGCAGTGCGACTTGGCTGTGCCAAGGCCCCGGGTGAAAGGAAAAGCCTCTTCCAGCCCAACTTCCTTCTAACAGGTTCCCCCCCAGTACTCCCAAACCTAGAGCATCACCCCTTCCCGTCATGAGTTTGAGGGGGTCAGCCCGTGGTTGTCAGGGCTGTTCCTGAGAGCTAGTCCTACTCCAGGTTGTCTAGCAATAACTAAACTATATACCACAGTGAGTCGGAGCCACTAAAAATTACCCACTAAACCCAGAGTAAGTGGGCTTTTAGGCCCAACTCATTTTATGTTAATCTACATCTTAGCATTGCTCTCAGACACCCCAAAAACCACCCACACAGGGGACGTGGTACGGGGAAGGCGAGTTGTAGTGAAGAATCAATAGCCACTAAAATATTGTGCTTTTTGCAAATTTGTTAAAAAAAAAATGACCATATCAACACAGTAGTAGTGATCCTCCCAGAGCCTTGGAAGGAGCCTGCAAATGAGAGCGACCTGGTAGCTTGCGCTTTGTCAGCTTCATGATAAATGGGCCTCTGCTTATCAGGAAGCTCAGTTTTCAGGAGGATTTTCTGAGAAATCCTTTTATAGAACAGAGCTTCATCTCTCAATTTATTCACCTGTGGACTGAGGTATTTCCGTGTCCAGTTGTCTAAAAATGGAGAGACACTTGCATATAAGAGCTAACAGCTATGTGTGGTGGCTATTGGGGAGAAGTGTGGTAGCAGCCGCTGCGTGAAGAATGACTCTGAGGGTGTAGCAGCTAAGGTGGGGGCCAGTCTGAGCAGGGGACTAGGGAGTAGATGCACCCCAGACACTGGCTGGGGAACCACTAGTGACCTCAGCGTTAACAAGGTCAACAATGGCAGAAAGGAAGGTTCCTGAACAGCCCCTCCTTCCCAAGCCCACACTTCACATTTTTATTGCCCACCCCTTTCCCAGGGAGCGATGATGACCCTGGACGGGTTGAGCTGGGAATTTTGCTTATGCTCCCATTAGGGCTTTATGGATATCCCCTCTGTTATCACGACGCAGGCCCCCAGCCAGGGAAGCATCCGGTCTAATTCTATTTAACACTAGATCCTTAATATCCCCTGGGAGAGTCATGACTCCTCATTCCAAAGCTGGCACAAATGAAGGACACCACTGCACAGTCCTCGTCTCAGACCTGGGCCCAGACTTTCATTAATGGCTAGAAGGTTAGCGTAGGTTGCATCAGTTAAAATCATCACATTTTCAATTTCACCAAAGGTTAAAAGTAGCTGCTTTCAAAATTCATGGTTTCAGAATATCAGGAAGTGACTAATGAATTAATTGGAAATTATTATTAAAATTAATGAAGCTTTCAGAACTGCCCTAGTGAGCTCTGTAACAAAATCCTTTTTGTTCAGATTTCAAAAAAGTCATGCAGAACGTGGCTCAAAGTTCCTTAGATGCCTATCTCTGTAATGAATAAGAGGCTTGAAAAGGTGCCTCCTTCTACAGCAGACTTTATTGCTTTTTAGGATGGAACATTTTTTTAGCTTACAAAATAAAAAAAGCACACACACACAAAAACAACCCCACAAAACAACCACCACCACTTTTCTCTATAATTCCCATCCCTCTGACAGAAACACACAGTGAAAGAACGAGTCCTTGGGTGGACTCTTAATGACTTCCTGTGGTTGTAGCTCTATTGTGAGGCAAAAAGGGCATTCAGAAAGAAAAAGGGAGATTGCATCTGTATATTCAGAAGAAAGGAATGCATAGCAGTCTGCACATACGTGAGACTTTGTGAAGTGCATGTGTTATTGTGGGCATGAATCACTTAATAACTATATTTATGCAATTATTTGTACCATCGTTGTTTTCCCTACCAGATTGTAAACTTCACATGGGCAAGGCTAAATTTTTTTTATTTTATCTTTATGTCCTTAGGACATTAGCATAAAATAGATGCCAAAAATAGACACTGAATAAACACTTTTAAGGTCCCAAAGAGTGATTTTAAAAAACATGTCTAAGGCTCACAATAAAAAACATTGATAACTTTTAGGGAAGAAAATTTACTAGATTTTTTTCTAATCCTCACCTGGGGATATGTTTTTATTGATGATTTTTTTTTTTTTTTTTTAGAGAGAGAGAAAGAGAGTCGCATCAATTGGTTGCCTCCCATATGTGCCCCAACCTGGGATGGAACCCGAAACCTAGGTATGTGCCCTGACCAGGATTTGAACCCACAATCTTTTGATGTACAGGACATGTTCCAACCAACTGAGCCACCCAGTGAGACCAAAAATTTACTAGTTTTTTATAACTTTTATTTTGCAATAATTTCAAACTTATAGAAAAGTTTCAAAAGTTATACAAAGAACTCTTGGGTGCTGTTTATCCAAATTCCCCTAATTTTAACATTTGCCACACTTGCTTTTTACATATACAAAGGTGGCCAAAAGTAGGTACACAGTTGTGAGTAAGTGAAACACGTTTATTCTTGCATTATTATTTATTAATTATTATATTATTTATTTGTATTACAACTGTAAATCTACTTTAGCTCAAACCCTGTAAACCCTGTATATTTGATTTTTTGTTGTTGTTAATCCTCACCCGAGGATATTTTCCCAATGATTTTTAGGGAGAGTGGAAAAGAGAGGGCAAGACAGAGAGGGGAACATCAATGTGAGAGAAACATAGATTGGTTGCCTTGTGCATGAGCCCTGACCAGGGCCCAGGCCTGGGAAGAGCCTGCAACCAAGGTACGTGCCCTTGACCAGGATGGAGCCCAGAACCCTTTGGTCTGCAGGTCTACACTATCTGCTGAGCCAAACCAGCTAGAGCACCCCTGTATATTTGAGGGTGAGGTGCAGACATGCTGCCTTTTTACCCCTAAGTACTTCAGCATGTAATTCCTAAGAACAAGGACATTCTCTTACATAACTACCATGCAATTGTCAAAATCAGGAAATTAACAGTGACAATATTATTTCCTAACCTGTAGACATTATTCAACACTAGCTCATTATCTTAATAACTACAGGCCTGGTGCATGAAATTGGTGCACTCGGGGGGGGGTGGGGCGGGGGTGGTGGAGCCGGGTTCCTCTCAGCCCAGCCTGCGCCCTCTTGCAGTCTGGGATCTCTTACTCCTTACCACCTGCTTGCTCTCTGCTTCTTACCACTTAGCTCACTGCTCCTTAGCGCTGCCGCAGAGGTGGGAGAGACTCTTGCCATTGCCACTGTGCTCGCTAGCTGTGAACCCAGCTTCTGGCTGAGTGGTGCTCCCCCTGTAGGAGCACACTGACCACCAGGGGGCAGCTCCTGCATTGAGCGTCTGCCCTCTGGTGGTCAGTGCGCATCATAGCAACCGGTCATTCCAGCCAGTCATTCCGCTGTTCTGTTGATTTGCATATTAGGGTTTTATTATTTGGATATTCTATGTAATGGAAAGATAATTTTTAATGATGCAATTCAATTTTATAAGGTGTTTTTCAATGCAGGTGTATCTGTTGTTCTTTCATAATTAAATTCAGATTTTGCATCTTTGGTAGGAGCACCAGATAAGCGATGTGTCTTTTGCATGCATCATATCAAGAGGCACAGATGTCAGTATGTTCCATTACTGGTAATGCCAGCCCTGATCACTTGAATAAAAATGGTTTTTGCCAGGTTTCTGCACTGTAAGGTTACTATTTTCCTTTTGCAATTCCCCTTTGTAGTTAATAAGTGTTTTGTGGGGAGATACTTTGAAACCATGTAAATATCCTGTTTCTCATCAAATTTTCACCTGCTAGCTTTAACATCCATTGATAATTCTTGCTTGAATTAATTATTATTATGAGACTTGCCAAACAATAATTATCTAAATCCATCATTCATTCAACATTTGTTGGTTGGCATTGTACTAGTAGAAAACTGTTCTCTTTTTCCTGTATTTATTTATTGACATGCTTATATTATCATGGACTTGAATTATTGTCTTAGTCATTAGGTTATAATCTGTTAATATTATTATTTATTTGATGTGCATATTCTCCCAGATTACATTGGCTCCCATGTTCTGTTCACATGTTCCATTATTTTTAAGCATTACCTTTCCCTGTAAGGTAAGAAGATATTCCAGGCTCAATGTAAACCTTCTATGTCCAGCACTGAAATCAGTCATTCTCTTAGAACTCCTGGTTCCTTTAAGTAGACAAATGGTGCCAAATTTACTTTTAAAATAAAATAAAAACAAAATAGAAATCACCCAACTACTCAATAAATGTAATAAATATTTAAAATGTACTCTGAATTATGCCATTGAAGGTTAAATAAAAGAGACACAAAGTTAGATTCATTAAGACAGTGTAGTATGGGTTTGGACATATAAATATGTAAATAAAACAGAATAGAGCTGCTGTAAATAGATCTAGTTATATATGAGACCTCAGGATATGATAAAGAATCATTACAATGAACTATGCTATTAATGGTGTTGATGGTTTTTTAAATATTGAAAGTAGCCAACTTCGTTCCTTCTCACAGTTCAAAAAAATAAGCTCTTCATAAATGAAAGTCTTGATTATAAAAACAAAACAAAATTATTAGAAGAAAATTTAGAAAAATGGCTTTAGAATACAGTGGTAGTACAAGATTTCCTAAATAAGCACAAAATGGCCCAGCTGGCATGGTTCAGTGGTTGAGTGTCGACTTATGAACCAGGAGGTCACGGTTTGATTCACTGTCAGGGCTCATGCCCTGGTTGAGGGCTCAATCCCCAGTGGGGGGCATGCATGAGGCAGCCAATCAATGATTCTCTCTCATCATTGATGTTTCTATCTCTCTCTCCCTCTCCCTTCCTCTACGAAATGAATAAAAATATATTTTTTTAAAAAGCACAAAACGCACACAAGATGATAATTGTTACATCTTTTTGGTACACTCTTTATATTGTGCATTAATCCTCTTACCACTATTATAGTCTTTGCTCAAATCTACCTTATCTGGTATTACTATTTATATATCAGCTTGCTTTTGGTTTTTTTGTATACCAGCTTGATTTTGATATTTATTTGATTTTGACTTTGATATTTATTTGATTTTGATTTTGATATTTGTAGTATGTCTTCTTCTGTCCCTTTATTTTTAAACATTTTTCTCTCATTTTGGTGAGGCGTGACTCTTGCAAGCAAGTTATAGATGGATTTTTATTTTTAAAAATCCAACCTGCCGAAACTGGTTTGGCTCAGTGGATAGAGCGTTGGCCTGCGGACTGAAAGGTCCCAGGTTCGAGTCCAGTCAGGGGCATGTACCTTGGTTGCGGGCACGTCCCCAGTGGGAGATGTGCAGGAGGCAGCTGATCAATGTTTCTCTCTCATCGATGTTTCTGAGTCTCTATCTCTCTCCCTTTCTCTCTGCAAAAAATCAATAAAATATATTTTTTAAAAAAAAATCCAACCTTAAATTTTGTCTTTTGACAAGTTTGTTTAATTTATTTACACTTATTATCATTCTGGCCATATTTGAACTTATTTCTAACATCTCATTTGGGTTTGTTGGTTAACCATACTTTTACCTTTACATTAAAATTTTTTTTCTTAACTTCTTGAATTGGTCATTGTGTCTTTCTAGCAATCTGGACAAGTCACCTACTTTAATTTATTGGCATAAAGTTATTAATAATAGTTAATCATAATTCTTTTCAATTCTGTAGGATATGAATTTTATTCCTGATTTTAGTAATGTGTACTTCTTTGTTTTTTTTTCTTGAGCAATATATCCAAAGATTTACCCATTTTATTGATCCTAGAAAAAAATTGACTTTTAGTTTCATTCACTTTCCCTATTATTTTTCTGCTTTTTATTTTATTAATTTATTTTGACTCTTATTATTTACTTTCTTCTACTTACTTTGAGGTTTACTTGTTTTTATTATTGATTTTATATCTTTTTCTTTGTAATAAGCATTAAAGATATAAATTTCCCTCTAAACCCTGCTTTACCAGCATCCCAATCATTAGGATAGATTATGGTTTCATTTTCACTTGGTTGAAGGTATTTAAAATTTCTCCCTTGTGATTTCTTCTTTGACCTAGGGTTATTTGGAAATGTCGTTTTTAATTTCTTAATATTTGGGAGTTTTCTATGTTTCTTTCTGTTGTTGATTTCTAATATAATTTTTTTGGTGTGTGATCAGAAAGCACACTTTGTAACATTTAGAGTCTTTTAAACTTATTGAGACTTATTTTATGTCCTGTAATGTAGTCTATGGTGGAAAATGTTCCATGTGCCCTTGAAAAAAATTTATATTCAGCTGCTGTTAGGCAGGCTCTCCTGTATATGTTGTAGCTCAAGTTTTTAACACTCTTGAATTTATGTCTGGTCCACAGCTCACTCCAACTGAGATAGCAACCTTAGGCTAACAAAGCTGTGGGCTTCCTCCTTCTGTTCCCCCACTTCACCCCAAGTGCGGGAGTCTCCCACACTCACCCCGGTCCATCCAGTTTTGGCAACCAAGCTGGGGGGTTCACTGCTGGCCCACATTAGTAAGGCTACAGTTTTGCCTAATGAGCTGGGATGGGGCAGGGAACAGGATGGTAGCAGCCCCAGGGGAGAAAGCCAAAGACTTGCTGTTATTACCCAAAACTCTGTTTTTCACAAATAAATGCTTTTCAATTTATTGTCTACCTTTTTTATTTCCAATGCCCTGAAATTGTTATTTTTGACAATTTCATTCAGTGTTATAGTTACTCTTTTTTTGCAGAAGGAAATTGTCACTCCTTTTCCACTATCATTATGTAAAGTCCCTGTTGAACTGATGATATTTTCCTCCCTTTTAAAATCTGGTTTCAAAGTTATAGAGTCTATTTTCTACCCTTTCGTTATTTACTTTATGTTATATATAATGTTTAACATTTACATATAACTATATTTTTCACAAAGTCTAAAGTTATTCCATTTCTATTTATATCTCCCTTGAACAAAATAATGTTCTTAACTTGTATTAGCTGCTTATTATTGTTGTTGTTATTGTCTTGAATTTTAGTTCTATATCTTTATAACAATTTTTTTGTACTTTATTTGCCGTTTCTTCATTTGAAGCAGAGGAGGTTTAAGGAATTGAAATCGCAGCATCCTCATGAGTGCCAGGTTTCCTCACCACACCCCTTGCCCCAGCCTAATCTAGCAGTTTGGAGAAGGAACGGGGTGAAGAGCTCTCTGAATTGAGTGGGGATAATAATGATGGTGCTGACAATGCAAAGATGTCGGCTTTCCTAGACCTGGAAGGAATGACTTGTGAGGCCGTGTTTTAGGTAAGGTGTTAGATCAAACTGTAACAGGATATTAAAAATAGTCTTTCCTTATCTCAGTTTTAACTGGGGCACCCAGATACTTGATGCCATATTCCAAAGTATCGTGTCAGGACATCTTGAAAAATTTTCACAGATGATGTGGGAAAATTGGTTTAGCAACTCTAAGCTCAGCACACATCTCTAGCCTGTAAAACAGGTTAGAGGGGCCAAGAAAACTATAGTAAGAGATTGGGGGAGGGGTTTTATTTTCTTGAATTTGTCTAGTGTTGTGCCTTAGATTACGAGCTCCATGAAAGCAGGAATTTTAAAAAATCTATTTTGTTACTGTTGGGGATGAACAAATGGGCAAATATTGAGAGAAAATTGTCATTGTGTTAAGAGTTTCAGGAGGGAGAATGAGGGGAAAGTACACAGAAAGATGAGCGAATGCCCTGAGAAATTTAATAGGAGAGAGTCCAGCTAGTGGCTCATTTGGAAATTGGAATAAAAGGTGGCTGTATTGTAATGACCTGCAACCTTGGAGTTCATTCATTGGGAAAAAGATGATTGAATGTTTTCCATGGATCAAATGCGGATTGGCCATGTAAGAATGAGAGCTGGAGCTGGGTCGTCTCAGTTAGTCTAAGAGGCTTGGAGGGAAAAGGTGATTCAACACTAAAGTGAACCCCAAGACTTCCAGAGGCTAAGAAAGAAACGGTGCCTGAAGTTTTCCTTGCATTTCTGGGAAAATACAGTAAGACACATACTTTTTTTTGGTCTTGTTTTACCAGCTATTTAAATTTTTTCTAAACTTTTTTCAATTTTTAAATATCTAAAACAATTATTTTAAAATTTATTTAAAAGAAGCTTCCTTAAAACATATTTTTATTATATTTAAGATGTATTGTTGGCCTTAAAAGGAGAGATAGAAGACTCACTTTCTTAACCCACAATTACATAGTCCGTATCCAACCCCCCTCCCTCCAAGATGAAGCTAGCATACCAGGGAGTTCTTTGGTTCACAGAAGGGAAAAATATACTCCAAAGACACTGGAAAAACTATAAATAAGAAACAAAAATATGGGGGGCTGGAGGGAGTATGGATGGAATAAATGGTGATAGAAGGAGACTTGACTTGGTGTGGTGGACACATACACAGATGATGTATTATAGAATTATACACCTGAAATCTATATAATTTTATTAACAAATGTCACACCAATAAAGTCAATACAAAGGGAAAAAATAAATAAAATATGATACTAGTAAAAGCTATCTTTTCCTAAACTTTTATAAATGTGAATAATTACCTTGGTCTGTGTTTTTGTGCAACAGAGCACTTTCCAATAGTATATGATGTCCCCTAAGTTGCAGCATTATATTGGGGCTAAATATACAGAGTATAAAAAATGAACTAAATATTTTAAAACTAGATATGATGAGCTCTTTAAAATCCAATACTTGCTAGTTACAGCTTTTCAGACTAAGAATGAAAAAGTTACAGAAGCTCCTTACAAGGTAAATTACCAAACTGCATTGCCTGGGACAGTACACAGAGTACTAATAAAACCTTATATAGTTGACATTGCCAAATAAGTCAGCAAAAGAAATCACAGAACTGCTATCTTTCAATGATTCAGTAACTCAAAGTAAAGATTTAGTGGTAAACAAAAAGACTGAGTTAATATCTCCTCTGTAAAACTGCATTTTGCCTTAAAATGAACAAATCTATATATGTATTTACTTGCAATTTGCTTGTATTTGTTCAGGTTCAGCACCAACTAATCAACAAAAAATCTTCCTTTATGTGCTGAAGTAGTTCTGAAATTTTCAAAGTGTTAGCGTTCTGAACTTCTCAGTTTATCCTGGCACAGCTATGTTGACATTTGTCCTCATGGTATAAAAGCAATGGTGGGCAAAAAATGCTGGTGTTTTAGATGGTGGTGCCAAAATATACTAGTAGTCATGAGATTCTTCATTACCAAGTACTTGCATGCAAAAGATTTCTTTGAAGGACATCCTTGATGAAGCAGTAAAAATTATTAATTTTGGTTTTTATGGATATCCAGTTCAGTAAAGTTGTAAGTTTAAAACAGCTTTTTTGAAAGTCCCAACCACAGCAATCAGACAAGAAGATGAAATAAAAGGTATCCAAAATTGAAAAGGAAGAAGTAAAACTGACAATATTTGCATCTGACAGAATACTAAAGATTCTACCAAAAAATTACAACTGATGAATGAATGCAGCAAAATAGCATGATACAAATTAAATATTCAGAAATCAGTTGTATTTTTATATATCAATAATGAATTATCAGAAAGGGAAATTAAGAAAACAATACCATTCATAATCACATAAAAAATACGTAGGAATAAATTTAACCAAGATGTAAAGAACCTATATTTGGAAAATTACAAGACATTAGAAAAAGAAATTGAAGAAGATACAAATAAGTGGAAGCTTAATACTGTGTTCATGGATAGGAAGAATTAACATCATTAAAATGGCTCTACTACCCTAAGTATTTATAGATTCAATGCAATTCCTATCAAAATACCAATGGCACATTTCACAAAACTAGAACAAATATTCCAAAAATTTATATGGAACCACAAAAGACCTCAAATAGCCACAGCAATCTTGGAGGTATTACACTACCTGATATCAAGCTATATTGCAAGGTCAGAGTAATCAAAACAGCATAGTACTGGCTTCAAAGCAGATATACAGATCAATGGAACAGAATAGAGAGCCTAGAAATAAATCCATGTCTATATGGTCAATTTATATTGACAAAGGAGGTAAGTCTATCCAATAAGTGGTGTTGGAGAAATTAGATATATGCAAAAAAATGAAACTAAGCCACCTTCTTACACTATGTACAAGAATAAACTTAAAGTTAAAGACTTAAATGTAAGATTTGAAACCATAAAACTCCTATAAGGAAACAGACAGTAGAATCTCTGACATTTATTTTAGCAACATTTTTTTCTGACATATCTTCTCGGGTAAGAGAAACAAAAGGAAAAATAAACAAATGGGACAACATCAAACAAAAAAGTCTTTGCATAGCAAAATGAAAAGACTACTCAGTGAGAGAAGATATTCATCAATGATACATCTGATAAGGGGTTAATACTCAGAATTTATAAATAACTCATGCAACTCAACATACACACACAAACAATTCAATTAAAAAATGGGCAGAGGCCGAAGCCGGTTTGGCTCAGTGGATAGAGCGTCAGTCTGCGGACTGAGGGGTCCCGGGTTTGATTCCGGTCAAGGGCGTGTACCTGGGTTGCGGGCATATCCCCAGTGGGAGATGTGCAGGAGGCAGCTGATCGATGTTTCTCTCTCATCGATGTTTCTAACTCTCTATCTCTCTCCCTTCCTCTCTGTAAAAAATCAATAAAATGTATTTAAAAAAAAAAAAATGGGCAGAGGACCTGAATAGACATCTCCAAAGAGGTCACACAGATGACCGATAGACATATGAAAAGATGCTCAATGTCACTAATCACCAGACAAACGCAAATTAAAACTGCAATGAGATATCACCTCACGCCTGTCAGAATGGCTATCATCAATAAATCAACCAACAACAAATGTTGGCTAGGATATGAAAAAAGGGAATCCTTGTGTACTGTTGGTGGGATTGCAATTTGGGGCAGCCACCATGGGAAACAGTATGGAGGGTCCTCAAAATTTAAAAATGGACCTGCCTTTGACCTAGCAATTCCACTTCTGTGTATATATGCAAAGAAACCCAGAACACTAATTCAAAAGAATATGTGCACCACTATGTACACTGCAGCATTTTTACAATAGCCAAGGTATGGAAGCAACCCAAATGATTATCAGTAGATGAGTGGGTAAAAAGTTGCAGTACACATATACAATGAAATATTACTCAGCCATAAAAAGGAATGAAAAATCTTACCATTTGCAACAGCATGGATGAACCTAGAGGGTATTATGCTAAGTGAAATAACTCAAAGAAAAACAAATAACATATGATTTCACTTGTAAATAGAATCTAAAGGACAGTATAAACAAACAAAATAGAAACAGACCCAAATACAGAGAACAGACATATGATTCCCAGAGGGAATGGGTTTGGGGGACTGGGTGAAAAAGGTAAAAAGGATTAAGAAGTACAAATTAGTAGTTGTAAAATAGTCATGGGGATGTAAAGTACATCATGGGGAGTATAGTCAATAATACTGTAGTAACTATACATGGTGCCAAGTGGGCACTGGAAATATCAAGGGAAACACTTTGTAAAGTATATGGTTGTCCAACCACTATGGTGAGCACCTGAAACGAACACAAAATAATTTTAAACGCAAACTGTAATTAAAAAAAGAAAAATTAAAATAAAATAGCTTTTTCTTAAGCATTTAAATGCAATGTACCAATCTAGTTAATTTATTCATAGCTCTAGTAATTTTGTATAAAAATAACATTACCATCCTAGCCAGCTTTACTAAGTGGTTAGAGCGTCGGCCTGAGGACTGAAGGGTCTCCGGTTAGATTGTGGTCAAGGGCATGTAGCTCGGTTGCAGGCTCAATTCCCAACCTGGTTGGGGCGTGTGCAGGAGGCAACCAATCAATGAGTCTCTCCCACATCAATGTTTCTCTCTCTCTCTATTTCTTCCCCTCCCTTTCACTCTCTCTAAAAATCATGGAAAAAATATCCTCGAGTGAGGACTAATAACAAAAAAACCCACAACAAAACATTACTGTCACTTGTCCTTTAATTAATATTCAGTTAAGTTAAACAGCCTTGCAACAGCCTGATGTTGGGAGGTAGCAGGCACACTAGCATTCAGTCATTTGCCTATCCTATATAATAAAAGGCTAATATGCAAATCGACCGAACAGCAGAAGGACCAGTCACTATGACACGCACTGACCACCAGGGGGCAGACACTCAATGCAGGAGCTGCCCTCTGGTGGTCAGTGTGCTCCCACAGGGGGAGTGCCACTCAGCCAGAAGCGAGGCTCATGCAGCAGTGCTAAGGACCTCTCAAGAGGGCACAGGCCAGTTGAGGGACCCCCCCTTCCCCAGTGCATGAATGTTGTGCACTGGGCCTCTAGTATCCCATAATTAGCAAGTAACAGGGCCTGGATTCTAAACCAGTTGGTTTTCTGGCTCATATCTAACGGCTATGGCACACTGCCTGATAGAGTGGTGTGAAGTAAATATTCAGAAAAAAAACAACCCATAAGAAATTCCTGAGTTCCTAACCAGCTGGTTATCTTGGTGTGTGTTGACAAACTATCCTTTTGTTTCCCCCACCTGCACCCCTGATGCCTTTCTTCAGCTCTGCCTGACTAGAGTGTCTGCTGATGTTTTATTTATATACAATAAACTCAATTTAAACCATCTGTACACCAGGTGTCCGGAGCCAGATTCTATCAGGAAACTTGATCTACATTTGCAATCGGGAAAAAATGGGATTAGATTGAACCAAAAGGGAAAAACATTGTGGTGTTTTCGATTCATCTGCACCTACCCCTTCCTTGGCTGATCCTGTGCAGACCAGAGGCAACAGATGTCTGACTGGGAAAGCCACAGGGCCGGTGTGTTTGCACATCCGCCTTCACTTGGAAAAGTAGACAGACCAAATTTATTTGGATATCTCGCCTTTGAAGGACATGACCAAGGTCACTAAATTAAATTCCCAATAAAGCCAAGTTAAAGGGCACTGGCTCCTAGAGCCCATGTCTGTGCTGTTTGGTGACTGACCAACGGGAAGCGTCCTGCAGGCCTGAGGGCAATGACAATGCCTTCCGGCAGCCCCCAGAGCTGGGCAGTCTGAACCAGGCTCTGGCTAAGGCAAACCTCGATAAGTTGATGATGTCAGAAACTTTACAGATGAAGAAACTGGGGCTCAAAGCGGGGCCTCGCGCTCCTGGCACCATGCTCACGCTTCTGGTTGCGCCCTTAGCATGCTGTACTGTAATCATTCTCTTCCAGATACTGAAGCGGGGCTTTGGCTGTGACATGATCCTGACGCGTAGACACCTCGCGAGGAGGAGATGGAGCGCCTGCTGTTTCGGAGCTGTGAGTGGGGCTCAGTCCTCTGAGAGATGGAGGTGCGACTCTGCCTTTGGAGCAGAATGTTGCTTTGTTTTGGCAAAATCTCCAGGGTGTACCTTCCAGATGCGAGGCACCAGAATGTAAGCCAGGTGCCACCCACGGATCTTAGGGGAGAGTTGTGAAGGCCCCACTTCTAGATGCTTCAGGCTGGGAAGCAAATGGCCTGGTTGGGGATGGACACCGCTGTGTGTTGTTACAAGGGAACCACATCCAGCTCTTGCTCTATTAGGAAGAGGCGGAGAGAGTTTCTTCGTGGCTGTGTGAGCTGAGCTGCCACTGCTGCTGAGGTGGTGCCTGCTCTCGCTGGGCCTGAACCAGCCACAACTGCTCCAGGACACGGGAGCAGAGGAGAGAAACCGGGGCAGCAGGACTCCTGGGTCCGGGACATGTGACCGAGAATCCCAGTGGCACTTCAGTTTCCTGGAGCCAAGCAGAGTGCTGCCGGAGAGGGCGCAATCCTGAGAGGCTGGCTTCAGGATGGAGCAAGAAGAGTCCTTCTCCACCTAAAGCCCAGCACTGCACGGTCAGCCCACTGCGACTTCATGAAAACCTTCACACAGAACAGGCAAAACAGCATCCGGGAGCGGCACAGTGCCTGAATGCAGATGCCCTGCTAGGCTTCTCTGACACTCCCTAAGTGGGAGTGTGAACGTTCGTGAGAGGCTGCAGCAAAACAGTCAGTGACCTTTTCGTGTTTTTCTAATATTGCTCCAAAACAAAATTTTAATTCTGTGTTTCTCATCCAATAGTTAAGTCTCAATAACACCAAAATGATTTTGATAAGGAGATAAGGACAAATAAGTGGGTGAGGGTTCAAACCATTGTGATTTGGACATTGGAAAAATACTATGAGTGCTTTTTATTTACTTATTTTGTTAACCCTCAACTGAGGATATTTTTCCATTGATTTTTTTTTTTTTTTTTTTTTTTAGAGTGGAAGGGATAGGGAGAGAGACAGACAGAGAGAGAAACATTGATGTGAGAGAGATGCATTGATTGATTGCCTCCTGCACTCTCTCCAGAGCCTGCAACCGAAGTACGTGCCCTTGACCGGAATCAAACCTAGGACTCTCTAGTCCAAAGGCTGATGCTCTATCCACTGAGCCAAACTAGCTAGGGTTCTGAGTGCTTTTTATACGCACATGCTGGCAAATGTGAACAAAGCAGTCCTTGACTGCCTGTCACCCACCACCTATACAAGGTAGGACTAGATTCAGAGGTGTGTGACAGAAGATCCCCAAAAGGCCAGTGGCTTTGACAATGAAGGTTGTTGCAATAATGGTCTTTCAATGTAGCTATGCCTTTGGGTGACTTGGGTAGACTAATGGGACATTAACGTAGGGGACACATACAAAGGCTTGAAAAGCACCTGCATTTTGCACCTGCAAAAAAAAAAAGCATCTCTTTTTATTTTGAATGCTGAGACTGCTATGAGAAGCAGCTTAGGCTCACCTACTGTAGGATAAAATCAGATGGAGCAAAGACGAGCCATCCCAGCCAAGGCCCCGTAGACCAGGGGTCCTCAAACTTTTTAAACAGGGGGCCAGTTCACTGTCCCTCAGACCGTTGGAGGGCCGGACTATAGTTTAAAAAAAACTATGAACAAATTCCTATGCACACTGCAATATCTTATTTTGAAGTAAAAAAACAAAACGGGAACAAATACAATATTTGTATTTGCATGTGGCCCGCGGGCCGTAGTTTGAGGACCCCTGCCATAGACCAAACAGACCTGTCGAGCCAGCCTATACCAGCCAGCTGCACCCAGTCCTCCAGCCACCCAGCTGACCCTTAGAACCAGGAGGTAAATAAGACGATTCTTGTGTGAAGTTACTAAGTTTGAAGTAGTTTGTTATGCAGTATAACCTAACAGATACATATGATATAGAAACTTGTTTTCTTTCTTTTCTAAATGAGAAATATGAAGCCCAGCGATGGGATAGCACTCCATTTTGTCAAGGACAGAGCTTCTTCCATCGTGTTCTTCCATCCTCAGTCTGTGGCTTATCCTTATGGTCCAAGACAGTTGCCTAAGCTCCGGCTGGTGCAGTTTGGCTTTTAGCCAGCAGGAAGCAGGAGAGCGATGGAAGAAAAGCAGGTTCTTTCTCTTTACAAACGCTTCCCAGAAGTTTCATGTGCCCCTTATACTCACATATCATTGACCAATAGTTAGTCACACGGCCATAGTCAGTTACAAGAGAGATTGGGAAACGCAGTCTTATTTCTGGGAGCCATTAGCCCAGCTAAAAATTTGAAATTTTGTTGTTGTTGGTAATCCTCACCTGAGGACATTTTTCCATTTATTTTTTCCCCCATTGATTTTGGAAGGGGGGGGGAGAGAGGGAGAGAAACATCGATTGGTTGCCTTCTGCACGCCCCCAAATGGAGCCAAGGATAGAGCCTGCAACCGAGGTACGTGTCCTTCATCAGAATTGAACCTGGGATCCTTCAGTCCATGGGTCGATGTTCTATTCATTAAGCCAAACCAGCTAGGGCTGTCTTTGTATTTTACTAAAGAAAAAGGGAAAAGAAATTTTGGGGGAAATTAGTAGCTTCTGCTTAACTTCTCTGTGCTGTGAACTACTGCAGCACAGGGTTTTACTCACCTTTGCGTCTCCAGCACTTAGCAGCTGGCTAGTCAGTAATGTTTGTGGCATGTCACTGAGGGAATGAAGGGCGGTTCTTTCCTCAGACCACTGCAGGGCACTCACAAGTTTAAGGGTTACACCCCCATCAGAGGGGGTTGGTGTCACCCTCCTCTCAGCGTAGATAATAGATGTTATTGGAGAAGCTTCACGATGTAGCAGGAGCACCATGAGCCTTCAAGTCAGAAATCCTGCCCCTTACTTCCCGGGTGACAGTGGGCAGAGCGCCTAACTTTAAGCATCTTGCCTTTAAAGTGAAAATACAAATGTCTATCTTGATGGGGAGTTATTCCTTCACCAGTGCAGAGTTTTTTTTATTTCGGGTGATGAAAAGTTCTGGGAATAGATAGTGGCGGTGATTTCACAACCTTGTGAATGAAATTATTGCCACCGAAATGCACACTTAAAAATGGTTTAGAAATTTCCGACCTCGCAAGTTTGCCATATTTCTGTGTGTGCCTCAGGTGAGTTCATGGAAGAGCATGACAAGGGAAACTAGAAACGGGCAGAAGTAAAAAGCAATCACAAAAGGGTGGTCTGGGCTGGTGCAAGGGGTGGAGGGCTGTGGTCAGAAGATAGTAATTACATTTTCCAAGAATATTTGAGTCTTGTAACCAGAACCCTTTGTGCTCTCTTGGCAGCGTGCAGACTGTGTGGAGAAACATCTGACCTGCAGATTTAGTGGCGCAGTGGTTCTCTGGCGGCCTTCTGAGCAGAACTGATAGTGCTTATGTTTGCAAATCCTCTAACACTTTATAAAATGACTTGGTGAGATGAGAGTTCACTCAATCTGGTCAGAACTAGTCATTCAACTTCATTTTGAGCAACACTTAATGCACCGATATGCAGTCATTAGGGCTATTAATCAATATTCTGGTTCTTACCTCAGGACACAAGGTCAAATTTTATTTCCCCACTGCCTTTGCTAAAGCGAAGACAATAAGAGCAGACGTAATGTGTGGCATGCTGAGTGCAAGTATTCCCCTCTTCTCATCCTGCCTCAGTGATTACAGAAGCACACGACGAGATGAGGCCTCCATCACCCGTGTCTGAGTGACTACAATGAGCCATACTCTTCACCCTGCACTAAACATGTAGCATGAGGGAGGAATAAACTTTCCTGTGTTATGCCACGGAGCTGTTGGCAGTGTTGGCTCCTGCAGCATTACTTAGCCTAACCTGATCAATATTGTGTGCCTTGCCCTGGGCCAAGTGAGTATTTTACCATAGAGATTAAACTCTATAGAGTCAGGGAGCCTGAGCCTCAATCTGAATTAGCTACTTTCTCACAGTGTGATCTTGAACAAATCAATACACATCTTAGAAAATGGGATTAATAATGGAAACCACTTCATCCATCGGGTTTTTATGAGGATTAAACTAGGTGAGCAACGTAGCCCAGCACATAGCAAGTCCTCAAAAAGTTGGATGATGATGATCTCATCTAGTTCTCATTTAAATCTGTGTAAGATTTGCCGATGAATCAAACCACTGAGTTTCGGCACTGTTAATGCAAGGAATAAGAGAAAGTTTTGAAATTAGAATCCAGCCCTGACCCATCAATCCACCTTTCGGGCACAGCTCTATGTCCCTGGAAGCTGTCCAGCTCCCGGGTGCAGCCTCGTCTCCTTCTGTCCTCATCTGCTCTCCAGAAGCCTCATTACTTACTCAATGTCCCCAGAGACCAAGTGCATGTACAGTACTTCCCTGGGGCAGAGGCACAGAGCTACAGCCTCCTATCCTGGTCCCTCAGAGACTGTCCAGCTGTCCCGCCTGAAAGGCAGGCCAGGAATCAGACATTTGATTCCCTTCTGCATGAGGCTCACCTCTTAGTCTTTGGAAGCCAAATGATTTACTTAAACCATTTTCTAAATTGATGCTCCTGGTAAAAATCACCTGAAGATGCAAAAGGGTGTAGAGCAGTGGTTCTCAACCTTCCTAATGCCGCGGCCCTTTAATACAGTTCCTCATGTTGTGGTGACCCCCAATTTCATTGTTACAAATTGAATATAATTAAAGCATAGTGATTAACCACAAAAACAATATGTAATTATATATGTGTTTTCCGATGGTCTTAGGCCACCCCTGTGAAAGGGTCGTTCGACCCCCAAAGGGGTCGCGACCCACAAGTTGAGAGCCGCTGGTGTAGAAAGATGCCTCTATCCCACCCTACTCTCTAGACCAGTGATGGCGAATCTTTTGAGCTCGGCGTGTCAGCATTTTGAAAAACCCTAACTTAACTCTGGTGCCGTGTCACATATAGAAATTTTTTGATATTTGCAACCATAGTAAAACAAAGATTTACATTTTTGATATTTATTTTATATATTTAAATGCCATTTAACAAAGAAAAATCAACCAAAAAAATGAGTTCGCATGTCACCTCTGACACGCGTGCCATAGGTTCGCCATCACTGCTCTAGATGCTCAGTTTCCCTCCCCAAAGGTAACTGTGGTGGCCCATTCCCTCAAAGTGGGTTTTCCAATGAGTTCCTTGTTTATTTCTCTGGCGGCACCATCAGGGGCATGCACTTCTGGGGCGAGTATCCTTCCTGCCTGGTGGATGTTCCCACTGCTCTCCCACCAGCAACACCTCCTTCTGGCCTCCTAATCTTGCATATCCGGCTCCATCTGTTCAAACCTTCTTCTTCAGGAAGAACTTTTTAGCAATTTCAGCTGTTACTCATCACTCTTCTTTTTGACAGCAGTACTATTTCTGTCACATACTGGACACTTTGTCATATCCAATTTATCAGGTGCTAGTTTCCAATTGCTTGGTGTGGGCCACCCTCCCTTCGCCAACCAGCCTGAAGGTTGATTGTCTATCCCCAGTGGCTTCTACCACCTACATCCTGATGACTCCCAAATCCACTCTTCTGACCTTCAGACATATTTTCCAATGAAACTGGGCATCTACCCAGTTGCCCTCATGGGAATGTTCAAAATGAAATCTTGCTTTTTGCCTTAATTTTCCCTACTTTTGGAATTTCCTCTCTCAATGAATGGCATCAACATCTATTTAGTCATCCAAACTTGGAACTCAGTCACCTGAACTCCAACTATCTGCAGGCCCTCCTGCCCCCGCCCCCCCCCCCCCCCCCCCCCCGCCCCCAATCAAAGAGGATATGTGCTGGGGAGGCAGGAGAAAATGCATCACAAGCTTTGTCAATTGCATAACAAAAAACCCCCACAAAACAGCTCTCCAATTGGTCTTTTTCTTTACACTCCCACTAGCTCTACCCTTGGTTAGGCTCACACCATCTCTTGCCTGGTTTATAGAAATTGCTTTCAAATTGGTCATCCTCCTTTCTCTTCCCTCCAGTTCATTTTCTCCTCCCCTGGCAGTGTCATGGTATGCCGGAAGCCGGTCCATCCTTGCTGCTTGACACAGTCGCTGCAGGAAAGAAACATCTGCACAGCATATGTTTCAAGGGACCTGGCGTATATAACATACTGTTCCTAATATGTTTTCTCCCCTTAACGCTGTGTGTTTTAACCAAGGTCACCTCTCCGAGAAAGGTTGTTTCCCCAGGTAGGAATTTTTCCCTGAAGTCAGGGAGGGGATGCCTCTCCTAGAAAGGTTGTTTCCCCAGGTAGGAATTTTTCCCTGAAGCCAGGGACGGGATGAAACTCCTTAACTAAGTGCCAGGCGGGCAGTTAATCACTACAAACAATCATGCTTAAGCTACATAATCTTTACTCCCTGGAATGGAGATAAGAAACGCCCTAACCTTTGTAATAGAAATTGACAGGATTAAAATCAACTGGGATAAATATGGATGTAACAAGACAATAAGCAGAAGAACCTCTCTGGAGATCCAGACCAGAACTTGGCTGGAGATCCTGGCTGGAGATCCTGGCTAGGCTGCTGATCAACTGAACACTGTCTCCATGCCCTTCCTTCTTCGCCGACTCCGTCCACACCTTTGGGGACCCCTGGACCTGCTGGGGTTGGACCCCAGCAATGGTAATCATGTCACTTTCCTGATCAAAAACTTTTCAGGGTTTCCCTCTTGCCTCCAGATTCACCTCCTGTATTCCTCCCCAAGCTTCCTACTGCCACTATGCCCTTACACCCCTCAAATTTGGGTGAAGTGACCACCTTTCATTCTCCAGACACACTGTTTAAAAAATGGTCTCTTTTTGACTTAGCTGGTTTGACTCAGTGGATAGAATGTCAGCCTGCAGACTGAAGGGTCCAAGGTTTGATTACAGTCAAGGGCACATGCCTGGGTTGCGGGCTCAATCCCCAGTGGGGGGGCATGCAGAAGGTAGCTGATCAATGATTCACTCTCTCATCATTGATGTTTCTATCTCTCTCTTCCTCTCCCTTCCTCTCTGAAATCAATAAAAATGTATTTAAAAATAAGATAAAGATGGTCTTTTTTTTCTTGGTGATGTTACTCTCTCATGTTTCTAAGCACTGTTTAGTGTTTCTAGGCTCAAGAAGGCTGTGATGTGCCTTATAGAGAAAATACGTTTTAAAAAAGCATCCTTCACTCTGATAGTTATAGTTAGAGGTTATAGTTCTGTTGGTCATGAGTGCAATATTAATAAGTCAACAATAAGGCATCTTTAAACAGAAGCACACAAAAAATAAGGTTATATAGCGATAGGTTGATGAAAATGTGACCAGAGGCTTACAGAAACCTAACCCTGTATTTTCCCTATGAACAATGGTTTGGTATTCGCTAATTCAGTGTTCACGATGACTTTATACAGCATAACTGCTGCAAATAACAAGAATCAACTATATTTAATTGTTTGTAATGTCTCACAGAAAGAATGAAAACCCAGTGAGGGCAGACACTTCGCTTCTGCTGGAACAATGCCTGGCACTTAGTAAGTTCTCAATAAATATTTGTTGAATGACTGACTGAATGAATAAATGAGTTAGAAGACACTTTGCCTAGGCCTTAGAAGAGGGGGGAAATTGCATCTTTATTTTTATTATTCTGAAATTAAACAGTTCCTTCAATCATGAGTACAGGAAACAAATCACAGTAACACTAACAGTGTTTGTGACAGTCATAAAGAAGTCACTGGTATTTTTAAATCACAGTACAGCTGTAGGTACTTGAAATATAATTTCCCATTCACCAGGACTTCAAATTATAGTTGATGCTTTGTCCACTAACAAATATCATTATTTTTCATGTGTTCATAAAGAAACATTTGACACCAACATTTTAATAATTGTATTTGAGAATAATTAATTTCCTTTGAAATCCTGTGGTTTTTTTACTTCTGCATTGAAAGAATTAAAACATTCTGAGAAAATCTCCATCAGCCTGCCCAGACTAAGTCCATGGCACAAAAAAGTTTAAGACCCCTGGTCCACCTTCAGGTCAAGGCCACATTCAGGTAACACGTTCAGGGCCATGAAGCTACTTAGACACAGAATTAGTGTCCACGCCCAAATCTGCGTACAAGCGTCACCAGAGTGGGCCTCTTCATTCTGAGGGGTCCTCCACAAAGACTCTCCTCTGTGCATCCCCTCTCACACCGGCGGAGCACTGGTGGGAAGTTTCCAGTGAATTCCATAAAGCATATGGAGCTCTGACCACGTGCAGAACCTGCTCACAGGAGCTGGAGGACACTGCTCTTCCGCATATGGCCAGAAAACTTACTGGCCAGCTATGAGAAAAGTATAGAAATCGAGAGTAGGGGTGTAGAGACTGTTATAGCAACTTGAACCTAGCAATAATGGAACTAAGGCTTATATTTTTATATGTCGTTGGTTTGTAAATTTCATTTTATTTTACAAAATCAACAGTCTGCAATGGATTGGAAATTTACAAAAGTAAAAACTACACACAAAAAAATGCTGGTCTTTCCTTCACACAGAGTTTGCGAATCACCATCGTGGGAGGATACAGTGGACAAAGAGTGGGGAAGGAGGCTTGGATACAGCTGGGCAAATGCTCTGAAAGACACGAATAAAATGCTGGACACGGAAGCACATCAGACGAGCAGAAATGGGGAAGGCAGAGGGAGGAGGAGGCATTTAAGCTGTGCTTTGCCCAATGCCTATGGGTGGAAAGGATACCTTTCAGGGTGTTCCAGGCGATGCACTCAGCGAGGCTAAGGCAAGGACTGTAGCATCCAAGGTGCATCAGAGAAGGCTGTGGTCAGGCACGCAGGGCGAATGTCTGCGGTGAGTGAGGACAAGAGATGGTGGGAAACATCCTGCACGGGCTAGTGACCTTGGAAGCATGCTGAGGATGTGGGGCTTTTTCTGGAGGCCAGGAAGACCTGTGGACCTACTTTGAGAAGGGAATTAAATGATAACATTTGAGTTTTAAATGGTAATAATTGTTGAGCCAACTCAATTTTAAAAATTCTCAGGCACTGGCTTGCAGAGGAGAGAGTTTCCCTCTTCCATCAGAATGTGCAAATACACGAAGATTGATTTCCATGCCTGGATGAGCACGTGCAAGGCTGTGCATGAAGGAGCAGTGCTCTGGGAAACTGATGTGCCCCTTTTCTTCTCTCTTCTCCTTTCCCTTCTTCTTGCCTCTCTTTTCTCTTCTCCGTCTATTACTAAGCACTTCCCAATAGTACCTCCTGTGATGATGACAATGGCCTGTATCTATCTGCACTGTCTGCCACCAGCCACATGTGGTCACTGAGCCTTTGAAGTATGGCTACTGGCTGAGAAACTGAATTTTAAATTTTATTTAATTGTAATGAATTTAAATTTAAAAGGCCACATTTTGGCTATTGGGTACCATATTGGATAATACAGTAACTTTCTCTACAACAAAAACAGAGAAGAAAAATGTAGATGCTAAGGCGGGTTGTCCTCGCATGTTTTGTGAATGAGAGCAGTCAGAAGAGAGGGAAGGTGGAAACGAGTCCTCTGCTTTTAACCCAAATGTGTATGTTTTATTTTTTTTAAATATATTTTATTGATTTTTTTACAGAGAGGAAGGGAGAGGGATAGTTAGAAACATCAATGAGAGAGAAATATCGATCAGCTGCCTCCTGTACACCCCCAACTGGGGATGTGCCTGCAACCAAGGTACATGCCCTTAACTGGAATCGAACCTGGGACCTTTCAGTCTGCAGGCCGATGCTCTATCCACTGAGCCAAACCGGTTAGTGCTCAAATGTGTATGTTTTAATCTATTTGTGTCCAGTGGGTCTCTTGGAAAGAGTCCTGGAAGTCACGAGCTTGGGGTTCTCACCTGATATTGATGTGTTACCTTAGACGGGTCACTGCCAGGGAAGGACGAGAACTAACGTCCACGGAGCAAAGTACCGGGCATGGGGTGGGCAGCATTTTCACAGATTACCCCACCTGAATGCTCACAGCAAACCTGTGAAATAGCGTTTTCATTCCGATGGCACAGGTGGGGAAAAGGAGGGCCGGAGAGGGAAGCGGTTCGTCCAAGTCTCCCAGGTAGTGAGGTGGAGAGAAGGTACTTAGTTGTCAGAGCCTGTTCTAAGGTCAGAGCTCTTTCCACTGCACCCCCGTGCTTCCCTAAACTCTCCGCATCGCCAAAGAGACAGGACCTGGACCCTCGTGCTGTCTACCCTCCGAGTGAAGATGGAGAGGACCCGCAAGTGTGGACAAGGCACAGGTGCTGAGTGTGCTCAGGGGAGGGAGGGAGGGGATTTTTTCTGAAAGTGCAGACCAGGCACAGTGCTCTGAGGTGGTTCTGCACTCTCACTGACATTGAAAATACTTAAAAGTTTCCATTTAGAAATGCCTGAGGCCAGGCCTGTTTCAATCATGTAAAAACCAATATCAGCTTGGAAAGGTTATCACAGCCTTTCCAATTCCAGTCAACATTAAAAATGCAAATGTTTGCTATTTAAATACAGCCTTGGCCACCAGCATCAGGACATAAGGTAAACCACAGTGGGCAGCCTTCCCCACCGAGGGCTCGCTTGTCTCTGCGGGAAGGAAGCGGAGGTTGTGCGGAAAGTCTGAGTCATACCAGGCTGATAGAGCCGCTTCCAGCCCCATGAAGGTCTGGGTCTTCAGAAGTTATCCAGCTTCGATCACTGAATCAGATATCCATTCAATGGGGGCAGGGAAGCTGTTAGTTTTCTTTGCCCTTGTTTTCCCAGTACCTAGTCCATTGCCAGATTCATGGTAAGAACTCAAGGGTATTTTTGAATAAATAAATTCATTCCTTCATTGTATTTTTTTTAAAAGATATCCTATCATATCCCAGCACTGTGCTAGGCTGATAAATAGATACAGAAGCAGGCCATTTTGGGAAATCAACTCAAGTAATTTACCACCTAAGAAGGATGAGAAGATGTGCAAATAAACAATCTATAATAATAAAAGTGTAATACGCTAATTAGACCAGACAGCCGAACAACCTTCCAGAAGTAATTCCTGACGTCCTTCTGCAAGAAGCTGCTGTGGCGGGGGCGAGGCAAAGGCAGTTAGGGGAGATCAGGCAGGGAGGCAGAGTGATTAGGGGCGATCAGGCAGGCGGGCAGGCAGGCAAGCGGTTAGGAGCCAGCAGTCCCAGATTTCGAGAGGGATGTCCGACTGCCAGTTTAGGCCCTATCCTGGGATTGGGCCTAAACTGGCAGTCGGACATCTCTCGAGGGGTCCCAGATTGCAAGAATGTGCAGGCTGGGCTGAGGCCCCCCCCCCCCCCCCCCCCACGCATGAATTTCGTGCACCAGGCCTCTAGTAATAACATAAAATAGTTAACCTTACCATAAGTCTGAAGTCTGGAGTTTGTTAACAAAAGGTGCTTGAAGACCTGCCAGATGAAGGCTGCTTGTGTGGTCCGACATGGGGGTTCTGGATGATCTCAGAGTAACTGGGCAGTGAGATCAGCAGTGGCAGCTTCTTGGATGAGGTGCCAAGAACCATTCCCGGGTTGGGCTCAGGTTCTTGGTAGTCTCCTCCACTCAGACCGCAGGCTTGGTGGGTGCTGGCTTGTGTCTTACTCAGCTCTGCACCCCAATACTCCACATGGGGCCTGACACATAGTAGGAAACAGCATATGCTGAATAAATGAATGAATACATGAATACAAGTTAGGAATCCATGAGAAATCCATAATAACAAGAAACATTTATTGAGCATTTGCATGGAACAAACAATTGATATAATCTTCTTAACTAATTATAACAGTCAGCATGCAGCCAGGAGACAGAAGCCACATCAGTTACGTGAACAGTGGGAATTTAATGAAAAGGATTGTTAACTAGATGTAAGGTTGTTAACTAGGCAACTGAAAGGGTAAAATGAGAACTAAAAGCTAAAACAGAGATAACAGCTGTAGAAATTAGCTATCCCCTTAGGGGGAAAAGTTAGAATTATTAAAATTAAGAGTGTTCGTGGAGGGGCCCCATGAACTGAAACTCAGACCGCTGAGGAGGGGGCACTGCTGGGCTGGTGCTAACGTCTCTGATGGGAAGCGATGAAGCTAATTCAGTGTTGCAAAACTGCAAACTGGCTTCAGCTATGCTGTGGTCAGGACTAGCTGCTGCCAAAGGAAAAGGTATTGCTGGGATAGGAATAGCTACCCAACAAACTCTTCTTCATCCTTCAAGACCCAGTTCAGATGTCACCTCCCCTGAGAGCCTTCCTGGTCTCTTCCTTCAGATACTAAGCCCACAGGAAGAAGCAAGTCTGCTCCTCCCCCTCCAGCCCTGCAGCTCCCTCTAGCACCCCCAATGGCAGAATTCAAGAGGGAGCCAGCAGGCTGAGCAGAAATGTGATTTGCAGAGACCCAGCCCCATCAACACAAAGCAGAGCACAGATGGGTTTGGAACTGAGATACCGTGACATCATAACTGGTACAGGAATCTTCCCATCATTGCTGTGATGTAGGTACTATCACATCCATTATACAGATGACAAAACCTACTGTCTAGAGAAGGCAAGGTGATTTGCCTAATAAGTTGATTGAGGCAGTGCCCAGATTGGAAGCCAGGTCCATCTGCTCTTAGTGGCAATACTATACCAAGTTTTCTTCACATTTTTATGTAAAGGAGGTGTCAGGGGATAGAACAGATTTGAAGTTTAGTGGTGTTTGGTTGGTAGCTGGGGATGAGGTGGGCTTGGGCATTCAGGTATCAGCAGTAAGAGCAGGGTAGCAGACGTGGGGCAGTCCTGACAAATGTCTCCCAATGTGTCACTTTCATCTCTCACTTTACTATCCTTTAAGAACGTTGAGATCTTTATTCATTGATCAAAAATTAGCCACCCACAGCTGATCTATGATTCTCTCTCATCATAGATGTTTCTATCTTTCCCTCTCCCTTCCTCTCTGAAATCAATAAAAAAAATTTTTTTTTAAATTAGCCATCCAACAAACTCGTCTCTATCCATCAAGACCCAGCTCAGATGTCACCTCTCCTGAGAAGCCTTCCTGACCTACAGAGCCAGCCGTGCCTCCACGGTGCTCCCACAGGACTTGGTGCAGACACCTGGATGGAGTTTACTTATCTTTACTTATACTATAATAGATTATGGGCTCCTTGAAGGCAGGTCTGGGTCCATCTCCAGGGGTGGGCAAACTTTTTGACTCGAGGGCCACAATGGGTTCTTAAACTGGACCGGAGGGCCGGAACAAAAGCATGGATGGAGTGTGTGAACTAATTAGTTTGTGTGAACTAATATAAATTCAAAGTAAACATCATTACATAAAAGGGTATGGTCTTTTTTTTCAATAGTTTTATTCATTTCAAACGGGCCGGATCTGGCCCGTGGGCCGTAGTTTGCCCACGGCTGAATTCTAGTCTCTGCCTGGTACCCAATGTCCAGTGATGATTATAAAGGCTTGTTTCTTCCAGAAGTGTGCTTCTGCGGGAGCACTGACAACTGCAGGGTCACATGTTTTCACTCATTCTCTACCTTTCATAAGTTCCTGGTACAAGTGGTGAAGACGTGGAAAATAACCCAAAAGTCAAACCCCCTTCATCTATCACCTTTTCCAACCCATTCTTCTCACTTCAGTTGGATGCAAACATAATCATCTGAAGCCCCTGCTAACGCCCTCCAAAGGCTTTCCACTGCTCTTGAGATGATGACTAGCTCATCATCATTGTCACCCATGTCCTCTGACACCTGCTCCCTGCCCCTCGCCAGCCTCCCCACGCCCCACCCCCTTTCTGCCTCCTTCTACTCCACCCTCCCTGAACTTCTTCAATTTCCCGAACTCACCAAGCTCTTTGCATCGTGGTCTTTGCAGGTGGGTTTCCCTTACCCAGGACCCTCTTTTCTTGCTCCCTTTGTCCAAATCACTCCAACTTATCTTTTAGATCTCAGCTGCTGAGTCACTTCCTCCCGGAGGTTATTGCCAGGGTAACCTGATGCTCCCGAGCAGCCTGCTCCTGAACTGGAATGGCCTGCATTTGCTCAGGACCAGAGCTCCGTGTCAAGGGCTGTGTAAAACAGATTTTCATTAATTAACTAAAAACTTAAAAACAACAAAAAACTAGGAGAGGTGTCTCCACGTGATTTTAGAAGTCACAGGCTGCCCAAGATGTGGTGAAATGACTCTTTCCCAGGGCCAAGGGGCCCAGTGTGAGGAGGACCACTGGGATGGGAACAGGGCTCTGGGCCTGGAGTTAGGAGATCAGGTTGGAGCCTGGGCGATTTGGGGGGCAGCCCATCTGTCGCTGTGTTGGATTCTTCATCTCTAAAACAGGGATAATAGGGGAGGAAAACAAATGCTTCCTCTACTCTCCTAGGTTCTGCAGCTGAGGCTCAGGAAATTAAACAGACAAAAGACAGATTAACAAGAGAGAAAACAGTTGATGAATCATGCAGTATGCAAACACACCCGAGAAACTCAGTGATGACGTTCCCCAAGGGGTGGTTAGAATTTGATGAGTAACTCAAAGGGGTGGTTAGAATTTGAGGTTTATATAGCATCTTAATGAAGAATAATAAATTTATACAATAGTGATAAGACAAAGAGGTTTAAGCTTTTAGGGACTGCAAACTGTGAGTAAGTAAATGTATTGGGAAACCAATGGAAAATGGAAGTTATTTTAGTACAATCTAGAGTGCAATCTAAGAGTCTGGAGTTGTCTCAAGCAATTAAGATATAAGAGTTGTCCTCCCGGGTCCTCCACTTCCTGGTACAGGAGAGGGAGATGCCTCTACAAATGGGAATTTATGTTCTGCTTTTAGGTAACTAGGGGGCAAGGGCGGAGAACTGTTTTTGGTGTCTGATGTATGTATCGCAATGGTCTTCATCTCAAAAAAAAAAAATTCTTATGCCAACGTGGCATATTCTAATCCCCTACAGTTGAACCTGCTTGATTCTTCCCTACACACAGGGTGGAGATGAGATGGAGTGTGTGGAAACCCTGTGAAGTGCTGTACCAAGGTCAGGTGTAGCCATTCCCATGATCACCGTCTGCAGGAGGCAGTCCAGGCCCCATCTTGAGAGCTGTATTCACAGCAGACCAAACTCAGGTCTTAAGCCTTCCTCCTCCTCCCCCAGGGCCAACTGGAGGCTTTTTACAGAGAAGACACATCAAAGCCCCAGCTGTGGGTTTTTATAGTTCAATGTTGTACAAGCTGCCTTCTCGAGAGATGAAGAGTCTGGAGGAAACGTGGGAAAGCTAATCTAAACTTCCTGCTCCCCAGCCAGCACTCCCCATGCCTGACTCTTTTATGAGGAAGCCTTCAGGCTGCTCCTGGCTGTTTGCATCATTCATGATCCCCCTGACCACTGTTTCTCCTAGACCTAGACACAGCTAATAAAAAGGGCCCAGTGCAGCCTGTCGTCCCAGGCCCCTAAGAGTGATCAATCAAAGAACAGAGCTTATTAAACTATCCAGCCAGAGAGATGGGTTGTTCCAAAAATTTTAAACCCTCCTGAAATTGACTCCTAAACAAGGCAAGAGACACCCATGGAATAAACACTGGTATTTAACCTGTTTTGCATCACTTAAGTCTTACATCAACTCTCCCCATTTTATAGGTGAGTAACCTGGGGCTCAGAAAGGTTGTAGTTGGATGGACGGATGCATGGATGTGTGGGTGAATAGGTGGGTGGGAGGGTGGTTGGGTGGAGGAGGGGATGGATAAAAAAGTTTCTTGCTAAGGTCAAGAGAAAGTCCTTGCATCTCTCCAGAAATGCAGAGCCATCATACATGTTTTCATACTGAAGCTCCTCACGGGAAAGGGCTTCGCCTGTCATTGGGCCAGTGCAAAACAAGGCCACGCTCTGGCAAAGCCGTTCCCTGGACATAAGAATATAGTAAGGAAACAGTGGAACCAAGACTCTGCTGCTTCTGACTCCAAAGCTGCAACTAAAAATGGAAAGATCCCGTCTATATTCTTATGTCCAGGGAACGGCTTTGCCAGAGCGTGGCCTTGTTTTGCACTGGCCCAATGACAGGCGAAGCCCTTTCCCGTGAGGAGCTTCAGTATGAAAACATGTATGATGGCTCTGTAAACACCTCTGTGTTCAGTTTCTGCATTTGTAAAACGGAGAAGTACCCAACTCATTTTTCCATCGTCAACACTGACCTATGGGGCAAAAACAAAAAATCAAAATCCCAAGCAACTCACAATCTTCTTGGAGAAGCTAAGACACAGATGAGTTTAATAACAATAACGAACAGGTTTGCCACATGCCATGCCCTCCCACCCACCTATTCACCCACGCATCCAAGTGTGCGTCTGTGTCCATTATCTGGTTAACTGCTCATGGAAACCTCACATGATCGATCCCACTGTAACTCCCATTTAACAGGTGAGAAAACTGAGACCTGCAGTAACTGGTCCAAAGGCACACAGCTTATGAGGGAGCTGGGATTCCAATGAATGCAGCCTGGCTCCTGAAAATGTGCTCTTCTGTATCACCTCAAGTGTATGCCACCTGTTCCCAGATGACCTTTAAGGGCCCAGCTGATGTTCCTTATAAAATACTGGCGGCCAGGGGCGTGGTGCCCTAAGGCCACTGCTGCCTGAGCCCAGTCTCTCCCCCCATTCCTCTCCCTACATCCCTTCCCCTGTTTCTATTTCTCATGGCACACCAAGGCTAGGCAGAGAGGGGTACAGAGAGGAGACCAGTGTAAACTGAAGGGCCCATCTTCCTCCCTGCCCACCAGCTTCCCCACCAGCTCTAGGGCAGGGGTACTGGTCCCATGGTATTCTCCACCCCAAAGACCATCCTCCTGCTGATCCCGGGAGTCAGTGCCCATGACAGCCACCACATGGGGCTGCTGGGCTTTGACACATGGAGGGATCTGACTTTAGTCCTCAGGCTCATTATAACATCTCTGTCCATAGAGCTCTTGCCAGGGACCGGAGTAGCTCAGGTGCTTTAGGTGTATTCTCTCTTTCAGTTTAATCCCCGTGACATCCCCGTGAGGCAAGGAGATGCCACATGGCCCGTTCAGACAGGCTGTCTGACCTCAAAGCCCTGCTGCATGTCAGCTTGCTGCTTAGTCTCTCCCTCTTCATACCAGGTCCCCTCCTGCATAACCCCTGCCCCCAACTAGGAACTGAGCCTGCACAACCCAGGCACGTGCCCTGACCTGGAATAGAACCGTGACCTCCTGATTCACAGGTCGACGCTCAGCCACTGAGCCACGCTGCCCAGGCCCATGTAGTGTGGAAAGCGGGTTCTGACTCTTGGCTTTGTCAGGCTGGGGAGAGTCAGCGGGTGGTCCTCGTTCTGGGCCACCTCCACCACTGAGCATCAGCCTCAGGGTGGGCTGAGGCTGATAACCTGAAAGACCAAGGAGTCTCCCCGGAACAATCTCACCCCAGGTAACCAAATGGAGGCCCACGCAGAGTCAACCCTGCTGCCTCCCCTTCACTTGGCCCAGCCTGTCGGTGCCCCCCAACGGGCTCTTGTGCCTGGGTCCTAGAGAAAGCGGCTGGCACGTATGAACTGAAAATGCAGATTCATTCAAGCCTCCCCAAGCCATCGGAGGCCAGAGCATAGAGATCCCTTTTGAAAATAGGTAACAAACAGAGAAGAGCTCCCCCGCCACCCTCACCCCCCACCCCCGGCACCCGCCCCAACCCCCCTAGTTGCTCCTTAGATCACTTGGCTGTGTTGAGGGCATGGCAGAAGCAACACTGGGGCTGGGGGACACGTGACAGCTGCAGAAATGCAAGTGCCAGAGGGGACGGGGCCAGCAGTGTGTGGCAGAAACAGAAGAGGACAGGTCACAGGTCACCTGGAGCAGCCCGGACTGGTTGCTCACACGGGAATCACTGCTGGGAGCTCCCAGGGAGAGGCATTTTGGTTTGGGGAGCAGATTTAGGGAGGACAGGGCCATGCTGCAGTGAGAGAGAGTGTGCTTACTGTAAGTTACTGTAAGTTAACCTTCCAAGCAGCCACAACCCTTATACATGCTCCAAAAGGCTGAGCTCCTGCCTCCCGGCCAGTGGGGGGTTTTAGAGTTCAGTAAAATGCTGGCCATTGTTCTTTCTAACAGAGACAATTCAACCAAGAGCCCTGGCTGCAGGGGGAAGGGACATTCCTCAGCTGGGGCTGTCCCACTGCTGGCTGCCCAGCCCAGCAAGGAAAGTCATCTGAGCCAACTCGGGCCAGTGGCGACCTGCGAACTATGGCCCAGCACAGAGGGGAGCCAGGCCAATCGGACTCCCGTTGCAGGAATGGGAACCGAGAAATGCCGGAGGCCGCAGGACTGCATTGGAAGGTTGTCCACAGGAGAGACCAAGCTTCGTGTGAGGAGGAGAGACCCAGGGGAAGCAGAGAACTGGTTAGTGGAAGGTGTGCTGCGGGAAGTGAGCCTGGAGATGACTGAGAAAGGCGACAGAGGTGGAAACCACGTGGTCCATGACACCCAGAAGCACCCGGGGCACCTTCGGTCCCTGCTCCAGCCCATGCACCTCATTCCCTTTCTCCGGAGGTGATGAGAAGCGCTCTGCTTCTCAGAAAACCAGACGACAGAACAGGAGGTGAACTCCCTGCCGGACTGGGGGAGGTTCGGGGTTGCAGGAAACCCAAGCTCCAGTCCATGGTGGCTTTGCAGGTTACTACAGGGACACTGAAGGACTGTGTGAGCAAGGCGGGGAGTCTGGACGTGACGATCAGCTGCCTCCCAACCACATCCGAGATGACACAAGAGGAAGTTGACTTTGAAGGCCGTCCAACACCTGACTTGTGCCTCAGGAAGGCAGGCAAAACTGTGCAGTCCTTACCCAGGCCCCGGAGCCACACGGCCTTGATCCCCAGCTTCTGACTGTGGGACCTTGAAGGGGAAATGTACTCTTCTAAGCCTCAGTTTCCACCTCTCTAAAATGGAACTAGAACCTCCTCCTCAGGGTGTTGGGGATGCTGTGGGGGTGGGGGAGGTCAGGGGGCTGCGGGGTCTCCGGTAAACCCCCTTCTTTAGCTACTGTCATGTGTATAAACTCCTCCATGAAGGGCAAGGGGCGGAATTAGAGGTCGAAGAATCCCCTGCAGAATTTCCGACCTGCAATGCCCAGGGTAGGCCTGTCCCATGACAGGAGCACACCCCTTCTTTTCGTCACCCTCCCCCCCACCCCCCGGGGCTCGGTGGGGAAAGAGGCTTTCAGAGTCACCCGGCCACAGACAGGCCTTCCTTGGCCAGACTTATTAATAGGAGCCTGTCTGTTTCTGTCTGAAAATAGCCTTAGAAAGTTATTTCAAATGAGCTTCCGGGTGGGTGGTCAGATCGCTTTTTATTATCTTCCTCTCAGGAGAATTGAAGAACTCTCATTTTTTCCTGTTTCATTTATAGCAAAACAGTCATAACAGGAAGATCCATGGCTCTGAGTAACTTCCTGAGGCAAGGATGCCCAGGCTCTCTGAGGGGTCTCACAGTCAAGCGCCGCCCCTCTCACCTCCCACCACGCCCTTCACAGTGGCCTTGGCAGGCAGTCATCTGCCAGGCACAGGGGCCTCCTCCCTAGAGGAGGGTCACGGGACCTGGGAGGCCAGGACGTGACTTAAAACAAGGCCCTTACCGCTGGCCTAATGGGCTCTTGGCCTCTGTTTTGAGTGTTTTATTAGAGTCCCTGCCTACAACAATGACCTTGTAACAAAACTCCCTTTCCCAGCTTCAAATACTACACACAGCCTGCCCCCACCATCTCTTTTCCTCCTGTATTTCTTACTCATTCCAGTCCCAAACCCTACTCAGCCATTACACCCTCCATCACCTTCCATGCACCGTGAATACCTTGAACCTCACAGAAGGTTCTCATCATCTTTTGTCTAAACAGAAGTCTTCACTTCCTCTGTAGCCCTTCAGGCCCATACCCTACATCTCTGAAACAGGAATGGCTGCATTGCCCTGGCTCTTTGTTGTCACTTCCACACCACGGCTTGTCCACACTCATATCTTTCTTTGAGCCACATGCCATCCAACCTCTCACCTCCTTAGCACTGAATACTGCCGGAAGCCGGTCCATCCTTGCTGCTTGACACAGTCGCTGCAGGAAAGAAACATCTGCACAGCATATGTTTCAAGGGACCTGGCGTATATAGCATACTGTTCTTAATATGTTTGCTCCCCTTAGCGCTGTGTGTTTTAACCAAGGTCACCTCTCCAAGAAAGGTTGTTTCCCCAGGTAGGAATTTTTCCCTGAAGTCAGGGAGGGGATGCCTCTCCTAGAAAGGTTGTTTCCCCAGGTAGGAATTTTTCCCTGAAGTCAGGGAGGGGATGAAACTCCTTAACTAAGTGCCAGGCGGGTAGTTAATCACTACAAACAATCATGCTTAAGCTACATAATCTTTACTCCCTGGAATGGAGATAAGAAACGCCCTAACCTTTGTAATAGAAATTGACAGGATTAAAATCAACTGGGATAAATACGGATGTAACAAGACAATAAACAGCAGAACTTCGCTGGAGATCCAGACCAGAACTTGGCTGGAGATCCTAGCTAGAGATCCTGGCTAGGCTGCTGATCAACTGAATACTGTCTCTGTGTCATTCCTTCTTCGCCGACTCCATCCACACCTTTGGGGACCCCTGGACCTGCTGGGGTTGGACCCCGGCAGAATACTGTCCAATGTTCATTCACTGAATCAATCATGGCCTGGCTTTTGGTCTTTCCTTCCAGCTCAAGCCCCGTGTCACCCTAAGAGATTCCAATGCCCAGACAGATAACCGATTGGACTATTATTTCTTAGATCTCCTTAACTCCAAGGGACTTCACCTCTACTTGACTGCAACTACCACTCCCAGACCCCACCCTGGATCTTGTCATGGATCCAAGACTGGGTCGTCTAGACTCCAGTAACGTTCTTTTAAAAAAGGGAAAAAAAGGTGTTTTTTTAAATTTTTTTATTGATTTCAGAGAGGAAAGGAGAAAGAGAGAGAGAGAGAGAGAGAGAGAGAGAGAGAGAGAGAGAGAGAGAGAGAGAGAGAAACATAAATGATGCGAGAGAATTACTGATTGGCTGCCTCCTGCACGCCCCACACTGGGGATCGAGCCCTCAACCCGAGCATGTACCCTGACCGTGAATTGAACCATGACCTCTTGGTTCTTAGGTTGACACTCTACCACTGAGCCATGCCGGCTGGGCAGGTAACTTTCTTTATGGTTCTATTCTCCCATCCTTTGAGCTATCTCATAACCTCATACCCATGACACCTGCATGCTGAGCCCCAAGAGAGCCCAGCCTATTGGTCCTTTCATTTTCTTCAGTCTGTCAGTCCTCCTGGCTGAAAGTCCAGACCCTGTAAGTGATCATATGACCTGAACCCACACCAGTACTGCCATTTCCCTTGCACTACTATCCTGCGAAGGCTTCCTCCCCCAACAAATTGCAATTACTATTTTTCCAGTCTCAGTGGAGACCATTCAAACCCAACTCTTCCACTTGTGCCCTGCACTTCCCTTGCTGACCTTCCTGTCATAACCTTTTTTTCTCTGTTTGAACTTTCCCACTCCTCCAAAGTTTTCCTTTTGTTCTATAATCTGTCCAGTCTAGTCCATCTGACACGAACCCTCCTAAGCCCCCTTCTATCACCCTCCAATTGGACTGTCCCCCCTATAGTCAATTCAGATGTCATGTCACTTCCTTCCTCACTTCCTACTTGTTCCCCAAACCACTGCCTTCTGATCTCTGACCACTCCATGGAAACTGCTTTCCCTAAAGTCATTGTTCTAGGTACTATTACTGTGTTAAAATTTGCAGCTTACCCCAAAATTTGGTGGCATAAAACAACCGCTTTATTATGTTCATGCATTCTGGAGGCCAGGAAATTAGTTTGGTCACATAGTATAGCCTGTCTCTGCTCCATGCTTTCTGCTAATAACAGACCTGTTCATGGCCTTTCTATGTGGCTTGGCTTCCTCACAGCATGGCAGCCTCGGGGTGATCTGGTTTCTTACATGGCATGCTCCAGTATTCCAGAAAACAAGATGGAAAAGGCACTGCCTTTTATGACTCAGAAGTCATTATGGCTTTTATAACCTTAGAAGTCTCATGGCACCATTTTCACCATAATTCATTAGTCAAAGTGGTCACAAGCCCACCCAGAATCAAGGGCAGAGAATATAGACCCCATTTCTCAATGGGATGGTGGTGAGATCACATTGTAGACGAGCATGTGGGGTGGGAAATATTTTTGCGATCATCTCTGAAAAATACAATCTGCCACAATCTTCAATGATCTTCCAGTTACTGAATCCAATGGATATTGAATTTTACAAATGTTACAAATGAGAAGATTAAGAATCAGGGAGGTTATTTCCCCAGGTTAAACAGCTGTCATGTACTTATTCTTTCATGTGTTAATTAAACACTTACTGAGTACAACCACATTCTAGGAACTGGAATGATAAAGCTTGTAAGACATGGTCCCTGGTCTCTTTCATGGGAGAGGTAGGCCAGTAAACAGATTACTATAAGGTGTGATAAATGCTGTGATTATGGGGAACATTGGGTATAACAGGAGCAACAAATCCAACCTGGGTTGGAAGCGGGGTGAAGGCGGGGGTTGTATTAGTTACTTATTGCTTTGTAACATACTACTCTAAACATTAGCTGCCTACAACGCAAGCATGTATTAACTCAGAGTTTCTGTGGGTCAGAAATCCGGGTATAGCTTAGTGGCACCTTTGGCTCAAGGTCTCACAAGGCTGCCATCCAAGTGCCATCTAGCACTGCAGTGAGAGCAATGCTTGACTTGGAGAGTTTTCACCCTGAAGCACTCTCCCTTGGCGGTTGGCAGACCTCTGATCCTCATTGGTTGTTGGCCAGAAACACGAGTTCCTTGCCACGTGGGCCTCTCCATAGGGCTACTCACAACAAGGCCCCTTTATTCTCTCAGAGCAAGGGTTCTGAGAGGAAGGGAATGGGGGAAGGAAAGAAGAGAGTGAACCCCAAAGGGAAGAAGCTACAGTCTTTTTGTAACCTAATTTCATAAGTGACCGCCCATCACTTTTGCCATATTCTACTTGTTAGAGTAAATCACTAGATCCAGCCCACACTCAAAGGAAGGGCATTGAACAGGGCATAACACCAGGAGGAGGGGCCTCACTGGGGGGGGCCATCTCAGAGACTTTCTATCAGAGGAGTAAGGTGATACCTGAACTAGAGTCAGAAGGAGTTAGCTAGGTGAAGAGTTATGTAAGACTGCCCTGGGCAGAGGATGAAACATGTGACATGACCTGGAATTAAGAGAGAAAGAGCCCAAGCTGGAGGAAGTGCATGTTCAGGAAGGTTAGACTGTATGCTGCCATTTATATAAAGACTAGAGGCCCGGTGCATGAAAATTCATGCACTGGAGTGGGGGGGTCCCTCAGTCCGGCCTGACCTCTCTCACAGTCTGGGAGCCCTCAGGGGAAGGAGGTGACTCGGTGATCAGGGGAAGGCGACACCCCATCACACCTCTGCTGCTGCCACTGCCGGCAGTGCAAGCCTCGACTGGCCCTGGTTACCTGAGCCTTGGGTGGCCCTGAGCAGTAGGCAGCCACCATCCAAGGCTTGCCTGTGCCTCAGGCTGGCCCTGGCCAGCTGGGGGACTGAGGGGACTGGGCACCACCATCTTTGAGGGTATGGCAGTCAATTAGCATATTTCCTCTTTATTAGATAGGATTAGAATGTACATTGTTGTTGAGATGTTTCACTACTAATTCTGTGCCTCCCAGCTTAATGTCAAATTCTTTGCTTAATATGCTATTGTCTATGCCAGGGGTGGGCAAACTTTTTGACTCGAGGGCCACAATGGGTTCTTAAACTGGACCGGAGGGCCGGAACAAAAGCATGGATGGAGTGTTTGTGTGAACTAATATAAATTCAAAGTAAACATCATTACATAAAAGGGTACGGTCTTTTTTCTTTTTTAGTTTTATTCATTTCAAACGGGCCGGATCGGGCCCGTGGGCCGTAGTTTGCCCACGGCTGGTCTATGCTATAATTTAACCAAGTTTTAAATACTTAATGAATAGTGAATATTTCACATATACAACAAAGTTTCATTATATACAAAATATAAATTAAATTTACCATCTTCTTTCCTCTTTACAAAATCTCAAAAGGCTCAGAATGATTTTCCAGTAGAGCATATTTATAAATCATCACAAATGTGAAAAGCGTGACCAAAATTTCCCATTATCAATGGGTAGAGATGACCTAACACTTTGGAATGTATTTAATTTTTAAATAAAAATTTACATTAAACTATAAGACACAAAGAAGTGCACAAATAAAGTAAAATTTAATGAAGTTTTACAAAGCAACATAGTCTTGTAAATAAACCCAGATTAAAAAATAGAACTTTGTTATCCCCCAAAACCCCATTATGTCACCTCCTAGTCACTCTTTTCTTTCCAAAGATACCCACTATCCTGATTTCTATCATTACAGAAATAGTTATTTCTGTGTTTGAACTGTATTGAATGGAATCATACAGTCTATACTTTTTGTATTTGGTACTCATTCATTTTTGTGAAATTCATCCATGTTATTTCATGTAGCAGTAGTTAGTTCATTTTCACTACTGTATAGTATTCTGTTGTAAGACTAAACCACAGTTTATTTACTCATTCTACACTGGACATAAATTTAAAATGTTTTCAGTTTGGGGAAATTGTGCATAGTACTGCTATAACAATTCATGATTATGTCCTATGTACATATGTGTATATAGGTGCACATTTTTATTGGATCTATGCTAAGAAATGGAGTTGCTGGGTCATGAGTATATGTATATTCAACTTTAGTAGATACTGGCAGTTTTCTAAGGTGGCTGTACCAATTTATACTCCAGTGGCAATGTTTACAAGTTTTGTTTGTTTTATATTCTTGCCAATACTTTATATTATTAACATTTTTGCTAGGAGCTGTTCTGGAGTGTGCAGTGATACCTTATTAAGGCTAAATTGAGTTTCTTTAATAATGTTGAGCACTTTTTCATACAATTGACCTTTTAAGTATCTTCTCTTGTGAAGTGTTTGTTTAAACTTTTGGCCATTTCTCTTTTGGATTGTTTTATAGCTATTGCTTTGCAGACAATTCTTTATATATTGTGTTAGTTTCCTAGTAAAGCCATTACAAAGCACCACAAACTGGATAGCTTAAATAACAGATATGTATAGTTTCACAGCTGTGGAGGGTAGAAGTACAAGATGATGGTGTTGTTGGAATTGGGTCCTTCTGAGGTCTGTGAGAGAAAATCTGTTCCATGCTTTTCTCTAGCTTCAGGTGGCTTGCTGGTAATCTTTGGTACTCCTTAGCTTGTAGATCTCCGCCTTTATCTTCACATGGTAAATTTCCCCTTTGATGAGGACACCAGTCATATTAGATTGGGGCCCACACTATTCCAGAAGGACCTCATCTGCAATGACTCTATTTCCAAATGAGGTCACATTCTAAGGTACTAGGTGTTAGGACTTCAACCTATAAATTTGGGGATGGAGGGACACAATTCAACTGCTAACATATAAATTTTGAAAACCTCTCTGTGATTTGCTGTTATACTCTCTTCATGGTTTTTATTACTCTCTCCCCTTGAATCTAGGCTTGCCCTGCGATTACTTAAGCAATAAATCATGTTGAAAGTGATGCTGTACCAGTTCTGGGCCTACTCTTCCCTCTAACTAACCAGCCATTTGAAAGAGCCATCTTGAATGTTCCAGCTTAAATTAGCTTTAGATGACTCAGCCCCAACCAGCGTTGGGTGGAGCCACAGATCTGCTCAGCTGAGTTCAGTCAAACCACAGAATCATAAGAGAGAATAAAATGGTTGTTGTCTATGTCAATAAGTTTTGATAAACAGAAGTTCTCAATTTTAATATCTTCCAAATATATCAATGTTTTTCTTTAGAGTTAGTGCTTTTGGTGTATTGTTTAAGAAATATTTGCTTCTTTATAGGACATGTGTATTCTCTTATGTTACAGTCTAGAAGTTTATTGATTAGCTTTCACATTTTAATCTACATTATCTAATTGATTTTTGTGTATAACATACTGTAGTGGGAGCATAATCTTTTTGAATATATAATAATAACTCTTTTGAGTTTAGAATTAAGTGTGTAGTATAAAACACCAAGATAGTGATTTAAAAGTGAAAGAAAACTTAAAAGCTTCATCATTATTTTAGCTGTCTGCTCTCCGTCACTCCCAACAGATGTCAGGATAATGGAGATTTAGTTGTTTGTTCATTCATCAAACATTTATTGAGAACCGGAATTTACATTTATGTGCCAGATTCTGAACTAACTGCTGAAATACATAAAACAATATAGGGCTCTCTTCATGTAATCATAATCTTGTGGGAGAAATAGGCAATAACACATAA
This sequence comes from Myotis myotis, assembly GCF_014108235.1. Classification (NCBI taxonomy): domain Eukaryota; kingdom Metazoa; phylum Chordata; class Mammalia; order Chiroptera; family Vespertilionidae; genus Myotis; species Myotis myotis. The sequence continues at coordinate 43,217,795 of NW_023416324.1, read as the reverse complement.
CTTAACACAGAGATGTTTTGAGAGCAGAGACCAGGAACTCCTAACAGTCTGGGGATTAGGGGTTGATCAGAGAGAAGTGATGTTTGTGGAAGTAATGTTTCAGCTGAAATTCATAGGATGAGTATTAATTATCTAAACAAAGAATTGAAAGGAGGAAAATTCCAGGCAGAAGAATACATAGCATGTGCCGAGAACTCTAGGCAGGGAAGAACCCAGTGAGTTAGAGGAACTAAGAGGAGTCACATGTGGCTAGAGGAGAAAGCATATGGAGGACACAAGAGGAGACTGCCAAGGTAGTAAGGGGCTAGTCTTTCAAGCCTCTTAAAAGCATCCAGCCTTTATTGGAGCAATGCAATGCTTTTGAGAAATTTTAAGGAGGTGAGTGGCATGATCATAATTGTGTTTTTTTGGAGACCACTGAGGCCGTCTTGTAATATAAGGTAGAACATGATCAGTGTCTGATGTAGGCTTCAAAACGCCACCATGGCTGCAAGGATGAAGGAACTCCATTGTCTGGGGCATTAAAAAGGCTTTAATGCAGGAGCTACAACTGCACAGCAGAATCATTCAGACATGGGAAGACTGTGTGTGTGTGTGTGTGTGTGTGTGTGTGTGTGTGTGTGTTGGGAGGCAGAGAAGAAAGAAGCCAGATGTGGACAGCAGCCTGCACTTAGTCACAAAGCTAGATAAGCATGGGACATGTTTGGAGAATGGTGAACAGTCCAATCTGGGTAGAGGATAGTGAGAGATAAACCTGGAAGGATGGGTTGTGAATGTGAAGGGCCCAGAAGGCATGTTCAGATATGTATATGCACAGCTGATCCTCATATGTGTAGATTCTGTGTTTGCAAATTCACTGACTGGCTAACATTTATTTGTAACCCTCAAACCAATATTTGCAACACTTTTGCAGTCATTCACAGACATGCAGAGTGGTGAAAGCTTTGAGTCACCTGACATGCACATTCTCAGCTGATGTTGAACAAGGTGACCAACCCTTGGCCTTCTTGTTTTAGTTCTCATGCTGTAAACAAGTGTCCTTTTGACAGTCTTTTTAGTGGTACTGTTTTGTATTTTTTGTGCTTTTTTGTAGGCAATTTCACTGTTTAAAATAGCACTGAAGTATAGTTTTGAAGTGCTACCTAGTGTACCTAAGCACAAGGAGGCTGTGATGTGCCTTATGGAGAAAATATATGTGTTAGAAGATAACATTTCTCAGGTGTGAGTTATAGCATTGTTGGCCATTAGTGCACTGCTAATGAATCAACAATATATAGCGTGTCCCCAAAAAATGCATACACACTTTAACAGCTGATAACTCCCTTAATTTTCACTCCTTTTCAGGTTTAACTGAATTGAAATCATGGGTGAAACCAGACCAAACTTTGGACAAAGAAAATTTATCCTAAAGTGACACTACACTTTTTAAATGGAGATACATAATATATAAAGTTTTCAGTACAAAACCAGCAACGGTGACAAATTGAGAGCACACAAATACTGAACAAAAGGATTCTTGATGTTGAGATTCCATTGCTTCACATTATCAGCAGTGCCTCGACCAGAATGGTCATAAGTTTGAAAACAGGCCTTGAAAAAAATATATTCATTTCTGTTGATTCTTTAAAAAATATTTTTTTATGTTTTTATTGATTTTTAGAGAGGAAGAGAGATGAAGTGAAAGATAGAAACATCAGTGAGAGAGAAACATTGATTGGCTGCCTCCTTCATACCCATTACTGGGGATTAGGCCCACAAACCAGGCATGTGCCCTGACTGGCAATTGAACCAGTGACCTCTTGGTTCATGGATCGACGCTCAACCACTGAGCTGCACTAACTGGGTGATTATTTTAAATTTTGAAAATTAACTGTATGTTAAATTTATAATCATTCAAAGTGTGTATACATTTTTTGGGGAAACCCTATATATTAAAAGTATAATATATAGTCTTTTAACAAAACCATAAAGCAAGGTTATGTATTGATCAGTTGATGAAAAAGTGCCCAGAAGCTTATAGGAACTTAACCCTGCATTTCCCCTGGGAACAGTAGTTCAATATTAGCAATTTCAGCATTTGTAGCCACTTTATAGAACTACCATGAATAATGAAAATCAAATGTATTTTTGCACACAATTTCCCCCCGTGAGAGTTGGCTGTTAAACATTACCAGCATACCCTAGCCGGTTTGGCTCAATGGATAGAGCACTGGCCTACAGACTGAAGAGTCCTGGGTTTGATTCAAGGCAAAGGCTTATGCCCGGGTTTCGGGCTCGATCCCCAGTAGGGGGCATGAAAGAGGCAGCCGATCAATGATTCTCTCTCATCATTGATGTTTCTATCTCTCTCTCCTTCTCCCTTCCTCTCTGAAATATATATAAATAAAACAACATTACCAGCACACCATTGACTGAGGTAGACCCCACAGGAGCTCACCACACTATGGAGGTATCAACTAACCACAGTGCTTACAGCTTGGCAGTACTTTCTTGAAGCAGAATCTGAGTGACATATCTCCATGTTGGCCACAATTTCCAGGCCTCAGTTAGAGACGGTTTAGTCTTTGGAGTCACCAAGACCTAAGTGTGACTCCTACCTCCCCATGTACTAGTTGTGAGTCCTCAGGCAAGTGACACAGCACCTCATCATCCTTGGCAGGAGAACCACCATTTTAGTTTTATTGTGACTCCTGATGAGATCATGTATGTAAAATGTTCAGCTCAGAGTTTGGCACATACATGGTAGATGGTGAATTCTTGTTACTCCTCCTACACCCCAAGCTCCAGCAAAGGGCTGGGGAAGGAGGGACTCATTCTTTGCCTGCAGCTCGGTTCTCTGCTTACAAGCTTCAGGCTACAGCAGTGTTCTGCCTGGCCGTTCTAAATCAGCTTTGCAGACTCACTCTGTCTGAAAGGCCCATGCTGTTCCTGCAGTGGACATGCCCAAACCTGAGATTCTAGAAGACCTGCTGCCTGCAAAGGCCCCCTAGTCCTACAACCACCCAAGGAGTCTACTTTCCAGCCTCATTCTTGCTGACTTTCCTGTCATGACAGGAAAAATAAGCAGTGCTCTAGCTGATGTCTCTGTGTCCGTGGCTTCTGGTTTATTTGAGGAGGGGAGTCGGGGGCTATGAGCAGGTGTATTTGCTTAATCCGTTATTCCTGTTTCCTGATTCCCTGCTCTGGGACTCAGAAGCCTGGGCTGCCCCAGTTCCAAGCTTGCTTCCTCTGACTCAGCTTTACCCTCATGACACAGCTTCATTCTGAGTCATCAGGCCAAGCTTTCGAGGACAGCAGCTGGCACTCTGGCTTCATCTTCCCAGGAAAGGTGCTCTGTCACCACACCTCAGAGCCACCTCATGCCTAACTTGGCTCACAACACCCAGAAAGCAAGGAACAAAGTCTCAATGAGACCAGAGAATGCAGAGGGAAGGCGCCAGGACCAGGAGTTGGAATGCCTGGGTTTCAGTTCTAGCTCTGGTTGACTTGTGTGATCTTGGGCTAGTCACTGGAACCTCCTTAATTGGGGTTTCCTCTCCCAAAAAATGGGAATAGTCATATCTGCTGGGTCCATCCCACCGGGGTGTTGGGAGGCCCAAGTTAATAGTATAAAGTACCCCGATTTCCAGGGCACAAACCCCTGCTCCACAAACTGGATCTGTTCATAAGCTCATTTGGCTTGGCCCTGATCAGTTTGGCTCAATGGATAGAGCATCAGCCTGCGGACTGTGAGGTCCCAGGTTTGATTCTGGTCAAGGGCATGTACCTTGGTTGTGGGCACATCCCCAGTAGGAGGTGTGCAGGAGGTGGCTGATTTATGTTTCTCTCTCATCGATGTTTCTAACTCTCGATCCCTCTCCCTTCCTCTCTGTAAAAAATCAATAAAATATATATTTTTAAAAAAAATTCATTTGGCTTGAACAACATTGACCTAGATATCAAGTATTTACCATTTTTTAAAGCGAGCTATCAACAAATTGAGACTTCACTTAAATATCTGAATTTACAGCTTCTCTTAAAAGTGGGAACATCCAACTATATTAATTCCTTGCCCCAGATATCTAAAATGAACTAGAACTGAATCGCAGCAGCCACTTCACTTGGGCAGGAGCCTGGAGCTGCCCACAAGGTCATGGAAGTCCCCATCGCTCCCCACTCTTCCCAATATTGGGGCCAAGTCTCTGTTGCAGTTTACTATTGCTCTGGGGCTGTTATTTTGCTTTTCGAAGAGCCTGGTGGAAGTGAGGTCATTGTAATGGCCATGTGTCCATCAACACGGGAAAATGAAAGTCCTGCAAGTGTCCCTTGCCCCAAAGTATCTCCTCCTTCAGGGCGTCAGTGTCAAAAATGAACCCCCTCTGGTTAAGCTTACCCTATGTCAAAGGGCCCTTTGAAAGGTACACACGGTGGGCCAGAGCTGGGATCTGGGTCCCCCAGGCTACCCTGTACCCCTCTCATATCTGTTTGTCCGCATCTGTAAAATGGGGCAATATCAGCTCTTTTCTTTTAAGTTTATATTGCCTGGCACTTACTGATCTTATCATAATTCAAGGTTATTAATCTTAATGAAAATCTTTTGAACTGATAAAAAGTGTTTCGGGGGCGGTGTGAGAGTGAAGTGAAAGATTTAGGATTCCTGAGTGGGGCTAGCGCCGTGAGTGGGAAGGAAAAAAGCAAATGGATAAAGGCATGACTTAGGAGAGAGAGAAGTTGCCTTTCCCCCACTCCCACCCTCACTCTTCCACCTCCTCGAGGAGAAAATACCGCTGGCGAGTACCTCAGCCCACCCAGCTCTGGTTCATGATCAAGGCTGGGTTCTAGCGCCCGCTCGGCCAGTCATCGCCTAGTGTGACATACAAATGCCCCGCGAACGGTTGTGGCAAAGATGAACTGAGATAAACGTATGTGAAAGCACTCTGGGAAATCAGAAAGGCGCTGTACACGGATCAGTCCTCAGGTCTCTTTTCAGAAAGTTTCTCTTCCAAACTGTCCAAAGGCGTCTTGAGTTTGTCACAGCTAAGACCCTCCCCTCGACTTCCAAGTGCTGCCCCTTCCTACACACCCAAGCCCGCGCGCGTCAGTCTTTTTTTCTCCTGGCGAAGGCGGGGACTCGGTGGTGCTGGGCCGGCGACGCGGGGCGAAGCTGGGGCGGGGGCCGCGGTGGGTGTGACCCGCGGGCTGTGCGCCCCAGGCTCCGGCCGAATCCGCCGGCGAGAGGGCGCCCGAGGGTGTGCGCGCTCGGGACGCCGAGTGTGCGCCCGCCCGGGGGTGCGCGCCCGAGACGGGACTGTGCACCGGAGGCTGCGTGCACCCCAAAGCCGGGCTGTGCGCCCACCGCTGGCTCTGCCGCCTTCCGCCGGACTCCGCGGCTCGCCAAGGTAAGGCGCCCCGCGCCCCCGGCCCGCGCCCTGCGTTGGTGGGAGTGCCAGCAGCCAGCCCTGCGCCACCAGGGTCTTGGCCCCACCACCCTCCTCTGCCTCCGCCGCCCGTCTCGCCCCCTCCTCGCGCCGCGTCCCTCTTCCCCCTGACGGCAGAGACTGCGGCATCCTGGGCCGACCGGAGCCCCCTTTGGGGGTCCGAAACAGCCTAAGGGCGGGCGCCTCTCCCCTGGCGCCCTGACTGGCTCCCGGCGCCCGAAGGTGGGCAGAGAAGAGACCGGTGAGGAGGGGGAAGGCCGCGTCGTCCTTGCGGCTGGGGTGGTGCAGCCCCCGCCCAGCGCTTCCGAGCTGGGCGCTGCGGTCCGAGATGCAGCTTGCAGGACCGGAGCGCCCTGCCCCTGGCTCACAGGACTCCCTGAAATGAGCTCTTAGTCTTCCTTCTTTCCGAAAAGCCGGCCGCTAATTCCTACCCCAATCGCCCTCTGAACTTTCCAGCGCTCCGACTGGGCTGCGACCTTGGGTGGAGGCAGTCGGGCTCCGCCGGCGCGCGGGCGGCCAAGGACGCTTTTTGCGATCCCGTGCACCCCTTGGTGAGATTTCCTCCCTCGCATCCCTCTTTTAAGGTCAAACCTTTGACCCCCAAGTACTGTGTCCCTGCAGCCTGGCCAGTTACTGGGCATGGGAAGGGGGAGCCCCAGAGCCCTACATCAGGCCTGAATCTGCGCTTGCCCTCTGCTAGAGCTGCAGGAACCAGGGGGTTTAGTGCCCAGGAGCCCCAGAGTGCTGGAATGGAGAAAGAGGAGGGGACATTTTTCCAGGAGAGGAGAAGGCGATTCCCCCCTTTTCCAGGATGACCCCTTGATGCCTGGACAAAGTTCTATTGACCAATTAGGGTCAGGAGGTGGTCAGATGTCACCTTGACCAGCAGGAGGCCTGCGGAGAAAGCATTGAATTAAATACAATCCCCGAGGACCTGCCTGGGTGGGTAAACCAATTGCGGGTGCCTTAGAGCCCCTTCAAGAAGGCACAGGAGAACAAACTACACTTGGGATAGAAGTAGAGTCCACTCCGATATTGCCTTGTCGAGTCCCGCCCTCCTTCCCTGTCCAAACTCCTCACTGGACCTTAATGTGAGCAATGGGGAATGCTAAAGGGCAGTGGGATTGGAAGAGTGGCTCAGGGTCCACACAAGGCTTTCCATTCAACCAACAAATACTTGTGCTGAGCCAGGCACGGGCGAGATACTGGGATAGAGAAATGAGCAAAACGGGACACTGTCTGGCCTCATGGAGCTTGCAGTCCAGTGTCCAAGACCAACATGAATCAAATCACTCAAATACAGAATTATGAAGTGCTGCATTCTTTGAATGAAAGGTTAAGGTGCTAAGAGAATCTGTGGTAGGCACAGTAGTTGCTTAGAAGGCTAACTGGAATTAACCAGTTGAAGGGTGTGGAGAGAGCCTTCAAGGCAGAAGGAGCAGCATGTGAGAGGGCCCTGAGTTTAGTAACAGAGTTAATTAGAGGAACTGAAAGACTGTTTCCCAGGTGATGAGCAGCGGTTCAACCAAATGAGCATGCCCCTTGCTTCTGCATCCCATCACCTAGGCCAGTGGTTGGCAAACTCATTAGTCAACAGAGCCAAATAGCAACAGTACAACGATTGAAATTTCTTTTGAGAGCCAAATATTTTAAACTTAAACTATACAGGTAGGTACATTGTTATTAACTTAATTAGGCTACTCCTAAGGCTTAGGAAGAGCCACACTCAAGGGGCCAAAGAGCCACATGTGGCTCGAGCCACAGTTTGCTGACCATGGGCCTATGCCAATCAGCACCTTCCTTTCTCAGCCTTTATAATGTGCATTTGGAGTCCCCCTGGCTGGGAGAGAAAGAGGGAGAGACTGGCAGACAGGTGCCGGATTCACCCCACCCCTACCCCCCATGCACACCAGCATCTTGGTTAGACAGCCCATGCCTGTTCAGGCTGCCAAGAAGCAGCAAGTCTTTCCACCAGTTGTTCCCTATTGGCAGCTGTGCTCAAAACTGACCAAGGCCTCTGCTCAACATCTAGGAAGGTTCATGCTGGGAGTGGAGGCTCCTCTTAGACTTTTGAAACTAGAATGAACTCGTTGCCTGCAGTGTAAGATTCCTTATACGGCATATCACTTCCCCCATCTCCTCCCTTCTCAGTGAGCACTGTCTGTTCTGCTCACAGTCACACTCCAAGCAGTTCCTAGAACACACACTCTTGCCTTTGCACATGCTGCCCTTTGTCTAAAATACTCTTCCTACTTGTTCATCCAGTGAGTGCACACTCAGCTTTCAGTTTCAGCATTAAATTTAAGGTTTCCTTACCCCATCCCCACCCGAGCCAAGGCCTCTCCTGACCAGTCAAATGCTCCATTTCGTTGTTTCCAGAGCTCCCTGGACATGCCTCGGTCACAGTGAGCATCAGCTGCACTGTGCATCTTTTTAAAACAAACACATTTTTTAAAATTGGTTTTGAGAGAGGAAAGAAGAATCAAAAGATAGAAACATCCCTGGCTGGTTTGGCTCAGTGGATAGAGCATCTGCCCACAGACTGAAAAGTCCCGGGTTCAATTCCAGTCAAGGGCACATGCCTGGGTTGCGTGCTCTATCCCCAGTAGGGGGCGTGCAGGAGGCAGCCAATCAATGATTCTCTCTCATCATTGGTGTTTCATCTCTCTTCCTCTCCCTTCCTCTCTGAAATCAATAAAAATATATTGTAAAAAAAAAGAAATAGAAACATCTCAAATGTATATAATCTAAAATATCTTGCATGAAATGTCACATGGTTCACAGCCCTTGCCTCCCCATTGACCCCATTTCCTGAACTTTGGACTTTAATTTTACAGAAAACAGAGGCCATTGAGGTACAGTGACTGCTCAAGCGTCTGCAGCTGGTTAAGAGCATGTACCCTCCCCCTCTCCCCCCGCCCCCCACCACCACCCAGCTCCTGACTTCCGGTCCAGGGCTTCTTCTTTTAGCCAAATAGCCTCCTTTGGTCCCTGGCACCTCGTGAAGGCCATTGCACGTAGCTGGAAGATGGATATCTTGGTTTTGCTTCAGTTCAGTAGCAGCCTAAGGTTGTGACAGAGAGAAAAATCTTATTATGGGCAGAGTTGACAATTAGGAAGACAGATGGGCCATCTCCCTGGCCTATTGGCTGCCCCTTGCCTGAAATGTTATTACATCTGTTTTAGCTGGAGGAGGGTCACGTGTGCTTCACAGTTATCTTCTGGGCCCTGGATGGGACCTTTAAGATCAGGGACCCAGCTCTTGGTCTTGTCAAAAGACTCTTCCCCATAGAGCAGGATTAAGGGAGTGAATGGGAAGGCTGGGGTTCTTGCTTGTTAACCCTGGAGTTCTTGCCTGCTGGCCTGGCCTCTCTCTTGCTTTCTGCAACAAGACACCTACTTCTGGCTACTGGGCCAACCAAGTCCTTATCTGCAGATCAGGATAGTAATTCACTCATTCATCAAAACTGCACTGAGTCCGCTCGGTACCAGGGACTATGCTGGTCCCGGTTTACAAAGAAGGGTCATGAAGTATAAGCCAGTGTGATAGGGGGTTCTGCTCTGTGTGGGAAGAAGGAGGGGATATTACTTCTAATTCAACCCAGGCCTTGGGAAGTGTGGGAGAGAGGACAGTTAGGACTTCTGAATGCTGAGGATGTGCTCACTTTTGAAACTCTGATGTCATGCAAATTATGTCATTCTGGGGGCCAGGCTGGGGACTGAATTTTCTGACTGTAAAATGGCGTTGATAACAATCTTTTTTTTTTTTTTCTTCCTATCTCTGGGCAGTTGTGCGGACAGTTATCACACTTCAGATGACAGACCCACTCACTTCTGTATGTGACACAGAAGCAGTACAGTATAATAAAAGGCACCTCTGTGTCAAGCCCTGGCACATTTAATCCTCAGAATAATCCCAGAGATAGTTATGTCAAAGTCCCCGGTGTATAAATAGATGAGGAAAGTGAGGCTCTGAGAGGTTAAGTGACTTGCCCAGGGTTATGGATCTAATAAATGATAACATTCACAGAGCCTCTGTCCCTGGAGACCAGACCACTTTGTGCTATTTTGTAGTCATGTGAGATGCGGGCTTGGAGGCCAGATGTCTAAGAATCAGAGCCTAAATCTGCTGTTACCTGGCTGTGTGATTTACAGCGGGACCCCTACCCTCTCTGTGCTTCAGAATACTGATCTCCCAGACCCAGAGTTTGAGAGGCGTCTAGTAGGTCTTTCTCTGAACCGTGTCCAGTCTATATGAATAATATTTCAAAGTAGGATTAAAGGAAAGAAGAGGGGCCCTCTGGCTAAAAATAGGCCTGCAATGGTTTCCAAGATAAAATAAATGTTGCCCCACGATTTCAAGTAGATGGTTAATGTGATATGCAGGCAGGCATTTATAGATTGGTGGTGTCTGACAAAGCAGGCTGACCATTCCTTCTCCAAAGGAAAGAAATCTATTTTCAAAAGAACGCCTCACTGTCTTGCTGGGGCCCAGACCCTGCCCCTCACATAGCTTTCTGGGGACACAGGCATTATGGGAGCATACACAAGTCCTAATTCCCATCTCCTTCCCCATTTCTCCCCAGAAGCAAATAGAACGTATTGACCGGATAAATATATGTTTTAATGTGACTGTGGCTTTTCCCCTTTGTGTGGAAGGACCCTTAGTGTCTGTAGTTTCCTTTGGTATGTCTAGTTTGTGGCGCTGACGTGAAGTGACAAGTGGGGAGAAATACGGCATTGGGGGGAATTTGCTCCATGCCAAGAGAAAAGAGCAGAATTCAGTGCCGATTTCCCTCCACAGCGTGGGTTCTGCCCAGAAGCCAGAGATGCTGACTCGCAGGGAAATCGATTTTGATTTTCATAGCAGGGCACCAGGCAGCAGGGCTGAGTGTTTCCAGGTGCCGTGCTCATCGGCTGTTAATTACCACTCCCCATGCCCTCCCCCCTTGGAAAATGGAGCCATCCTACTCTTGGGAAAGCGTTTAAAAGAACGGTCATGTCAAGTTGGGTGGTGGCTGAATATATCCAAGAATGGCCACATGTACTAGGTTTAATATTGAATATGTGTGTGGGGGAGGCATTTTATCAGTAACATCAGAGTTTGAGAGGTGGGTTTCATGTATCATTTTATATGATTTTAAATAAATAAATAATAAAGGCCATCACTCTGCTCCTCGAAAAAAGGAGGATAAAAGAGGGAATAAAAGTGTCACCATTTTACTAGCTCTGTGAGCACAAGCAACTGACTCAACTTTTCCGAACTTCAGCTTCCTCATCTGTAAGATGCTACTGATAATGCAGACTTAGGGAGGGCCCTTCTGATACACACAGCAGGGACTCCCTTAAATGATTCTCGGGAGGAGGGTGAGGGGCCGTCCACTGCAGCGTTGCTACCTAAGCACACCCTTGAGGTGGGGTGGAGAGGGTTCTGAGTTCAAGGCTAGTCCACTGGTGCAGGCGGTCACTGGTCTTCACTTTGGATGCCATTGGCTCAACTCAGCACCTGCCCACACCGCCCCCCTCACCACACTATCACACCAGCCTCTTCTTTGCTGTTAGTTCAGGTTCCAGAGAAGATCCTGACATCTGAACTCAGTTCTCTAGAAGCTGAGGCTTTCTTTCCAGGCCACGTCTTGGCTGGCCTCTGGTCAGCCTGGGCATAGGATACTGCTGAGACCTGAGTCCTCACTGGGCCAAGCAGATGGGAGTGGAGGATGGAGGAGGGCCAGGTGTATAGAAGGAGCTTTTGGAGCAGGAAGGGGAGTGAGTGGAGGGAGATTCCTGGAGAAGGAGATGGGGGTGGGCTGGAATTCAATAATATGCCCAATACGAATACTTACTGAGTTGTAAAGGACCTAACAGAGATTCTGAACTTGGGGTTAACAGCCCATGTGTACAATTCAGAGGAGTCTGTGAACTTGGGTGGTGAAAAAGCAATAACATCTTTATTTAGCATTTTCTTCAATTATGAACGTAGGCAATAAACCACATGTCTTTGCAGTACCTGTGATATTGTTACCAGTAGGAATCACAGATATTTTCATATCACAGTTCAGCTGCTGCAGACATCTTGGGCTATGAGTTATGCCCATTGCAGCTCTGAGATTAAAGCAGTTATTCCACCCGCTGCTAGACTTGGCTATTTAATGTGTTCATAAAGAACATACATTACACATTCATTTTAAGATTTTTTAATAATTGTATTTCAGTGTAATTGGTTTCCTTTGTAGTCAAGTGATGCATTTTATGTTACATATTTTAAAACATTCTGAGAAAGGGTCCATAGGTTTTCTCAGTCTGCTAAAGGGTGTCCATGGCACCAAAAGGGAAAGAGCCGCCTACAGGAAGTCAGTAAGCTTAGTTCCCAATTCCCTACCCTCGCTCGTCCCCATCTCTCATCTATCTCTGTCTAATTAGTACAGACATTCTTGAGCAGTTGTAAACTCCATTTAATAGTTTGGCAAATTTGTAAGAGCACATAATTTGTGGTTTGGGTGGAAGGTTTTGATGTATATCCAGAGGTTCATTTACAAATTACAGGCACACATGGGCAGCTGGTTAGACAATTCCTATCAGCCTACAAACCCACCAGGCCCCACAAATCCACCAGGCCCTGTGTTGATGGCTTGGCCGACATTATGCGAACCAGTCCCTTGAAACAACCACCCGGTGGACAATTATAGTCAGAGGTTAAGGGCTTGTGTAGGCTAATTGATGAGATCACTTGATCAAATGCAAGCTAGAGTCCTAGGAAAGACAAGAAGCCCCGGGAGAAGTAACTTTGAAGAGATTCAGAAATGGAGGGAATGCGAGGGAGGCAGACGGAAGGAGGAGGGAGTCTTCGAGGCTGTGGGAGACTGGCCAGATGTTTATTTTGAGGAGGAAGCCTGTGGAGAGAGGAGAGCCCACTGAGGTTTGCTCCCTTTTATTGAACTCTTAACATGTACCATACACTGTGCTTAGTCCTTTAAATACAGCAGTTTAATGTTTACCAACCACCCAATGAGCTATGACTGTTATTCCCACTAGAGGCCCAGTGCATGAAAATTCGTGCACTGGGGGTCAGGGGGATGGATCCCTCAGCCTGACCTGCACCCTCTCGCAATCTGGGATCCCTTGGGGGATGTCTGACTGACTTAGGCCCGCTCACCAGGTGTTCAGGCCTAAGCTGGCAGTCAGACATCCCTCTGGCAGCCCGGGAGCCCTCAGGGGATGTTGGACTAACAGCTTAGGCCCGCTCCTCCTGTGGAAGTGGGCCTAAGCCATTAGTCGGACATTCTTAGTGCTGCCGCAGAGGCTGGAGAGGCTCCTGCCACCACCGCTGCACTGGCCAGCCATGAGCTGGCTTCTGGCTGAGTCGTGCTTCCTCTGTGGAAGCGCACTGACCACCAGGGGGCAGCTCCTGACTTGAGCGTCTACCCCCTGGTAGTCAGTGTATGTCATAGCAACTGGTCATTCCCAGTTGTTCTGCCATTAGGGTCAACTTGAATATTATCCTTTTATTATATAGGATTGTATTGGTGAGTAAAGCGAGGTTCTAAGCTTCATACCTCTGCTCTAGGTCACAAAGGTACTAAGTGGTGGAGCCAGGAGCTCAGCTCAGATCTGGCTGATTCCAGACCCTTATACCCTTAAAAACTACAAGCAATCACCGAAGAGTCTGTTTGGAAAAAACTATGGCTGCCTTTTTGTTTCAGTAAGAAAGTGCTTCCTGTCCATCCATCATGTCTTCCCCATCCTTCTCTTCAGCCTTTTGCCTGTTTCCACGCCTCCTCCCCTCCACTCTCCACCCTTAATCCACTCACAGGCACCTGTGCTGTGAGTGTGGGGATAGGATAAAAATGAAGAGCAGAAGCTGTGTGGTCAGGCTGAACTGGAGTCCAACTCTGGCTTGGCCACTTGGCTGTCTCCCTGCCGAGCCTCAGTTTTCCTATCAGTGACATGGAGACAGTGGTGCCTCCTGGAAATGATGCATTCTCTAACTGGTGCTTCAGCGCCATTCAGGACAGCCTTTCCATTTGAGTGCTCCGCTCTCCTCTGCCACTGGGTGACTGTCCCATTTTCTCCAGGTGTGGGATCCTCTAGGAAGCTTCCCTGCGCCCTCACACCGGCCTCACTCACTCCTGGGCCAGGAGCTCCCTCTGCCCTGAGCCTCTTCACCTACCGTTTGTCTCTAGGAAACCTTACGGTTACCTAGACCGTCCCTCTTGTCTTACAGGTGAGGACCCCGAGGACCAGCGCGGGCAGGTGGCAGGGCCCGCTGAAAGTGTCTCTCCCACACCGTGAAGCAGGCTATTTTGGACACGGGGACACTCACAGAGCACCTGAAAACATTCTTCTGCAGTTGCTCCTTGCCCCACTCTTGCCCTGCCTCCTGGCTGGCCTTCTCTGACCCAGTCTTCTCTCATTTTACCCCATGCCTGGGCTTTGCCAGCTGCTGAATGGAGCCCTGTGTTAGCCAGGTCTGTGGGTGGCTGCCTTCGGGTTCTTGCCTTGTGAACTCAGCCCACTGGCCCAGCTGAGGCTGACATTCCCTGCATTCGTTATTCTTTTGGATTCCTTTGTCTTTTCCTGAGAGCTATTGTTAACATGCAAATATGTTATCCTGAAGGGGAACCAGTTAATCCACCCTCCACTGTGGCTGCGACTTGGATAGTCACACCACCTCCCTGCCCCTCAGTTTCCTATCTGTAAAATGGGGACAATAAGAGATTGCGTTATAAGGTCACCCCGAGGATGAAATAAGATAGTGCACAGAAAGCACTTTACATAGTAAGTAGTCAATTAAATTAGCTTTTTTTTCCCTGTCTCTAAGGCAGTAGGATTATTTGGTCAGTTCTCTCGCTGAAGTCCTGGTTCTTATTAGGTTTTGTTGGTGTGTGCTTTGTTTATTTAAGAAATGTGGTTTCCTTTTAAGATTTATTTCCTTTCTAATTATAAAATGGCTTTGAGCTTCAATTCCTTGCCTTTAAAATAGGGTAAAAGATCCTACTGTACTGGCTCTTTGAGGATTTGTGAGCTAACGTCCTTTGGCTCCAACGCCTGCCTCACTGAGAGCCTAGTTTTCCAGTTACCTGGGAGGTGGGATTGAAAGCCACTGGGAGCTTAGCGGGAGGTTATGGGTGGGTCATTAGGGAGGAGCTGGAGAAAAAGGGGGAACTGAGGGGACCCTGACCCTCTGCCTCAGCCGTTTGGACGTGGAGTCTGGGTGGGAGGGGACCTGGAATCCGGCCTGGCTCTGGGAGAGGGTGGACCCTGTGACCTTTTCCCAGATCTCTGCCTGAATTCCCTGGGGAAGTGGTATCTTCGGCCTCTCGCCCTGGCTTGATCTTGGCGGAGTGATGAGGAAGAGACCAGAGTTCTCTTACCTCTGATCTCATAGTGGGTGTTGTCAACTGCTCCCTTGAGAGGGCAGTTGGGCTTCTGAGAACATCAACCATGGCTAGATTCTCTGCAGTTTCTCCTGAGATGAGGATGGTTCTTTTTGGCCTGGGCCAGGGAGAGGGTCCAGGAGCAGAGGTAGCCTGGCCCCGCCTTCAGGCCAGCGAATGAGGAGGGGGTTTTGGGGTGGGGCAACGTCACAGGAATGTTCTAGCAACCTGCAGAGTGCCTCACTTCAGGGTTCTCCGGAAGAGGATACCCCTCGGCCCCTTGTCTGCCCTGGGCAATGAGCATTGTCTGCCTAGCACCAGGCCTGCTGTGAGCTTCTCCAGTTCACATTCCTGTCAGCTTTCTGGGGAAAGCTCATCGCCGCCATCATCCATCATAACTGAAGTTATCCTTTCAAAGCACAGCTGGACGACGTGCAGAAAATCACTTTCCCCAGGGCCAACGACCAGGAGATGAGTGGCAGTGAATGCTGGTTCCTGGGGCCCCAAAGCCAAGCAGCATCCTGCCCCCTGCCTGCCCCACCCTGATGGGTGGTGTGGGGGGAGTGGTGGGGGGCGGGGTGGGTGCAGCTGGAGCTTCCCAGTTATCTGCTTTTGGGCTGGAACACAAAGGAGCCAACCTCAATTCCAACCCAGAAGTGGGGCTGGGAGCCATGAGGTTCATTATATCTCACATTTGTTGATTACCTATGCGCTCTCTTTTCTTCCCTTCTTCCCTCTCCCGTCCCTCCCTCTGTCATTCCCTCATTCCCTTCCTTCCTGCCATCCAGTCAATGCTGACTGGTCACTTACTCTGGGCCAGGTACTGTGCTAGGCCAGGGGCTTACAGTCCAATAGAGGAGATAAGGGCTCAGCTAATTACTGACAGTGCTCTGGCAGGTGCTCATGCAGAATGATGTGGGAGCACAGAGCTGGGAGGGGACCAGTCCTGGCTGGTGTGGGGAGCAGGGGAAGGTGCTGGTAGGTAAAGCTGCCTTGAGGGTTGAGTAGGAGTTACCAGATGGAGACAGAAGGAAAAGGTATGGGCAGAAGAGAGCCTAGATGACCTGTAAAGCTATAGTATATACAGAAAGTTCAAGATAATCACTTATTCACTGAGTTTTGGTTTTCTCTTCTGTAAAATGAAGATGATGGTACCAAAGTCATAGCTGGCACACACAAGAACCCTTCCTTCCTTTTTTTGCAATTTATGATCTATCAGGAAGATTTAAACATGCAGAAACAGTGGGGATGAGAGGGAGTTAAGTGAGAAGCACATGGAGGGACGTTGCTTTCTGAAGAGAGCCTTGGAGCATGGGCAATATTAATTGAGATTAATATTTAGGATTAGGAAGAGTGGGTGCAATTTAAGCAGATTCTTGAAGGATGGAAATGACTCTTGGAGAGAAGACAAGGCATCTTAAAGGGTCAGTAAGGTGTGACCAAAGGCACAGGCATTCAGGCGCAGGGTGAGGGGTGGGTTGCATTTGTGTGGGGCAGAGGAGTTGGAGGTGAGGAGAGGAAGGTGGGCTGAGACCACGTCAGTGCCTAACTGGTGGGCACATGGGCGACACTTAGTTTGCATGTGGGTTTTGTTTGACCTGCATGGTGTTGGTGATTTTTTTTCAAATAAAACATTTAAAAACCAGATTTTACATAAATCTACATTCCTGGATTTTTTATTTTTTTATTTTTTGAAAAGAAAAAAAAAATCAGATCTGGCAACACTAGCCCTGAATTAATCACCACATGGCAACATCTGGCCAGAAGGTGAGTAGTGAACATTCAGGTGTTCACTGTAGCCATTGTCACAGGTTGCATCTCCCACTGGCCAGTTAGCTTGTTGCCTGAAAGCTCCACCATTCAAATTACTCTAGAGTTAGCACACTGTGTTCTGAAAGCCCCTAATAAAATGCTAATGCACTGCAGGGGAGGAGAAAGAAAATCCTAAACCACTAGCACTGTAATTCCTTTATCACATTAGGGAATGGATTGTACTGCTCCTCAGAAGATCTTAATTGTGGAGAAGCAGTTAGGTGGGGAAAATGCTTGCGGCAGGAAGGCTGGGGGAGGGAACTAGGATGTAAAGGGTGGGAGCTGACACCTGGAGGGATGGAGATGTTAGGGCCCTGCAGTGAGTCATTTCACCTGCTCCTTCCAGCCATGGCGTCCGGTGTTTTTGCGGAAGAAGGACACCAAAACGCCTGTCTTCGGCAGATGTTTATTCCATTGTGAGATGTTTACTGCCTTGCTTTATTAAGCTTGTAAGCTTAAAAATTGGACTTTTGAGAACAAAATGAAATTTGTTTGGGGGTTTTTAATTGGTAAGAAAACTAAAGAAAAAGCGATTTTTTTGAATAGTTTTTAGAGAGTATTATGTGTTTTTTAAAATTTGAAAGGCTCAATAAGCCCTATTGGAAAGTGCTTATTACAGAGTTATTTATAGCATCATACCAGTTAGCAGCAAACATTTAAAATAACATAAAAACGTATGAAGGCACAAACTGCAACTGTCAAGAATTGGTGGTTAGGCAGGTGGAACGGTTTGGAGTCTATTACTCTAGACTTGGTACTACACCCATACGAGATACAATTATATCCTTATACACAGCTAGATATATATTCATATATGCATATCTGGATAGAGACATTTTTTTAAATAAGAATAAGGTTTTACATCTGTCCTGCTGTGCTTCCCCCCTAATGCTCTACCTTGAACATACGAGGTTAGTACATCACCCGTGAAGAGAGTCTGCGGTGGAAAGCACTGCAGGATAGAAAGAGCTGCTCGTAAGTCCCCACGGGGACCCTCTGAGCCTCAGTTCTCTCCCTATAAAATGGGGATAGTAATTCCTCCCTTCAAAGGCTAGAATGCGGCTGAAATAAAATGCAGATGTGCTCCGCACAGCTTGCTGGGTATTGGATGATCAGAGCCCTTTACACCGTTGGGAAAAGCAAACCCTGCTTACATCTTCCATTCTTTGAATTCCTCATTCTCCACCCTTCACCATGTTGAAGGAGGAATGAGGGTGGACTTTAGGGCGTGGGGAGTGAATCTGAGATGAGTTATAACTTTTCACAGCGGATTTTAAAACCCTCTTTTCAGTGCCGAGTAACATTAAAATCTCAAGCAGTTCATTAATAGATGCATTCAGTTTTGTTTGGGACGTTTTCTCTGGACTCACTTTTATTTATGCAGCCGCAGAAGAATTCCTGAAGCCAGGTATGTGGCTAGGAAGCTGTGTCCGGTAGGTAGGCTGTGACCTGCGCCTGCCCATCAGCCGGGCACCCTCTTGCCTGTGGGGAAAGTCAACTCCTCTTAGTGGAAGGGGGATTCATGCCTCTCTTTGTAAAGGCCCCCTCTCTGCTACCTGCTTTCCCTTTTTCATTTCTCTCCTTCCCTTTCTGGCTCTAGATTACAATAGTTCTCTTTCATTTGTATAAAACATCTTTAACAAAGACCTCTTACTCCTGTTATCTCATGAAACCCCCGACAAGTCCATAGATGTGGGTGGTGTGATGTGACAAATGAAGCAGCTGAGGCCCTGAGAAGTTGCGCTATGACTCAAACTCACACAGCAAAAATTGGACAAATCTGGGTGTCCTGGCTCCAGGTCATGCTGTATCATATTGCCTCCTCTTCTCATTGTGTGCAGAAAGCTCCTGAAATGGGGGCTGCGGGAGGGGGCCTTGGTTTTTTGGCCAGGTGGGAATTACTTTTTGGAGTGTGTGAGGTTGTTGGGCTTAGTATTCTGGGAGAGTCTGGTGGGAGCAGATGAAAGGAAGAGGTTTGGGGGTCACCCCAGGGTCAGTGGAAGGGCAGACGGATGGTGCAGAGCTAGGACACTGGGAGAGAGGCCAGCCTTCGTCATCTCTGGCAGCATTTGGTCTCTTTTGGATGTTTGGCCCTTTTTCTGCCCCATTCAGCGAGTTAGCATAAAATGCTTTTTTGGTACCCACAGAAACACATTTCCTAATTCAGGCCACATCTTCCTGGTCCTCCATTCCCACACCCAACAAGTCAAAACTTATCACCTCTGTTTTACACTCTCTCAAAGAATATCTGAGAGCTATTCAGCTACATTAATTTGCTTAAATGGGCATATTAACCTAATACATTTATGTAGCCCACATTTAATATCATAGTTGCATTATAGACCAGCTCTTTCCAATAAATATATGGAAGTCACATATTAAGTGTTCTAATAGCACATTAAATAAAAAGGAAACAGGTAAAATTAATTTTAATGATATATTTTTACTTTTGACCTATAGATCCAAAATATCATTTCAACATGTAATCAATACCAAAAAAATTAATGAGATATTTTTATTATTTTTTTTATTTTCAAATTTCTCTTTAATAAGAGTTTCTTTTTCTTTTTCTAAAAAATTCTTTATTAGTTAAGGTAAACCCCCATCCTCCCCCCCCTCCCCACTCATGCTCTCATCCCCCTGTTGTCCATGTCCATTGGTTTGGCTTATATGCATGCATACAAGTCCTTTGGTTGATCTCTTCCCCTTGCCCCCTCCTTCCCCTACTTTCCCTCTGGGGATTAATAGTCTGATCGCTGTTTCTCTGTCTTTGAATCTGTCCCTGTTCATCAGTCTATGTTGTTCTCTATATTCCACAAATGAGTGAGATCATGAGGTATTTATCTTTCTCTGACTGGCTTATTTCACTTAGCATAATGCTCTCCAGTTCCATCCATGCTGTTGCAAAAGGCAAGAGTCCCTTCTTTTTTACCGCAGCGTAGTATTCCATTGTGTAGATGTACCACAGTTTTTTAATCCACTCATCTGCTGATGGGCACTTAGGCTGTTTCCAAATCTTAGCTATGGTGAATTGAGATATTTTAAACTCTTTTTTTCATACTAAATCTTTGAAATGCAGTGGCAACATTCCCCTGCGTCGTACACGTATAGTACATTTTAATTCAGACGAGCCACATTGCAAGTGCTCAATGGCTGTGTGTAGTTTGTGGCTATAGTTTTGGCCAGCGGAGTTACAAGGCTTCACTGTTAAACCAAGAAGACTTATTTGGGATGGCAGGGGGTGCTTTGCGGGACCTTTGTAATCAGGGTGTGTTTGAGTAGGGTGGCTGGTCAGCAGAGCTCAGTTACAGCCCTTCATGGCTACTTGCCCTGTCCACTTTGTGCTGGTTGGCATGGATGATGTGATGTTGAAAATATTCCCCTCACCCATTATGCCAACATCCACACTATTTGTGTTCTCCCTTGTTCCCTACAATCTCCCCTCTTAACATCTTTTACTTTTATAAACACCAATCCTAGGCTAAACTTTACTGTCCCATATCTCTAGTCCTTCCCTGGGACTGCTGGATTCATTTTAAATCTGTGCCCTTTGACCTTAGCTGCTACCTGGCATCCCTCATGTCTGTATCAGTCATCTCATCCAAATCCCCTCCCCGACTGTGGCAAACCTCATCTGCTGTCCTTGAGTTCCGAAAGCCCCTCACACGCCCTGAGGGGCGTTCCTTCCTACCTGACGAAGAGTTGGAAGCCATGAGGCTGGAACTCTCTCATCTCTGCCGTGCCATTTCTCTCCAGATTTGCTCTCCCCTCCCTGGTCAAAGCCAAGCCTTAAACATCTTCCTGTCCCACCTCCAGAAACACTGTTCTTCAAGCTGGCCATGGACTCTGGAGCTGATGCTTCTGGCCTCAGATATCACTTCTGCCTACTGCTAACGTGGGTGAGGTATTTCACCTCTCTGTGCCTAGTTTCTTCACTGCAAAATACGACTCATCAAATCACCTAGCTCCGATGGTTGTGATGAAGATGAAATTTGGTTCTGCCGCATGTTTCAGCACCGTGCCTGGAGTCAATGTTGGCTCTCATGCCACCTTCTCTTTCTTGCTTCTCGGTCCACTCCTTTTTCCTGGCTTCTTCCCATTGGCCTGCAGACACGCTCACCTTCCCCTCCCTTGAGCGGCTGCCCATTGCTCTCCTGAATTCCACTGAAGTAACAAAGAGCAGCCCCATCTGCTGCTTCTCCCACTTTGTCCACGCCTGGTAACATTCCCCTGCGCCACTGAAGCTGAGCTTGGCCTTGCCCGTTCTCTGGGTTGCAAGCCACTCTGGCTCTTCTTTCACATCTGCTCCCCACATGTGACTTTCTCAGGAGTTTTCCTCACACTCCTCCTCTTGCTCCTCACCCCCTCACCTCAGCTGACATGGGTGATTCTAGAATCTACACCACTAACCTTCGGGTTTTTCTCTTGTCCTTGTTTTCATAACTCTTGGTGTCCCCACCACTCTCTAGTTACCCAGGTTTGAAATCCTGGATTTTTGCCACCTCCCTCTCCTCCCTGATCCAGTGCCTGATCGTAAGCAAGTGTTCAGGAACCAAAGGGTCCATTGACTGCCAATTTCTCTCTAGTTTATCACCTTTTCATTTCCACTGTAGGCTCCATGATAAGCATTTGATATACTTCATCCCAATTAATCTGTGCAACCCTGTAAGGAGGAAACTGTGTTTTTGTTGTTTGACACGTGTGGACACTGGGGCTGGGAGAGTTTAGAGAACTTGCTAAAGACACAACTGGTAAGTGGCAGAGTTGGGATTCAAACCCAGGCCCACCTTACTCCAAAGCCCACACTCCTCATGTTTGTGTTGTGCTGCCTGTAACAGTTCTAGAGCCAGGCTATGTTCTCGCAGAATTGCATAAGGATTGGAAGCTGAATACCATGTATGCATAGGAACACGTTCTTCTGTGCCTAGTGTTTGTGTGTGGTTGTTTTGTTTACCCTGTTGTTATCTGGGCTTGTGGCTGGATGCCTTGATCCTTGGCGTTACCACTTGAAAGTCTTGGCTGAGCCCAGGTCCCTGCTGTGAAATGCCAGAGTCTAGAGGTAGGAATATGAACACATTTTCGGATGGTCATGTTCCCCTTTCTCTGGGTTTCAGCCTCCCCATCTGTAAAATGAGCCAGTTGGGCCAGTTAAATTGCAAGAGCCTGTCTAGCTCTTGTAATCCATGAATGTGTTTTATGGTTCTGCTTACCTGGAACCCACTGTGTGCTTAGCGCATGATAGATGCTGCTGGGCCATGCAGAGAACACAGGAGCCATTGCCCTGGGCTTCAAGGAGCTGACAAAATTATCCCGGAAGACAAAGCCAATGTTCAGGAAACTGCCAACAGTGTAAGACATTATGTAATTATGCCTGCAATCTCAGATTATATACATTTGTGATGGTTCAATAAAGGAGAAGAAAGGCTGCTGTTCTCTTAAAAGAATAAAAAAAAAGACATAAAAGAAGCAGTTAGTGAAAGCATTAAGTCTGGGCAGACTTCTTGTCAGACTTGCTGCTCTCTCCCCTCTCGAAACCATTTATTTATTCCTTAAATATTCATGGCCATCTAATGGGCCAGGTCCTGCGGATGCACCCCCTTCATTGCAGCCAGAGTTGTATCCAAATCCCAGCCTTCATCTTGTTCCTCCTGTGCTGAGAACCTTTGCTGTTTCCTAGCTCTACAGAATAAAAGGAGCTGACCTCCAGCCCCCACTCTCCCCACTCGGGGCCTGGCTCACAGTCATTCCTCAAGCCCGCTGTGCCTGTTTTCAGCTCTGAGCTACAGGGTTGCCACCCCAGTCTGCCTGTCGATCTTCTATTCATCCTTCAAAGCCCAGCTCAAATACCATGATAGTGATGCTTTCCTGGTCCTCCGTATTGCCTTTGCCCACCTCTGTAAAACCTATGTCCTGATTTAGATCTCTGCCTCCTATTTTGGACCTTGATATCTTTTAAAAAAATTTTTATTTTATTTTATTGCTATTTTACAGAGAGGAAGGGAGAGGGATAGAGAGCTAGAAACATCGATGAGAGAGAAACATCGATCAGCTGCCTCCTGCACACCCCCTACTGGGGGGATGTGCCTGCAACCAAGGTACATGCCCTTGACCGGAATCGAACCTGGGACCCTTCAGTCCGCAGGCCGAAGCTCTATCCACTGAGCCAAACCGGTTAGGGCTGGACCTTGATTTCTTTAAAGCGTTTTTATTTCTGGCTTATTCATCCATAAATCCACAGACCCAGGCCCTGTGCCTGAACAATAATTTCTGATGAATGGCTGATCGAACACCATCTGTAGAGGCTAATTTTTTACCAGAAAGTCTCCCCTTGTTCCCTTCAAGCTGCTGGGATGTTTACCTTCGTGCCTCATGGCCTGTGAGGGTGACTGGATGATTGCTAGTGCCTCCTTTTGTCTCCAAATGGTGGTTGGGGGACCCAGCCACAGGAACCTCACTTTGGCCCTGGAGGGGGGCCTTTCAGAAGCCGTGGCAGCTGAACCACACACTGCACAGGCCTGCGGTGAAGGAGGCATTTGTGTTTGGCTTGGCAGTTGGGGAGCTTTGTGCTCCTCAGCACAAGTGGGTAAGTACGTCAGGCAGGCCCCGGGCTGCACACACCCACCAAGGGGCTGCACCCCAACGCCTCCTTCCCTGGGAAGAAAAGGAGGCATTGTGCGCACTGGCTGAGCTCCAAGGGAAATATTCCTGTTGTTGTTCTGTTTTGAACTGCTCCCTTTTTAAAGAAAAGAGGCCAGATGTGAAAATCTCTTCCCCACTTCAACACATCCTGGCCACCAATTCCAAATCAGTTGCTGCCTTCGAAATAGTAATGAATCTGTGAATCCATCGTTAGTCGTATACCTACTGTATCTTTAAGGAGCACTGTTCTGGCTCAGCAGGGTGCAAGGCGCTAGGGTGACAGTCCTGTCCCTTTTAGGCTCTATATTCTGATCAACGGGTGTCCCAATCCCTGGGGAACCTGGCCCCGCTCCTTCTCTTGTGTCTGATGTCCCTCGGCAGCCAGGCTTTCCACCTCCAGACCGTTGTCTGGCCCTGCCTGACCTCCACCTCTACAGCCTGGTCCTGAACCGTACCACCTCCCACCACCTTCCCTCCACTCAGGTCTTCAAGACAGGTGTGGACGGACCATGCCTCAGTCTGGGTGACTGGAAGCCTGGGCAGGGAGACACGAATTCAACCTTAGCTCTGCCTTCCACTGACTTTGTGACTTGGAGCAAGTTACTAAACCTCTCTGGGCTTTGGTTTCTTAATCTACGAGACAGAACAGATAATAACTGACCTCACATATACAGTCATTGGGAGGAGGAATTGATAATAGTGTGCTACTTGGCACAATGCCTGTCTCACCATATGGCAATTCTCAGTAACTAATAAAACAACGAACGATTATTGAGCACTTGGTTGTTTCATTCTTCCTGGAGAAACAACGGCAACCACAGCTTCTGTTTGAGTATTTCTTACATGCCAAGTGCTGTGTTAAGTACAGGCCTGTTGCCATCTGAAAGTGCGTAGTCCTATTTTACACCCTCTCATAGCGGAGGAATCTGGCTCAAGGAGGTAGAGAGACGTGGCCAAGGTCACACAGCTTGCAAGCATGGGAGTTAGGAATTGTGCCGAGGTCTGTTGGACTCCTTCCCAACCCCACAGACACCCCAATCACACGCCTGGCTCCTAGGTCCTGGGCCAGCAGCAGCAGCACCTCCCGAGAGCCCATTGGCAATGCACATTCTCAGCCCCTCCCCACACCTACTGAATCAGCGTCTGCATTTTAAGGAGATCTTCAGCACATGCATATGCGTTACAGTTTAAGAAGCACCAAACTATAGTTTACAAAGTGTTTTTAAAAGTAGGTGAGAGCAGGACTTCTCAAACTTTACTGTGCATAAAAAACACCTGGGGGGCTTGTTAAAACACAGATTCCTGCCCAAGAGGTTCTGATTCTGTAGCCACTGCTTGTTCCATGAGAGTCTATTGCTTTCACTTCATGGGGTCCGGAGAGTAGGTGTATTGGGTATGAGTGAGATCCAGGAAACGCCTGGTTCAAGTCTTGGCCCATGGTTTATATTTGCTGGAGCGGAGCCATTAGATGAAAGGGGGACCCAAGTTCAACCCAGATTTGCTAATTGGAGTCACTGGCAGCAGCATCCTCCTCTGCTTAGGGAGAAACTGCCGCCTTGGCAGGGAGGTACATCTCCCCGTGGATCCTTGAATCAGCCTCTCCAGCCCCCCTCCCCCACCCTGCCCTCGTGAACAACAGAGAAACGAAATTAATTTGTAACCTAAAACCCTTGTATCTGGCCTGAAAATATATCTTTCTAATGGAAATTTTGACAGAGTGCTGGATCTGCAAAGAGCATTTTCTCTACAATTGATATCTGTGTAACTTGACTGCGGCTATCTGGTTAAATAGCAATTAAATGCTCAAGACTCCTTGGAACCTTCAAAGATTATTTGAAAAGTAATTGTGTTGTATCGATTAAATAATTTTAAGCTAATTAGAAAGTCGCTGCATTTCTCAGTCTAATCCTTTAAAATAAATTTATCTTATTTATAGACCTACTGCATGCTCAGGAAATGTTGTTTATATTTTCATAATCATCCGGTGTTTAATGAGCATGGCTGGTGATGGAATTTAACACTAAACCTTACTATCTGGTTCCTTTTCTTTCTATTTATTTTTCTAATTAAATCTATTGTTGAAAGTATTACATATGTCCCCCCCCCCTCCCCCATTAATCCCTTCTAGCCCTTCTCTTTCCAGTTAAACTCTACTGGCAACTTCATAAACAACAGAAGTAGAACCTGAAAGAGAATATTGTGGTTAAGAGCTGGGTCTCTAGAGTCAGATACATTCCAATTAGAATTTCAGCCCTGCTATTGACTAGCTTTGTGTCCTAAACCTGTCATCTGTGAAAAGGCTATAATCACCTGCCTAATATGGTCATTGTGAAATTAAGTAAGGTATCATTTGTACAATATTGGACAGTGTCTGGTTGTTTATTATTATTATCACAACATAATTATTCACTATTGTTATTATGCCTCAGTTTTCCTATCTGCAGAATGGGTGTGGCGGGGAATAAAAACCGTAAACATGTGAGCGTATTTGCCTGTGGAGCCTTCAAGTCATTTCCTTTTAAGAAAGTTTCTGGCATCCTTTGCTTGGCTGTTGCCCTTCCATTACTATGCAGACGGGGGTCATCAAGTCTTGAGAAAGCATCGGGCACATGAAGCCAATATTGGGATTCTTGGTGACAAGGAGAGGGTGGGCGAGTAGAGGCTGGAGGTGAGGAAGGTGAGTGAGTAAAGAGTTGGGTAGAAGGGATGTTGAGGAGCAGGGTGCTCTGCTACTGGAGCAGTTGTGTTGCTGGAAATAGACACTGAGAATAGCAGAGACAGGAGAGAAGAGAATTAAGACTTTTGCTTTGTGCTAAGAATGCACTTCCCCTTTGATGTTTTCTCTAGAGACTGCAGTGGAGGTTTGGATTGCCTCCAGTTCAGTTTTTTCCTACCTAATGCTGTTTCTTTGAATGCAACACTGAGCTGAGGCTGGGACACCAGGAGGCCATCTGTGCTACATTTACAGGGCAGAGTGGCAGTGCTGTCCCAGCGCAGTGTGGATGGGTAGAGGACTCAGCACAGAATAAGCGCTTCGTTGATGTTGGCGACTGTTCCTGTTGTGGTGCATCGTCCTTCCCTGTAACCAGAGGCTGCAGCGAAGGTCACCAACGGAAGTATGCGTAGCTCTCTGGCTCTCTTGACCACAACAATGTCATTGCTCCACGTTTAAACTGGGGACACCAGCCACACTGTTTGTTCTGAAAGAAACCACCAGTGCGGTGTCCTCCAGGGCCACACTGCACAGCAGGGCCATCCGCATGAGGTGTGTAAAGGGAGGCACAGGGGCAGGAGTCTAGAATGCAGGATCTGACCTTGAACCTGCTGTAGGGTACAGGCAAGTCACTGAGCCTCCGTTTCCCCATTTGTAAATGGTGCCCAAGGTTCTGTTTTATCTTTCTCTGTTCCCAGCAGTAGAGAATCAGCAGGCCTCCTTGAGCACTGGCCACCTGCAAGGCCCTGGTCTGGTGCCCTCAAGATACTCAGCAGCATGAAAGAGGTGCCTTGACTTGAAAAAGCCCCCTAATCTGGCTGGAAGAAAAGTTCTGAGCTTATTTGTTTATTTACAGTTACCTAATAAAAGCCTGCCTTTGCTGTGCCTCTAGTGCCCAACCATTTTGTGACACCTTTGAGCTGCTATAGGGTGATGCAAATATGGGATGTGAGTTTCTGAAACACATTTTCTGAGTGACTTTACCCACATTAAAACAAAATAAACCATAAACCAGAATTGTATGTGACCTTCCTTTGTATTGCCAGGCGGTACACTGGCAACAAACCCCATCTCCTTAGAAGGAAAGGTGAAGTTGATAGAAGTTTCTAGAGCCCTTCTTCTCTCACTGCCTCTGTCTGGTTTATCTCTGATGATGCTCCAGCCTTTTTCAGACTGTGGAGGCTGGGTGCTTATCAGCCTTGTGTGACCCATATCACAAACGCCCACTTCTCGTTAGCCTGGGCTTGCTAAAAGGGCCAGGTGGGGCCATATAAAATAGTAATAAAAGGTCTTCCAACTTGAAAAATCTGGAAACACCATGGGCTTCACCTAGGTGTTAGGAGATTACTTATCAAGCTCAGTTTGGTTTAACTGACTTTCCTGAATGTGCAGACCCTGCCAAGAAAATTCTTCCTCCCAACCCAAAAGGCAGATGCCGCAGCCCACACAAGCCCTAAAGTATCTGCACCTGCAACCCGTGCTCTGAAGCCAGGTGATGCCTGCGAAGGCTTCTGCTGGAGTCTGACCAGAGACAATGAAGCTGGGAGGAACGCTGCCCAAATGGGGTGGGGGCAGGAGCATCCCACAGCGGAGGGTGTGTCTGTGCCTTCCCTTGAGATGCTTTCACCGAGGTGACCCGGGAGGGAGGAGGTGATGCTGAATTCCTGGGTTTACTCTCCAAGTTGTGGTTCCCAAACTATTTAGACTATGGCCCATTTCTGCCAAGCAAAAGACCTTGTGGCCCACCAAGCCTACTCATTCCCACTTTCCAGTGGGAAAAAAAATATGGTAATAACAAAGGGTGAAAAGCGAAGAGAAAAATAGCCAAAACAATCAACAGAAACTCTGAAAAGTAATCCTACAAGTAATATAAATCAATAGAATAGAAGCAGTTAAAAACTCTCATGCTTCATTGTAGCAGGTAAGGGTCATAGTTGCAAACTACAGGATCAATTCTAGAAGAGGAATTATTTCAAGGATGTCAAGTCATTCCACCACCCTCCCTAGCATCACTTGCCCGTAGCCCTTCCTTTTTCAGTGTGCTTTCTTTCCATTTGAGGTCTGGCCTGGGTACCTCTGCCTGCTGAGCTCAGGTTCATGATTGAGTCCTAGCTGTAAAGAAGGCTGGTGCTGTAAATTCTCGTTTCAACCCTGGAGAGGTGGGACTCCTAAGAAAGGAAATCAACTAAGTATAGGAAGGGTGCTCACAAGGTGCTGGGTAGCCAAAAAAATCATAACAGCCCTAACCGGTTTGGCTCAGTGGATAGAGCATCGGCCTGAGGACTGAAAGGTCCCAGGTTCAATTCCGGCCAAAGGCATATACCTTGGTTGCGGGCACATCCCTAATAGGAGGTGTTGCAGGAGGCAGCTGATTGATGTTTCTCTCTCATCAATGCTTCTAACTATCCCTCTCCCTTCCTCTCTGTAAAAAATCAATAAAAAATATATATTAAAAAAATCATAACAAATGTCTTCTGCACTAATAACAATTCACCCCTCCTGAGAACTGCGGGAATTCCAGCTCTTGGCCTGCATGCATACACAGGAGTTTTGCAGTGTTGTTTAATGATGGATGGAGGTCACATGTCTTTGTAGAACAGAGAATTAATGATCTCAGTAAACTCTTATAATGAGCTAACTTTTGTCTGTGAAAGACAAGGTTTATTAATTATCAAAAACTTACTTAGTATGTTCCTAGTTCCTTTTATAAAAAGGAAATTTCATGTATGGGATTTCTTTTGGGGATGATGAAAATGTCTTGAAATTAGATTATGGTTTTTTTTCAACAAATGGTGCTGGATAAACTGACTGTTCATGTGCAAAAGAATGAAGCTGGAGCTTTATCTTAAGCCATATAAAAATATGACCTCAAGAGAGCAAGATATTGAAAACCTATTTGAAGAAATAATGACAGAAAACTTCCCCTACCTGGTGAAAGAAATAGACTTACAAGTCCAGGAAGCGCACAGAACCCCAAACAAAAGGAATCCAAAGAGGACCACACCAAGACACATCATAATTAAAATGCCAAGAGCAAAAGACAAAGAGAGAATCTTAAAAGCAGCAAGAGAAAGAAACTCAGTTACCTACAAGGGAGTACCCATACAACTGTCAGCGGATTTCTCAACAGAAACTTTGCAGGCCAGAAGGGAGTGGCAAGAAATATTCAAAGTGATGAATGCCAAGAACCTACAACCAAGATTACTTTATCCAGCAAAGCTATCATTCAGAATTGAAGGTCAGATAAAGAACTTCACAGATAAGGAAAAGCTAAAGGAGTTCATCACCACCAAACCAGTATTATATGAAATGCTGAAAGGTATCCTTTAAGAAGAGGAAGAAGAAGAAAAAGGTAAAGATACAAATTATGAACAATAAATACACACCTATCAACAAGTGAATCTGAAAATCAAGTGAATAATCTGATGAACAGAATGAACTGGTGATTATAATAGAATCAGGGGCATAGAAAGGGAGTAGACTGACTATTCTTTGGGGGGAAAGGGGTGAGGGGGATGCGGGAAGAGACTGGACAAAAATCGTGCACCTATGGATGAGGACAGTGGGTGGGGAATGAGGGAGGAGGGTGGGGTGGGTATTGGGTGGAGGGAAGTTATGGGGGGGGAAAAAGAGGAACAAATGTAATAATCTGAACAATAAAGATTTAATTAATTTTTAAAAAAAATATGACCTCAAAATAAGTCAACATCCTAAACTTAAGAGCTGAAACTATAAAACTCTTAGAAGAAAACATGAAGGAAATTCTTTATGATATTAAATTTGGCAACGTTTTCATGAATGTGATACCAAAGCACAGGCAACAAAAGAAAATATAGATCAATTGGAGTTGATAAAAATTAATAACTTTTGTGCATATCAAAGCATACTATCAAGAAAGCCAACAGACAACCTACATAATGGGAGAAAATATCTGCAAATCACATATCCAGTAAAGGGTTAATATTCAGTATATATAATGAACTCTTATAATTCAACAACATCAAAAACAAACATGCCGGAGAAACCAAGATGGTGGCATAGGTTAACGCCGGAGTTTGCTGCCTCGAACAACCACTTCAAAAATACAACTAAAAGATGGAACGGACATCATCCAGAACCACAGGAAGGCTGGCTGAGTGGAAGTTCTACAACTAGGAGGAAAGAGAATAGCATACCGAGACTCAGAGGAGGCGCAGTGCTGAAGTCAAATACTAAGGCGTGGAGTGCATGCGGAGTGGGCTGGCGGCGGAGGGCCTGGTTGTCTGTTTCAATCGGGAGGGAGTCTCAAACTCTGAGCTCCAGATCCGGGCGAGTCTCTAGGGACCCAGACTCAAACGGGACTGTCTGGCTTCGGTCGGAACTCGAAGGCAGCTTTCTCTCTGAGGTTTGCAGCGGTTGCAGGGACTCTGAGAGGCAGAGCCCCTGGGGACGGACTGAGAGCAGCCATAACTGCTCGCTCTGCCCGCCCTGTAGATCCCTCGGGACCCGCCCCACCCAAGCCCTGCCCAGAGGCATTTTCGGGATAGCTTTAGGCAAAGGCTATATTAGCACTGCCCTAGAGATCCAGCACAGAAGTTCTCCCACTGCAGACACAGCTGATCCTCATAGCCAGTTGGCCTGGAGGTCACATCACCCCCAGTATTACCGACAACAGTCAAGGCTTAACTACAACAAGACTGTGCACAAAGACCACAAGGGGGTGCACCAAGAAAGCATAAAAAATGCGGAGACAAAGAAACATGACAGAAATGGAGGATATAGAGCTCAAAACCGCACTTTTAAGATCTTTCAATAATTTTCTAGAAACTGCCCATAAACTTAATGAGATCTACAAGAAATCTAATGAGACCCTCGATGTTGTGATAAAGAACCAACTATAAATTAAGCATACACTGACTGAAATAAAGAATATTATACAGAAACCCAATAGCAGACCAGAGGAGCGCAAGAATCAAGTCAAAGATTTGAAAAGCGAAGAAGCAAAAAAAACACCCAACCGGAAAAGCAAAATGAAAAAAGAATCCAAAAATACGAAGATAGTGTAAGGAGCCTCTGGGACAGCTTCAAGCGTACCAACATCAGAATTATAGGGGTGCCAGAAGATGAGAGAGAGCAAGATATTGAAAATCTATTTGAAGAAATAATGACAGAAAACTTCCCCTACCTGGTGAAAGAAATAGACTTACAGGTCCAGGAAGTGCAGAGAACCTCAAACAAAAGGAAACCAAAGAGGACCACACCAAGACACATCATAATTAAAATGCCAAGAGCAAAAGACAAAGAGAGAATCTTAAAAGCAGCAAGAGAAAGAAACTCAGTTACCTACAAGGGAGTACCCACACGACTATCAGCTGATTTCTCAACAGAAACTTTGCAGGCCAGAAGGGAGTGGCAAGAAATATTCAAAGTGATGAATACCAAGAACCTACAACCAAGATTACTTTATCCAGCAAAGCTATCATTCAGAATTGAAGGTCAGATAAAGAGCTTCACAGATAAGGAAAAGCTAAAGAAGTTCATCACCACCAAACTAGTATTATATGAAATGCTGAAAGGTATCCTTTAAGAAGAGGAAGAAGAAGAAAAAGGTAAAGATACAAATTATGAACAACAAATATGCATCTATCAACAAGTGAATCTAAGAATCAAGTGAATAAATAATCATGTACAGAATGAACTGGTGATTATAATAGAATCAGGGACATAGAAAGGGAGTAGACTGACTATTCTTTGGGGGGAAAGGGGTGAGGGAGATGCGGGAAGAGACTGGACAAAAATTGTGCACCTATGGATGAGGACAGTGGGTGGGGAGTGAGGGCGGAGGGTGGGGTGGGAACTGGGAGGAGGGGAGTTATGGGGGGAAAAAAGAGGAACAAATGTAATAATCTGAACAATAAAGATTTAATTTTAAAAAAAAACACACAAACATACCAATTCAAAAATGGGCAAAAGACTTGAATAGATATTTCTCCAAAGAAGATATACAAATGGCCAATAAGCATATGAAAAGTTGCTCAACAATCATTAGTTATTAGGCAAATGCAAATCAAAACCTCAATGAAATAACACTTTACTCCAACTACACTTACCACAATGCCTATACTAATTTTTTAATAGAAAAAAAAATATTGGTTAAGATATGAGGAAATTGGAACACTCATGTGTTGCTGGTGGGGATGTAAAATGAGGTAGCTGCTTTGGAAAAGAAATGGTGTTTCCTCAAAAAGTTAAACATAAAATAACCATATTACCCAGCCATTTCACTCCTTGGTGTATATCCAGATTAAATGAAAGCAGGAACTTGAACAGATTTTTGTACACCGATGTTCATAGCATTATTCACAGTAGCCAAAAAGATGGAAGAAAACCAAGTGTCAACTGATAGATGAATGGATAAACAAAATGTGCTACATACATATCTATGTATATAAAAGCCTAAGCGACTGTTCGACCGTTCACTATGATGCACACTGACCACCAGGGGGCAGACGCTCAATACACAGGCATGGAAACATGGAACAGACTGATGAATCTCAGGGGGAAGAGAGATGGGGGAGGCTGGGAAGAAATTAACCAAAGATCTTATATGCATACTAGAGGCCCAGTGCATGGATTTGTACATAGGTAGGGTCCCTTGGCCTGGCCTGCAGGGATTGGGCCAAAACCAGCAGTCTGACATTCCCCAAGGGGTCCCACATTGCAAGAGTTATTGTTTAATGGGTTACAGAATTTTGTTGGAGATGATGAAAAAGTTTTGTATATATACAGTATAGTGGTAATGATTGTGAATATATTTAATGCCATTGAATTTTACATTACAAGTGGTTAAAATGATAACTTTTATGTTATGTATATTTTACCACAATTTAAAAAATTAGGTTGTGGAAATGTTTACACAACTCTGACTGTACAACAACTATTAAATTGTACAATTTATATGGGTAAATTGTATGCATGTAGAATACATCTAAATAAATGTGTTTTAAAAATATTCTTTCCTGCTTTGATAGTCTCTATGATATATATACATTAATTTATTTACTTATTCATTTATTCAACGCATTTTTGTTGATTCTACTATGTCAACTGTTAGGAATAGGATGATAAATAAAACAAACCTGATCCTGGCCATTTCCTTACTTAAAACACTGTGGGTTTAAAAATTTAATCATACCCAAGATTTATTGGGTATTTATTAATACTGAGCATTGACACAAGCATTTTACATACCTTGTCTCATGGGGTCCTTAAACCATGGACTGAGCTGGGTTCTTCTTGAATAAGGGAATTTGCTCAAGGTCACATAGCCAGGATTTGAACCTGGTCTGTCTCACCTCAATGCTCATGCTCTTAACCATTCACTTAAGGCAGCTGAGTTCCAGCCACCCAGAAGTGGGACATCCCTGAAGACTTGCCCAGTCAGGCTGGCTGATCTGGTGGTATTGAAGGGAGAGTTAAAATGAGATGGAATGATCTCCAGGAGATAGTGGATTTGGAAAATAAGGCCTGAGACAGTAAAATCTTGTATAGCCATTCACATTAATCAGTATAAAGCAAGTATAACCTTATTTTAAAATGGTTATGTGATAGAATTTTAAGTACAAAACTGAATTCATATATGAATACATTATATTATATTAATAGTGCATATATTTACTATTGATTAACATAGACCCTTTGTTCTAAGTGACATGCATGTATTATCACCTTATTTAATCCTCCTGACAGATCCATGATGTATAGGGTGCATTACTATGCCTAGTTTACAAATGAAGCAGCTGAAGCACAGAGAGAAAGTATTCGTCCAAGGTTACACAGTCAGGGGCAGAGCTGGGATTCCTTGACTTGGAGCCCACACTCTTTACCACCATAGAACTTGCTTTTGTCAATCATGTTAAAATATGCAAAATAGGTAGACATGAATCTAGCATCAAGGTAGTAGGAGTATAGTGATTTCTCACCTTTTTTCCCCCAGATAATTTTTTATTTTTAAGACTACATCAATCATAATAATGATTTGTTTTAGGCCAAGAAAACCTGCAGTGCAGCTCCCAGAACTTCTACGAAGGGTATGTGCTGTTCTCGTCACACTCTTATCAACACTGAAGATCTTCCTTTTTGTTTTGTTTTATTAATTCTCGCCAAAGGATATTTTTCCATTGATTTTTAGGGAGAGTGGAAGAGAGAGGGAAAGATAGAGAGAAACATTGATGTGAGAGAAACATATTGATTGGTTGCCTCCTGCGCCAGCCCCTGACGAAAGCCTTGGCTAGGGAGGAGCCTGCAACCAAGGTACGTGCTGTTGACCGGAATCAAACCCAGGACCCTTTTGTCTGCAGGCCAATGCTCTGTCCATTGAGCCAAACCAGCTAGGGCTGAAGATCTTTCTTTAATAAAAAAAAAATTGCTTTAACTTGTAAGAGAGTCTGTGTTGCACCATGGTTAAGAGCAGCTCATTAACTGAATGCAAATCTTAGCTCCAATGGTCTCAGTACCTGGGTAGCTGCTCATGCCTCAGCTCTGTCCTTGGATAATTAAAATAACAAAACTGCTTCACAGGATTATTGTGGGAATTCAATTGGATGGTGTTTGAAATGAACCTAGAGTGCCTGGCACAGTGTAGGGTAAATAAAGAACAGGGCATTTCGATGGTTAGGTGGTAGCCTGGATTATTAATTCATGGGGTTAAACACTTTTCAGATATTGACCATTGGTGTTGCTTCTTTTTTGAATGCCTGCTCACACCCGTTCCTCATTTGTCTATTGGCCTCTTGATTTTAGTGAGTTTGAGTCAAGGACTAAGAGCCTCTAGAAGCTGAGTGAAGGGAGGGATGAGGAGTGGAGGTCTCTTTCCCTGTGGCCCTGAAGCCTTTATTTTTGTCCAAGGAGCGTTTTTCACGGGGTGAGTGCAGCCTCCTCTCTTCCTGGACTATCACTGACAATCTGCTTCCTCCCTGAGAAATCTTCATCTTTAGAATTGCTGATTCTCCTCCCGGGACTGCTACTCCCACAGGTCCCACATGCCTGATTTCTTTCTTCATCCGTTCAAGTTGCGTTCTGCCCCAATGGCCATGGCTGTAACTGGGCTCTCTGAGACGCTCTATTTCAGCAGCACCTGTACCTAACAGAGGTGCTCCTCCTCAGCCCCCCGCCCCCCTATGAACACAGAGGCCATAAACAGCTGTTCCCCAGCAAAGGGCAAAGGCCCAAAGGACTGCTTAGATTGAGGGCACATTCTTAAAATAGTTTCATCTCCTTTTCCCTCTTGCCTAGCGCCCATCTTGCCTGACTGGGAGACTTGGACAGTCCACCTTTTCCCCAGCATGGCACAGAGCGGGCAGGCGTTGGAGGTTTTTAACTTGCAAAAGGAATCAAACCTCCTCTCAGGCAAAGGATTCCTGCCAGAAAAGTTCTTGTAGATACATGTGTTTGGTCCAGGGATTCTCTGGGTGGTTTGGTGGTAATATGAAGTTGGCTACTGGTCTTATGACATATGTCTGAGTGAGGCAGAGGGGTGGGGTTATATATGGTGGTATCCCAGACATGGCAAGGGCCAGAGGCCATGGAGGGGGTTCCCCCAAAGAAGCACAGATGCCCCTAGAGAAATTTGTTGGGGTTTCCTATAAAGACTGTCTCTCCAGCCTGGCCGGGCATGGCTCAGTGGTTGAGCATCAACTTATGAACCAGGAAGTCACAGTTCGATTCCCAGTCAGGGCACATGTCCAGGTTGCCTGCTCAATCCCCAGTGCGGGGTGGGGTTGGGGTGGGGATGGGACTTGGGGTGGGGGGTTGGATAGGAGGCAGCTGATCGATGATTCTCTCTCATCATTGAAGTTTCTATCTCTCTCCCTCTCCCTTCTTCTCTGAAATCAATAAAAATATACTAAAACAAAAAAGATTGTCCCTCCATGTGAGCTCACTTTTGCTTGGACAACACCAGCATAAAGGTTACGTCCTGGTAGTTGTGTGTCACCTGCATTCACCTGCATCCCAGTTCAGGCTGTCTGGCTTAGAGGAGAGGGTATTCGTTGGGAGACAGAAAATCTGGGTTTGAGTTGAGGCTTTGTCATTTTTCAGCTTCGTAACCTAGGAAGCAAACTTCGTTTCCTCATCTGGAAAATGGAGGAAAACATTCCCTGTTCTGGTCACCTCCTTGCCTGACTGGACAATTAGAAAGGCAGGAGACTCTCTCCTCCTCGTTGAGATGTGGGTGGTCAGCACAGTATCTGTCTGTCTCAGCATCTCTGTGAGACCCGCAGAACTAAAAGTGTTACTTGTCTCCAGAAAAAGGTCTGGAGACATTGGGGTGTGTGTGTGTGTGTGTGTGTTTCCTGTGAGTCTTCTGTCCTACCATCTGAGCCAAGCTGATCAGTGGCACAGTTGGGGGGGCTGGTATTTCCTTCCCTCATGCTACTATCTTTTTTAATCTGATGAGAGGCCTGGAGCCTGATGGAAAAGCAGAGGTGCTCAGTGGCACTTTAAGGCACTTGTGTTTAGAGACATCGGTTTTGTGGATAAGTTCAGTTTCATGTGCTTTGTAGAGCATCTAGTCTGACACTTGTCAGGGAGATAGACACAGAGGCAGCAACGAGCGTGATACCTGCTGCAGAAAAGGGCAGACAGGAGCAGGGGAATCGGGGGAGGGATTGAGCAGAGCTTGGAGAGCAGGTGGGAACTGGCCAGTGTGCCCACAGAATGTTGGGTCTTGCAAGAAAGAGGCAGCTCTGGAAGTAAGCCTCTCACCTGTTTGTCTTGGATGAAGAAGAATTTATTCTGGGAGAGGAAAAGAGAATGCTTATCTCCGTCACATAGTACACCAGAGATAAGCATGTGTGGCTGAAAAGTCATGGGGGCTGATAAAATGGAGAGTTGTTTTTCACTGGCTTCCTGGCAAAATGTCAGAGGCATTCTCTGGCCAGTTTGGTGGGGTTATCACTAACAAAATCTATCAGAGAGGCTTTGCTCTTTCAGTATATTTTTTCACAGAACCTCACAGTTTAAAGTATATTTATGATTTTTTAAAAATCCTGATGGTTTGCCCTGGCTGGTTTGGCTCAATGGATAGAGCGTTGGCCTGGGGACTGAAGGGTAACGGGTTCGATTCCGACCAAGGGCACATGCATGCAGGAAGCAGCAGATCAATGATTCTCTCTCATCATTGATGTTTCTATCTCTCTCTCCCCTCCTCTCTGAAATCAATAAAAACATTTTTTTAAAAAAATCCTGATGGTTTGGTCCATGTACTCAGTTAACATAGAAAAATATGTTTAGCATTTGAGAAAACGGGACGTTGGTGTTCCATAGCCTGTCCATCACATCACCCGTGCCCTTCGGTAAGTCTCTCAACCTCTCTCTTGAGTGAGAGGCTCTAGAATCTCTCAAGGAAGAGGAGCAGTGTGATCCAGGGTAGTGGGAACCACAGAGAGTCCTACCCCAGGCACCTTCTTTTTCATCCAGATTCCGTCAGGGAAGTCACTGAGACTGTCTGTCCTTTTCTTCCTCACCTGTACAATGGGGTGCTCGCCCTTCCTGGCTGCCTTACCATGAAGGTAAGTGCTTTCCAGCTTTCCTGGGCTGCATGCAGGCGGCATTTCAGGGTGACACGCAGCCCCTGGCATCAGGTTCAGCGTGGGTTAGACAGGCATCTGCCCCGGCCTTTGAAAGCACATCTCATAGGCGGTGTCTGTGAAGGTCAGAGCTGCTTCGACATGTCTTACTAACCGGGCTTTATTTCCTGGGACAGCCTCCTTTGGCTGGAGCCCCAGAAGGTCAAGGGGACAAGGTCTCTATACTCCTGAGCCTGCCCACGGGAGCCCAGACCATCTCCCGGCCCCCTTTTGACTGCCCCAACCCCCCCTGCCTCTCCTTCGGGCCCAGAGGTGGTGCCTCTGCGCGGTGCTCCTCACCCGCCTCTGCTCCCGAGCTGCGGCGGCGGCGGGCTGGCGGGACTCTCCGCGCCGCGCCTGCCTGGGGCACCGAGACCTTCCTCCTCCGCAGCTGCCTTCTCCCTGCTCCTGCGCCCGCCTCTCCGAGGTCCCTGGTGCGCGCTGCGGTTCGAATCCGTGCTTGGAGCTGGATCCTTACAGTAGGTACTTCCTTGCCTTTTTTCTTTTTTGCCAGAATTGAGTGCGTTTCAGCCCTCGGGCAGCCGAAGCCGGAGCTGCCAGGGGAGCTCACTGATCACTGTTTCTGTCCCCTGCGCTGAATGATCAGGGCAGCGAGCGGCCTGGGGGTTGCTCAGAAGCTTCGCAGGGTGGGGGGACCCCAGGAGGCCGGTGGGAGAGGAAGTTTCTCCAGTAGAGCGAGCCGGGAAGAAGGAGATGCAGGGAGGGCTTCCACTCCTAAGGAAGCCGCGTCCTCATTAGCAGCAATTTTGCTAATGAGCCACCTCTGCTGCAGGGCGGAAGGAGGAAAGGCAGCCTTAATGATCACCTCCCAGGCCAGCGCCTCGCTCTGGGGGTCGGGGAAGAGGGGTGTGTGGTTTCGGGGTCTTTCCATGTGTCCCTCCGAAGTGGCAGCAGCTGGGAACTAACTTTCCCACGGAAGGACCTGCGCGTTTCCCCCCCCTTTCGGCGAGACCCAGGTCTCAGCTCCTCGAGCTTTGAATTCCTTCCTGACCCCGCTCCCCTCTTCCCGGAGACGAAAAGGAAGTCGGGCTTTGCTTTTCGAGCAAGGTTGCAGATCACCTGACCAAACCCTGGAACAGCTGGGCAGCCGGTGCCACTGTGCTCAACTCCCCAGCCACCGGCCAGGTCCGCAGCCGAACCTGGCTGTCTGGGAGGAGCCCCTGCCTCCTGCTCCGGGCTGTGGCCGTGGGGGGCGGATGCCAGGGGACAGCCACTACAGAAGGTGATGTGGCCACTGTTTTGCTGGTGACAGTTTTCTCTTCTTCACGAAGCTCCAGATTCCGCTGCTGCAATGCAGGCAAGAATGACAGACGCTGGCCGAAAAATGTGGGGAGGGAGCTAATGAGATGGTGTTCGTGTGTCATTCAGTGCGCTCGAGTTCTCTCTTTGTTTCCTGGGGCGGTAGGAAGTGAGCCGGCAGGAGAACTCAGTTGGCAGAACCTTTTCCAGGAGCGCACGGGGCTGTCCGGGCTGCAGCCCTCGCACTGTGGTCAGATGCCGCCTGCTGTCCCTTAGCACAAGGGACATTTACCCTTCGTGGCGCCGGGCCCGGGAGTGGGGGAATGGGGAGCGCTCCTCATTTTGGCAGGGCTGGTGCGAGGTCTGGGAGGAATCTTCTTTGGGAAAGGGTGCTTTGTCTTTGCAAGTGATCCTGTGTGCGTGGATCAGCAGGGTCGCTGTTTGGAGCGCTACCTTGCTAAATATTTGACTTTGTCAGGTTGACTTCTCCAAGAATTCTCGTGGCAGCAAGGCTGTGCTTTGAGCCAAGGTTTCTTTTCAAGGAAATCCAAGGTGCTGTTTATTTTGGCATGCAGCCTGTTCTGGGATGAAATACAGCATTTTTATTATTGCAGAACGAAGAGAGGTTTGAAGAGAACAAAAGCACAGAGCTAGGTTTCAGTTTCTGAGCTAAGTAAAGGAAGGCTTCTTTGAATTTGGGCTTGAAATTAGAAATGACATTGAAATGGCATCATAAAAGAAATACATGTGGAGAGGGAGAGCGGGGGAGTCTGTACTGCAGTGGGGCCGACCGGGGGCAATCTATGCTCCCCGGAGTGGACCCGGCTGGAGCTGTTTCTAACGTGGCCTGGTGATGACACCTTGGGCTGTCTGCCAGTGACTGCCTTGGTGGCTTTGGCATGGGCAGCCTCAGTCCCCACCTCTTCACTGCCCGTTGGCTTTGAGAGGTCATGTGGAGTGAGGGCGGGCGTCACAGAAACTCTCCTGCCCCTCATTAACTGGGTAACTTGGCATGGGCCACATAGTCTCTTTGTGCCTTTGTTTCCTCATTTGTAACTTGGGGATGATACCCTGGCCTAAGGGTCTGCCACCCGTTAGGATACGGGAGTTGGGATGGCACGGGGAGAGGGTACAGAAATGAGTCCTGCAGGAATTCTGACCTTCGCTAGCTCACGGATTAGTAGGGGAGAAGAGCTAGAGAGAGATAAAGCTGTGTGTACTCAAAACATCTAGAACACTGAGCTAATGAGAGAGGTTGGGGCCTAATTGGGCATCCTTGATCCTGGGATAGGCCCATAAGCAAATGAAAAGTTACATAACAACACCAGGTATTACAAGGTTCTGAACACGGGGGATACAACTTAATAGAACAAGGAATAAAATGCTTGAGGTCAAATTTTTAAATGTTTGAGAAGGTTGCAAAATTTCATTTCAAAGATGAATTCTGTCCAGCAAAGCGATTTTCATATTCTGTTGTAATGCAAACAAAGCCATATGGGTTGATGGGGCAATTATTCCTCAATTCCACTCACCTAACCACATCAAACAGCCCACTCATTCAAAGAAACTCCCCTTAGCCAAATTCCAAGCTGTCCGCCATAAGGATCATGGACCAGAGTGGAGAAGCCTGAGGTGGGTGGGGCTGGAAGTGGCATGATGTGGGCATGACAGTCCCCTCTTTTCCTTCCCGTGTTTCCTTTCCTTCACTCTAAGAGCCCTTTAGAGTGAAGCTTGCTGAGCCCTCTTCTTCAGAGAGTTGGATGTCAGCTCCATTTCATTTCTGTAGCCTTGGAATGATTAATTTTACTAAAATTTAAGTCAGAGAACTACTAGAGTTCTCAAATATTACAGGTTGTGTGTGTGTGTGTGTGTGTGTGTGTGTGTGTGTGTGTGTGTGTGAAACTTGATCTAATGTGTGCTGCATAATCATTTGAAACCTTTGATCTGATACATGAAGGGCTGAACCCAACTCTAGCCAAAGGCAGGGAGTGTGCTTGAATTCACGGAGGTGTAGTGAGTTTGTGCAGCCACAGGTCCATCTGCACCCAGGTGGCCCCCTCCTGCTCAGGTGGAGCCTTGTTGCTTGGTGAACAGCCTTGGAGAAGCAGGTCACGCCGTTGGCCAGGTGGCCTCCCGAGAGAGCAGTTACTTCTCCGTGCCCAGAAGGTGTTTCATGTTCACTTGTGGGAGAAGAAGAGAAGCATGGAAGTCAGGAACACTTCCCCTCACACAGAGTGCTAGAACCAGTCACAGCACCAGGCTGGCTTATAGGGGTGGACAAACGTCTGCAAATCACTCCTGTTCCCAGCACAGGTTTGGAGTCAGTTAGATTTGAGGATGAATTCTGCTCCAGTATTTGTTTGTTATGTTACTTTGGACAGGCCTGTAAACTCTCAGCCTCAGTCTCCCTATTTGAAAAATGGAGACATGCCGGAAGCCGGTCCATCCTTGCTGCTTGACACAGTCGCTGCAGGAAAGAAACATCTGCACAGCATATGTTTCAAGGGACCTGGCGTATATAGCATACTGTTCTTAATATGTTTGCTCCCCTTAGCGCTGTGTGTTTTAACCAAGGTCACCTCTCCGAGAAAGGTTGTTTCCCCAGGTAGGGATTTTTCCCTGAAGTCAGGGAGGGGATAAAACTCCTTAACTAAGTGCCAGGCAGGTAATTAATCACTTTAACTATGAACAATCACACTTAAGCTACATAATCTTTACTCCCTGGAATGGAGATAAGAAACGCCCTAACCTTTGGAATAGAGATTGATAGGATTGGAATCAACTGGTATAAATACAGATGTCACAAGACAACAGGAGACAGAACCTAGACACAGAACCTAGACACCGAACCTACACAGAACCTAGAGACAGAAGAACTTCGCTGGAGAGAACATGGCAAAAGATCCTGGACAGAAACTGGCCACAGAACCCAGAGACAGAACCTAGTGAGAGAACCTGGCTGAAGAACCTAGAGACAGAACCTGGCTACAGAACCTGGATAGAACATGGCAAGAGAACCTGACTAGAACCTGGTGACTGAACCTGGCTGGAGAACCTGGACAGAACCTGGCTGGAGAACCTAGCAAGAGAAGATGGATACAGAACCTGGCTGGAGATCCTAACCAGAACTTCGCTGGAGATCCTGACCAGAACTTGGCTAGAGATCCTGGCTAGGCTGCTGATCAACTGAACGCTGTCTCCGTGTCATTCCTTCTTTGCCGACTCCGTCCACACCTTAGGGGACCCCTGGACCTGCTGGGGTTGGACCCCAGCAGAGACAATAGTAATTCTCTTGGGGTTAGGGAATAGATTGCATGAGATAATTTATGTCAAGGGCTCCAGGCTCTGCCTATTGCTCAGTAATATTATGGGGTGGGAGGAAGAGGGGAGCAAAAAGGAGAGGAGAAGCTGTGATGATGGAGAAATAGGCCAAAGGGCCAAGCTTAGGGCTTGTGTCCTCACCCTTCTCTTCCCCAGGCGTCACCTTGAAGCTGCCAAGCCTCTGGGAGGCTCCACCACTGGCTGCAGACTGTGGTCATGCATCATTGAGATTGGTAGTAGTGTCTTCTGCTTGGGAACCTTCTCTTTCTTTTATTTATTTAAAAATTATATTTATTTTTGAAATTGAGATATAGTTGACATAGAACACATTGCACTGGTTTTAAGTGTATAACATAAAACATAACAATTTGATATATGTATACATTGCAAAATCATTACTTCAATATATTTAGTTAACATCCATCACCACCATAGTTACAATTTTTTCCCCTCATGATGAGAACTTTAAGATCTACTACCTTAGCAATGTTCAAATATACAATACGATATTATTAACTACTAGTGGCCCAGTGCATGTATTCGTGCACATTGAAAGGAAATTAATTAGAAGAAATATTTAAAAATCACTATTTGTGCCCTAGCCAGTTTGGCTCAGTGGATAGAGCGTCAGCCTGTAGACTCAAGGGTCCCAGGTTCGATTCCGGTCAAGGGCAGGTACCTTGGTTGCAAGCACATCCCCAGTGTGGGGTGTGCAGGAGGCAGCTGATCGATGTTTCTCTCTCATCGATGTTTCTAACTCTCTATCCCTCTCCCTTCCTCTCTGTAAAAAATCAATAAAATATTTTTTTTAAAAATCGCTATTTGCCCTTTCTCTATAATACAAGTGTCAACCATGATCGACAATGACAGATCGAAACACAGGCATGCAATTGGCACCAGTGAGAGCCTTATATGTATCACACATGCGTGAGTCAATGTTTATTTTTAAACTAGAGGCCCGGTGCATGAATTCATACATGGGTGGGGTCTGGCTGGCCTGCCCGGATTGGGGCCGATTGGAGGCAGGGCCAGCCAGGGGGAGGGGCCATGGGCAGTTGGCCAGCCGGCCTCGCCCCCTGGTCAAACTCCCAGTCAAACTCCCAGTCGAGGGGACAATTTGCATATTAGCTTTTTATTATATAGGATTGCCAGTGCATGTCATATGTACCAGCCGGCCAGTCAGTCGGTTGGATGGACGGACAGTAGGTCACTTAGCCTTTTATATATATAGATGGTCACCATGCTGTACATTACATCCCTAGGACTTAGATATCTTACTACTGGAAATTTGTGTATTTTTACCCCTTCACCCATTTCATCTGTCCCCTACCCCCTGGCAACCACCAATCTTTTCTCTATTTTGTCTTGTTCTTTAGATTCCACATATAAGTGAGATCATACAATATTTGTCTTCCTCTGCAGGATTTACTTTGTTTAGCATAATGCCCTCAAATTCCATCCATGTTGTCACAAAT
Source organism: Myotis myotis (assembly GCF_014108235.1). Taxonomy (NCBI): domain Eukaryota; kingdom Metazoa; phylum Chordata; class Mammalia; order Chiroptera; family Vespertilionidae; genus Myotis; species Myotis myotis. Next base: position 43,174,178 of record NW_023416324.1, on the reverse strand, counting down.
GGCAAAATTTGTGCACTCGGGGGGAAGGGGGGTCCCTCAGCCTGGCCTGTGCCCTCTCGCAGTCTGGGACCCCTCGGGAGATAACGACCTGCTGGCTTAGGCCTGCTCCCGGGTGGCAGAGGGCAGGCCCAATCCCTAGGTGCAGCCCCTGGTCGGGCTCAGAGCAGGGCCGGTTGGGGAGTTGGGGCACCGCCCCATCATGCACAGAGCAGGGCAGATTGGGAGGTTGTGATTCCACCCTCAGTCACGCTCAGGGTAGGGCCAACTGGGGGGTTGGGGCACCGTCCCCTGTCACATTCAAGGCAGGGTCGATGGGGAGGTTGTGGCGCCACCCCCTGTCACACACAGAGCAGGGCCGATCAGGGGATTGGGGTGCCGCCACTCTCACACTCAGGGCAGGGCCGATGGGGAGGTTATGGCTCTACCCCATCGCACACAGAGCAGGGCCTGTGGGGGGGGGGGGGGGTTGGGGAGCTCCCCCCTATCAGGCACAGAGCAGGATTGCTCAGGGGGTTGGGGCCCCGCCCCAGTCACACACAGAGCCGCAGGGCGATCAGGGGGTTTGGGCGCTGCCCCCTGTCACGCTGATCCCGGTGCTGGGAGGCATATCACCCTTTTACTATATAGGGTAGAGGCCTGGTGCATGGGTGGGGCCAGCTGATTTGCCCTGAAGGGTGTCCTGGATCAGGGTGGGGGTCCCCACTGGGGTGCCTGGCCAGTCTGGGTGAGGGGCTGAGGGCTGTTTTCAGGCTGGGAGTGACTGAAGTTCCCAACCGCTCCTTTTTTTTTTTTTTTTTTTTTTTTCTTTTTTTAAAATATATTTGATTGATTTTTTACAGAGAGGAAGGGAGAGAGATAGAGAGTTAGAAACATCGATGAGAGAGAAACATCGATCAGCTGCCTCCTGCACATCTCCTACTGGGGATGTGCCCGCAACCCAGGTACATGCCCTTGACCGGAATCGAACCTGGGACCTTCCAGTCCGCAGGCCGATGCTCTATCCACTGAGCCAAACCGGTTTCGGCAATCTTTTTTTTTTATTTTTTATTTTTATTTTTTTATTTTTTTTATTCTGGGGCAGCTTTACCTTGAGGCTTGGCTCCAGCTCTTAGGCCTCCGCGCGGCTGAAAGTAGGTTTCTGGCCTTTGCTTACAATGTTGCGAATCTGCTGGCTGAAGTCAGGCGGTATTTGTTACAATGTTTCTTAAACTGCCCGCTCAGAGGCCTGCAGCGGCAGGCGGGGAATGTTGGAGTCCTCCATCACTGAGGCAAGCAAGCCTCATGTTAGTTTCAAGCTGCCTGGCTGCCGGCCGCCATCTTGGCTGACAGTTAATTTGCATATCTCACTGATTAGCCAATGAAAAGGGTAGCGGTCGTACGCCAATTACCATGTTTCTCTTTTATTAGTGTAGATATGCCCCATTTTCTTTATCCATTCATCTATCAATCGATGAACACTTAGGCTTTTGCAGAAGTTTTTCTTTCTAATATGAGTGACCCTCCCTCACTCCAATTTAGAACCTCCTTTCCCCTAATTTCTCTACTCCAGCTCTACGCTGCCCCCAAACTTAAGTACTTGTTGCCTCAAAGCTAAGCAAGGTGCTCAGTGTCAGTGTTCCTTTCTGCAAGGAGTGTGTTTGCCTACAGAAACCCTGCCTGACCTTCTGGGCTCTGTTCCACCTGCATAGGAAAAGGCCCTTCTGGCAGCTGCGTGGATCATGTTTGGGAGGAGCCAAGGTAGGAGCAGGGCCATGACTTCTTTCTCATAGAAAGAAGGTGTGTGGCCCGGCCAGTGTTGCTCAGTGGTTGAGCATCAACCTATGAACCAGGAAGTCACAGTTCGATTCCCAGTTAGTGCATACACTGGGTTGGCAGGCTCGATCCCCAGTAGGGGGCATGTAGGAGGCAGCCGATAAATGATTCTTTCTCACCATTGATGTTTTTATATCTCTCTCTCTCCTTTCCTCTTTCTGAAATCAATAAAAACATATTGGAAGGAAGGAAGAAAGGAAGGAAGGAAGGGAGGGAGGGAGGGAGGGAGGGAGGGAGGGAGGGAGGGAGGGAGGGAGGGAGGGAGGGAGGAAGAAGCTGCACGAAACTTTCTGTTAGGCAAACTTCAGAGGCTCCAGGGGTCCTCAAACTATGGCCCACGGGCCACATGCGGCCCACCGAAAACATTTATCCGGCCCGCCGGGTGTTTTTGCCGCCACTGTGTGCATAGGAATTTGTTCATAGTTTTTTTTTAAACTATAGTCTGGCCCTCCAACGGTCTGAGGGACAATGAACTGGCCCCCTGTTTAAAAAGTTTGAGGACCCCTGCTTCAGACTTTCTCTTATTTGGCAGACCTGATAATTCCCAGCCCTCTTCTCCAGTTTACTTTTTTGTCCCCCTTTTTTCCATCCTGGGTTGCTGAGGCCATTCTCCTCCTTCTCTCACTCCCCGTTTCCCCAATCTTTCCCTCATCCCTGCTATACTTTCCTGGTCTGAGTGCATTGTAGAGCACATTAAAATTCCTAAAACAACTCAGCTTCCACTGCTGATGTGCCACAGATAATTCATTATTAGGATGTGTGTGGAGTTACAATCACACACAAAAAACAATTTTCTGGGTGATTTATTATAATAGGGACAGAAGGCAGGTTGTTTACCATTTGAAGAAAGGGTCTGGGGAATGGATTAAAACTTTGGGGAAAATTTATGATCAAACCTCAAGGTGCCCTAATTCAGAGTCAGGACAGTATGCTGCTTGAATAGTGACTGATGGTTTCTGGCCACCTAGGTTGCACTCCCCCTTGTTCAGCCCATGGCTGGAAATCACCTCTAAGTATCAGCTCCTACTCAGCACCTACAGTGATCTCATCTTTGTCTTGAATCTGATTGGGATGTCATAGTTCATTAGCAGGTACTCTGATTCCAGCCTTTTCATTAAATAGATTATAATGATTTTACCATGATGGAGGTGGGGTGGAGTGAATAGATTTCAGCTTATGCAAAGAACAACGTGCTGGTTATCAGAGCCCTGGGTCTGGCCCCAGCTCCTTCACTAATACACCGCTGAGAGGCCTTGCATCAAGCAGTTAACTTCCAAGTCTCAGTTTCCTCATCTGCCAAGTGAGTAGGCTGGACCAAATGCTTCCTTTGGTGTCAACCATTGCTAACGTTCCCAGGATTGGAATCTAGGGTGCATCCAGGCATCGTTAGAGGGCTGTGAGCTCATGGGCACCCCTGGGACAAAGGCAAGGATGGTCGTTACTTTCTTTGGTGCTGTGTTCCCTCCATACTTACTTTAACTCTAATGAGAATCTCCACTTTTCTATCTTTCTTTCAGAACTGTCCAACACATTGGACAGACTTCTCGGATGAAGAGTGCCTAAGAGACTGACGGTCAGCATTTCCTAAGATGGAGAAGACAGATGGTAGGCAGGCTGTTTTGTATCCTTGGTTTAATGCGAGCATTTGAGTTGGAAAGGGATTGTTTCTATACATCCCAGAGACAGCCTGTGGGAGGCCTACAGGAGACATTCCCCAAGCAGGCGCTGGGAGACCCGAACCATGTATTTCAAGTATGCATAAGAGAAGTTGGTAGGGAATGGGAATGAAGCCTTATGTTTATATCTGACTAGTGTAATTTTTGGAGTGTTTTCTCATCTTTTCCAAGCACAAAGAAGGGAGTAGGATGCTCTCACTCACTGTCCTCATTTTATTTTATTTTAGTATATTTTCATTGATTTTACGGAGAGGGAAGGAAAGGGATAGTTAGAGACACTGATGAGAGAGAAACATCTATCAGCTGCCTCCTACACGAACTACACTGGGGATCGAACCCACAACTGAGGTACATGCCCTTGGCCAGAATCAAACCTGGGACCCATCAGTCCCCAGGCCAACGCTCTATCCACTGAGCCAAACCAGTCAGGACACCGCCCTCATTTTAGAGTTGAGGAACTTGAAGTCTAAGAAAGAGGCACAATATGGTAAAATTCATACCTGTGAGATTTTCCAAGTCATTCTCCTCCTGTATCAGTTAGCTTTGCTGTGTAATCAAAACACTCAAAAAATGTATCGACTTAAAGATATTTATTATTTCTCAAAAAGATTCTGGGCTGTGATTCTGTCAGGGCCAGCTTGGCTGAACTTTGCTGGGCCCACGTGTCTGTGTTCTTCTGGGTGATTTGGCCTCATGGTATAGAATGGCCACACTCACAGGCCTGGTGGATGATATGACCCCATATCACCTGGTACATTGGTGATGATTTGACAAGTATCTCTCTTTGTCCAGCAGGCTAGCTGGGGATGGGGGTGGGGGCTTGTTCACATGGTGGCAGAATGGTTCTAAGCACAGCAAGAACAGATCCCAATGAGCAAGTGATTTTCAATCTCTGCATATGTCACATTTGCTGTTGACCTATTGGCCAAAGCAAATCACAAGGCCAAGCTCAGGGTTAGTGTAGGAAGGGAGTACCCAAGGGTGGGGTATCATTGTTTTTGCAAACAGTCTATCCATAAGCAGGTATTAGTACCTATTCCACAGGGTTGGTAAAGGACTAAATGAGATAATATAAGATTGGTGCGTAATACTATTTAGCACAATGAATATGTCAATGAATGTCTCGATAAATGTTCCCTTCCTCCCCTCCCAGGAAATTTGCAGAGAGTCATAAACTGGATCCCGATGATTTGGTTTCTAATGAAAGGCTTTTTCCAGATCACCAAATGTGAGGAAACAGGAGAGCCTATATTCTCCCTTGAATCACATGGCCCTTCACCGGTGCAGGACTTTGGGACCAGACAGCAGCTCCAGCCCTGCTTCTTCTTTCTTTCCAAATGCAGTCACCATATATTTCAAGAGTCTGCCTTTCTCCCCAGAGAGCGGCCTTCTCAGCACATCCCTGGAAGTGATCCCACAGAACACCAACTAATTCCCTGAATGCCCCGGGGGCCTGTCATTTTTACTGCCTCATTTGTCCCTGCTCAGCACCCTCGAGAACTACTGCTCTCCACGTGATTAACCACAGCCAGCTCAAGAAGGGCACCCCTCCCTTCAGGCACACACATCTCACACAATAAAGGCAGAAGAGGGAAAACATGCCGTCGCTGTCTCGGCCTTTTGAAGTGGCTCATCTAATTCCCCTTCTTTCCATCTGTATTTCTGGCCACTTTCTCTCTAGTTTCTGTTTTTCCCATTTCCTTTAGAATCATAGAATAGGCTTTTGGACTTTCTTGTCTCACTTTCAATGCCTCTGATTGGTTTGCTCACCTGCCAATCTTCTCTTTGTGCTGTGGCCCCTCCCTCTTTCCTTGTCCCCTTCTAATGAATGCCCTTTCTCCTGTCTGTGTGTGACTACTAGGCTCATGGCTGTGTTTGCAGGTCCTTCCCAGGGGTCTAGTGATTGGGTGTGCTTTCAGACCAAGACTTTGTAGGCTTTGTAGGTAGCGCTGAGCTTCAACTGTCTTACTTTTTCTTCTCCCCTGACTCATTTTTCCAGTTTCTTCAGAATTATTTTCTTGGGCTCTCTTTCCTTCTTGAGGCTCTAGTCCTAACACAGAGTTAAATATTCCGAGGAGAGAGCACATTTTTAGCCAATCCTCCCCTGCCTATCCTTACCTTCCGGCCCCTCTGTGGAGTACCTGTGCCATGTTCTCTACCGAATTAGTGCCAGTGATCACAACTCTGTAAGGTAGGCATTAGTGCCGCCATGTTACAAATGGGGAAATTGAGGCAGAGAGAAATTAAGTAATTTACTCAGAATTACAGAGATAAGAGATGACAGAGCCAGGCCAGTTTCAAATCCAGCCAGTTTGGCTATGTGTTGGTTTATTTGATCTGAAATTCATTTTGAGCAGAGACAGTCCTTCTAATTAATTCTTACCCAGGCCAAATGCCCAGAATTCTGAGCTCCTGCATACCTGTCACCAGGTAGAATTAAGAGGAGCAGAGCATAATGTGAGCATAGGTCTCTCAGCATATCAGATCGAGCTCCCTCATTCAAGGGCTGGCATTCCTCTTGCACTGGGAGAAAGAGAAGGCACACAGAGTGGCAGTGGCAAGCACAGCAGCACAACGGATCACGGTGTGTGTCCTAGTGATAGCCCAGAGTGCTAGCTTAGGAAAGCACCTATTAAACTTGTCATCCCGGATAGCTGCTCAGTCTCACAGACTCCTTTGGTTCCCCTCTGCTTCCCTTAAGGAAGATTTTGCCTTTGAATCTTCTGTTTCCGATTTGATACTATTATTGTGTTTGTGCTCTGAATCTGCTCCGAGAGGCCCCTGGGTAAATTAGTGCATTTCTACTTATTTGAGGCAAAAAGAAGATAAATAATGCAACCTCTTTTTTTTTTTCCTTGAAGGTAAGTTATTTGCCTTCTGGGCCATAAATCTGCTCTCCCCTTAACTTTAGACAAATATCTCCTCTCTGATTTGGCCTGTCCCTGTAACCCAGGAGCTGCTGAGTGCACCAAGAGGCCTAGGATGTTGCAGAGTGCAGCTTGTAAAGCTAATAGGGAGCAATTGCTCTCATTTACTGAATCTACCAGTGTGCCTCTTTGGGGGGAAAGCAGGTTGGTAAAAAATTGTGTTGGTAAATGTGAACTTGTTTGGAGCTTTTGGGGCTGGAGTCATGTTTACTCCTTATCTGCCTGGAGTCTAGATGTCCGCCAGAGAAGCTCTGGAATGAGGACCATCCCGGGTATTTGCACCGATGCTTTATTCTGTTCCCTGCTGCGGTTGTGATGTAATTACCCACAGGCCCTGCAGCTTTGTGTAGCATTGAGGCTGGTAGGCGTGTCAGTGTTCATGCGTACAGCCTTCATGTGTCTATTGGCTTCCTTTAGTTCAGTGGAGATAACTGTACTTCCCCAAGCACAGAGGGCCACCTGACAAGCATGTGACTCCTGCCAGAAGGAGAAGTCAGACAGGCAAGTGGGAAGAGCTCAGCTCCCATACGTCACCCCCTTAGGGGAAAAGCAGCTCAAAATGTGCCCCGGGTAACAACATCATTTGCACCTTTTCTTTAACCTGCCCTTTCCCTCCATTGCCTTACCTCTTCTCACCTTGACCATGTCAGCAGTTTCCCAACTGTCTTCAGGCCTCTGGTTTGTGTTTCATCTCCTCCTCTGTGAGAATGCTCTTTGTTGACATGCATACACGTTACTCCATGATTGGGCTCTTACTGATCTCCCCAAGTTTGTCTTTTTCTACTCCCCACATGATAAGTTACAGCCATATCGACTGCAGTCACAGAACCCTGAATTACTGAGAACTTTTGCATCTCCATGCCTTTGCACATTCTCTGACATATTTGTAGGATCTGCCCTGGCTATCTATCGATGCATAACAAACCACCCAAAACTTAGTGGCTTAAAGCAATCATGTATTATTAACACAGGTTCAGCTGAGTGGTTCTCATTTGGGGTCCCTCCTGTTATTGAAATCAGATGATGGCTGAGGCCAGAGTCATTGATGGCTTTTTTATTCATGCCTGGCACCTGGGCCAGGCTGGCTGGACCAGCTCAGGCTGGCTAGGTATCTCTCTCCTTGTCTCCACATGACCTCTCTATAGGACTACTTGGGCTTCCTCACATCATGGCCATCTCAGGGAAGTTGGACTCCTTACATGGCAATTGGTTTTCACTGAGAGTACATTCTAAGAGACCCAGGCAGAACTTACAGGCTTCATATGACCTAGCCCTGGAATTATGTCAGCATCATTTCCACCTTCTCCCACCCCCCAACAGGCCAGCCAAGATTCAAAGGAGTGGAGAAATATACCTCACCTCTCAGTGTGGGATTTTCTTGCCTGTCTAGAGAGGGTAGAAATTGACAGTGGCCTTCTTGGAGATAAACAGCTACAATGTCTTTCACCTCTTGTTCTGGCAAATTGCTATTTGTTCATTTAACACCAGTCATATGTCACTTTTGTAAAGTCATCCCTTTTCTACCAAAGAAGAATGAACCTCTAAGTCCAAGAAAATTATTCCAGAAAACCTGGGACAATAAGTTAGGAAGGAAGACTGTTCCATGATTATGTATCTGTTACCATTCTTGTCACACTGCGTTGTACTTGCTGGTGTTTCTATCTACGTGGCCACACATTTTTTTTGAGGGCGGGGCTATACCTGATTCATCTCTGTGTCCTTAGGATTTAGCTTAGCAACCAACACGTAGGTGCTCAATAAATAGTGATTGAGGTAAGTGAATTGAATTATTGCTATTTTGTAATTTTTCCCTCAGGGCCTATTACTCTTAGACCTAAGCGGTCAGTCAGTCACGAACAATCTACAGAGCTCCTACTGTGTACCCAGAAAATCAGCCTCCATTATGGGGCTTCACTCCTCTATATCTGAGGCTTCCACAAAGATAACTACAATATTGAGCATGTGTTGAATGTTTAGCCTGTGCTAGGTGTTGTTCTAAGCACTTCATGTATAGTCATTAATCAGTCCTCACAATAATGTCATTTACCTATTATTCCCATCTTATAGATGATGAGACATGGTGGGGCTAGGAATTTTCCCCAAGGTCACAGAGCTGAAATATAGACCAGGTTCTAGAGTACGTATTCTTGGCCTCTGTGCTCTCCACGAATGTCCTGCCCTGAACTCAGCATTTCAGAGCATGTTTAGCAGAATGTCACAGAGATAATAAAGGGTGTCACATGAGCAACATCAAAAGGACAAAGGCCATTTCACCTAAAGAAGGAGCTACTTGGGAACAAGACCCTACGGATTCAAATACTTGAAAGACTGACTTGTTCTCAGTGACCTCTGTTGGAGTCATGAAAATCAGTGATGGCCCAGCCAGTGTGGCTCAGTTGGTTGAGCAACATCCCATGTACCAAGAGGTCACCTGTTTGATTCTTGGTCAGGGCACATGCCCAGATTATAGGCTTGACCCCCAGGAGGGGATGTGCAGGAGGCAGCGGATGGATGCTTCTCTCTCATCAATGTTTCTATCTCTCTCTCTCTCTCCCTCTCCTTTCCTCTCTCTCTAAAAATATAAGCATATCACTGTTGCCTTGGTGTGATCAACTGTCTGACGTCCCCGAGAGTTTGGGCTACCTTGAAAAGTCATGAGTTCCCCATCTCTTGGAGGATGTATGCCAATGTCCCTTTGACATTATATGTCCCTTTTCCCTCACCATCTGTTTTCTAGTCTGTGAAAAAAAATGCAGTATTCCTTACGTGGCGTGAGTTTTTGAAAGTGAAGTTCATGTTTGTTAAGCACTAAGAAGTTTTCAGATGAAAAGGAGTATGGGCTGTGCGTGATTGCGTGTTCCCATGCTCTCTGATCTTCACCTAGAGGTTCGGGCGTCCGAGGAAGGTTACGTAGAAGGCTAACTTTGACGTCTCTGCTTGTATCAAGGTTTACTAGTACCTATTTGAGTAATGCAAGGTTCTTTAATGTTGAGACAATTATATAGCTCATCCTTTGAAACTTTCCATATTCATAATGCCAATTAGCAGCCTGATTTGGCAAATTCCTGGCCACTTTAGTTCGGCAATTACATGACTCAAACCCCATAAAACAGCAGGAGACGATTTTATTTTGCCGGTCTGCAGGCCGATCCCACCGAAGTAACTGAGTTGACCTACTGCAAATTGGAAACTATTTCCTTACGTATTTCCTTGCAGACTTTGGCTAAGTACACATTGATTTAATAACATGGTTTCTTAGCACAGCCAAAAGATTGCGCATCGCAGCATAATTTAGAGGCTGGAACATTCTGGAGAAGTCAAAATCATAGATTTATCAGCCCTCACCACCTGTAATTCTTGTGAACATTGTGCTTCCCTTTTTACATGCCTTATGTCTTCCAGCCAAAGACCAGTCCTCGCAGGGGGACGAGGAGAAAGGCCCTCCAAAGAGCCTCCCCTACTCCGTGGAGACCCCATATGGCTTTCATTTAGACCTGGACTTCCTCAAGTACGTGGATGACATTGAGAAGGGAAACACCATCAAGAGGATTCCTATCCACAGACGGGCCAAGCAGGCCAAGTTTAGCACTTTGCCCCGAAACTTCAGCCTTCCCGACAGCGGGGCTCGCTTGCAGACTGCTCTTTCCCACCAAACCTGGTCCCCGGCGGTGTCCAGGAAGGTGTCGCTGGGGACCGAGGAGCGGGCCCAGTCTCTGCCGCCTGGTGAGCACCCCCAGGCCTCCGCGGGTGGGAGCGAGGGGAGCTACCACAGGAAGGCCCTGCTGGCCGAGGCCGCCAGGCAGCTGGAGGCGGCTGCCCCCCGGGACCCCGAGCTGACCTCCGGGAGCGGACGGCCCCAGCTGTTGAGAGCATCGAGCATGCCAGCCACCCTGCTGCAGAACAGGGGCTCGGAGGACCCCAGCCTGACCTCAGGGCCCCCCGCACCTCCCGCCCGCCCTCCACTTGCGGCTGAAGGCGCCTTTGGCCCCGCGGAAGGATTTGCGGGTGTTCACAACTCCACCCCAGGAGCAGCAACCCAACCCCAAGGCCGAGAGTTTGGAGACCTGGTGCCGGGGGTTCCGGAGCTGGTCCGGGAGAGGGCTGAGCCTCCTCGTCCTGCAGAAGAGGCCCCACAGCACCTGTCTCTCCCCATGCCCCGCTTCTCACCCCCGAATGCACTGGTAGTTTCAGAGGATGCAAAAGACCAACTTCACCCCGGAGGAGCAGAGGTGGTGTTCAGCCCTGGCTGCCCGACACCCAGCCCCCCACCTCTGCCATCACCCATCCCTGAGACTGAGCTCCCCCTGGAAGAAATCGAGCTCAACATCAGTGAGATCCCGCCCCCGCCTCCCGTGGAGGTGGACGTGAGGAGCATCGGCATCCGGGTCACGGAGGAAAGCCTGGGCCTTGCCCCCGCGGATCCTGGCAGCCTCTCCATCCTGAGGCAACAGCTCCTGGCCCTGGAGGGGGAGTTGTCTGGGAAAACAGAGGAGCTGGCCCAGGTCAGAGCTGCCCTCCAGCAACAGGAGGAGGAAATCAAGGCCAAGAGGCAGAGGATTCAAGAGCTGGAGTGCACGGTCGCTCAACTGGCAGAAAAGCTTAGCCACGAGAACACCGAAGACACTCAGGGCCAAAAGGATGCCACGGTCAACACTGAGCCTCTCCAGGGACTCCTGACCAGGGAGTCGTGTGACAAGAGCATTGGTGTTAACCTTCTGAGCGGCACGGAATCTGAAAGTTGGGGGGCCCCAGGAGAGGAGAATGACCTGTGTGGGCAGGACAGTCATACACAGCGGGATCAGAGCCCAGCAGAATTTGTGCCACCATCCCAGCTGTCACTGCCACAGGACCCCGAGATGGTCCTCACCTCTTCTTTACATAGCTGCCTCTCCACTGAGCTCAGGATCGAAGAAGCAAGCTCTGAGCAGGAGGGAGACCCTCAGGTGGGAGACAGGGATCTGGTCGGGGGAGCAGGAGACTCTTCATGCAGCAGCGACATAAAGGCGCCCTCAGCAGGGAGGGAGGCCAGTCCAGAGCTCCCAGGGAAGGAGGGCCCAGGAAGGCCACCCAGCTCGCCCACAGAGGCCACTATTGGGCAATACGTTAAGAAGATCCAGGAGCTGCTGCAGGAGCAGTGGAGCTGCCTGGAGCATGGGTACCCGGAGCTGGCCAGCGCCATCAAGCAGCCCGCCTCCAAGCTCAGCAGCATCCAGCGCCAGCTCCTGAGCTCCCTCAACCTGCTGCTGTCTGCCTACTCCGCCCAGGCTCCAGCCCAGAAGGAGTCCCCGGCCCCCTCCTCCTCTCCACCACCAATAGGTAAATACTGGTGCCTGAGACAGGGAACCATTTCTCCTTAATGGGACAAGCCAAAGGGTAAAGGGGCTTTGATTGCATGCATATGTTTTTAAAAGATTTAAGCACCTCTGGGAACCTAGTGTTATAAAAACTCACCTGTGTAACAGTGGAGGCTCTGTGCCCCTATTCGTGTCCATGCTCTGAGGTTAGGATTGACTGCAGGATGTATAGATATAGTACAGGGCACAGAGATGCCAGCCAGGGCCGGGGGGGGGGGGGGGGAGGGGAGGGGTGGTACCTAGGAGCTTAAATCTAGCCCACTGTCCACCTGCAGCCAAGCCTGCAGCACTGTGTCCACCCAGAGGGGTGCCTATATCTCATTTGCATGGCACAAAGGCAAGGTCTAGGGTGGACAATGGCCCTGGTTGTGTGTGCTCTAAACCTCAGCCTCCCTTCATTGTTTCCTGAGATCCTCTCTGGTTCTTACACATTAGAGCAGTGGTTCTCAACCTTCCTAATGCTGTGACCTTTTAATACAGTTCCTCATGTTGTGGTGACCCCCAACCATAAAATTATTTTTGTTGCTACTTCATAACTGTAATTTTGCTACTGTTATGAATCATAATGTAAATAATCTGATATGCAGGATGTATTTTCATTGTTACAAATTGAACATAATTAAAGCATAGTGATTAATCACAAAAACAACATGTAATTATATATGTGGTTTCCGATGGTCTTAGGCGACCCCTGTGAAAGGGTCGTTTGACCCCCAAAGGGGTCGCGACCCACAGGTTGAGAACCGCTGCATTAGAGGTTTTTCTCTGGTCTAATTTTGCAGGAACATTATATTGAGTTCTGAAATATTTCACTGAACATTGTGTGTGTGTGTGTGTGTGTGTGTGTGTGTGAAAGAGAGAAAGAGAGAGAGAGAGAGAGAGAGAGAGAGAGAGAGAGAGAGTGAGGTTGAGTGACACATGTTGACCCTTTGGCTGAGCAGCACTTCCTCTTGTAACAGACCATACACTGTTGAGTAAAGTGGAACCATATTTTGCTTTGCTCAATGAGCAGCATGCGAACCTGCTTCCTGCCACAGATTGCAAATTGCCTGCTTTCTCATTATTTCGTGCTAGTTCTAGTCTTGCCCATTAGTAAATGCCTCCTCTACCTTTGAGCACAGCTAAAGAAGACTTGTGCTCTTGCTCGTGTGTCTCCCATGCCTGTCCCACATCACGGTGTCAACTCACCGAGGTGGGAACAGAGGTGGGACAGGGAGTCATGTGAACTAACTTCTGTGCTTAGAACTAACTGACTACCTCCTTCTCTGCCATTCGCTGAGCACGGGTACCCGGAAGTCTGAGCCTCAGACTTCCTAGCTGTAAGACAACAATGGCACCCACACCACATGGCTCTTTCTAAAGAGTGCTCCCACTGTCAGCCACACAGAGGGGCTTTGTGACCAGGGACACTTCAGCTAGCACTCACCAGAAGGCTAGGCCTCCTCCAAGACCCTCAACATATTTGATTGACATCATCTAGTTCCCTGTCCCTTTCTCCCTCTTCACACACCTTCACTCTGGATCCCCTCAAAGCAAGAGTCTCAGTGTTGCTGCCTTCGGGGGCATCTCCACGATCATTCTAACCTGTGATGTTGTGTCTGCCTAGAGCTCTCCCCGTCGACCAGCCTTAAATCCATAATGAAAAAGAAAGACTATGGCTTCCGTGCAGGAGGTAATGGGACCAAAAAGAACCTTCAGTTTGTTGGGGTTAACGGTGGGTAAGCATCGCTCGTGAAGCCCAGACTGCCCCCCACACTGCCTGTCCCTCTGTTGTCTCAGCACTCTTTTCCTAGGGGAAAGCATCTGGTTTTCATTCTTCTTCAAGGGAATTACTCTCAACGGCCCTTTAAAACTCCATCTCGGGTTTGCATGTGTTTGGCTCCTTGCCAGCTGTGGTCTGTTGGATCCTGTGCTTTTAATATGTTTTAACTTTGGTGTCCCGGGGGCCAGGATTCCAGTTGGCTTCTGGGAGTTTGGGGGGCACATGGGCCCTTTACGGAAGACATGTAATCTGAACCACAACACTGAAACTAGGACAAACTCTTAATTTGTTGAACTTTAAATTTCAGCCATTTAATTTTTTTTCTTTCTTTTACTAACTTACGGCAACTCAAAGCAACATTTTTTAGGAGGAAGAAAAACAACCCATGTCTGTTGACTTAGAACATGAACTAAACCATATATATTCCAGAGAGTAAATCACTGATTTGGAGTATTTTCTGAATAAGTTAGTCAATAAGCATATCTGAAATGCCTTCAGTGTCTTAGGTGGTGGGGATAAAAATGTCAAATAAATCGTGGCCCCTGCCTTTAGTTCAGTGTGGGCCTGGGCAGAGGAAATAAAGAGATGTGGATATGATGAGATGAGTTCTAATAAAGAAAGAAGCATAGGCTGCTATGGAAACCCAAACGAGGGGCACCCAGCCCAGCCAGGGGGGCGGGGTCTAAGAAGCTGCCCGGAAGTGGTAGGAACCCCTGCTAATTCGGGTCAGAAGAGGAGGAAGACACCAGATTCAAACAACAGTGACATTACTGTTGCACATTCTGTGAGGGAAACGTCCGAAATGACGAGATGGGGTCACAGGAGAGTTGCTTTTCCCACTCCTGCTAACGTCAGACACTGTGGCCTGAGGAGAAGCTGTTTAGTGTTGAGCTTTCACCAGTTCGTGTACAGAAAAGGAGGATCAGCCTAATCTCAAAGTGTAAAGCAGGCCCCCTACTGCTGGCCCTGCCTTTCTTCCTTCCAGTGTGCTGAGGCAGGCCCATCTCAGGGCCTTTGCACCTGCTGTCCACTCGGCTTAAAGTGCTCCCTTCCCAGATAGTGCTCAGTAGTTGTCACTCGAGTGCAGTGGTTTTCAACCTTGGCTGCACCTGGGGGAGCCTTTAAAAATAGCAGTGCCTGGGTCTTCTCCCTGAAGGCTCCAGTTTAATTAGTCTGGAGTGTAGTACAGGTATTGGGAATTTTAAACCCTCTCAAGTGATTCTAATGTGCAGCCAAGGTTAAAAAGTTCTGCTTGAATTAAAGTAATCCCTCCTCCCATCACTCTAGCCCATGGCTCTTTATTATTTTATTCAATTCTCAGTATTTACTATTTGAGTATGTTTTTTACATGTTTACTTTCTGCCTTTCCCTACTAGAATATAAGCTCAGTTAGAACAGGGACTTAGATGTACACTTAGAACAGTGCCTGGCACATAGGAGGTGCTCAATAAATTTCTGTTGCATGAATGAATGAACTTCCAGGTGAAGTTTTTATGGGAACAATTTTAATATAGGAGCTGCTTGCTAAACATATTATATCCCCTATTCTCTTAGTCACAAAAGCAAAAGATTGTTCCAAGCACAATAGAGGAAGAAATATTCAGGGTTTAAACAAGACAGAATGTGAACATACCAGACAACAGGCTGGGTTTGCAAATACAGTAAACAAAGGGGCCCCCATTCAGAGAAAGGGCATGAAGGGGTTCAGTGGAAGCTGCAGTCTCCCCAGTCTCTGTGGCAGTGTCTAGTGGTCCTAAAGCCTGAAATCTTCATCCATTGGAGGTCTCCTGTTGACCATCAGCAGAGAAATCAATAAATCTCCCAGGACTTTCCTCCATGGTCTCTGGTCTGCCACCTGAATAGAGCTGCATATAATTGAACATGAGGATTATAGCTGGAGCGGGAGGACCCCAGGTGAAGTGGTGGCCCGTGCCCTCCTTTGCTATTTCAACCAATAGTTGAAATAGGCTGCACCTGAGAAAGGCAAATACTGGGTTCAGGTATTCTGACTGGGAGTAGACACTGATGGTTCCTTCCTTGTCAGGTGGAAGCTGGGCTATAATGAGGGGGGTGGGGGCTAAAAAGTCTCACAGTCACCCAAAGACATGAAAATGTGTCAGGCAATTCAGAAAACTGAGGGTTGGGATGGGAAATGTTTACCAAATGTTGGTCCCTCTCTGGGCAGGGCATTAGGATTCCAACAGCAAATGCTTTCATAAGAACCTTGGGTTGCCTGTCTGCATCATCTGAATGCATTGGTCAATCAGGGCATGTGCTGTGTGTTTGCTGCCAGGATCCTAGTTAATGATCTTTTCTCCCCAAATGGCCTCTGGCATTAGAGTCAGAGCTTTTAACCTCACTTATCTCTGACACCAAGGTTCCTAGGAGCCCCTGGTCCAGGCCTGAAGGTATAGAGAATGGAGGGTGTGGTTAACAAGCTGGGAAGGGTTAGCTAAAGCCTACTAGGTCTCATTCTTGTTGAATGGGCATTGGGCAGGAAGCACAGAACAAGTCACCTCTGTCTCCTTTCCCAGCTACGAGACCACCTCCAGCGAGGAGACCAGCGGTGAGGACAGCTCCCCAGAAGACTTGTCTGACAGCGAGGCTGAGAAGAAATGTGATGGCCCAGAACATAGGTGGGGCAAGGATGACCACCCAGGCTGCAAGGCGGGACAAGGCATCTCCGAGGGCACCTGCAACACAGGCCAGGAAAAAGGGTTTGGGGAAGAACTCCCTCTTCCCAAGGCTGAGAGGTGAGTCAGATGGGTATAGATAAGGACACGTGAACTTTTGATACAGGACAGGGGTGTTTATTCATCCTTTTATTCAATCATTTGTTCCTTTGTTTATTCATTCACCAAATTTTTAAAATATATTTTATTGATTTTTTACAGAGAGGAAGGGAGAGGGATAGAGAGAGTCAGAAACATGGATGAGAGAGAAACATCGATCAGCTGCCTCCTGCACACTCCCCACTGGGTATGTGTCCGCAACCAAGGTACATGCCCTTGACTGGAATCAAACCTGGGACCCTTGAGTCCACAGGCCGACGCTCTATCCACTGAGCCAAACCGGTTAGGGCTCATTCACCAATATTTATTGAGTTTCTAATCTATGCCAGGTACTGTGCACTGGTATAGTACCTGGCATAGATTCACTGGTTGAACTAAACAGATGTAACTCCTTCCTTCATGGGATATACTGTCATAGATTGAGCTCTACAGATAAAGCTAGCATTGGTCTAGCACTGAAAATATGAAGGATGTGCATTCTTATATAGTTGTAAAAACAACCCTTCAAGGTAGAAATGTTTATAATCTCCACTTTGCATGTGTGGAAATGGAGGCTTAGGGAAGTTAAATGACACAGCTAGCAGAGCGGGGATTTGACCAAGTCTTTTCTAATTCTTACCCACACACTTTTCTGCCTCTCCCATTGGCTATGCTGATGTAACTCTTTGAAAGTGATGGGAGCTCATGGGGCATGATGAAAGAGGACTTTACAGTTGGGCATACCTGGATTCAAACCCCATGTCTGCACAATGTTATTTTAGACAGGATATTAAGTTGTGGTCACCTCAGTTACTTCACCTGTAAAATGTAGATAACAGCAACCACATAGGTTTGATCTCAGGACTGGATGAGGAACAGTATGCACAATGCCTACTGTAGTGCCTGCCACAAAGTAGGCCCTCAATGAATGGTAGAAATAAGTACCGTAAAAAGGGCAGTGTGCTCTGCTCACACTTCAGAGGAGCTCAGAAGCCACGCCTCATCATCAGGACACTGTAGTCACCCCATATTTCTGAGGAATGCCCTTATCCTACGAAGTGGCCCAGTTTGAGCTGCTGAGAATGGAAGTGAAGCTAGAGAATAACCTTTTTCATCAACATGGAGACTGAAACATACATTTTTTTTCCTTTAGATATAAACCCTCCGAAGAATTTCTTAATGCATGCCGGGCATTGAGCCAATATCTGCCAGACACTGGGACCACCACCGACCAGCTCTTGGTACTCTGATTTTTCATTGTCATGTAGAGATTCCCATATTGCTTAAGCAGTTAGTTCCAACTGCGTGATGTTGGTCCCTTAGCTGAGGCAGCGATGTGAGTCCCTTTCCTCTGGGTGCTCTCATTTGCCCAGACCTTGCCTGTTGCCTAAGGTGATGGATTATGCTGAGAAAGTGAAACTGACAGATATACCCTGGGGAGCAAGCCTGGTGCTCAGAGGCTTTTATAAGGGTTATTAGGCATCGCACCCTGGATGTGTGTCATACAATTATTTGTGGCTTAGGCTCAAAATTGCCTTGCAAGTGGAGCGAACTGTGGGGAGAATGGAAAAGAGCATGTGGAATAGATAGAAATCATGGGTTCTATTCCCAGGAGCACCATCTATGAGATATTGGTCAAGCCAGCTCAACACTCAGAGCCTCAGTTTCCCCGTTAATAAAATAAGGGTGGTAGGCAGCATTTCTCCAATTACCCTCAAGCCCTAGCATTTAATTTTGTAGTCTTTACTCTTTTTCTGGAAGTGTACCTACTGACAAGAGACCAAGAGCAAGAAACTACATCTGTTTGCTCCTTAACACCTTTATGGCCCATGGAGATTTAAACATGTAACAATGGGGTTCTACTTTTAATCAAGAGATACAAGCTATGAGAGCAGCTGATAAGACCCAATGTGTAACAGCTTGTAAGCATTTTCAAAGCCTGTTTTCTTCTCCTTTGCAGAACTGTAGGAGTAAAAACGATCAATTCAGCCCAACCCATTTTTTGCTACTTTATCTTAGCTGATTTGGTAAATAGCTGTTCCCAGATTGTTAAAAAAACAACAACAACAACAAACAAACAAAAAACCAAACCAATAACTGTTGTGGATATTTATTAAAACTCCTGTTACTTATTCTTGAATGACTTATAGAACTAATTTATTCCTTAGCTCTCCACTTAAAATCTATCACTATATTCCTTAATATTAGGGTCTTTTTTCCAATTCTCCTAAAGATTCCATGGGCAAAGGAGATGTTATATAAAAAAGTGTTTCATCCACAAAAGATTCCACTATTTCTGCCTAGAAAAGTGGTTAACAGATATCCAAACCTGACACCATACCCATGTTAGGATCAGAGCACAAGACCCCTGCCACCCTACCTCAGAGAAAAAACAGGTTGTACAAGGACCTCACTCTGTAGAGCCCTGGGAGGTTAGGGAGCTAGCCCCTTTCTGCACCCCCATTTTGTAAACAAGACAAGTAAGGTTCAAAAGGCTATATGACCTCCAAGGTCACATAGCTGAGCCAGGACTTACATCTGACCACATTGGTTTAGTGACTCCAAATCCAGCACTCTTTCCAGAATGAGTGTGGAATCATTTCTGATACTGGCATCCCCATGGGTAGGTAATCTAACCATGTCCCATTTTAAACACTGAGGTCATGTCACACAGAGTTGATGTCATTTGCTCTGGAACTCTCCTCAATCGTGGTTGCAAGGAACTGAACCCTGTGGATAGTGGGGTCCTGCCATGGGTTAGTCAACTGTTTCTCTGAAGGTCCTAGCAAAACTTAAAAGCAAAAATCACTCCAGCACAGCTGTTTGCATTTTGTGTTGAGCATAACTTAGTTGTGTTATTTGCCTTGGCTTTCAGCATTGTTCCCATCAGTAAAATGTTACTTTCTGTCTGTGTCTATTGAAAACACATACGTCCTGGTCGAGTCTGGGCTAAGGTCAATATAGACTGGCTGGATGCACATGAAAGATAAGGTCTTGGTTATCCTGTGCATACAGGGGCTGTGACCTAAACTTACAGTAGACTCGAACTGTCACCCAGCCAAGTGCTTTGTTACTGGTTACTGCATTGCGCTCCCAGGGCCCCTTTCCACCTCACCTGGGACGGGAGCAATCTCACAGGTTCCATCCTCAACCCCTCTAGCCCTGAGCCCTCCAGAAGTCAGTCTCATGGAGAGTTGGAGGGAGCAAAGGAATAGAAGTAGAAGCATTCAAAGCTGACTTTTCCTGGTAGAAACTAATACCTCAGCTGGAGCACCCCAGGCCAGATAACCTTCCAGAATTGGAATCTTTTGGTATTTCAGAGGCAAAACTTGAACACCATCAGTCAAGAGTGGTTTCGCGTCTCTAGCCGGAAGTCATCGAGTCCTGCTGTGGTGGCTGCCTACCTCCAGCCTCACTCCCCACACTTCCTAAAGCTGCTTGTCAACTTGGCTGACGGAAACGGAAACACAGCCCTTCACTACAGTGTGTCCCACTCCAACTTCTCCATCGTCAAGCTGCTGCTGGAGACAGGTCAGAAATGGTTGCACCGATGCTCTGGGTCCCTCCTTAAAGGGCAGTTCTTGTACTCTCTTCTCTCCAGCAATGGGATTCTTTTTCTGAGTTCCTTCTGTTTTCTAGGAACGGGGCTAGACCATTTTGCTTTTAGCATGTCATTTATGCTTCACCACACTCTTATGATGTGGGGATTATTTTTCTCATGTTGCAGTTCAGAACACTGAGGCTCAGGTCACAGAACTGGTAAATGGTAGAGTCAGGCTTTGTATTCAGCCTGTGTAACTCCAAATCTACACCACATTGCCTCTAGGAAGGTCACATGTTACCATCTTCGTAAGAACTTTTAACAAAGGCCATGGCGGGGGTAGAGGGACTGGACGAAAAAGGTGAAAAGATTAAGTAAAAAACAACAACAAAAACTCATAGACAGACAACAGTATGGTGATTACTAGAGGGAAATGGGGGCGGGGAGAGGGTAGAGGAAGGTAAAGGGGAGATAAATGGTGATGGAAAGAGACATGACTTGGGATGGTGAACACACAATATAATATACAGTTGATGTGTTATAGAATTGTACCCCCCCTTAAACCTGTATAATTTTATTAACCAATGTAATCCCAATAAACTCAATTAAAAAAAAAAGGCCCTGGCTCCATTTGGCCAATTTGACTCAATTTGATTCATTCATCCTTCATCAGATATATGTGTGGACTACAGTGAGGTCCACACTAGCTAATACTACTAGCTACACACTAGCTAGGGGTCATTTCTACCCAACAGAACTCAGTAAACTCAGTCAAATGGGGCTTTTGTCTGTCTCTTCCTTTCAGTATCCTCAGCACCTAGACCAGTTCCTGGCTCACAGTAGGTGTTGAGTGAATATAGGTGTTAAATGAGTGAGTGGATGGATGACTCCTGGGAGCTAGATTAAATTCTAGTAAACTTCCAATTCTCCAAAATTCCATTAAGCAACCTTGAGGCTCTGCACCTGAATCCATAGGTGACACACTTAATAACAACGTAAAGTTCTTTCTGCATCCCATATCATCAGAGGAAGATGAAGGCACAATTTTAACACTGAGCCAGTTTTACTGGATTTCATTTCTTTGTAGTTTCACGGCCAGCATAATTTTAAGTGGTAGCTCAATTGAGAAAGGTACATCATAAAATGGAGATGAACATTTACTGTGTTCAGTGTTAGGGGTTTTCATTATAAAACATGAGTAACAACGAAACCTACGGCTTTTTGAGTGCCTCCTCATTCCATACCGACAATCAAACCGTGACCCTTTGTGCTGACACTCTAACCACTGAGCCAAACTGGCCAGGGCCCTAAGTCTTTCCTCATGAGCAGGTAGAAAGAGTGTAAAGACAGAATACCATTGTAGACAGTAATAGTAGTAATAGCACTTATTGAGCTTTTACTGTATGGTAGGTGTACGAAGTACTTTAAATATATAAACTCATTAAATTTACAATAACCCTATGACACGCCTTCTGTTATTATCCCCGTTTTATAGAGGGAATGCTAACACAGGGCAAGTAACTTGATCTCCTGAGATAGTTTTGTTCTTGTCCAAAAGAGACACAGTCTTTTCAGATAAGCAAACGTACAGGGAAGATTTGGTTTTCCCCTTAAGAGGTGGGATTGTTTATACAACACATAACAGGCTGATAATCTTCTACCATCTCCTATGGTGGAGAAGGATACAAATGCATAGTTCCAGGGCTACAAAGCAGAAGTTTCTTTTGAATTCTCATTTAATATTTCATCTTTAAAATAAGCCAATTCTTCATTAATATGAAATGTATATTCTTAATTATTTTAACATAAAAAGTTGTGGAGATTTTTTTTCCTGTTTTTCTTTATTCTTTTAAAAAGAGAGAGAGAGAGAGAGAGAGAGAGAGAGAGAGAGAGAGAGAGAGAGAGAGAGAAGCATTGATGTGAGAGAAACACCAGTCAGCTGCCTCCCACATGCACCTTGACTGGGGATTGAGCCCGCAGCATGGGCATGGTGTCCTGACCAGGAATCGAACTGGTGACTTGCCACACTAGCCAGGGCTTCCCCTGTTTTTCAAGTGAGATGGTGTTCCTAAGGATTTCCCATGTTTATCCTGTGGCATTGTTCAAAGCCCCTGGTACACTGCACAGCCTATCACTAGGCCTTGGAAAGGACATACAAACACAGCCATCAGCTTAAGAATTACACACAGACACACAGAGAGTGAAACCTAAAACGTGTGGCCACAGTATGTGGCCGGGGGAGTGGTGGGCTTCAGAGCCAGATAGACTTGAGCCCCGGCCCCACTTCACCTTTCCTTTGGCAGTTTACATAGCTTCACTGACTTTCAGTGGCCTCATCTGTAAAATGGGATTGTGGTCTGTGCTCCACTTTAGGAAATAAAGTCATGGCTATTGGCCCACTTTGCCATCTGCCGTGGACCTTCCTTGCTGGGTATCCTCAGAAAACCTGTGAAGAAAAGTAGCCAGTTTTAAAGGCTGCTAAAAATAGAAAGCATCGATTCCCTGCCTGGGAGAGGATTGCTCTATTGCATTTTAACCAGCAGCATCCTGTTAACAGGCTCAGGCGTCTGGCTCCTGGCCCCTTGGGAGCTATTCCAGCGCTTGTTGCTTCTCTTGCAGGCGTCTGCAACGTGGACCATCAGAACAAAGCTGGCTATACCGCCGTGATGATCACTCCCTTGGCTTCTGCAGAGACCGATGAGGACATGGCTGTCGTCTGGAAGCTCTTAAGAGAAGGAAATGTGAACATCCAAGCTACCCAGGTAGGAGATGTGAACTGATCTCTGCTTTCATTAAGTGCGGGAACCTCCCAGTTTTATTCTGCCGATGGGGTGAGAAATTCCATGTAAATCCACAGAATGTTTTTTAACCCAGGAAGGCTGGGACTTCCAAATGGCGTGTGTCCAAAGCCTGACCATTTGGTTGCCGCAAAAGCTCCTGAGACCCAGACAGGCTGGGGCAGAGGTCAGGAAGCTTGTAATTCACGTCCCAGCCTAAAATTGGACACATTCCATCTGGATTGAAATTCTCGAGCCAAACGTTCCCACAGTTAGCACCTTCGGCAGGCATGTGCTAGTTGGCCGCTCTCGGAAGCCCTGCAGGTAATCCATCTTAGTCACGAATTGCAGAGCAGTTCCGGTGTTTGGGATGTCTCTGTTCCGCTGCTGGGCTCTCCTCCTTGAGAACACAGAGTAGGGGTGTCGTCCTAACCCAGTAAAGCTCTGAGTTAGACAAGACTCTGTATGGGACAATGGGAACCTACCAAAGGCTACTGACCGGCCTTCGACCAAGAACAAGCAGAGTGCGTCCAGCTCTCCTTTTCCCCCTAGAGTGATCACGGGTGGTAGACTAACTATCGAGAACTGTGAAGGGCCTGAGATTTTACTTTACCTTAAAGCTAGCACGTTAGCATGCTACAGTACCCTGGGTGCTGGCAGGTGACACAAGACTCCTGGGCCAGAGACGAAGGACAGTGTATTACAGCAGTGGTAGCAGCCACAGCATTGGCGTTTACACCACTTCCCTGAAACCCAGCTCCCATTCCCTCAGGGCATTGTGAGGGGGGCTAGGACCCTGAGCACAGAGTGGGCTGTGTTGCTGGAGAGGAACCCTGAGCTTAGGGAACCTGAGTCTTTTATGCTGGCCAGTAAGCATGTCTGCCCTCTGTTCTGGAGGAGACAGCCTCTGTCTCCCAAAGCTGTTCACTGTATGAACATCCTTAAAAAGACAGTCTGCAACAACAGGAAGCTAGTGCCTCACTCACAAGATATGCATAAATCCAAGGGACCCATGGAAAATTGTCTCCCAACAACATATTAAACTCCACTCCCCCACAACCAAAGTGATTACAGACCTAACTGATGGCAAAGTCACTTTGCAGACTTTATCTCACAGCAGTCCTATTGTTGGCGAGAAATAGACATTTATAGATTACTAGAGGCCCGATACATGAAATTCATGCAAGAGTAGGCCTTCCTTACCCCAGCTGCCAGCACCGGCTTCCCTCTGGCACCCGGGACCCGGGCTTCCCTCACAGCCCCAGCTTTGTCTGGAAGGTCATCCAGAAGGACATCTGGTCTAATTAGCATATTATGCTTTTATTATTATAGGTGTTCTGGTTTTCACCCATTTATAGCTCCTATTGCATACGAGTCAAGCTGTTTTCATTTTAATATGTTTTCTATAAACATATGGATTTTTTCTAAATTGGCGTTCATGCAAAAGGGGATGCTTACCTATGATCAAAATTAACTCCCTTTTTTTTACAGAGGAGAAACTGATGGTCGAAGGGGGTAAGGGACTCAGCCCAGGTCATCAAAGGAGGGATGGGAATTCATAGCTGAGGCTGCTCCCTTCAGCTCCCCCTGGGGTCCTTACTATGATCAGAGGTTAAATGGGAGTGAGCTGGGAGCTGGGAGTCTCCTGGGATAAGCTGCTTATTTCTCCTTGTACCTCCAGGGTCCGCGCAGCACCTGGCGATAGCAGTGCTCTGTAAATGATCATTAGATTATATTGAACTGGACCAGGAAGGAGGTGAGAAAGGAAGGGGCCCCGAATCAGGCAGACAGGCAGACATGAGGACAATCTGCACATGTCAGCGGCTTTATAATACCACTTGCAGGGATGGGTCTGGATGGAAACCTCCTGATCTGGTTAGTTCTGTAAACAACCATTACCTCAGGGCTGAGTACAGGCAAACCAAAAAGCAAATGCATTCCTGTATATTGAGTATTTGTCACCGTTCTCTCTCACCCTCATAATATAACAGTGGTTACCAAGCATTTGCTAAGTGCTCAGGTCTCACAACAACCTCACCAGGCAGGTAATATTTATTGTTAGTTGTTTCCATTTGGCCAGACCATGAAAAGTCACCGATTCACACAGGCAGTAAGTGGCAGAGCCAGGACTTTTGTGATTGCCAACCCCCCTTTCTTTTCTCTAAGCCCCGGCGCTCTGGGCGGGATGCACAGTCCATCAGTGCCGGCAGATTGGTGCTTTAATCAGTGAACACATCAGCAAACATGTCACTGGCACCTTTACTTGTAAGACACTGTGCTCAGAGCCACGGGGGATCTGAAAGAAGAGAACACAGTCCTTGCCTCGTTTTTGCAACCTTACAAAGCCCCATGTCCCGTCAGAGAGATGAGCCTGATCTGCCTGGAACTCAGGAGTACCGTGAGGGCAAATATAATCATGTCTGAGAGGACTGTGTCTACACAGGAAGATCTATAAGAAATGATGGTCAATTTGTAATCAGAAAAATTACTACTTTACAATATTATATTTACAACTTTTACCTCATTTGATTTCTACAAAATCCCTGTTAGGTACATAGGATAGATCATTATTAGATTAATTTTTAAGAAAAGAGAAACCAAGTTTCAGGGAAGACAAGTGAGGAGTAGAGCAGAACCAGAACCACGCCCACCAACTATCACAAGGATGTAAGAAACTGTCAGTGCGTATGGATTAGAAATAACCACAGAGCCATTCGAGATCTCCTTGAGACAAGAGGGCTTTGGGTGCCATTAAATGGACAATCCCAGAGGCGTTCAGAGCAGACCAAGGCTTCCTGAGGAAGTCAGACTGGGGCAGGCAGTAAGAAGTCATGGTACTGAAGCATCCAGCCCTCATTTGTTCCATCATTGGACATGTGTCAGCACATACGAGGTGGGAGGCACTGGGGAGACAGAGATGAAAAAGACAGTCCCCGCCATCAAAAATTTCATTCCTCAAGAAAGAGATTGACAGGTTGTAACGCCAAGCGGTAAGTGCGATGTTGTGAATCCCATGCCTGGGAGTTGATAGAGGGCTTTAGAGAGGATGTAGCATTTGACTAGTGTCTTAGAGGACCAGTAGAAGTGTGCCAGTGAGAAAGATGTGTCCCATCCCAAGGGCAGAGGAAAATTCAAGTCATTGGTCATTTTCTGGAGAAGTTATCCCTGAGCACACCCGAGCAGGAGAGGAGAGGAATCCTCCCTGTAGGTGGCAGCCTGACCCACCCCTGGCTCTGTGTGCAGGGAGGCCAGACTGCGCTGATGCTGGGAGTCAGCCACGACAGGGAGGACATGGTCCAAGCGCTACTGAGCTGCCAGGCAGATGTCAACCTGCAGGACCACGATGGATCATCGGCCCTCATGCTGGCCTGTCACTGTGGCAACGCTGACATGGTGCGGCTGCTCCTGGCACACCCGGCCTGTGACAGCAGCCTGGCAGACAAGGTGAGACTCCTAGGCATTAACAAGTAGGTCTTCCCCTTCCTGTGAAGGGCCTTGCCAGCAGCAGAACTTAAGGAGCCATATGGCAATAGCCATAGACTCAACCTCAGAATTGACCTGCTGTGGGATTTAAATGAGATGATCCACGGTAAGTGCTTGGAGCCTTGGATTTGGGAAACCCCAAGCCCTAGCCTTTCACACCATCGTGAGGGAATGTAACCAGGCCTGGCCTTGGCCTTGACCTCCTCTGGTCATGGCAATAACAGCATGTGGGCTTTACGGCAGCAGCTTGGATGGGGAGCTTCTGCTGCTCATGGGGACTCCCTGAAGGCTGGACGAAGGAGCCAAGTGTACATTATGCCCACTGTCTGACAGTGATCCGCTTACAGAATAACCCGCTGCATCAAGCCAACCTGCTTCAAGTTGCAATGCCAGCCGCATGCTTCTTAAATAAGCTTCCTTGTAAAATGATGATGATGATAACGATGATGGTGGTGGCAATGATAATGACAATAATGATAACAGTTCATATATATCAAGTGCTTTCTCTGTGCCAGGTACCATACTAAGCATTTACCATGGACCATCTCATTTAAAGCCCACAACTATCTTATTAGGTTGATTCTGTTGATGGCATTGGTTTGCTCACAAGAAAATGGAGGCACCGAGGGGTTAAGCAACATATCCCAGATCACACAGCAGGTGGAACCCATCTCCATCAAATTCCTAAACACAGACTCTTAGTTGCTGCATCATCGTCATTGTTGTCACATTGCAAGGTCCATGTTTCTGGTTTTCTGCTGAATTCTCAGCACCTAGTAGAGTGTCTGCCACATATCAGCTGAATGAATCAATAGTTGAATGAATGAACTACAGAGGTAAATTGTCAGGATGTGACCCTATGACTGATAATTGCAGCAGGCAGTATTTCTAGAGTACTCACAGAAACTAAGCTCTATCCATGCATTACCCACTATTCTCAATAATCCCGTGAGGTAGATATTGCAATGTCCTTTTTTTTTTTTTAACTGATAAGGAAACAGAGCCTAGAGAGTTTATATAGTTAACTAGAGGCCTGGTGCATGACATTTGTACACTGGGAGGGTGAGGGGAGTTCCCTCAGCCTGGCCTGTGCCCTCTCATAGTCTGGGACCCGAGGGGTCCTCAGTGCTGCCATGGAGGCAGGAGAAGCTCCCGCCACCACTACTGCGCTCGCCAGCCATGAGCCTGGCTTCTGGCTGAGCAGCGCTCCCCCTGTGGGAGTGCACCGACCACCAGGGGGCAACTCCTGCATTGAGCGTCTGCCCCCTGGTGGTCAGTGCATGTCATAGCGACCGGTTGTTCCGTGGTTTGGTTGATTTGCATATTAGCCTTTTATTATATAGGACTAGAGGCCCGGTGCACAAAAATTTGTGCACTCGGTGGGGAGGGGGGGGTCCCTCAGCCTGGCCTGTGCCCTCTTGCAGTCTGGGACCCCTCAGGGGATGACCACCTGCTGGCTTAGGCCTGCTCCCTGGGGGGATTGGGCCTAAGCTGGCATTCAGACATCCCCCTGGCAGCCCGGCAGCCCTCGGGGGATGTCCACTTGCCAGCGGGGAGCAGACCTAAGCTGCAGTTGGACATCCTTAGCACTGCTGAGGAATCAGGAAAGGCTCCCACCACCACTGCTGTACTGGCAGCCATCAGCCTGGCTTGTGCCTGAGCAGAGCTCCCCCATGTGGGAGTGCACTGACCACCAGAGAGCAGCTCCTGCATTGAGCGTCTGCCCCCTGGTGGTCAGTGTGTGTCATAGTCACCAGTCATTCCCAATCTTTCTGCTCTTAGGGTCAGTTTGCATATTACCCTTTTACTATATAGGATAGAGGCCTGGTGCACAGGTGGGGGCTGGCTGGTTTGCCCTGAAGAGTGTCCTGGATCAGGGTGACGGTCCCGCTTGGGTGCCTGGCCAGCCTGGGTGAGGGGGTGATGGCTGTTTTCAGAATGGCCACACCCCCTTTAGGGTGGGGGTCCCCACTGGGGTGCCTGGCCAGTCTGGGTGAAGGGCTGAGGGCCGTTTTCAGGCTTGCCGGCGACTGAAGCTCCCAGCCTCTCCTTTTTTTCTTTTCTTTTTTATTCTGGGATTTATTTACCTTCTATAATTGAAACTCTGTTGCCTTCACTGGCGCTCCCAGCTCTGAGGCTGCGGATGGCTGAAAGCAGGTATCTGGGGTTTGTTTAGCTCCTATAATTGAAACTTTGTTGTTTTCGGAGCTTAGAGCAGGCCGCGGCCGGCGGGGAACCTTGACTTCCTCTATTACTGGAGCAAGCAAGCCTCCTGTTCGCTTCAGCTGCCTGGCTGCCGGCCGCCATCTTGGTTGGCAGTTAATTTGCATATCTTGCTGATTAGCCAATGGGAAGTGTAGCGGAGGTATGGTTAATTACCCTTTTTGTCTTTTATTAGATAGGATTATCAAGTCACAAGTCACTGATTCTCAGAGTAGGGATTCAAGCCCAGGTCTAATGTTAGTGTCCTTAATGTTGGCACTATAGTTTTATGCTTTAAACAGACCTCTCTATACTTTCATAACCTCTACAGTTCCAAAAGAATAAAGGCCTGGGGAGGGGAAGAGAGTCGCTTCCCTTCCCAGGGACAGCACCTCTCACTACTGTGCCACGTCTGATCTACCCTGGATTGTTCCATCAGTGAGTCAGGCTGCTTGATCTTGAAATCGCACATCGGAAGCAGGCGCTCCAATTCAGTGTCTGTAGGTCCCAGGTACCCCAGCTCTATCCCAAAGCTAGAAGCTATTTGTGGGATAATTAGAGAGCACTGACCCTCTTGAGATGCATGGTAGGGCTGCTGGAAATAAGAACCTCCTGTTATTACTAGTCAGACAAAGGATCTGCATTAATGAGCTCCCTGAAGGGTCACCCTGGGGGAGCAGGAGCAGCCCTTTCATCTGGATCAGGCCCAGGGCCCTCTGTGGAGTGGCCACTCCTGTCGCCTCGGGGAGGCCTGGGAGGCAGGCCTGTGGGACAGGTGCATGAGCTTCGGAAGTCCCAGGTTAGCTGGGCTAGTCAGGGGTTAATTGAGCATCTCCTGGACACCACTGGAGACCTGTCAGACACAAGAGGTAAGACCTGGCTGCTTTCAGGAGGTGGGGGAACAGTCATGGTGGCCAGGCTCTGCTGTACTTCAGACAATTCCAGTGACTATTAGGAGCAGGGGCTTTAAACACTCTTGGGTTTGAAACCGAGTTCAGTGACTGTGCTTATGGCCCCTTCATCTAACCACTCAGGGCCTCTGTATGCTCGCCTGCAAATGGGGATGATAATAGACACTACTGAATACGGCAATGCTTGTAAAGCCCGTGTCCTGCATCAGGAGGTACTCAGTTGATGGTGCATTTTTATGAACAGGTGAGCAGTGAGAGCTGAAACGAAACAACTACTAACAACATCACGGAGCCGGGGCCTCGGCATTCCCAGGCAGAGTCCGGAGGGAAGAGGGAGCATGAAGGTCTGGACTTAGGCGGGGAGCCCATCAGAGGGAGACCGGCCCCCAAAGACAGAAGCCAAGTAGGCAACACACTCGGCTTAGTACAGTGGCTCTCATTTCGGGGCGATTTTGCCCTCCAGGGGGATTTGGCAATGCCATTTTTCCTTGTCACAAGTGAGGGTTCTTGACATCTCAGGTTACAGGAACAACGAAAAATTACAAATTGTCTGGCAAATGAGTTATCAACATAGTGGTTTCCAGGCACATCTAGGTTTCAGAATTTTGGAGACATGATTGAGCCCATTCGTAAGACAGTGGCTGCCCTCGCAGACGGTGTCCTCCAGGTCACGGTGGCCTTTCGCCTCGCCTCCCCTCGTCTCGCTGGTGGGTGCTGCCTGCAAGAGCCCCTGGATGCAGCTTTAGACAGCAGTCCCGGCAACTCCCTCTATCACTGAAACAGCCCCGGGGTATCGTGTATCAGGAGGTAACAATGTACATTTCCTTCCACGGACATGCCCACTTCTAAGAGCTGGTCCTTAGAAAATAATTAGAAATGAGAAAATGCTTTCGGCACTTAAGTTTATGATGATGAAGACTTGGAAACCACCCAAGTCTCCAACAGAAGGGAAACAGCTCAGTAAGTTATGGAATGTTATGTAGCCAATAACAAAAGTTATGTGTTCTGATGACTGTAAGGACGTGGGAAAATCGGATAGCATGCCATGGTAAGTTCAAAATGCCAGCAGATTTAAAATTAATATGCAATGTCATTCCTCTATTTAAACCAATAACACATTCGGACAAGAGAAAAGAACGGAGGGAGACAAGCCAAAATGCTAATTCCCATGTAGGTCTCTGTAATGGAAAAAATGGAAGCGTTATTTTATTTTCTTTCCTCTGTTTTCCATTTTTAAAATTAAGTGTGTTAAAAGCAAGAGACACTTTATTCCCATTGACGTGACTTTCCCAGGAGTGAATGTTGTTTCTGTAGAAGGGGCCCGTTTCTCACGCTTCTATTTGAATCTCCTCCCCTCCTCGGCCTCTGGATGCTTGGAATAGACTTTCTGCCCCATGCACAGCCCTACTCCCAACTCGCCCTTGCTTTCTGGGGCGGGAGGCCTGCAGGATAAAATGTGTTTCTCCTTCTCTTTCTCCGCTGCAGGCTGGCCGAACAGCTTTGTCCATCGCGCTGAAACCGCCCGCCCATGTGGAAATCGCTGAGCTTCTGCAGGCCCACGCGGAGCAGGGCAGGTCCCTGAGGCCGTAGGGGCTGTGGAGGGACCGGCAGCGGGGAACAAAAGGCTCCTTCTCTGGACTCCTCCCTCGCCCTTGGAGAGGGCATGGGTCACAGCCAGAGGGCCGCCCCTCAAGAGAAGAAGCTATGTCAGATATGCGCGTACATTCCTGGGGTATCATTCTGCTCATTAGGATGCTTTGTAGTTTTGCCTTAGGTCAAGCCCCCAACGCAGGCTACAGAGCAGGGCGAAGGAGCCAGGCTAAAGTCCCTCACGTCTCAGCCTGGCATTCTTCCTGACTCTACCCTTTGTAGCACCGCTTAGGGAGCTGGCGGGCAGGAGCACATTAGAAAAACAATACTTTTTACATGGAATTTTAAAGTGTGCCGTCTCTGGTTTTTAATCCATCATACATGAAGATGTCCTCTTGAATATGCATGTCTAGGGAGGACGGGGAGATGTACACAGTCCTCCCTGCGATCATTCTCTAGACGACCGAGGAGAATCACCTGGCAGACAGGGGAACCTGAACAGACCCCAGATGGGGCCTTTGCTCAGTTGGGGCGGACAGAGAAAGCTTAAATTCAGGCAAGATAAAAAGAAGCACACTGGCGCCAGTGCCAGATAGACCGTCTTGGCCATCTGTGGCTCCAGTTTGCTCCAAGGATATTGGGATTAATCAGGAAATCCAATCCAGTGAAGCACATCATGTGTATTGAGGCAGAGTCAGGGATGCCAGCTCTTCCGAAAGAAACAAGTGAACCGACTGAGGATCCTCCTGGGGCCAGAGACCACATTTTCTCCATAGCTGCGTCCATGGCCGTGTGGTAATCCCAGCTCCTTCCCCTCCCAGCTGTGTCCATGGCCGTGTGGCAATCCCAGCTCCTTTCCTCCATGGCCATGTGGTAATCTCAGCTCTTTTCCCTCATGGCCGTCATGAGCAAAGCACTAGCTCCATGAAGCTAGAAGGTTTCCAAGGTCCCAGACTGCAGAACCTTCCAGCCTGGGGTGACATCTGTCTCCACTGGACGTTCTTTCTTACACTTCCACAATCCCAGGGCCCACATGCTGTAGCTCACCCAGAGTTATCTACAAATTTGTTTTTTCTTAAAGTCTCTTGGGCTTTAAGAATCACCTTATATGAAAAAGAAAGACAGCAAAGTTCGGTGAGCCTCACATTGGAAACACAAACGCCTGTTTGCTCGGTACCCCTTGTGTGCGTCACCAAATCTCCTTGGGTTCCAGTTTCATTGTCTTTAAAAACAAAAATTATACAACCTACCTCCTGGGGGTGTTGTGCAAGGCACAGCTGATGGGAGTTTGGGAATCCAGTTTTAATCCATAGAGACTGACTACAGAAGCTTTCCACTGGGATCATAAGAGAGGCTCCAAGTCCCCAAGCAGGACACTGGCATATGGCAGTATTGCTCAGAGGTAGGGAGAATGGAGCAAATAATAAGCTAAAAATGCTTTAAATGGGTTTATTTTGACCTCAAAGCACACTTTAAGAGCAAACCCCCACATTAATAAATATTCTACTCCAGTGGTTCTCCAACACTGATCCGCGTGCAGATCCCTGGAGATCTTGTTAGAATGTAGGCGGTCTGGGAGGGGGAGGGGCTGCGGATCTGCATTTCTAACCAGCTCCCAGGGGATACCAATGCTGCGGGGCCACACCACACTTGGAGTAGCAGGGCTCTGGCCTTTGACTGTTTCTGTTTCTCTATTAAAATGTTGCCCCTCAATCTTTGGGTCTCAAAGTTTCTTTGCATTTCTCTGCTCTTGGTTCTTGGGAATTTGCAATGTTTTATTTGCTATTATGGGGGTCAGTGTCCCATGTTGCCAATTTAGGCTTTATTTCTTTTATAAAAAAAAACATTTTTATATGTTTTTATTGATTTCAGGGAGAGAGAATTATTGCTAGGCTGCCTCCTGCACGCCCTCTGCTGGGGAGCGAGCCTGTACCTTTAGGCTTCCTGGAACTGAAAGATTAGTGATGTCACTCAGAAAAGGAAGAGTAAGAGGTGAGGTGAGGTTCTGTGCCAGGCAGAGAAACCGTGCTGAAAAGGAAGAACTATGGGAGAGCAGACATGTGGGGGCCTTCATTCAGTTTAATAGGACTGTCATAGAGAGTTTGAGTAAGATGCTGAGATAAAAGGGGAGATTGGGAAGTGATGAGACAGATAAAACATGGGACCAAATCACAAAGTGCCCTAAAGTTATGATAAAGCTTTGTTCTAAAGGCAATGGAAAGCTCGGCTGGTGTGGCTCAGTGGTTGAGCATTGACCTATAAACCAGGAGGTCACGGTTCCATTCTAGGTCAGGGCACATACCTGGGTTGAGGGCTTCGATCACCAGTAAGTGAGGTGCAGGAGGCAGCGTTGATGTTTCTATCTATCTCCCTCTCCCTTCCTTTCTCTGAAACCAATAAAAATATATTTAAAAAATAAAATAAAGGCAATGGAAAGCTACTGAAAACCAGATTTATGATGGAGAAATTGATTTACCTAGCTCTCATTTAACACAGATTTATCAGCTACCCACTCCCTTCTAAATAGGGTGTTTGGGGCTGGGGATATATAAGCAAGGTAAACAAGAACTTACAGTTTAACAGGGAAGGAAAACAAGTCATCACGAAACAACAGGATGCATGTTGTGACTGGCAAGGACAAGGTTCATGGGGACACATAGGAGGGATCCTCAGCCTAATCTGAGGGTAGGGAGGGCCCAGGATGGCTTCCTGAGAATAGTTATGCTATCTGAAGGGTGCATAGGCATTAGCCAGGCAAAGAGGGGCAGAGTAAGAAGCATGCATAAACCCTCTAGACAAGAAGCATTGATTTTGGCATTAAAAGAACTTCAGTGTTCCAGGAAAGAAAGAAAGAAAAGATAGAAAGGAAGGAAGAGTGCAAGATGAAGCCAGGGAAAAAGCCACTGCAGCAAATTTGAATTTGAAGGAAATAGGAATACAGGAAGCAACACTCAGATTTGCATTTTAGAAAGAGTACTCCATAGGGTAGGTTGGGGGCGGGGAGGGGGATGAGTGATGTTTATTCAACAGACACTTGTGGACTATCTGTCCTGGGTCCTGGACTCTAGAGTTCATGGTTTGGTGGAGGAGACAGATGCAGGCTGACAATGACTATGAATAGGATGAGTAATGGAGGTCTGAAGAGGGCTGTAAAGATGTACTTGGCCAGAGGGAGTCAGGGAAACCTCACAGAGGAGGTGGCCCTTGATCTAAGCCATAGGCAGTGGAAGAAGGAGTTTGCCAGGGCATTCTAGATAGAACAGCAGGTATAAAGATGTGAAGTGTGAAAGACCATGGCTTCTGAGCAATGGAAAGAATTGCAGAATGACTCTAGTTTAGGTGGCATGGGGGAAGTGGCTGAAGAGTAGATTTAAGAGGAAGGTTAGTAGATATACTTGTACGTTGAGATAGGAATTTGGATTTAAGCCTCTCATTTGAGGGGGAATCAGAGACCTCTTTGAGAACATGAAGCTCTGTTCAGAAAAATGCACATAAATCTGCATGTAATTTCAGGAATTCCGAAATCTGCTGTTAAAATCTCACTGCTGTGGACGGTGGGGAGCCATTGAAGAATTTCTAAATGATGGAGCCAGATCAGATTTGCCCTTTTAGAATGTTCACAGAAGGAGGCTGGAGAGAGAGACTGGAGGCGAGGACATCAGTGAGGAGGTTGTCCTCAGACACTGGGAATAGGGCAGTAAGGGCCCAGTCCTCGATGACACGTGTGGGGAAGAAGGAGAGGGCCTAGGGCAGTGATGGCGAACCTTTTGAGCTTGGCATGTCAGCATTTTGAAAAACCCTAACTTAACTGGTGCTGTGTCACATATAGAAATTTTTTTATATTTGCAACCATAGTAAAACAAAGATTTATATTTTTGATATTTATTTTATATATTTAAATGCCATTTAACAAAGAAAAATCAACCAAAAAAATGAGTTCGCATGTCACCTCTGACACGCATGTCACCTCTGACATGCGTGTCATAGGTTCGCCATCACTGGCCTAGGGGGATGTGCCAGGAGGTGATGACACACTGGATGGTAAAGAGGGTCAAAATGAGTGATAGGAAAATGGTGGCACCATTGTCCCCAGTATCCATTCTTCCCTTTCTCCTTAGAAATAGAATCCCCAAATTTCAGCTGGACACATGGCCATCCAGAATAGAGACTCCATCGCCCAGCTGCCCTTGTTGCTTCATGTGGCCACATACCTAAGTTCTGGCTAATGAGATGTGAGTGAAGTGATGTATGTAAAGTCCGACTCCTGTGTGCAAAGGAAAGGGAAGTGCTTTGCCCCTTCCCACTGGCTGGTATATGGTAACAATCCAGCTTGATCCATGAGGATGGGGCCAACATCCTAGTGATCACAGCAAGGCAGAAAGAGGTAGGCCCCAACACCATAAACCCATCAAATCTGCTCTGGACTGCTTATTCCCTTTTGATATGTAATCATATCTAAAAATAGACAAACATGGTAATTGACCGTACCTTCACTACACCTCCCATTGGCTAATCAGCACGATATGCAAATTAACCACCAACAAAGATGGCGGCTAATTTGCATACTGCAGGCAGAGCGGGACAGCGCCATCCTGCCTGCCCTGCCGCCATCCGGGCCTGCTATCTGCGACCCAGGGCAGTGGGCGTCTGTGTGCAACCTGACCCCGGGGCGGCCAGGCGGTGCAGCAGCGATCGGCCAGCCCGCCTGGCCTCCATCCGGGCATCCCGTGTGCGACCCGCCCGGGGGCAGTGCCCCAAACCCCGGATCGGCCCTGCCGTGTGTGGGACCTGGGGAGGTGGGGCAGGCACCGAGGAATCAGGCCTTCCATCTGCCACCTGGGGAGCGGGCCTAAGCCAGCAGGTGGTTATCTCCCAAAGGGTCCCAGACTGTGAGAGGGCACAAGTGGGGCTGAGGGACAACGCCCCACCCCCTCCCCAGCCAGCGCACAAATTTTTGTGCACCAGGCCTCCAGTCCTATATAATAAAGAGCTAATATGCTAATTAGACTGATGGCGGAATGACCTTCCAGAACAACCTTCTGGAATGACCAGTGGGGGGGGGGGGCGGGGCCTTGGGGCCTGGAGGCAGCCGGGATTGTGAGGGGCTGAGCCCCTTGCACGAATTTCATGCATCGGGCCTCTAATCAAGAAATAATCTTCTAATTTATGTAAGCCATTGTACACTTGGACTTCTGTAGCAGTGGGAGTTGGATAAATGCACTCAGCACCCCATGGCAATCTTCAGGATCTCATGCTATGGTTAGTGAGTTTCAGGGTGGAAGAGTTCAGGAAGGCACATCCTTTTATATCTCCTCACAGTGCCAGCCCCAGTTCAATGCCCACAGGGGAATCGCCCAGCCCACAGCCCTCAAAGGGTGCAGCCTTGTGTTGCCCTAGAACAGTGGTCCTCAACCTTCCTAATGCCGCGACCCATTAATACAGTTCCTCATGTTGTGGTGACCCCCAACCATAAAATTATTTTCGTTGCTACTTCATAACTGTAATTTTGCTACTGTAAACAATATGTAATTATATATGTGTTTTCTAATGGTCTTAGGCGACCCCTGTGAAAGGGTTGTTCGATCTCCAAAGGGGTCGTGACCCACAGGTTGAGAACCGCTGCCCTAGAAGATTCCTGAACACAGGCTCTGCACCACAGGGCAGCCAGTTCTTCAGCGAGACAGTGCCCATGAACTGGCCTGGTGTGGAAACGTGGGCATTTTAGACCATCTGAATTGGCTGAAACACTGAATGAGGAAACATGGAGAGTTTGGGGCAGCAGCAGTGAGTTATGGTTACAGTGAGAAGTCATGAGAGGGAGCGAGGCATGATAAAAGACGTAAAGGTGAACACAGGTTGAGAGTATGAGCAAAGAACAGCTATGAAGAGAGAAAGGATGGAGAGAAGAAAAGCCCAATGAGTAGACTCCTGTGGACTGTCTGCCAGATCTTCCTTTCCCAGGAACCTCCCCCTCCCAACCCCCTTCCAACCCCCTCCACCATGCACATGACTACAGCAGAAGCTGCCGCATTTCTACAAGAAAACTTGGTCCCTGGCCATGGAAGGTAGACACTGGACATTACCTGGGCTTGGGCCATCAGACCCTCTCCCAGGAATTTTGGAGCTGGGATTTAGAAGGAGAGAAATTCACATCTCATTAGCCAGAACTTCTGAGTGTCTGGATTGTAACATGTCGATCTCAGAAGCTACTGGTGGCTGGTTTAGCCTTGTAAATTGAGAAGCAAAAGTGACTCTTTTTTTTTTTTTTTTAAATTCCAAAGTGTGTGTGTGTTTTTTTTAAATATATTTTATTGATTTTTTACAGAGAGGAAGGGAGAGGGATAGAGAGTTAGAGACATCGATGAGAGAGAAACATCGATCAGCTGCCTCCTGCACATCTCCCACTGGGGATGTGCCCGCAACCCAGGTACATGCCCTTTGACCGGAATCGAACCTGGGACCCTTCAGTCCGCAGGCCGATGCTCTATCCACTGAGCCAAACTGGTTTCGGCCAAAAGTGACTCTTAATCCTCAAGGTGCTTGAAGCACATGTCCTGGCTTCCCCGGAGTAACCCGTGTTCCTTCCCTAAAGCCCAGTAGACACTCACCCCTCAATTCCATAACTGCCCTACTTGTTTGCTTTCCCCAGTCTCCTCTCTGGGCTGTGTAGCCTGGTGGGAGGCAACCAAGGGCACGGTGTCTGAAATTGGCTACCTCAGGTGTTGAATCCCAGCTGGACCCTTTGGCCACTCAGGCTCTTGATCTGTAAACTGGGATATAATAGTTCCTTCCTTCTGTTCTTGTACGTGGTTGATCAGATAAGGTATCCACATCGTGCTGGCCTCTATGGCAGAACTCAGTATAGATTCCTTTCCTGGCCATTGGATCCTTTGTCCTAGACCCGACCCCATAAAAATAGCAGCTTGCCTCCTCTGAGTACTTACATCTACTCAGGCGCCAGTGTTAAGGGCATCATTTACGCCTCACAATACCCCAATGAGGTAGGTTAATATTATCCCTGTTATACATACGAGGAAACTGAAGCACAGAGAGGGTAAATAACTCCTTCAAGGCCACACAGCTAGTAGCTGGGGGGGTCTGGGATTTCAAGCCAGGAGCTCTGGCTTTGTGACCACATTCCACTGCCTGCCGGACACCCAGAGCTCTTCTTGCTTCCTCGCAGTGACCTCGGCTATGGAGGGGTGCCCAGTGGCAGGGGCTGGACCCTGCTGAGGGAACAAAGCTGCTTCAGGGACTCAGCATTAAGTCAGTGGCTGACCTGCCGGTCCAGCTGGGTGGCCCCGGCACAGAGGAGACACACAGGCAGAGTGTTTGGGACTGGAACAGCTGAGGGGTTGGGACCTCCCTGGGCTCAGCATCCCTGGGGAAGAAAGCGGCCTTCTGTCCAGGATACAGATGGTCTGAACCCCACATTGCCTCAATTGCCCCCTCATTGGCCAATTCCCTACTGTTCCAAATCTGTCCCTCCACCCCCTCTCTCGTCCTGGAACAGAGGGAGGGAGCCCAACCGGTGTCTGAGGGGGGTCCGGCCTTCCCTCCTCTCTGCTCCCCCCCACCACCACCCTCTCCCCCGCCCCAATCTTGCACCCCACCCTGCTTCCATGATCCATGAGGGAAACAGCTCCTGGGTCTTTGCTCTGAAGCCAATGAAGCCATTCTATGTTGACTTCGGGTAGGTGGGTTGGGGGGGGGGGTATTTTCCAATCCTCAAGGTGCCTTAGAAGCAAAGAAATTCCCACTCTTCCCCCCAGAAAGGAAACTGTTTTTAGACCCTCTTGCCCGCTATTTCCAGTTGTCAGATCAGAAGCAGGAATAGAGGGAAGCTCACGCCCTGTCTCTGTCCTGCCTGCATGTAAAGAGGACAACCCCTGGTCTGCGCTCTGTCTCTGTCAGGACTGCGCTCAATCTGTGGGGGGACTGAGATTCTGACACCGATTCCAATGTAGGGGGTGGGTTCCCCACATCCAAGCAATTCTCCACACCGGCTGTGTGTCCTACCATTCAACTCAGTTCCAACACTGTTCGGAGATCGCATCAGATCCCACAGATTAGGGTTCAGTCCCATAAGACCGCCCCCTCCCCACCTCCTTCAGTCATCAATTGCAAGTCCAGGTTGTCACCTGTGCTTCTGACCAACTGGCTCTTAATGTAAAAAACATTCAAACCTGTAAAGAATTTTGGTGAGTTTATTTGAGCCAAACTGTCAACAATTACCGGGAAGCAGAATCTCTACATATTGGGATAATGCTCTGGAGAGGGCAATTTTTCACCTTGTTTTATACATTACAATCAAAGGAGGAGACGTAGGTGGGTTACATGAAATCCATTAATGATAGATCAGGGAGGTGGGAGAAAGCAAAAAGGGGAAACCTCTGGGATTGGATAAAAAGTGAAATGATGGACACATGCTTCTTTTCTATACGTGGGTGCAGGATAGTTAACAGTCAATAATTAACACGATAACAATAACACTGGATAACAATAACACTGAGGGGATTTCTAGTTTCGGCCCTAGTGCCATTTGTTGTGTCCTGAGGGGTCTGAAAAAAGGGAAGTCACAAGTTACCCTGACATTTAGCAGGTATATGTTATCTTAGATCAGTGGTTCCCAAACTTATTTGGCCTACCTCCCCCTTTCCAGAAAAAATATTACTCAGCGCCCCTAAAAATTAATTTTTTTAAAATTTTAATAGCAATTAAACAGAAAGATATATGCCCCCAAATGCACCTGTGGCCATCACCGCCCCCCTGGATCGCTGCAGCGCCCACCAGGGGGTGGTAGCGCCCACTTTGGGAATCACTGTCTTAGATGCAAAAAGATAAATAGGCTCAGTAAAGATCAAAGTTGATCTTTGTCAGAATACTGATTACCTACTATAAACTGCTTGTAGTTAAAGTTTTAATTTCAGACCATCCTTGGTGGCTCCTTTAGGTCTTTGAGTTTGCAGGCCTTCCCTGAGCTAGTCAGTTGTGTGTGGCCTTTTTTTTTTGTCCACATGGTTATGAACTGGACCCCGTCCTTGCGTGTGATTATTTGCTAGAGTGGCTCACGAACTCATAGAAACGTTTTACTTCCTGTATCACCAGTTTATTATGAAAGGATATAACACAGGGCCATGTACAGGGGGAAGGGCTTGGAGCTTCCATGCCCGTGACAGGTGCTCCATTCTCCCTGAACCTCCACATGTCTATCAACCTGGTAGCTCTTCAAACCCTGACATTTTGGGGTTTTATGGAGGCTTCACGACATAGGCACTGAGCAAATCACTGGCCATTAATAACTGAACTCCACCTCCAACCCCCTCTCCTCCCCAGAGGTGTGGGGGGAGGGGAGATGACTGACAGGTTCCACCAATCACATGGCTGGCTCCACTAGCAACTGCACGCCCATCCTTAGGAGCTTTCCAAAAGTCACTTCATTAACATAACAACAGACACTTTCATGGCACTTATCACTTGGAAAATTCCAAGGGTTTCAGGAGCTCTGTGCCACGAAGACCAAATACATCATCATGCTAGAACAGGTGCCTAAGGTCTCCTTAGGCTGTCCCTTTCCCCAGAGCCCACCAGCATTTGTGCGAGTGTTTGCAGGTGGCAAGGCACATATGATCGCCTTGTCCTCACACACTCCTGGTCTGTGTACATTCTGGAAGCAGGAGGCCTGCCCTGCAGTTCCAAAGCCATGATCCTGTTGCAGGTATCAGGCCAAATGCGCAGGCCCAGCGGGGCGAACGCTAATGCTTGTTGGAAAGGTGCTAGTGAGCTCACAGCCTCTGGTGGTGAGAGGCGCAGCTGCATCTGGCCTCAGGTCAAAAGATCTAATCTGATTTCTAATCTGACAGAGCACCAGGCTGGATTTGCCCAGAAACTCTTGGGAATGGGAGGTGGGGGGATTACTAAAGTTTAAGGAGGGCCTACAAGGCATTTTAAACATATCATTTCATGGGAAAGCTCAGCAAATCCATAATCTTTCTAAATTGAATAGTTTCATTACCAGAGGAGAGACCTCTGTGTTTTTTTATTTGTTTGTGTTATTAGGGTTCTTACATTTCTTTTCTTTTTTTTTAAATATTTTTATTTATGTCAGAGAGGACGGGAGAGGAAGAGAGATATAGAAACATCAATGATGAGAGAATCATCTATTGGCTGCCTCCTGCACCCCCACCACTGGGGATTGAGCCACAACCCGGGCATGTGCCCTTGACCAGAATCGAAACTGGGACTCCTCAGTCCTCAGGCCAACGCTCTATCCACTGAGCCAAACTGGCTAGGGCAAGAGACCTCTGTTTAAAGGAAATTTGTAGTAAACCCCTGAAATGAAGGAAACAGTCCCTGTTTTTGTCTCATCTAGTGGAGCTCTCTTTGACAAAATCTGTTCTCCCAAAAAAAGCATCAGTCAATATTTCCCCCTGAATACGTGTTACCCAGGTCAGTAATTTGACCTCCCAGTCGCAACAACAACAATTCTCTAATATTTTGTTTGTTAATTGTGAATAAAATGAAAAGATCTGAAAGCATGAAGAGCCCATTCGTTCCAGAACTTACCATTCTGCTCTGTAACACCCATTTAGTACTGGGAATGAGGAAGCCCCCTAGCAAAAGGAGTCTTCACAGGCTTTCTCCTCTCCTCACCTTTCTCTCACTCTTCCACTGGCATGCAGCTTTGCCCTGGTGATTCCCGGTAGCTCCTGGCTTCTATTCTGCCCTCCCTGGTCTCCTCCAGATTTCCACCGCAGGCTCCTATCTTTGAATTTCTTTAAAAGGTTTCCTCCTCAACTCTTCATTTTCTTCCCTCCTCTCCCTTAGAAGCCTCAGGACTTCTATGATTACTTTCTGCCAAGCCACTTCATCTCTGCCCTGACCCTCGGGAGCTCCATCCATCCCACCTCACTGAGTACTGATCATGCAGGAGAACCTGATGTTCTGCCCTGTTTACAATGCCTGCCTGACCCCTTCTGAGCTTGGGCGTCCACCCTACACAAAACCCATCAGGGTTCCCCACTGCCTACAGAAACTCTCTGATCTCTAGCCTTGGGTTTAAGATCCAGTGTGTTCTGGCTTCCAGATAGCCACCATTTGCCATGCCCTCCAGCTAGACAACACCTCTATTCTTCCCTGCCCTCTGAAAATTGCTCATGTTTCTTCTGCTATCCTGATATTTTCTGCATGTTTAGGTCTTACTCGGGGTCTGTTTATTCTTCACCCAGTGTTCTCTATCCCTTTGGGTTTAGGGCAAGTAAGTAAATCCCGGAAGGCCATCCCCAGGGGGTGTGATACCCTAATAGGTCAACAGATGGAGCATATTCACTTCCTCAGAGAAAAATCTAGTTCTATTACCTGCCATTATAGAAAAAAATACATGAATACTCACTTAATTTCAAGAAGTTAGAAAAACAACATAATAAACCCAGAGAAAGCCGAATAAGGGAAACAATAAATTCAAAATCAGATGTCAACGTTAAGAAAACAAGAAAATGAATTTATAGATCTAAATGCTGGATCACTGAACACATGGGTATCAGTAACTAGCCTTAAAGAAGAAAAAAAGGAGGAAGCACAAAAACACAAAATTAGGATAAAGGGAAAATTAGGATAAAGAGGAAATATAAATAGGTGTTCAACTATTATATCACTATAATACACTAGAGAACCCAAATAAAATTGATTATCTGTAAATAGATATTACCACTTCTATCTCCATGATTTTCTAAACAAACTTCTCTTGTATATAGTTTGGAAAAAAATATTTTAAAATACATGTCACAAAGGCAAGAAAAGGGGACTCCATAACAGGGACAGATGCAGGATGTAGGGGCTGGGGCTAAAATGCCCACAGGCTTGGCCTTTAATGAGGAGTGGAATTGGAGCCAGGATCAAGCTGTTCACAAATGGAAATCGGAATGCCTTTCCACTAGTCCAAGTTCCTAACTAGAAGGCAGACTTAGCCCTCCCAAACTAGAACCATGAAATCAGAATCCTGAGCCTATACTACATACTTGTGGGACCTGCATTCTCAGAGTAGCAAAATCCAAGCCAATCCACTAACATAAAAAATTATCTAGAAGCAGGGAACCCCAAATAGAACATGAGCAGAAGCGACCAAACAGAGTTGCCCCAAATGGAGACCTCCACAAGCTAAGTCACAGGAAAATCTCTCTTTCTCTCTCTCTCTCTCTCTCTCTCTCTCTCTCTCTCTCTCT
Source organism: Myotis myotis (assembly GCF_014108235.1). Taxonomy (NCBI): domain Eukaryota; kingdom Metazoa; phylum Chordata; class Mammalia; order Chiroptera; family Vespertilionidae; genus Myotis; species Myotis myotis. The sequence goes on along the minus strand of NW_023416324.1, from coordinate 43,131,151 downwards.
CTCTCTCTCTCTTTCTCTCCTACAAATATCTTCATTGTTTCCATTTGGTCCAATGCATGGGAGAGGGCTTCGGGATGGTTAAAAGAATGGCTAGTAGTTTCAGGGAGAGGCTCAGGCAAAAGACACCAGGGGAATGCAGAGGGGCCCTTCAAAAGCCCCTGGGATCCAAAGGTCATGCTTGAGGGTGAGCCTTTCAAAGAGATACTTGCCCAGCCCAGCCGAGGGGCCGGCCAGCCTGCAAATGTGAGTCAGGTAGTTGCCCATCTTCTTGAAGAGTTTCACCTGTTCATCCAGGAAGTGGTTCTCTTGGAAGTCTCAGGGATGGGGGTCTGCAAGAGTAGAACCCAGGGCCTGCGGCTCCACAAGGGCCTGGGTCAGGTTCCTCTCCAAGGCCAGGGCGGCTTCCATGGTGGCCTGAGTTTTGCCCACTCACCTTGGGAAGGCTAAGCACGTTCTGGAAGAGAATGCGGTCACCGCGCTGGTTTTGCAACTTGAAGAGACACTCAGCGCCCTCATGCTTCTCCGCCAACTCTAGGAAGAAGTGGCCCCCGCCCTCCAGGGCCACATCATTATGGTCCGTGGCTGATACAGAAGCCCAGAGAGAGGTAGGTGTGGGAGGCCCGCAGAGGCAGGCTGGCCAGGGCTTGACCGCAGCCTCCACCTCGGTGAAATAATTCTGACGAATTTGGGAGCTCATGGTTGTTCGGCAATAAGGAGTTAAGGTAGAAAAACAAAACGGTGTGTTGGCTGGTCCCGGAGGTGGTTCTGAAGGTGGTGACTGGATAAGAGACTGGAGAGTGGCCCGAGGCTGGAAGAAGGGGCGTCCCTGGGTCTGTTCTGTCCTAACACTGTTGAAGCAGGAGACAGATCCAGGACTGCAGAGGGCACTATCAGGAGAAATCTCTTGAGCAAGAATTATAACATAAGTTCAGTGCCTTTAAGTACAATCATACTTAAATGGGAGAACTCATTCCTGAAGAAGTAAAGTTACTAGAACAATCTAAAAGAGAGATTGAGCCCTAGCCGGTTTGGCTGAGTGGATAGAGTGTTGACCTGCAGACTGAAAGGTCCCGGATTCAATTCTGGTCAAGGGCACATACCCGGGTTGTGGGCTCAATCCCCAGTAGGGGGCGTGCAGGAGGCAGCCTATCTATGATTCTCTTACATCATTGATGTCTCTCTCTTTCTCTCTCTTTTCCTCTCCCTTCCTCTCTGAAATCAATAAAAATATATTTTAAAAATAAAATCAAAGAGAGATTAAAATAAATACACTTTGAATAAAGAACAAATAACACCGTTAAGCCTAACTAGCATGACTACCAGCCAATAAGCTTCCCAGCCTTGGCCACTTGTTCTGCCAGAATCTGTTCTCCCCAAATAATCTAGCTGAGGTTCCCGTGTACCCAGCACCTACTCCCCCTGCCCACTTGATGCAGTTTCCCCTTTAGGATCCTTGGATATCAAGGAGCCACAGTCCACACCAACAGCATTGCCTAAATATGAAATTCTAGTAGAAGGGGTTGAGGAGGGGCCTCAATTCATTCCCACCAGAAGAGTCTCATTTCCTTAGGCCACCTTGCCAGTTCAACCAGGGCTCAGCATAGGAAAGGGATATTGGGAAGGGGCAGCAGCCTTAATGGAGACAGAAAAAGGCTTATCTCCCTTCAGTGGTGGCTTGCTTCTGCATTTTCCTATTCTAAATTTTCAACTCAGCCATCCCTTACATTTTGTACATAAATCCAAACATGACTCAGTATGCAGAATAATTTGTATATATTGAGTGTATTTGATTTGGGTACACATTTCCAAGTACCAGAAACTGGGAAGACATAAACTTAACGTTCTAGAAAAACAGCTATATAATAAAGAGCCATGGTCGAAACGACTATTACAACCAAAGGCTCGACCAGACCATAAGTCAGTGCTGGGATGCCTGGCAACCCAGCACTGACTAGGGCCACTGCTGGCGCCCAGACCCAGCACTGACTGCCTTGGGCAGTGGTCGGCAAACTGCGGCTCAGCAAACCGCGGCTCGCGAGCCACATGTGGCTCTTTGGCCCCTTGAGTGTGGCTCTTCCACAAAATACCGACTTCTGTGCATGGGCCACGAAGTTTCAATCGCACTGTACGTGCGCGTCCGCACGTGATATTTTGTGGAAGAGCCACACTCAAGGGGCCAAAGAGCCGCATGTGGCTCGTGAGCCGCGGTTTGCCGACCACGGGCCTAGGGGGCTGCGGATCAGACCTGGAGAGAGGCCTGTAGAGAGAGAGGCAGGGTCTGATCCATAGCTTCTGTGGCAGCCATTAATCAAAACTTGCCTCTCTTTCTCTCCCAGCCTGGCCAACAGCCACGCCTCCATTTCTCTCCAGGCCTCCACCAGGGCTGCTGATCAGCCCCGCCTTTTTGATCAGGCCCATTGAGAGCCCAGAGATGCTGACTGGCATAGAAACTGGCCAATCAGAACCAAACCTGGAAAAAAAAAAAAAGAACCAAATCTGGGTCAATTGTGAGGAGTCAATGGCTGCCTAGGAGGTGGAGCTTTTGACGCTGACTGGCATAGAAACTGACCAATCAGAACCAAGTTGGCTGGCAGGGGAGGGCAGTTGGGGGCGAGATCAGACTGGCAGGGGAGGGCAGTTAGTGGCGATCAGGGAGGCAGAAGCAGTTAGGGGTAATCAGGCTGGCAGGGGAGGGCAGTAAGGGGTGATCAGGCAGGCAGAGGCAGTTAGGGGTGATCAGGCCAGCAGGGGAGGGCAGTTGGGAGCAACCAGGTTGGCAGGGAGGGCATTGGGGGCGAGATCAGGCTGGCAGGGGAGAGCAGTTAGAGGCGATTTGGCAGGCAGGCAGAGAGGTTAGTGGCAATCAGGCAGGCAGAGGCAGTTAGGGGTGATCAGGCAGGCAGGCAGAGAGGTTAGGGGTGATCAGGCAGGCAAGCAGAGAGGTTAGGGGCGATCAGGCAGGCAGAGGCAGTTAGGGGCTATCAGGCAGGCAGGCAGAGGGGTTAGGGGAAATCAGGCAAGCAGGCAGGTGAGTGGTTAGGAGCCAGTGGTCCCAGATTGTGAGAGGGGTGTCTGACCACTGGTTTAGGCCTGACTCCTGTGGGGGTCCCCAATTGGAGTGGGTGCAGGCTGGGCTGAGGGAACCGCCCCCCCCCTCCATGCACGAATTTCATGCACTGGGCCTTTAGTACAATAATAAACCTATTGCCAAAAAGCTAAGAGTCTACCTTTCAAAATCAAGAATGAGGTGTTATTATACATTGACTTGGGGTTATTACCCACAGCTCTGCTCCCAGGATGGGACAGTGAACCAGCTGTGTAAGATGAGCTCAAGCCATTGTGCCAAAGCACTTTCTAATCCCTTATAACTTAGGGCCAGGCAAAGCCCGCCTCCATTTCAACTGTACTGTCCTTTTAAAAAATATGTATTTTTTAAATATATTGTTTGTTGATTTTCAGAGAGGAAGGGAGAGGAAGAAATAGAAACATCTATGATGAGAGAGAATCATTGACTGGCTGCCTCTTGCATGACCCCTACTGGGGGCTGAGCCCACAACCCAGGCAAGTGCCCTGACTGTGAATCGAACCATCATCTTCTGGTTCATAGGTCAACCACTGAGCCACATCAGCCAGCCTAAACTGGGTTTTCTGCTAGAAAATAGTCTCATTGTTTTGATTCAAGCCCCAGATGGGCAACACCCTTTGATATGATTATGCATTCATGCTGGCTGGGTTTCAGTTTTTTAAATTTGTTTTGGCTGCCTCTTGAGCAAATATAATTTTTTAAAATTAAAATTTACCTAATTAGAAAAAAAATTGCTGGTGTGGCTCAGTGGTTGTTTACCTATGAACCAGGAGGTCACGGTTTGATTCCCCATCAGGGCACATGCCCAGGTTGCCGGCTAGGTCCCCAGTGTGGGGCATGTAGGAGGCAGCCAATCAATGATTGTCTCTCATCATTGATGTTTCTATCTATCTCTCCTTCGCCCTTCCTCCCTGAAATAAAAATATATTTTTTTAAAAAGATAAATTCCTGGATGGCAGAGAATATGACATAACTTTCTTCCCAGCAGAGCCCTATCCTAGTCTGCAGAGACCTATTGCCAGGCAGCCATGCCTAAATGTAGAGTCATTGGAAAACATGAATGGATAATGATGAATTTCCCTAAAGGCCTATATGCTTTCTGCTCCTGGTACAGCTGGCTCTGCTAGGAACACAGAGGCTTTCGCTTCTGAGTCTGGGGCAGAGGTGAGAGGGGGTCTGGGGCTAGAGGGGGCAGAACCACACCCCAATCTCCGGGGGCACAGCCAGGACCTTGCTTTTGAGATACACATTTCTTGCATCAGGTTGGTGCTGTGTTAATCTCTTGACAATTTGCAGCAGAATTCAGAATTTTTCAAACGATGGATTCAGGAGCATCGTGAAGTCGTGTTTTCAGGAACAATTTAATTTTGTGTTTTAATTTGGAGAGGATGAGAGAAAAGCTTAATATAAGTATCTTCTAGGCTTCCCAGTTGATTTGAAGAGAAATGTCCTTGGGAAATAACGTCTTCAGGAACCTTGACTTGGGTGGGTAAACATACAATATACAGACAACATATTATAGAATTGTACACCTATATAACTGGGGTTAACCAATGTCACCCCAGTAAATTCAATAAACATAAAAGTAAAAAGTCCTCCCAAAGATGGGCAGAATTCACTGTTTGGGAGTGAGTAGGACTATAATCACGCTGTGAGGAACTATTAAGTTCCAGAAAAAAATAACATGAACATAATTATATTAATGTTTTTAATTTCATTGGTTTTGCAGCTTTGTTTGCAATTCAGTTATAAGACTGTTTCCATTTTATAGTTGTATAAGAGCTTTAAGCCCAAGGAATTTAAAAATATACAAAGCTTGGCTGGCATAAATGTTATAATAAAAATTCTTTAAAAAAAATATATTTTATTGATTTTTTACAGAGAGGAAGGGAGAGGGATAGAGAGTTAGAAACATCGATGAGAGAGAAACATCGATCAGCTGCCTCCTGCACACCCCCTACTGGATATGTGCCCGCAACCAAGGTACATGCCCTTGACCGGAATCGAACCTGGGACCCTTGAGTCCGCAGGCCGATGCTCTATCCACTGAGCCAAACTGGCTAGGGCATAATAAAAATTTTTATAACAATCTTTTTCTTTAAAAAAAGTCAGGCAGACCTGCAAGATCTTGGAGTAGGCAGGCATCCTGCTGCTGGACCTTGAGACACCTCGTTGGCTTTAGCATACAAGTCCAAGTAGGCATCTGGCCTGGCTCCTCACCTGTGCACCCCACCGAATAGTGTCAGACCTATTCATTTGTGCACCTGGAGACCGCCACTCCCAAGGCCTTTTTCCTTTGCAGCCTGTCCTGATGCAGCCAAGGTGGTGGGCTGCCAATGGTCATCTCCTTAGGGGCAACTGAAAGTTTTATATCTAAACACTTCTGGCTGCCCTGGCTGGGTAGCTCAGTCAGTTAGAGTGTCATCTCAACACACCGAGGTTTGGGGTTTGAACCCCGGTCAGTAAACATACGGGCACCAACCAATGAATGCCTAAATAAGTGGAACAAATCAATGCTTCTCCTCTCTCAGATCAATAAAAGAAAAACAACAAACAAATAGCATTTGGTTGGCATCCCCACTGTCCTATGGAGTAAGAAGACCCAAAAACGTTGCCTGTCTCTCAAACAGATCTTGTTTAGATAGTGTGTTAGAAGGGAGAGAAAGACAGCTGCCAATCATGGTGATGGGACAGGCCCACTTTTACCAGATGAACTGTACTTGCATATTTCAAACATTTTAGGAAATCATTCACCCATTGGGGGGAAAACAGAAGAAATCATGAAGGCAAGGAATTTCCAGGGATTCTCAATTTCTATCTTTATTGTATTCACATGAATATTCAAAGTATAAACGCATTTAGTCTAAAACTTGTGGAGTCAAGTCATGCTGCTTAGTTAGATGTTGGTCTATTTGAAGTATTTCTGGTGAATACTGAGGGTTGTCTAGACATAGACAACTTCAACGTTGTGCCTGTAAAAGTTCCAGTGCAGTGCTTATTTTAAAGGTATTATTGAGCACTCTTGCTTATATTCTCTCAACCTTACAGTATGGCACAACCATAAAGCATTCATGATCTTGGTACTGAACAGGAAAATTTCACCAGAGTGTCTACTTCTGTATTGTTTTATTATTTCAAAAGCTTAAACAAGATGTCCTACTCTCATTGTTCTTCTGTCTGGTATAATAGCAATTCGCATGGTGTGCTAGGGAGGGTGAAGGAATTACTTAGACTTTCTGCAGGAATTAAGGGTGGTGCCATCACTAAGGGGTGAATAGTGATAATGTATTTTTTCCCCTTTTCTGTGTTTTTAGCTCTGATGGCTAAAAAATAATTCTCTCTAAAACCAAAAAGGAGAAACAGAGGCGGACACACAATACCTAGTCAAGCCTGAGAAACACTGGGGCAGGAACCCTATTTGCCAGTTCAAGGTCCCAAGATTTCTGTATTTCCAGAATTAAAGCTGATCTATTCTGTGGCTTTGAAATTGTGGGCCAAAATATTATTTTATCCTTCTCTTTACCTTGGCAGCTATAGCAGATCTATAAAGCTCATAAGGCTTTCTTGAATCTGGAAACCATCCGTTTGAGCTAAGAAGTTGGGCCTTTGCTTTCAAAGTGGAAATCTTAAAAGAAAGGACTGCATGAAGAATCCTGCCAGATGGAGACCTCTCCAAATGCCTAAAATGTAGGTGGGTAGCTCTTTGGGCAGGAAACAGACTTGCTCAAGAGACTTTGGAAAAGGCAATGGGTAGACTTGAGTCCACTCAACTGACCCGTTAGGGACTCAATCCTACATGAGATCCTGGAGATACTTGTCAAAGTATCTTGTAGTACCTTACATTGTGAGAATAGAGTACAGGAAGTCACCCCAACAAAATAGAGGCCCATCTGACAGTGCAGGGCTCTTTGATGATGTGATCCTCATTATAAATACTCTGAAGACTACCTCTGTTCAGTCTCATTTCACACCCTGGAGAGATAGTTTTGTGGGTTTTTTACATTTTTGTTTTGGACTTTACATTCTCCCAGGTTACAGAGATCACATCATCCAAGGCCCAAGGATGAAAAAAGTCTCTAGGGGCTGAGATAGGAAGTGTGTACCCATGTTGGTCCCCTCCAAGAGCGACAACACTGGACATCCCGGGGTGGATATCCCCAGACTTCAGTCTCCTTGAAGGCAAACCCCCAAAGAAACAGAAACCACTCTCAGAAACTTTGAATCCCACACTTTGAACCTACCTTTCAAACTCCATTGCTTTTGGTGAAATAGCCATTAATAACTTAATTATAAGCAGCCTAATCTAAGATTTGGCTGTGGGAGAACATCCATTTTCTGAGGAAAGCCATTTCCCCTTAGAGATGAATCACTCTTTCTGTAGTTATCAACCTCTTGCCTGGTGTCCTGTGTTCTCCTTCATCCCTCATCTGCCCCTCAGGAATATTTTAGTATAAAAGCTCCATAGATCCAAACTTAGTCCCATCATAACTATTTCTAGTTGAGTAGGAAATAGAGAACCTGGGCAACTTGGCCTTCACCATGTGGGCCTCGGGCACAATCTGAGGAAGGATAAGGGAACGCAGTTGTCAAATAAAGGGGTTTTATGGAGTGACCCCAGGTGATCTGATCCTAAATTCCTAACTGGGCAGGTCATGATGAGTGCTCACATCCAGGCCCAACTGATCTAAGGTTTGAAGCGAGCTGTCCATTTTTCTTGTGCATCTAGGCTGGAACCTTTTGAAATACCAGAATGCCCCTCCAAAGAGGGCATAAAGACTCAAGAGCACATCCTCTTACAAAAATAGAGAACTAGCACTTAGGGGCCAGGTACACACAGGTGGCAGGGAGCATGAGGGAGTTCCTTGTGGGACCAACAGTTGTCTGGAGTGTGGTTACATAAATCTACACACGAGGTAAAATTACGTAGAACTTTATACACATGTGAGTGCATACTGGCCTTAGTGAAGTCTGCATTCTCGTATAGGAGACTAAATAGGACCCAAAGATATTCTCCCATTGAGCCTCTGGAGGGTTTTGCAGATACCTTGATTTCAGTCCAGCAATAAGATTTTGTATTTCTGGCTCCCATAACCTTTAAGGCATCAAGTTTGTGGTAACTTGTTATAGTGGCCATGTAAACCTAAAATTTGAGTAAAGTAATACTGATGTCCTGATTCTTATACTGTTCTCTAGTCTTATGTAAGATGTTGCTAGGGGAAACAGGGTAAAGGGTATGTGGGACTGTTGTATTTTTGCAACTTCTTGTTAAATATTTCACAAGGGCAAAAAGTAAAGAGAGAGGGGTAAAACCTTGAAGCCACGAAGAGCAAAGCAATGGAGCAATGGAGCGTAGAGAAAGATAATGTGGTGGGTAGTTTTCTGACCCACCCACCTCCAACCCGAATGAAAATGGCCTTCTCTGGTTCTCACTCCATCTGCAAAAGTGAAAACGGCAATCAGCCTTGTTCTGCCTCTGAAGGGCAGGAAGCAGGATGTCCCATCTACTGAGGACTCTTACGTTAGGCACAAATATCACCTCAGAACATTTACAGAAAGCTTGTAAGGAATTAACTAGTTAGAGTAAGAAGCCCTAGACTCTAGAGAAATTAGTAATTTCCCTGGAGCCACACAGAATTAAAAGCTCAAAGCCAGGTCTGCTGAGGCCAGGGCATTTAAAAGAACCATTTTGTGGCAGGTCCTTGAAGACCAGAGTTAGGATTGAGCTGAGAAAGGAGAACCTAGTTTCAACTGCTGGAGAGAGGATACATTTATTTATTTAGGTAAACTGAATATACAGAATGAGCCCTTGTAATAAAAGCCATGAAACAGTTATATCACCTTCTCCTTAATTTCTTCGTGTAAAGCAATTCATAGTATTTAACAATAATTAAAACTGAGAGAAAGCTAATATCTAGCATTAGGGAAGAGATTCAATCTCACCATAGAATGGATTTATGCAATAAAATGTAAAAGTATTTAAGCCAGAATATTTAATAAGCAAATACATATTGAAAGGAAGGTAGTTTAATTAAGACTAAGATTCACATTATGATAAATGACAATTTTAATATAGCCTTTAAATTTATCAACATCTAGGTACTATTGGTAATCTTCCTTTCCCCTCATCCCCAAGTATACTGTTAGCTAACCATCTTGTTGGATAAAATTGTGGCATTTTATTTTTGTTTTCCTTCATTTTGGGTGTGGGAAAAAATATATATATATTGTATTCTTTACATTGACTCTGGGTTGCTAAAATATATTCTCCAGTGATTCTTTCAAAGAGGGTATGCAAGAAATAAACTTTCTGAATTCTTCAATATAAAAAAATACCTTTGTTTTACCCTCAAAATCAAATGCCAATTTGGCTGGATATAAGATTCTAGGTTTAAAGCCTTTAGCCTCCAGACATCTTATGATACTGCCCCATTTACTTCTAGCATCCAGAGTATCCAATGATAAGTCTGCAGTCATTCTGATTCTTATTCCTCTGTAGGTTACCTGTTTTTTCTCTCTGGAAGCAGCTATGATTTTTTCTCTATCACTGCAACTCCCAAATTTCACCAAGATGTGTCTAGGAGTGGTTCTCTTTTTATCAATTTTACTGGGTATTCGAAAGGCACTGACAATATCCAGACTTGACCTTTTCTTTAGCTCTGCAAAGTTTTCTTCAATTATTTCCTTAACTATTTCCTCTGCTCCATTCTCTTTATTATCTTTTTCTGGAATGCCTATCAAACGGATGTTTGAGCTTCTGGATCTATCCTCTACCTCTCTTATTCTTTCTTTAATTATTATCTGTTTGGCCATTTGCCTTGTATCCTTAGAGAACTCTTCAATTCGATCTTCTAGATGATTTACTTTCTCTTTAAGTATGTCTATTCTAACACTCAGTGTAGATAGCTTTTTATTTCCAGGATGGTAATTTTTAATATCTCTAATCTCTTCTTGTATCTCTCTGAGTGTTTGAATTACACTTCTCCTAAAGTTCTCTTCTGTTTCTTGTAGTAAGTCTGTTTCCTTAGATGTTAGCTTACATTTCACCAATTTTTTCTTCTCAGAATCTGAAGCCAAATGAGTACAGGAAAGTTCTTTTTCCTCGATCTGGGAGGTAGTCTCTTCTACCTCTGAGTCCTCTCCTTCTGGCCACGGTGAGTACCGTTCGCTTTCCCACTCGGAGCTTTCTCCCTCCTGTAGCTCATAACATTCTGTCTCTTCAGTTAAAATACTATCCAACTCCTCACTTTCAGCTCCACGTGCCAGGCTGTAATAGTGAAAGTTCTGTTGGTTACATAATTCTGAGGCCGTTTCTTCCTCCGGTCCCGAAGACTCTTCCCCTTGCTCCAACTCTGAAACCTCTTCCTCCTCCCCTAGCTCCGAGGTCTCTCCTTCCTCCAACTCAGAAGCCTCTTGCTTCAGCCCTGACGTCTCTTCTCCCTCCTCCAAATCTAAAGCCTCTTTTTCTTCCTCCTCTAGCTCGCAGGCCTCTTCCTCCTCCGGGGCATCTTTGTCCTGAGACTCTGAAGCCTCTTCCTCGTGAGTCTCTAAGCTTTTCACTTCCTCTGTCTCAGCAACCTTTACCTCTTTAATAAACAGAAAGCTCAGGCCATCACTGGTTGCTTCATACTTTGAGGCTATTAGAGTTTTGTTCTGAAAGTTTAAAAAAAAAAAAAAATTTGTTAAGGCAGTAAAACCTTTCACTCTGTAAATTAAATGTGACTGCTATTTGACGATTAGCAAATACCTAGATTATTTAAATGATTTATTCTTAAAGGCTTGGATCCCCAAACAAGTCATTTCTACTGTGATCATCCATCATACCTGCAATGACTTATGTAGTACTTGCAACAGATTTCCGTGAGGTTGTGTATACTGTATTCCTTCTGTAGTCCTAACCCTTAGTGCTTCAATAATGACTTGTGTTAGTGAATGGTTGGTTATATTTAGGGAGGATAAAGAGACTTTGTTATCTAACTTTAGAAAGATTAAAAACAATTACAACAACAAAAATCCACATTTACCTTTCCCCTCCCAAACAAGCAAATTTAAAATTTTAAAAAGATCCCAGTTGCAATTCAAACTCTAGCCATATTAATTATAAGAAAAACATGTTTTGGTTAGGAGTACAGGGTCAATTCATTTTGGATTTGTTCAAATCCAGTCTCCACATTTGTTACCAGTATCTCAGTTTTTCCTCTAAAACAGGATCTGACCATAGCACTACTTTTGTCTGTTGTAAGGGTTAAGAAAGGCAACTTAGCCAAAACCGGTTTGGCTCAGTGGATAGAGCGTCGGCCTGCGGACTGAGGGGTCCCGGTTCGGTTCCGGTCAGCGGCATGTGCCTGGGTTGAGGGCATATCCCCGGTGGGAGATGTGCAGGAGGCAGCTGATCGATGTTTCTCTCTCATCGATGTTTCTGACTCTCTATCTCTATCCCTTCCTCTCTGTGAAGGATCAATAAAATATATTTTTTTTTTTAAAAAAAAAGAAAGGCAACTTAGGTGCTGAGCTTCAGGCAAGTCTGCAATGTAATGTGGGCTCAACATTTCTTAGAACACTCTTCTTGGCCCTGAGTTTTTCATTCAGTGCTGTCTACTGCAGTGGTTCTCAACCTGTGGGTCTTGACCCCTTTGGGGGGCTGAACGACCCTTTCACAGGGGTCACCTAAGACCATCGAAAAACACATACAATTACATAGTTTTTGTTAATCACTATGCTTTAATTATGTTCAATTTGTAACAATGAAAATAAATCCTGCATATTAGATACTTACATTACGATTCATAACAGTAGCAAAATTACAGTTATGAAGTAGCAATGAAAATAATTTTATGGTTGGGAGTCACCACAACATGAGGAACTGTATTAAAAGGTCGCAGCATTAGGAAGGTTGAGAACCACTTGTCTACTGGGAAAGAATGTCCCATTTGTGGCTGGTTGACTCCTATTTGGTCAATATTCCCATCTCCAGAACAGGTTAGGTTCCTTCTGTTTATATTTCCGGGGCACAGCTAATATCGGAGATTAAGTGTTTATTCTTAAGTAGTAAATTTGTGGATCTAAGTGTATCTTCAAATTCTAGACTTTCATTTTGCACAGAGGTTGTACTTGAAAATGTTGGGAGGGCAGGGGAAGTAGGTGTTCTTTTGAAAACCTGTCAAAAATATTGGCTTGCCTAAGCCAGTTTGGCTCAGTGGATAGAGTATCAGCCTGCATGCAGACTGAAGGATCCTGGGTTCAATTCCAGTCAAGGGCATATGCCCCGGTTGACTGGGTTGTGGGCTTGATCCCCAGGAGGGGGCATGAAGGAGGCAGATGATCAAAGATTCCCTGTCATCATTGGTGTTTCTATCTCTCTCTCTCTCCCTTTCTCTCTGAAATTAATAAAAAAAAAAAAATCTAAAAAATATATTGGCTTAATAATATAGACCTCAAACAAGTAAGGATATTCTATGCTCATGAATTTCAAGAATTAATATTGTTAAAATGTAATACAACCCAGAGGAATCTACCAATTCAATGCAATTTCTATCAAAACTCCAATGGCATTTTTCATAGACATGCAATCCTAAACTTTACATGAAACCACACACACAAATCTCATATATACAAAGCAAATCTTGAGAAAAAGAACAAAGCTGGAGACATCACACTTAATGATTTCAAACTATATGGTATTGACATAAAAACAGAGTAATGGGGCAGAAATGAACTCATGCATATATAGTCAACTAATGTATGAAAAGCCAAGAATCTACAATGGGCTAAGCAGTCTTTAACATCTACATTAATAAGAGAGAAACATGCAAATTGGTCACTCCACTATGCCCACCAGCCAATCAGGGTGAGTATGCAAATTAACCCAACAAAGATGAAGGGTTAATTTGCATACACAGGTGGGAGCAAAGACTGAAGACTAAAGAGGCTTTGCTTCTCCGCTGTGGCCGGACCAAAGGCCCAGGTCCCGGAAAACTGGTGCAGGCAGCCAGGGGAAGGGAGGCCTATTGCGTGAGTCTTCATGCAACAGGCCTCTAGTATAAAAGGAAAGAGAGGGAGGAAGAGAAAAAAGAGAATCTCTTCAGGTTACCTTTTAAGATTGAGGTTATAAAAATATTCAGGAGCCAAAGCCGGTTTGGCTCAGCAGATAGAGCGTCGGCCTGCGGACTGAAAGGTCCCAGGTTCGATTCCGGTCAAGGGCATGTACCTGGGTTGCGGGCACTTCCCCAGTGGGGGATGTGCAGGAGGCAGCTGATCGATGTTTCTCTCTCATAGATGTTTCTAACTCTCTATCTCTCTCCCTTCCTCTCTGTAAAAAATCAATAAAATATATTAAAAAAAAAATATTCAGGAAATAAGCTAAAGTGTTTTTAATGAATCAAGTACATGGGAAACATACTCTAATATGCTGTAAGAAAAGAAAACCTTTATATATTGGAATGGATAAAAGTTAGATATTAACATTAATGAACAACCAGACGGGTTTTAATAAAAAAGTTCTATATGCATTTCTCTGATTGCGAATAAAGAAAACTTAGCAGACTACTTAACACATTAAAAATTGAACCTAGCCTAACCAGCTTGCCTCAATGGTTGAGCACTGACCTATAAACCAGGAAGCCAAGGTTCAATTCCTAGTCAGGGCACATGCCCAGGTTGCAGGCTCGACCCCCAGTAGGGGGCTTGCAGGAGGCAGCCAAGTAATGATTCTCTCTCATCATTGATGTTTCTGTCTCTCTCCTCCCATCATTTCTGAATAAAAATATATTTAGAAAAAGGAAAGTGAAAAAAAAAATGGAACCTAATTACTTATACTTAATATTTCTGTTCTTATTCCCAGTACAAGGGCTTTGTTAAATTCGTTCAATTCTTTGTTTCATTTTTTCCTTTTAATTATTTAAAAGGTATTAAAAATAAATAAAATAAAAGCTATTGTTCTGGTTTTAGCTTTAAATATTTAGCATATATTTATTTATCAAAGTCTGGTGTATGTATAATCTCCTCTCAAATTATTCACTCTTACTTTTCCCAAACTTCCAACACCACCAATTTAATCATTACTTTTAACACCTCTCACTTTTAACAATTTCTTAAAATTTGCTTGGAAGACCAGCTAAGTAAGCTCTACAGATTTGTATGCTTACCATTTTTTCTTGAATCCCATATCTTCTTCCTCCTTTCTTCCTGTTTTCATTTTCTGGGAGAGCCCCTTTCAGTAATTCTTTCATAAAAGATTTTTGGCTGATAAATTTCCTGAGGCTTTGCATGTCTGAAAAAGTCCTGATTTCACCATCACATTTAAATGCTAACTTAACTTGGCATAAAATTTTTGGTTCAAAATCATTTTCCCTCAGAATATTGAAGACATTACTCCATTGCTTACTAACGTCCAGTGTTGCTGATGAAAAGTCTGCTGCCAATGTTAGTATTGCTCCATCTTCTTTAGAGGCTTTTAGAACTTTCTCTTTATTTTTGAAGTTCTGAGGGATGTTTTCCTCTCTCGTTTCTTTGACCAATACATCCTCCCAATGCTCTTGACCCTCATCCTCTCCTGTAACTTCTATATGAATGTTGCAATTTCTACTTGTGTCATCTATATTACCTATGGCTTCTTCCATATTTTCCATACCTTTGTGATTTTGTGAATCATCCAGGGACAATTCCTTACCTTGGTTAGTATTGTAGTCTTCACTTTGGTCTAATTTGCTACTGAGTTTAACTATTTCACTTCTTTTAAAAGTCAAATTCTCAATATCCTCAATATAGTTTTCTCCTTCTATTTTCTCTACCAATCCTGTTTTTATCGATGTGATATCTTTTATTTGTTGCCACTCTTTTCTGATACTGGGGTTCTTTGGATTTTTCAGTTCAAGCATTGTACTTTTTATTCCTAAAATTTCCGTTAGTTCATTTTTAAGAGATTCCCTTAACTCTACAACCATTAAGTCCATATTTTCCATCAAGACTTTAAACTTATTCATAATAACTGCTGACATATCTTTGTATTTTAAATCCAATAACTGAACCATCTCAGTTTCTATCAACTGAATCATTTCCATGTGGAAGCTGCTTTCTAGTTTCTTTGCAAGTGTAGGAATTTCTGATTGTACACTGTACATGATGAATATGTTATCAAGACTGGATTGTCTTCGTTTCTTGAAAAGTAATTTTGTTCTTGCACACCTGCTGGATTTCCCCTAAAATATTTTTACAAAATCATCTGAAATATAAAAAAATAAATAAAGAATTATTTACTGAAAAATTCTTTAACAGTGAAACCCCATGCAAGTTAAGACCTGAATGTACTAAATCATCCAAACAGTAGCTAAATAGAAACTGACTGGTTCTCCATACCATTAACTTTCTGTTAGTATTAAATAGATTAATTACAAGAAAATATTTTTTAAAAGTGCAGTATACCAAATTTTGAAAATCTAAGGTGATTTGGATGGTATCTTTCACAAATGAAGCCCCCTTTTTAACTGAAGAGATTCACATTAACACTTTTTTTTCAAAACCAGCTGTCAAGTCAATTCGTATTATTTTCTATGGTGCAAATATTTAGACACTAGAAGCCGGGTGCATGAAATTTGTGTGTGTGTGTGTTGGTTGGTTGCTCAACCCAGACTGCAAAAGAGCCCTCAGGGGATGTCCGACTGCCACAGAGGCTGGACAGACTCCTGCCACTGCTGCTGCGCTTGCCAGCAGTGAGCCCAGCTCCTGGCTGAGTGCACTGACCACCAGGGGGGCAGCCTCTGCATTGAGCATCTGCCCCCTGGTGGTCAGTGCATGTCTTAGCGATTGGTTGTTCCGTCATTTGGTTGATTTACATAAGCCTTTTATTATACAGGATATCCTGCAGGAAGTAGAATTAAATCCCATGCCTCCTCCCACTTAACACAGGCCCTATTTTTGTTTGAGGAAACTCTTAGTTTGTTCATTTTTGCGTTTAATCATTCCACTATACTGCAGAAGTGCCAAACCTTTAACAGGTTAAGCACCCAGCCTGTTTTGTCTTCCCGGACGAAAAGTATCCTGTCAGTCACCGGTGACTGATATGGTGCTTAATGTGTTAAAGAGAGAGACCACCCCCATTCCTTGATGAGAAGTGGGAAAGCACACTGCACACTTTGGACAATACCTGGGATACCAGTTCCCAAACCTCCCTCTGCAAAGCCTCAAAGATAATCAAGTTTTACCAATTGAGTTTACTGCTGAAGTACTAACAATTATGCCACCTACTGATTCATCATAGTTGTCAAGACCCAAAATGCTTGAACTTGCATATTTAAAAAGAAAAACTGCACCTCTTTATGAGGAT
Source organism: Myotis myotis (assembly GCF_014108235.1). Lineage (NCBI taxonomy): Eukaryota > Metazoa > Chordata > Mammalia > Chiroptera > Vespertilionidae > Myotis > Myotis myotis. The sequence goes on along the minus strand of NW_023416324.1, from coordinate 43,114,748 downwards.
TCAGTGACTTATAGGAAGGAAACTAGGGTAAATAAACTGTAGCTGTTATTAAAAGGCATCTAATGTTTACAGAAAAACTTCCCAGACTTGAGTCATCTGACATATTCTTTAAAAAGCCAGTTATATAAAAATTAGAGCCCTAATTGGTTTGGCTCAGTGGATAGAGCATCAGCCTGCGAACTCAAGGGTCCCAGGTTCGATTCCAGTCAAGGGCATGTACCTTGGTTGCAGGCACATCCCCACTGGGGAGTGTGCAGAAGGCAGCTGATCGATATTTCTCTCTCATCGATATTTCTAACTCTCTATCCCTCTCCCTTCCTCTCTGTAAAAAAAATCAATCAAATATATTAAAAACAAAACAAAACAAAAAACTAGAGGCTCATTGCACAGATTGGTGCCCTGGTGGGGGGGAGGGGCGCATTGCCTGTGAGGATTGGCCCACTGTGGGAGTGCCACGCATCCCGGTCAGCCAAGTGGCTGTGGACCTGCCCTCTGAGCAGCTGCTCCAGCTGTGGGTCAGCCGAGCAGTGCTCTCACTGTGGGAGTGCACTGACCACCAGGGGGAAGCTCCTGCGTTGAGTGTCCCCTGGTGGTCAGTGCACATCATAGCAACTGGTCAACCAGTCATTCTGGTTGTTCTGCCATTTGGTCGATGAGCTTCTATATATACAGATGTGACTGAGGAAGGAACCAAGATGGTGGCATAGCTAAATGCTGGTACTCGCAGGTTCCCACAACCACATTAAAATTACAACTAAAATACAGAACAACCATCATTCAGAACTACCTGAAAGCTGGTTGAATGGAAGCCCTACAACTAGAGAAGTAACGAAGAAAGCTGAAACTGGTAGGAGGGGCGGAGGTGCAGAATGGGCTGGTACAATACCCACATGTGCCATTTTTTTTAACAGGGAGACTGTCTCTGTGGAGGCCATTGGTGAGGAGCAAGGGGTCCCAGCCCCACACCAATCCCCCAGCCCAGTGTTCCAGAATTGGAAAAGAGAAGTCCCAGCAACTACAGGCTATAAAAACCAGTGGGGATTGTGGCTGCATGACATGGAAGTGGCTAGAGATAAAGGTATTTCATTAAAAGGGCTGGCACACAAATTTACTTGGACTCCCAACACCAGGTGGCTTTGGGGGACCCCAACACATACAGGGAGGTAATGGATTGGCTGGTATTAGAGCAGGAACTCAGGGGCAGCTTTCTCCCAGACAGGGGTCATTGTTCCTATGCTGGGACCTCCTGTCATAGAGCTCATTGGCAGCCACATCTGACCTGGATGGAGCATTAGCCCGAAGCACACTGTTTCCTCCATCCTGGGGATACCCTGAGAACCTGCCCCACCCAAACTGTTTACAACAGCTTTTCCATATAAATGGCCTGTCCTGACTCAGGCTCCAGATTTTGCTAAAATCTCTCAAACAAGCTGCAGCTGGTGACAGCATGCCACCAGTGGGGTCTATCAATAAAAGGCCCAAGACCTGGCACTAGCACCTGACTGCCTTGCTTCACAACTGGGACTCACCTGGGCACCTCTAAACCCAATACAAAAAGCATCACTCTGCAGATCCCTCTGTAGCTCCTGCAGGGTGGCCCCAGGCAGTGGCCGACTTTGCACTTCCCTGTAGGAACCACAGCCAGTATACCCAATGAACAGCTTCAGGCCATAGCAGATCACAACTCTACCCATCCACAAGCAACACACTAAAGAGGCAGACTCAGTGAGTACTAAAGCCCCACTGAGGCAAGTTCTGCTTCATAAGGGTGTTTCCTGCACAGCAGCTCTCCCACTATAAGCTGGTCCTTATAGCCAATTGGCCTGGAGGTCAATTCCTCTCAGTGAGGCCTACAGCAATTAAGTCTCACCTACAACAAGACTGTGCACACAGCCCACAAAGAGGCACACCTAGAGTGCCCATCTCAGGGCAACAAATACATATCTATGAACAATTGAATCTAAAAATCAAAATAAACGAATAAGAAATCTAATGATCAAAATTAACTGGGGAGGCTGAGCCACTGGGCCATACAGGACATCTACTACACAAAAGCCACTCTACCAAGTCCAGGAGACATAGCAACTTTACCTAATATATAGAAACAAACAGGTAAGCAGCCACAAAGAAACATATCACAAGTGAAAGAAATGGAAGCAAGCAAACTATTGAATAGAGTTCAAAACCATGGTTATACTCAAGGATCTACATGAGACTTTCAAGGATCTTAGTGAGAATGTCAAAGACAAAAAAGGACCAGTCAGAAATTAACCATACACTAACTGAAATAAAGAACAATTTACAGGGATTCAATAGTAAATGATTCTGAGAATCAAGTCAACGATTTGGAATACGAGGAAGCAAAATACACCCAATCAAAAGAGCAAAAAGTAGTAAGAATCCAAAAATATGAAAATAGTGTAAGGAGTCTCTGGGACAACTTAAAGTGTACCAACATTTGCATTATGGGGTGCCAGAAGGAGATGAGAGAGCAAGATATTAAAAACCTATTTGAAGAAATAATGACAGAAAACTTCCCCTATCTGGTGAAAGAAAGACAAATCCAGGAAGCCCATAGAGTCCCAAACAGGAGGAACCGAAGGAGGCCCACACCAAGACCACTGTAATTAAAATGCAAGAGTTAAAGACAAAGAGAGAATCTTAAAAGCAGCAAGTGAAAAGCAGTTAATTACCTATAAGGGAGAACCATATGACTGCCAGCTGATTTCTCAATAGAAGAGAGTGGCAACAAATAGTCAAAGTGATGAATAGTAAGGACCTACAACCAAGATTGCTCTACCCAGCATAATTCTCATTTAGTATTGAGGGGCAGATAAAGAGCTTCACAAACAAGAAAAAGCTAAAGGGAGTTCATCACCACCAAACCAGTAGTACGTGAAATGTTGAAGGGTATTCTTTAGAAGAGGAAGAAGATATAAAAATATGAACAATAAAATGGCAACAAATACATATCTATGAACAATTGAATCTAAAAATCAAAATATATGAACAAGAAATCTAATGATCAAAATTAACTGGTGAATAACAGTATCAGAGGCCTGGAAACATAGAATAGACTGATGAATCTCAGAGAGAAGGCAGGGGCAGGAAGAGACTAATCAAAGATCTTACCTATGAACACAGACAGTATGGTGGTGAAGATCTGGGGAGGTGCAGGAACTGGGTGGAGGGGGACAATGGGAGGGGACATGTGTAATGCTCTCAACAATAGAATAAAAAAAGAAAAAAATGAGGTATCAAGCCTTAAAATATGGAGGACCCTAAAATGCATACTAAATGAAAGAAGCCAATGAGAAAAGACTTGTTTAGCAGTTAACTACTAAAGGGATACAAATATTTAAATTCTGAAGTAATGCATAAATCTGCCCTGGATGGTGTGTTGAGTGGTAAGAGCATTACCCTGTGCACCAAAGGGTCACAGGTTCAATTCCACATCAAGAGCACATACCTGGGCTGCAAGTTCCATCCCTGGCCTAGTTGGGGTGAGTGTGGGAGGTAACTGATTGATGTGTGTCTTACAATTCCCCCCATCTCTCTTCCCCTCCCGCCTCCCATTTTCATCAATGGAAAAAAATATCCCCAGGCAAGGGATAATCCTATATAACAAAAGCCTAATATGCTAAGTGTCTGATCATCCATTCAACCAATCAAAGTATAATATGCTAATGACATGCTAAGGCTGCTCAACAGCTCGCTATGTTTTGCACTGACCGCTAGGGGGCAGATACTTCAACCAGTAGGTGAGCTTGCTGCTGGGGTCCGACCAATCAGGACTGAGTGAGACACGCCCTGGAGCCCTCCTGCAGTCCCTCCCCAGCCCCGATCGTGCACCAGTGAGGTCCATCAGCCTGGCCTGCACCCTCTCACAATTCAGGACCCCTCGGGGGATGTTGGAGAACCGGTTTTGGCCCTATCCTGCAGGCCAGGCCAAGGGACCCTACTGGTGCAAGAATTCATGCACTGGGCCTCTAGTAATAATAAAACTCACCAATCACAAACCAAAGGAAATTTGTAAAGACAATGTCAAAAATAACTACTTGTGATACACAGTGTAAGTAGTGCTTTGAAAGGGGTTTATGGACTTAAAATATTAAAAAGGTGGAAAGGATAAAAAACCAAGTTAAATTGCTACATATAAAATAATATGGACCCCAAAATGTGAAAATATTAAACTAAACCTCTGGGACAATTGATCGAACTATTTAGAAAGGGTATAAATAAATAACACTATGAACAAAAAAGGACACAGGTACAGATAAAGTATGGTTCAAAAACAGGAGCATTATTAAACTTTCCCAAATAAATTAAAAAGTTGAGAAGCAACTTTTATTGTAATATTACCCAAACTCTTCCAGAGATCAGCACAAAGGAAATATTTTAATACTCTATGAGGCCAGATTAACTTCAATAACAAATCAGAGGAAAATGAGTTTTTCCTCAAAAACATAAAAACAAAAATCTTAAAAATAGTAGCAAATAAAAACGAACAGTATTTTAAAGGCTATATACCAAGATTAAGTTGGCTTATTCAAGAATGAGAGAGTTGCTAGAAAACTAAGGGGTTCCTCAAAAACTTAACATAGAATTACCATATGATCTAGCAGCTCCACTTCTACTGTTTATCCAGAAGAATTAAAAACAAGGACTAAGTTATTTGTACACTGATGTTAACAGCATTATTCACAGTCAGTAGCCAAAGGTCAAGCAACCCAAGTGCCCTAGTGCCCTTCAAAGGATGAATGGATAAACATAATGTAATATATATATATATATATATATATATATATATATATATAATATTCTTTAGTCTTAAAAAGGAAGAACATTCTGACACAAGCTGCAACATCTTTGAACCTTGAAGACATTACACTAAGTGAAATAAGCCAGTCACAAAAGGACAAGTATTGTATGCGTTCACTTATGAGGTGCCTAAACAGTCAAATTTACAGAGAAAGTAGAATGATGTTGTCAGGGGCCGGGGCGGGGAGGAATGGGATAAGGAGATAGTGTTTAATGGGTACAAAGTTTCAGGTTAAAAAGACGAAAGTTTTAAAGATTGGTGGTGGTGATGGTTGCACAGCAATGTGAATGTATGTAATACCACTGAATTTAAAGTCTTAAAGTTAGCATTATTTATGATAAAAATAACTCAAAGTATGAGTGACAGGAGGTGAAGGAAAATGTATATTAAAGATCTTACATCAGGAAAAGGTCAAAAAAGGAAAGATAAAAAAACAACTACTAATAAGTGATCAATGTTAGTTACATACACATTTCATCCCTCTTTATGAAATAAACTAAAAAATTCAGCATCACGAGTTGTACCTGAAGCTAATCCAAGAGACTATGAGGAAGCACACCCAGAAAAGTGCACAAGGTAAGTAGGAGCTTCTACAGGGCCTTCAGTACTTCAATGACAGGGTGAGGGGCCTCTTCCAGCTTAGGAGACAAAGAGAACTGTGTGACCCTTTATTTGGATCTCGGTTCGAATAAATCAATCGTACAAAAGTAGAACATTTTTAATATAAACTGAGTATTAAATTATATCAAGGAATATGAATTTCATTAGCTGTTAATATTGTATTATTTAAGAAAATGTCCTTATTTTTAAGATAGATACTGAAGTTATTAAGGGTGAATTGACACGATGCATGAGATTTACTTTAAAAGATTTCAGAAACACACACACACACACACACACACACCCCAATAGATGAGGTTTATGGGGAGATGCTTGTTTCTGAATCTGGATGGTGGGTTTGGGAGTTTCTCCTTTTGCATACCTGAAAGTGCTCCTAATTTTTAAAAAAATTTCGCCCTAACCGGTTTGGCTCAGTGGATAGAGCGTCAGCCTGTGGACTCAAGGGTACCAGGTTCGATTCTGGTCAAGGGCATGTACCTTGGTTGCGGGCACATTCCCAGTAGGGGGTGTGCAGGAGGCAGCTGATCGATGTTTCTCTCTCATCGATGTTGCTAACTCTCTATCCCTCTCCCTTCCTCTCTGTAAAAAATAAATAAAAAATAAAAAATAAGTAAAAAAATTTAAAGTTTTAAGGAAAACCACTGAGCTCTCCTGACTGAAACACAGACTGCTCTGTATGTCCTACAACAGATATTCAGCCAGTAGATAATGTTTTTATCCCTCTCCCTCTGTCTAAAAATCAAGTTAAAAAACATTTTTTAAAAAGGCACAATGGTCAAAAAGTATGAGATAAAGCAAAGAAAAAATTTCAGTTATGATCATCCACAAACAAATATCTTTGTGCACCAAACAATGTGACTAAATAAAAAATAAAATAAAGAAAAGACTAAGGCTGAGAAAAAAGTAGAAATTTAAAAGTATGAAGAATAAAATCAAAAGCCAGAGAAAGAAAACTTCAATGTAAAATTAAGCATGAGAAAGGAGCCAGCACAAGGATATTAAAACACATTTGCAAATGTATGTTAATTAAAAAAAAAGAAAAGCTAGATAAAATAAAACTGCTCCAAAAAATAAAAACAAAAACGTCATCAGGTCAATATTATAAAGAGAAATCAATAAAATGTTCAACAATTTAAAAGGTCCTATGTTTACAAGCTTCCATTTAACTGTATATAGAACAGATAATTTACATTAAATACTTCTGCATAAAAGCTATGAGTGTATAGAAACATATATATTGGCGAGGATGTCCTCAGCATATGAAAGAAAAAAAACTTGAAATATGCTCGATTTTATTAGTTATAGGAATACAAACCAAAACAGATTCCAGTTTTTGAAAAAAAATTGATTACAGCCAGTGCTTAGGCAAATCTTATCCACCCTTCCACCTTGAAAAGGGCACTGGTAATTATCAGAACCTTTTGGAAATTAAAATAAGAAATGAATGTCATTAAAGGTAAAAGAAGTGAACCCTGACCCCAGGATATTTTTTCCATTGATTTTTTTTTTTTTTAAGAGATAGTGGAGTGGAAGGAGGGGTGGGTAGAGAGAAACAGATTCCAGAGACACATCCATTGGTTGCCTCCAGGTTCAAACCCCCACCTGACTGTGGAAGAAGCCTGCAAGGGAGGTCCATGCTCTTAGCTGTGAATTGAACCCTCAACCCTTTGGTCCATGGGCCAAGGTTCTAACCACTGAGACAAATGAGCCAGGGCAAGATAAAAGAAGTTAAAGTTAGTATTTTCCTATATTCTCCCCTAAAATCAGAAAAAACCTGGGCACCTGTATGTAGTGAAGAGAAGCCACACAAACTCAAGGGGGGGGGAGGGGCGGGGGGAGCAGCAAGTTCAGAGGGGAAAATACACTAAAAACAGACTGCCCATTTTATTTCCCGGCTGCCTATTTTAAAGTTAATTCACCTAAAGGAAATGCAAGTAGATGATCAACATATAAAAAGACAGCTCAGCCACAAGCCAAGGACATGCAAATTAAAAAACCGCCTTTTATACTACCCAGGAGATTAAGAGAAAATTTACCCCACCCCACCCCCATGCCTCGGGTGTTAAGAACTCTTAAATGTTTCTCACTCTAGTTCTCTCTAGTCTGCAAAGTTTGCCCTCCTGTTGTAATATTGTTAGAATAACTTCCTTAAAACACAAACCAGAGCTCACCACTGCATTGATTAAAGACTCTGAAGTCTTCTTTGATGGCTTCCAAGCCTGACCTGAAACTTGCCAACTTTGTCCAGCCTAGGAGGGTAGACCTTGCTTTCCACCTCTATTAGGGATTCTCACCCAGAGCAGATAGAATTTCAGGGCCTCTAGGACCTTGGGTGGGACAGAGACCATCCTTTTATTTTTAGTTATCTCTGACTGCAATTCAGTATTTAAATTCAGTTATTAAAATAATAAATTTGAGATATAAAACACGTGAGCTTCTTAACCTATTATTTTAACAAGATTGAGTGGTGGGTCTAAACTGCTTTAATTTTGAGAGTGTAAAACTGCTTCAAGATACTTGCAACAACTGTAATATGGAATGAAAATCTCTGTGGTTTTCAGTGGTGACAGTCTTGCTTTTCTGCTAATAACGCCAACTACCAGACTGCCTAAGTGCAAGGTTAAGGACACCTCTCCCTAAATTACCCGCTGTGTAAGACTCATTCCTCCTAAGTGCCAAGGTCCATTCTCACTCTATGCAAGCCCGAACAGGCCCACTCACCCTCCACTTTTACCCCCCAGAAAGATAATTACTTTAATATTATCTATCATTGCCAAACGTTATATATCGCACATTAGAGTGATAGTATAGTAAATAGTAAAGTTAAAATTTAAATCATGAGCTCACGCCGTTTGCTCAGTCAACGGTCAAGGGCACGGATCACCGTTGCAGGCTCCTCCCCCTCCCCCCTCCCGGGCCCTGGTCAAGGCGCGCGCAGGAGGCAACCAATATGTTTCTCTGTATTTCCCTCTCTCTAAAGTCAATGGAAAAATATCCTAGGGCGAAGATTAAAATAAATAAATAAAAACACCACTGAAAAAATTTAAATCACGAAAACAAAACAATGGTAATTTAAAACCACATACAAAATACTGTGATCTTCTTCACCTACTTCATTTTTTTTTTTTTTTTTTTTTTTTTTTTTTTTTTTTTTTTTTTATATTTTATTGATTTTTCACAGAGAGGAAGGGAGAGAGATAGAGAGCCAGAAACATCGATGAGAGAGAAACATCGATCAGCTGCCTCCTGCACACCCCCCACTGGGGATATGCCCGCAACCCAGGTACATGCCCTCGACCGGAATCGAACCTGGGACCCTTCAGTCCGCAGGCCGACGCTCCATCCACTGAGCCAAACCGGTTTTGGCACCTACTTCATTTTTTAAAGAATCATTTTAAAATCGGAGGTAATCACAAATTAGAAGTGTTGCAGATGCAATACAAAAAAAATTTAGATTTGAAACATTTGGGCATAAATTGCTGATCTGCTCGGTCTTCATTACCTAACACTTTTTGAGCGCGCATTGCCTACACACAGGGACATTCGCCCTCACCGCCAGCAGGCAGTGGCCCAAACCAGGACCTTAGCGGACACACTACGTCCCTCCCATCGCCCGCCCTTCAGGCCGCGAGCCCCGCATCTCGGGTACTTACCCACCGAGGCCCGCGGCCTGCAGGTGAGCCCTCCGCGGAGCAGCGCCGGTCTCCTGCACAGCCGCCTCGCAGGGCCTGAAATTCAAGCAGAGCTCATGGCATATCGTGCAAAGTCTAAGGCTTGATACATAGAAAACTCGCCCCATTTTTATGCAGGAAAAAAAGGTACTTCTCCCACCACGTGTTTGTTTGCATTAATGTGATCAGCAAAGATGCCCCAGAGAGTGAGCAACAGAGTATGCGGGGAAGGGACACGCGAGGTGAGCGAAGGGACAAGGGAGGAGGGTGGTCTCCTTGTGCTAGGTGGGGTCCATTTTCCAAGACCTTTTCGCAGTCAACATGTATTTTTTTTTTTTTTGTCATTTGAAAATAAATTCGATCAATTTTTCTCACAATGAAGGAAATAAAGAAAAAAGTTACTACCTCCAAATCGATTTCCCAGTCAGATAAAGAAAATCCTCGGAAGAGCTTGGGGGTGGAAGTTCAAGGCCTCTCACATCCAGGCGATGGAGATGGGCTGAGAATCCAGGTCCGCCTGGCTCCGAAGCGCCTAGTTACCCCATTGTTGCCCAAAGACACTACTTTCCTCGCCCTCTTTTTTCTTCAAAGCTAGTGCTCAAGTACTTCCTCGTTTCCTTGCCCTCATTTGCGCCCCATGGCTCTGCTATTTTAACATCCCGCTTTCCGCGTGGGGGACGGTTAGGAAGATGCCTTCCTCACTTGCCAATGAGGAACAGAGCCTGTTGTAAAGCTGGGGCCCAAGGTGGCCCCCAACCCCGCGGCCCCACCGCAGCCCGCCTTACCTGGAGAAGGAACCGACCTAGGGATGCAGAGGCAATGAGGTGAAGAGCAATGAGGATTGACTCACAACCCGCGGCTGGCTCCTCCCTTCCTTATGTAGCGACTGAAAGTCCCGAGGCCCAATCCCCTCCCAACCTACACTCCCTAGTCCCCTCCTCAGGAGCTCGGATCCAGCCCTGAAGCCACCTCCGACCGCCACCAGGATTCCCAGCGCCAATTCCACACCGCCTGGGGCGGAACCTGCCCCACCCAGCCCCCCCTGACTCCAGGCTAAGGTCTCAATGAAGGAAGCACCACTCCTCCGCCTTAACCCCAGGGGTTCTTGTTGATTCCTCAGTTTCCTGAAATCCCCACCTTTAATCATTGCCAAGCCCTTGAAGTTGTCTGTTATCTGCCTCTCCCTGGCCCCAGCCTAGTCTGAACCCACCATCTCTCACCTGGATCACTGAACTCAACAACTAGTCTCCTCGCCTCTTCTCTGGCCTCTCTGCAGTCCTTTCCTCCAGGTAATACCTCTCAGTGGTTTCCATTTCAATTAAAAAATCCTAGCTCCTCATTCCATTCCCATCCTTTCCCTTCAACACTGTGTAAGTACTACTCCCTGTGATAAAAACAAGCTCCTGCCTGCTCTTCAGAGACACTGAGACTCCTGCCTCAGGGCCTTTGCACCAGCGGTTCCCCCCAGAAGAACTGTTTCCCTAGTTCTCTCACAGCTGACTGCTTTTCATCCTCAGGTGTCAGGTCAAATGTTCACTCCTCTAGGAAGCCTCGCAGGCCACGCTTTTAAAGGAGCCACACACACCATTCCATGACTCTTGTTAAAGAACACATTCAACTGAGTAAATTTGAAAATTCAATTGACTTTAAGTGATTGATGAATTGATAGCATCCCATCTAGCAATTCAAAGGGGGCTCTGATGAGTTGTACAAAACAAAGTTTTTATAAGCAAAGAAAGAAAGAAAGAGAAGGGGACAAAGAAATTAAAAGAATGGGTTATTTCAGGCGATGGACTCCTACCTTAGGGGAAGGTAGGGGATCATATAAAGAAGATTACCTTACTAATGTTGATCAGTGTCCCAAATAGCTTCTATTTCTTATATATTTAAGGCCCGTCACCTCTGTCGAGGTGCAGAAGGTTCCCATATAGGTGCTGCTCCTAAGTGGGACATGCACAGGTGGTCTGGACCATCCGCTTGAGGCTTGTGCCAGTACCTTCTGGTCAGACACTTTCACAGAGACAGCACCGAGATCTGAGCCGAGCCGAGCCGGAGAAATTACACAAACAGGTTAGATGCAAGCACACAGGGGGGTTATTTACCAGTTCCTGATGGGTCTCAGACGCTGGGAAGGATCCACCCTGTGATGCTCGCTGATACACACGAAGGGGTAGACGGCACTGTTGGCTGCTGGCTCTTTCGTCGATCCACACTTAATTGGGCAGAGTTTCGTGCTGGGAACTGAGACGTGGGCACACACAGGTCCTCGCGCTCTGGCGACAGGAGAGCTATGTGCTGCTGGGTCAATCAGACTATCTGGTTATATACTCCTCTGTAGGCGTGGTCTTCCTTGGTGTGTGCGTTATCAGTGGCTGCCATGTGTGGATCCACCCGGAGTCTGTTAATCTATGGGTGTGTACGGGCTTTGGGTGTTCCCATCAGATAGGTCAGTGATGGTGAACCTATGACACGCGTGTCAGAGGTGACACGCGAACTCATTTTTTTGGTTGATTTTTCTTTGTTAAATGGCATTTAAATATATAAAATAAATATCAAAAATATAAGTCTTGCCGAAACCGGGTAGGCTCAGTGGATAGAGCGTCGGCCTGCGGACTGAACGTTCCCAGGTTCGATTCCGGTCAAGGGCATGTACCTGGGTTGCGGGCACATCCCCAGTAGGAGATGTGCAGGAGGCAGCTGATCGATGTTTCTCTCTCATCGATGTTTCTGACTCTCTATCTCTCTCCCTTCCTCTCTGTAAAAAATCAATAAAATATATTAAAAAAAAAATATATGTCTTTGTTTTACTATGGTTGCAAATATCAAAAAATTTCTATATGTGACATGGCACCAGAGTTAAGTTAGGGTTTTTCAAAATGCTGACACTCCGAGCTCAAAAGGTTCGCCATCACTGGGATAGGTTGTTTACCAGTACTAGTGGAGTTACAAGGGTGCATTCTTGGTTCTCACACAGTATTCCTATATCTAACATTAGGTACTATAACAATTACTATAACAGTCCACACAGTGTTACATGCTTTAAATCTTACATTCTAAGGTCCTAATATTAAGTACCATAATGATTACTATAACAATCAGAAAATTCCAGACTGAGTGGTAGAAATTTCTACTCCTGGGAGAGGCTGAAACTGAAATTAGGTTAGTAAGTATTGGTTTGGTGACTTGGCTTAGCAAAAGTGACTTTATTTTGATTTATTTTCTTTCTTTTCTAACACTGTTTATCATATTGCCCTCTTTTTAAAAAAGTAGTTTTTTTATTGATTGCAGAAAAGAAGGAAGAAGGAGAAAGAGATAAAAACATCAATAATGAGAGAGAATCATTGATTGGCTGCCTCCTGCATGCCCCTCATTGGGAATCGAGTCTACAACCCGGGCATGTGCCCTGACTGGGAATTGAACCATGACCTCCTGGTTCATAGGTTGACGCTCAACCACTGAGCCACACCGGGTGGACCACATTGCCTTCTTTATTTGGTTCCCAGTTATCAGAATCTGAATTTATCCATTCAATTCAATTCTGTGTGTCCTTATTATGTCTCTCTTCCACTTTCCACTAGAATATAAGCGATAACCCCATACGACAAGAATTTTATCTTCTTTGTTCACTTGTTATAGAATAGTAAGAAGCTAAGAAAATTCCAGGATAAGTGGAACAGGGAAACTGAAACATCTCGAAGCAGCAGATTGCAGCCATCTAGTAAATCCGATCTTCCCTAAGAGAGGAAGCTGGCCTGCTCCTCACTTGGTGTGCGTGTATCTTCAGTAAATCCCACTTGGCTTTACTTTCATTTTCGCTGACCTTAAAATCTTTTCTGCATCGAAGAGAAGAACCAAGCTGCAGCCGATAACCCCAACTGTAACCCACTGATGTATCCACTGGGCCTGAACTTATGACTAGTATGTAATAGGCCCTCATGTTGACTGAAGCAATGAATGAGTGGGCAAAGGCAAAACCCTCTTGTCAAATAGGACCTGCTGGCCCTTCAGAGTGTAGAGCAGAAAAGTAAAGATGAACTCGAGAGGGGAGAAAGCCATGGGCTTGCTGCAGAGAGAGCCCAGAGGGGTCTTTGTCTTGAGGGTTTTTGTTTTGTTGTTTTTAACTGAAATTAGTGGGGTGACATTGGTTAATAAAATTGTATATTGTGTGGTGTGTTCACCACCACAAGTTTGAGGATTATCTGTTTTCTTAAAGGCGGGAATTTTAGGGGAGGCCTCAGGGGAGGATCTCAATAGAATATTCATCAACTTTATGCGGATACACCAAAACAAGGTTGATTCCCGACTTCATCTGGTCTTGGGTGTGGTTGGCACAAAAGGTACTAATTAGATTTCTGTTATCTATTTCCCTGAGTAGGGTGATTTAAGCTATTTACACTCTGGTTGGGGAGAAGTTTAAAGCATTTGATGTCCTTTGGTTAGGGAAGGTAGGATTTTGTGATTTACTAGAGGCTGAAAACTGCTTGGCCATTTCACTGTCAGTCTTAGTTTTCCTATTCCACTTGTCCTGGCTAACCAACCTGCCTCAGTACCAGAAGTAAAGGAGGAGAACTGGCTAGGAGGCATCAACAGGCTAGGGCAGTGGTCGGAAAACTCATTAGTCAACAGAGCCAAATATCAACAGTACAACGACTGAAATTTCTTTTGAGAGCCAATTTTTTAAAACTTAAACTATATAGGTAGGTGCATTGTTATTAACTTAATTAGGGTACTCCTAAGTTGGCCTTTGCTAAAAATGCCCTCAATCTTTTTTGAGGTAGGTTCGCTGAGGTCGACCCCTTCCAACTCTCCCATCCACACTCGTCTTGTATGCTGTTTCGTCTATCTCCTTTCTGAAAACAGACTTCTGCGCATGGGCCACGAAGTTTCAATCGCACTGTACGTGCGCGCCCGCACGTGGTATTTTGTGGAAGAGCCACACTCCAGGGGCCAAAGAGCTGCATGTGGCTCGAGAGCCTCGGTTTGCCGACCACTGGGCTAGGGAGTCCTGGGACTAGAGAGCCTCTCCCTTTCCTTTTCGCTGCTGTCATTCCTGAATTCCACAGAAAACTACCCTACTCTCACAGCTGGCCCTGACTGTGCAGCCAGACAAAACAAGGAGCTGATTAGAGCTTTCTTCTGGGTGCAGTATCACTGGAGACCAGAAGGCACATCCCAATCTAGTGATAGCGAACGTATGACACGCGTGTCAGAGGTGACACGCGAACTCATTTTTTTGGTTGATTTTTCTTTGTTAAATGGCATTTAAATATATAAGATAAATATCAAAAATATAAATCTTTGTTTTACTATGGTTGCAAATATCAAAAAATTTCTATGTGACACGGCACTAGAGTTAAGTTAGGGTTTTTCAAAATGCTGACACGCCTAGCTCAAAAGGTTCACCATCACTGTATGATCTTTCTCTAGAGAAGAGCGGTTTCTATGGACACAGGACGCCTAATCCCATTCATTTTTTAATATTCTAGTCTTTCATTTCCCATCACAATTTCTGGTGAGGATGATCTTCTGGACTTATGTAATGAGATCAAGCAATTTATTTTGAACAAGATTTCCCTCTAACGACCCAGGAGTCAGGTAAATGGTAAACCTCCGCCATCTTCTGGCCATGAGTGGGAGTAGCTTTCTTAAGACCCATTGTTCATTAATATTGAACACAGGTTTCTCTTTCCTGGTTGCTAAACCCGAGGCTCTGTGAACTTCAGTGTGTGTTCAATGAAGACTCCCCTGAGAAGGCAGGTTAAAATGGAGATTCTGATTCCTACGTGTGCACCTGCTTGCAGCAGGATTCTGATGCAAACTGTTCATGGACCACTCTGAGAAACAGTAAAAATGATGGGATGGAGGACAAACTGTAAAGCGAATAATCGGTTTTAAAAATCGTGTTATGGTTACCAAAGCAAACAGTTTTCATTTAAGTGTAAAAATTGGGGAAGTACAGGAATATTAAAGATGGAAATTAAATCCACATATAATCCGAGAGAAAACACCATATTTTATTTTAAATGTTTTTATTGATTTTATTTCTTTTAAAAAGTATTTTTATTAATTTCAGAGAGAAAGGGAGGGAGGAAGGGAGAGAGAGAGAGAGAGAGAGAGAGAGAGAGAGAGAGAGAGAGAGAGAAACATCTACCGGAATCGAGTCGGGACCTTTCAGTCCGCAGGCCGACGCTCTATCCACTGAGCTAAACCGGTTAGGTACATAGCTAGCTCTGAATAAATATTACACGAGTAACTGAAAAAGTCTTATTGTACCTCACGTTTCCTAAAAAATCAATTTGAATGACTGCACTTTTCTAAGTGTATCTTACAATAGCAATTTTATTTAAAATACACAATAAAATTACAAATTCCAGCACTAAGACTCCAGAGTGCAGGTCCTGAAGGGGAGGAGAAGGGAGTGGGGACACCTAAGTACTGAAATCCATGCCCAAGCCCTGAAAACCTCACCTCTCACTGTCAGGGGACAAACGGATCCATTTGGTTAATGGCAAAGCGGAGATTCCAGGGCCACGGAGCCGAGCCTGGTCCTAAGACCAAACCACTCACAGCTGTGAGAAGAAGGGCTCCGTCCCTGCACTGAGGGTTTTTGTTTTTTGTATCACCTTCCTGTACTGTTAACCTCCTGGCCGGGTGGGAGCGTCAACATTCTGAGGCTCTACCCTCACTGGAGGTCATACCAGCCTTCACTCCAGCCGGCCTCCCCGCGCCGTCCTTCACCTCCCCCTCCGGTTCTCACTGAGGTCTCAGCTAATGAACTTTTTTTCTTCTTTTTCTCTCTGCTGGCGCGCAGGGCATAGCCGAGGCCAGGAACTCGAAGCACCTCTCGTGCGCCCCCGCGCGGCCATCTGCGGTCTCGCAGGCTGGGCTGGCTGCGGCGGGCGGAGGCGCTGAGGCACCGCGTGGGGAACGAAGCAAGTTTGGGTGCCCGTGGCCCCGCGCCCGGATTTCATTTCTCGCTTCTGCAGGTGAAACAGATCAACCCGCCAGTGAAGCACGTGTCCTGTGCTTACCGTCACGCGGCCAACCAAACGCCTGGCAAACCTCCCTGGTTAGAATCCTCACACGTCTAGGAATGGTTTGAAAGAGGGAGTAATTATATTTCAGTTACGGACCTAAAACTCCGAGGCTGTGGGAGGGAAGTCACAGCGGGAAGTCACAGTGGGGTTTCAAACCCTTGGTCCCCAGCTCTGATCCTTAAGCCGCATTTAATGGATGAGCCTTTGTCAAGCAGCCACGTGCCCGGCTTCATGAGGCCTGCGCTGGGGCCTCCAGAGCTTTCAGGAAAGGAAGTTGTCAGGGCATCGGGGAGCAGGGAGGTGCGTGCCTCTAGCCTCCTAAGGAGACAGGTATGTCGCGTTGGGGAGCCCCCACACCCCGTTTTCTGCAGTGGTTCTTCCCAATCTTGGAAATGAAATATGTCCATTTAATTCCTGGAGGAAATGGGCTATCTGCCGGTGGGGTCTGCATTCTAATGACAGCCAGGAAGGGAAGGCGGCCTGAGAGCAGGTGGGGAGGGTGCGGACTCGGCTTCTGCCGGTTGTGAGATCTTGAGCAGGTTTCTAACTTCTCTGATGTATAATTTCCCCTCCTGTGAACAGGGGGGACAATAATCCCTAGCCTGAAGTATTGTTTTGAAGAGTCATTGAGTTCCTCCGATATTTTATTATGCAAAATTTCAAACATACAGCAAAGTTGAAAAATTTTACAGAGTATTTTTACCACCAAGATAGTCATTAACATTTCACTGAACTTCTTTTCTCACACACTTATCCATGCACACATCCTTCTATCCATCATAAATCCATCTTTTAAACAATGTATTTCAAAGTCAATTGCAGAGAGAGAGATTTTTTTTTTTTTAAATGTATCTGGCACATTGGCTGGGCAGATATTTCAACAAATATTTGAACATTAATTTTGTGCTGGGGATGCAATAGTGAGAAAGACACTGTTTCTCTCCTTTAGGTATTCAGAATTTGGCACAAATAAGAGACAAGTTATCTGATACCAACTCTTCCACCATCTAGCTGCCATGACTAGGGAAACTCAGGGTGACCCCAAGCAGAGGAGAGCAACTTACCCGGGTCTATGGGGTCAGGGAAGCCTTCCCTAGGAAGTGACATTTAAAAGAAGACTTTATTATAGTCTCTTATAAATATTGTAACATACATAGTGTGATGTGCATGTAAACTATGTTTAATCTATATCCCAAGGATGTAAGTTAATAATGAAGGTGTACCCCAATCAGGAATCTGTTCAAAGATGGGTCATTTGAAATTGAAATCACCCCAATCCTATATAATAAAAGCCTAATATGCTAAGTGTCCAGTTGGCCTTTCAACCAATCAAAGTGTAATATGCTAATGATATGCTAAGGCCGCTCAACCACTCCTATGAGGTGCACTGACCACCAGGGAGTTAGCTTGCTGCTCTGGTCCGGCCAATCAGGACTGAGCAAGATGGGCTGGAGTCCTCCCACAGTCCCTCCCCAGCCCTAATCGTGTACCAATGGGGTCCTCCAGCCTGGCCTGCTCCCTCTCACAATCTGGGACCCCTCAGGGGATATTGGAGAGCTGGTTTCAGCCTGATCCTGCAGGCCAGGCTGAGGGACCCCACTGGTGCATGAATTTGTGCACTGGGACTAGTAAATTCAATAAAAAAGTAAAAAAAGAGAGAAAGAAAAAACTTGAAAGGGGATGGCTTTGAACAGCATCTAAAGCTACATTAAAGGGTGCATTAATTACTTAAGGGTACTTTTAAAATTAGTTGGTAGAATGAAGGACAAGGTACCCATTCCCCCTTGATTAAACAGGGGAGCCTTCTTGGTCTGGAACTCTCAGTTCTGCGTTCTTCCTCCCACCTTCACCCACATCAGGAAGAGTTTGTTATCTGATGGGAAAGAAAGTCTGCATGTTGTTGCAGTTGCCTAGGAGTGAAGCTTCAAGCCAGGTGTTTGTAGGAGGACCTAAAACCATTGTTCTTAACTCTGGCCACACATTGGCATCCCCTGGGGAGCTTAACCGGCCCCCCAAATAAATACCCCAAAACAAACAAACCTTATGTCTCACCCTTCCTCCCCCCACTTCCCTTTTTTTTTAAAAAAATATATTTTTTTATTTCAGAGAGGAAGGGAGAGGGAGAGGAAGAAGGAGAAGGCGAGAAAGATAGAAACATCAATGATGAGAAAGAATCATTGATCAGCTGCCTCCTGCATACCCCACATTGGGGGTCAAACTCACAACCCGGGCATATGTCCTGACCGGGAATCAAATCGTGACCTCCTGTGTAACTGGGCCCCCGACTTCCTTTTAATTGACCTGGGCAATCCCCCAGGCGCTGGGCATTTAACATGTCCCCAGGTGATTTTAATGTACACCCAAGGTTAAGAACAGAAAGGGCAGCTCGCTGAGCATCCTGGACAGGTGGGGGCTGTGTGTTGTGCTGCCTGCAAACAAATGTTTATACAGGTGGCCGACTCATTCAGACTTGCTCGCAGTGTAACATTCCTGCCCGACTCCAACCACTGGAGGCCATGGGCATTTTCCAGAAAGAACTTGGCAATTGTAAATGACTCAGACAAAAAGGAGGAGGCTGCTCTAGCCGAGTGGTTCTCTTTCATATGTATCAGAATCAATTGGAGAGCCTATTCAAACACAAGATTTTGGGGCCCCAGCCCAGAAGTTGGTTCAGGGCAGAGCATCCATTTGCATTTACCCAGGTGATGCTGTGGAAGTTGGTCTGTGCTGATTCCCTGAGCAGCACCGCTGTCATTGCTTTTTTTTTTTAATTTAATTTTGTTTTATTTCTTAAAGTATTACAAAGAGTATTACACATGTCTCCTTCCCCCCCTCCCCTTGATATTCCCCCGGCCTCCCCTACCCCCCAGTGTCTTGTGTCCATTGGTTATTCTTATATGCATGCATACAAGTCCTTCGGTTGATCTCCTACCCCCCCAACCCTCCCCAGGCTTCCCACTGTAGTTTGACAGTCTGCTCAATGCTGCTCTGCCTCTGTATCCATCCCTGTTCATCAGTCTATAATGGTCCTTATTATCCACAAATGAGTGAGATCATGTGGTATTTTTCTCAGCTTCCCAGGGGCCGTCTCAGTCTCACAGAGGCCATCCCAGCCTCACAGGGGCCGTTCTAGCCTCACAGGGGCCGTCTCAACCTCACCGGGGCCGTCTCAACCTCACCGGGGCTGTCTCAACCTCACCGGGGCCGCCTCAGCCTCACAGGGGCCATCTCAGCCTCACGGGGGCTGTCTCAGCAACACGAAGTTTTGCTGGGCGGCTCCTTGCTGGACAAAATCTCCAGGCGTTCTTGGTGGCTGAATATCTGGTATGCTTGCTTGGATTTCGTTTTCTACTAAGTGCACAGACTGCTTATCTGCCATCTCCCAGTGTCCCATGTGAGACCGGATCTGGTGGGCCTGTTTGTGCATTTGCTGGTACAGCGGTTCTGGCTCCGGCTTCCTCTGAACCTGATTCTGCTTCTTGAGTGTGTCCCTTATGTATGTGAGGAGTTGAAATCTGCAGTTTGTTGGGTTGGGCTGCAAAAGCGCAGGTGGTTCCTTTTGTGCCACTGGCACAACTTGGGTGGGAATGTAAATTGAGTAGGGCAGGGTCTCCAGGAATCACCAGGGCGGAGCAAGGGGCAATGGCATCTCTGCGACTCCTTGCCTCTCTGTAACTCCGAGTCTCTGCATCCCCGAGTGCCGGAGCAGCTCCGCGAGACAGCCACCCTCGCTCTCCGGCCCATTGCAAGGCCGTCTGCCTCTCCCCATACGGGTCTGGGACCTCAGAATCCCGCCCCAAACAAGCTCAGTGGATTCGAGAGTTTGTAGCTCCTTCTAATTGAAAAAAACCGTGCATCCAGTTGCAGCCCGCCTGTCCCTGACTCCATACCTCTGTTCTTGGTGAATCACCAGGGTGGAGCAAAGGGCAGTGGTGTCTCTGCGTTTCCGCGTCCCAGAGTGCCAGCGAGCAGCTCTGCGAGAAAGCCACCCTCGCTGTCCAGCCCATTGCAAGGCTGTCCCGCCTCTCCCTGTAGGGGTCTGGGACCTCAGAATCCTGCCCCAAACAAGCTCAGTGGATTCGAGAGTTTGTAGCTTCTTCTGACTGAAAAAAACCACGCATCCAGTTGCAGCCCACCTGTTGCGCGACTCCGTACCTCCGTTCTTGGAGCCTCTGCACAACCTACTCAGTCTCAATGCTCTTCTTTCTTTCCTTCCAGTTGTAGAGCTTCCACTGGGCCAGCTTTCCCATGGTTCTGAATGATAGCTGTTTGTCTTATAGTTGGTAGTCTCGATGTTGTTGTGGGAGGCAGCACGCACAGGTCTGTACCTTACGCCACCATCTTGGTTCTCTCCGCTGTCATTGCTAATGAATAGTGTGTGCTAAGGCCTAAGAGCCAGAGAGCTTGGCTTATCCTGGGAAGTATTTGGTGACACCAGTATTAGTACAACTGCCAGAGATTTAGACAGAAGATAAATCCTGAAGTGCCTCAAAAACATGCTGAGTTTGGACTTTGCCCTAAATGCAATGAAAAGCCACCGAACACAAATGCTGAGGGGTGCCTGGGTGGTGGGGTGACAGAGGCAAAAATCTCAGCTGTCTGCTCCTGGGGGATCTGGGGAGGTGGGGAGTTGATGGTGACTGCACTGCAGCTGGGACACCAAAAGGGGTAAGAGGCTGGAAAGGGGTTGAGAACAAGGATTACCCTAAGCCAAGGCCATTCTAGAGGAGTTTCAGTTCAAGGTCCCATGATGTCTGTGACAGCTGATGTTATGTGTCAACACTGAGGGTCTTTTTGGATGGAACTGACAGTGAAATCAGCAGACTTTGAGTTAGCAGAGCGCCTTCTATAATGTGGGTGGGCCTCATCCAGCCAGTTGAAGGCCTGAGTAGAACAAAAAGCTTGGCCTCCCTGAACCGGAGAGAAGTCTCCGGCACATAGCCTCGGGCTTCATCTGCACCAGGTACTCCCCTGGGTGGTGAGCCTGCCAGCCCAGGCTGTAGAGAGTTTGGACTTGCCAGCTTCTGTAATTGCATGAGTCAGTTCTTTATAATAAATCTCTTTACATAAATATACATATCTCATTGGTTCTCTTTTTCTGGAGAACCCTAATACAATGGCAGACCGGAAATTTCTGCTCCCAATCTTTTTTTTTAGAGAGAGAGATAGAAACATCAGTGATAAGACAGAATCTTTGATCAGCTGCCTCCTGCACGCCCCCTACTGGGGATCTAGCCCACAACCTGGGCATGTGACCTGACCGGGAATGAAACGGTGACCTCCTGGTTCATAGGTCTATGCTCAAACACTGAGCCATGCTGGCAGGGCAAAAACAGATAAATCTTATCCTTCATGGGTGGGGACCATTGAAGCCTGTTTTCTAACAGCTATTTTGAGGTTCCAGGAAAATAAAACCTGGCTTTGGAGTTGAATGGCTAGCACTCTTTATTCCATCACCATTTCTTTTGTTCTCCCAGGAGAGGAAAGCTGGGCATGTGCCCAGTCAAGACGTTAGGCAGGAGGAGCTGTTGGCACTGCACCTGCCGTGAACTGTGACTCCCTTGAGAAAAAGATGCTTAAACCATGACGGCATCCAGGTGTCCTGCCTTGGGAATTCTTCCCAGACTGTAGAGAGGTATGGCAAGTTGATAGACCAAGTCTTCTTCCCCAACATCCAAAAGATGTGTCTATTTTTCATTGTTTTCTAGCCTTGTGTTATAGAGCTATATCAGGGAGAACAGAAATAAGCTTTTAAGAATTCAGGCTAATTTAAAAGTCATGCATGGGTACTCTACAATAGTTTGCTAAATCGGTGAATTCCCACAGGTTTATTAAAGACTCTTCTGCTTGAAAATTAGCTGGGTGACTGGGAAAACCAGGCACTCCCTCTGGTATGTCTCTCCCACCTGTGAAATGGGAGTGGCGGTGCGGAGGGCAGGACAGACTCCAAAGAGAGGCAGCCACCATTTCTAAAGTCGGGTTCTAGAGAGAGGATTGGAGAAGTTTTTGCTCCCGGTGTCTTTGCCCAGCATGAATCCTGCTGCTGGACAGCAGCATCTCAGGGACCCAGACCACAGTGGCTTACTTGTTTCTTAAAGTGACTGGACATGGAAGAAATGCTCAGAACGGGTGGAGGTGAAAGTCTTACACAGTCACACACACATTTTCGTTTTTATCTTGGTATTGTGCAGACAGTGAAATGTTTCCTTTTTCATCTTAAATATAGAGAACCTGAAGATTGAGTCAAGTTGTCAAAAACTTGCCCTGGCCGGTTGCTCAGTTGGTTAGAGCGTCATCCTGAAGGTGGGAGGCAGGCGTATCGAGTTGGTGTTACTCCCTATCCCAGTGGCATGGCTGAGGATGGAAGCACTGGTTTCGGCTCCGCTGTAGCTTTTGACAGCACAGCCTCTAGTTCCTCAAGCACACACCGTTGTAATCAATGACACACTGTGCTCTCTGATTTGGGGTAACAGTTCAGAGGTAAGCCACCTTCAAGAATATATTTTTTAAAGGTCATTTCCAATTGAAACCATAAATTGCCAGCATAAGTGCCTAATTTCAGGCCACCTGCATAAGTGGGAGAAGAGGTTTATTGCTAATGTTTATTTATGTAGTACTTACCAGGAGCCAGGCACTATACTAAGAGTTCTACTTGAATTTTGGTCATTATAGTGCTTAGAAACTCCCTTCCCCCACCCTTTCTGAGTGAAGAAACTAAAGCAAGGGGTGCTTACGTAACTTGGACCAGGCCACATGCCCAGAAAGTTAGGGTTCAAACTCAGTGTGATGCCAAGGCTCACCCTCTGGACCACCAGACTGGCTCCTTTGTAAAGCGTCTGTCTGAATGCCCAACA